>NW_024870694.1:19045000-19645000 GCF_019054845.1 Dipodomys spectabilis
ATCATTTGGCTAATTATTTCCCTTCCAGACTATGTTAGCTCCCAGGAAATAAAGGAAGCAATAGATAAACTTTTCTAGACTACATTCCAACGAATGGGGAAGCTGAGATGGTGATAGTGAGGATGGTGTAGAAATGAACTTTGGGGAACACTTCCAAATAGTCTCACAGCTGATTCCTAGTAACAGACAGAGTAGAAGAGTAGAAGGTATACCAGGACCTGGGACGTGTAGATGTCCAAGTTATGCAAAAAACAAAATCTGTGGGTGTGATTTCATAGCCAGGGAGGGACTGGAGGAATACACAAGCTCTTAAACATATAGTTCTGATAGTGTAAATGCAACAGCTCCTCATGCAGCAAACAGCTGTCTGAAGAAACAGAAATAGTGGACAATTTACATAAACGGCTGAATAGTTTTCTTTTTTTTTTTTTTTTTTGAATAGTTTTTTTTTACAGTGGAAGTAGGTTTTGTTTTTTACCAGTCTTGGGCCCTAATCTCTGGACCTGGGCACTGTCCCTGAGCTCCTTTTGCTCAAGGCCAGTGCTAGTACTCTACCAGTTGAGCCACAGAGTCACTTCCAGGTTTTTCTGTGATTTAATTGGAGATAAGAGTCTTACAGTCTTTCCTGGCTGAGCTAGCTTTGAACCACAATCCTCAGATCTCAGCCTCCTGAGTAGTTAAGATTACAGGTTTGAGCCACCAGCACCTGGTGGATCTAAGTTTTCTAGAAATGTTTTAGAAATTATTGTCCAAAAGGAATTATACTCTTTGCCTGACTTATGTAACTATAGTCTTTCTGGTTTTAGCATTTTTCAAATAAAAATAACAAAAATAGATAAGTAAATCATTTTTATCCTCTTGTTAACTTTTCAAGTATCTGTCTGTAACCAGCAGCAGTGTTGAAAGCTTAATATTTCTCTTTCTCTCTCTCTCTCTCTCTCTCTTTCTCACACACACACACACACACACACACACACACACACAAACTCCCCCACCTTTCTCCCTCTCCCCCCGCCCCGTCTCTCAGATGTACACTGGTTCTTCAAAAGATAGCCTCCTGATTTATCTTACTTCTTCAGTAATGATGGATATTTGGGAAATCACTATTTTTTACACCCTCTTTGGGCTGTCTTATTTAACACATACAGAAAAAAAATTATTTGATAAATGACTATTGCTTTTTGTTTTATTTTGTGTTTGTGTATGGATCTAAATGTGGAACCCTGCCCCGACCCCATCCCACCCCACCCCTAACTACAGAGCAATGATGCCTTGGGCACAAGCAGTGGCATGCTCTGCATATCCATGGGTTCTGCATCACAGATACAAACAACCACAGATGGAAGATACTAGGGAGGAAAACTACATCTGTACCAACCATGCACAGACTCTTTTCCTCGTCATTATTCCCCAAACAATACAGCATAACAACCATTACACTGCGGGTTGTGACCAGCATTTTAAAAGATGGAAAGGGACAGAATAGAAATATCAGAGTGCATTATACATAATAAGGCTAAGTATTGTTTCATGATACTTTACATATCATTTACATTTTATTAAGTATTGTAAGTAGCCCAGAGATGAATTAAAGTATATGAAAGTGCATAGTTACATGGACATGATATAGCAGGGTACATAAGGGACATGGACAGCACTAGATTTCAGTATCCACGGGGCAGGGTAGGTGGGGGGGTGGGGTTAGGGGTGGTCTTAGAACAGATCACCTCACAGATATGGGAACTCTAGGTTCACCAGACTCCAAGAAGGGGGCAGCTGAAGTTCTCACCCTTTGAGCCTCCTTATCCTGCTTAGCAACTCCTCTTCCACACTCCAGCCTCAGCTACTTACCAGGGAGCAGGGGTTTCTCTGTGTTGTCTTTTAGCTACTCCAGTTCTTGTAGACTGCTTCCTTTTCCAGCTCACAAACAAGTCAGAGCTCCAGGAAAGCAGTGCTTTTCCTCCACTGTCAGAGGAGGATAATTGCTTCTGTCTCCCACCGTGGAGCATTTCTTCTGTGGGATTCCTTGCATTTGTTTGGGCACCCCTCAGGACTCTACAGGGCTGGCCCTTCTTCCTGCCAATGGATACCACCTCCTCTTCTTCCTACTTTCTCTAGCTGCTCAGTGGGGCCTTTCTTCCTTCCTCTCATACTTCTAGTCTTTCAAATACATGCTGTAAGTCTTCTCTGAGAACACTCCAAGTTGCTGTGGCTTTCCAGAAATCAGATCTGCACCACTAAACTGAGCCCTGCAGGCAAGTCCCTTGTGAGGAGGGATTCCTATAAGACCATGTGCACCTCCCAGCTATTGGCATTAGGGTGCCTTACCTATCCCACCCCCTTTTACCATATATCTGTGGACTGGAGCTACTTTATTTTCATTATCTCTGCTCTCCTTCCTTTTAATCAAACACCCCTAATTAAGCACTCCATAAGATGGTCATGGGCTGGATATCGCTAAAATTCATAGACAAACAGAGAGAGAGAGAGAGAGAGATTACGTATTTGCATAAACAATTTTTATTTCCTTATTAAAATAAGTTTTTCTGATTCAGATGTAATTTAAAAAAATAATTAGTCCCATGAAAAACAAATCAAGATCTTATTATATACCAGTCTAGGGAAACTGAGAAAGTCATTTACTCTTACAAAGGATCTTATGTGTCTGAAAAAAGTACTTAGATGATGATGAGTGAAGTCCGTGGAGTGAAGGGATGGATATTTCTTTTAAAGGCCTATTTAAGGATCAAATAATTGTTGCCAAACTTCTTGGGTCCAGGTGATCAAAGATCTTCTGTTTACCTCAATTAATCCAAGCTCAGCACAGAGAGCCAGAGACATAGTGTGAGTAACAGACAGAGAACTCCAATCATATAGACAGGGATGATATTGTTGGATATGGGAATTTTGTGACAGAGACTGTAAAAATGTTTGGGGTTTATTCTTTTTATTAAGTGATGAGCTAGTCTGTTTATTCACCTATCAATGCCGTCATCTATTCAATAAATACGTATTGGGTCTTGTATACTAGACACAGGAGACAAAGCAAACAACATTCTCTACAAGTTGTCAGATTTATGCCAAGTCCTTTCACCTTGCACTGAGAGGATATTTATGATTTTGTTCAAGACTATGGATAATACAGACCAGTGAGTCCAATTTAGAGGATAAGAAAAAGGTTAACATCATAAAATCTACTTTAGATCCCTTACACCTTGTCCTACTGCTTCCTGTTCCATGGAATTAGAGAAAACCAGTGTTAGGGAAGGTCACTGATAGCCACAGAAGTTTCTCCCAATCTGACATATAATCGCATTTCCTAAGGATTCCTATTGGGACTATATTGGTATTAAAAGAGATCTGTCCAGGATAATACTCAGGAAACACAATTCAATGAAAAATAGAAACTGGTATCAGGCACTGGGGCCTCAAACCTGTAATCCTAGCTACTCAGGAGGCTGAGATCTGGGGATCATGTTTTGAAGCCAGGCCAGGTAAGAAAGTCTGTGACACTCTTATCTCCAGTAAACCATCAAAAAAAGGCAAATGTGAAAGATGTGGTTCAAGTAGTAAAACACTAACCTTAAGGGAAAGATGCTCAGGGATAGAACACAGGCCCTGAGTTCAAGCCCCAAGAACAGCACGCGCGCACGCACACACACACACACACACACACACACACACACACACGAGCGCGAGCGCGTGCGCACACACACACTGTAACTGGTTCTTGACACACACACAGTTTTAAAGTTTTGAAACTGCTATTAAATCTATTATATCATGTGGTCCTAAGGCAACAGCAGTGACCATCTCTACTTAAAGATGAAAATATCAGCTTGAAGATACTGTTCTCTGCCTACCTCAAAGAAGTAATGAACTGGGCTTCAGATTTGTGTCCTTGTCCTGTTCTACCAAGTATATGGCCCTTTCTTTATAGACCATCCAGAGAGTTGAGATGGCCCCTAGTAACACCAAGGAAAACCTCACTCCATACTCCAAAGTATGAATACAGAATGCATAGAAGTATTTGGGAGCAGAATAAGACATAGTGTGTTAGTTTTCTATAGCTATAGTTATATATTCACAAAATGAGTGTCTCAGAAATGACAGACAGCGCTGGGTGCTGGTGGCTCATGCCTGTAATCCTAACTACCCAGGAGGCTGAGATCTAGGGATCTCGGTTCAAAGCCAGCCCGGGTAGGAAAGTCTTATTTCCAATAAACCACTCAGAAAACTGGAAGTGGTGCTGTGGCTCAAGTGATAGAGCTCAAGCCTTGAGCTGAAGAGCTGAGGGACAGCGCCCAGGCTCAAAGTTCAAGCCCCATGACCAACAAAAAAAAAAGAAAGAAAGAAAGAAAAAGAAAAAAAGAAATGACAGACAGGGTCATGGCTCAAGTGGTAGAGTACCTGTCTAACAAATGTTAAGGCCCTCAAATCAAACCCCAGTACTACTAAATAACATAAAACAAACTTTTGCATACATGCTGGCTCACATCTGTAATCCTAGCTACTCCAAAGGCAGAGTTAGGAGGATCATGATTCAAAAGCAGGCCAGGCACAAAAGTTCATTAGACCTTCTCTCAACCAATACAGACTGAGTATACCTGTACAAACTGATCAAAAACCTTAATGTAAGACCTAAAATTTTGAAACAATTGCAGAAAAAAACACTGGAAGATATAGGCATAGACATCAATCTCATGAATAAGACTACAATAGCTCAGCAAATAATAACACAGATTGACAAATGGGATTTCACAAAACTAAAAGCCTTCTGTACAGCAAAGAAAATGTCATTAGAATGAACAGACAGCTTACAAAATGGAAGAAAATCTTTGCAAGCTGTACTTTTGACAATGGATTAATAACCAGGTTATACAAAAAGCTCAAAAGACTAAACTCCAAAAGAGCCAATATGAATTAAACCGACATTTCTTGGGGGAAAAAGGCCAATAAATATATGAAAAAGTGGTCAGGATCCCTGGAAATAAAGTACAAATCAAAATGACGTTGCAATTTCATCTCACCTTATTCAGCATGGCTATCATCGAGAACAAATGCTGGGAATGATTGGAAGGTGTGGGAGGACAAACACTCAAACACTGTGGTGGGAATATAAATTAGTGCAGCCACCACAGAAAAAAATGAGGAGGTTCCTCAAAAAACTAAAAATAGAACCACCACATAATCTGGCAATACCATTCTTAGACATGTTTCTAAGGGAATATAAACCATGATACAGTAGCGACATATGCTCATTGAGGTTTATTATAGCACTATTCACAATAGCCATGCTATGGAATCAGCCTTAATGCCTTCAACTGACAAATAGATAAAGAAAATGTAGCATAGATACATAATTCAGTCATGAAGAATGAAATTATGCTATTTTCAGATAAATGAATGGAACTGGAGATTATGTTGAATAAAATAAGCCAGGTCCTCGGAAGGACAAAGGTCACATGTTTTCTTTCACATGTGGTATCTAGACCTAAAATATATGTATATGTATATATGTATATGTGTGTATATAGGTGCATGTATAGCATATATATATATATACATGCACCCATATATATATACATATATTATGTATATTATGTATATTTCACATTCTCTCTCTTCTTTTTTTTTGTTGGTCATGGGGCTCAAACTCTGGGCCTGAGCATGTTCCTCAGCTCTTAAGTTCAAGACTAGCACTCTACCACTTGAGCCACAGCACCACTTCTGGTTTTCTGGTGGTTTATTGGAGAAAAGAGTTTCATGGCCTATCCTGCCCAGGCTGGCTTTGAACCATGATCCTCAGATCTCAGTCTCCTGAGTAGCTGTGATTACAGGAGTGAGCCACCGGTGCCTGGCTATCCCCTTCTAATTTTAAACAATTGTCAGTGAGGTTCCTTATGCTATCTTCATAAATAGATAAGATATATTTCATGTTTCACTACCCATTCTTCTTTTTCTCCTTCCACCCTGTCCCTCATTCTTCCCAGAGTCCTAAAGAGCACTTCCAGTCTGGGATACCGGCGTAAGACAGGAGTAACTGATACTGACTGAATATGTGGATATCATTCGGGGAGACAGAATAGCTGTATGTCTTCATTGGTGCCTTTTCTGAGCCTGGATGGAGTGCTTCTTCCTTGTCCCTCAGGTCCCTCTACCTGCTTTTTATTCTTCCAATCTATGTCCTCCCCTTTAGATTAAGGCTCTGCTTCTAATTTTGTTATTTCCCCCTTGCCTCAGCCCTTGGCCTCACAACTCTGGTAGGACTCCCTCTTCTCTCTCTGCCTTCCTTTCCTCTCTCCTGTTATCCTTTTGTTCTCAGCCTACACTATTTCCTAATGGTAGACTCTTTGTCAATTTCAAGGCCACTGCAATGAAAAAGCATACAATGGCTTCTGGAGGCAAATTACCTCCCTTTTCTCCCCTGACCCCTTTTTTTGGTGCCAGTACTGTGGCTTGAACTCAAGGCTTTACATTCTTGCTGGGCCATTTTGCTCAAGGCTGATGCTCTGTTACTTGAGCCATACCTCACTTCTGTCTTTTGTAGGTTAATTGGAGATAAGAGTATCTTAGATTTATCTTCCTGGGCTGGTTTTAGACCACAGTTCTCAGATCTCAGCTTCCTGGATAACTAGGATTACAGGCATGAGCCACTGGCACCTGGCTTTTTTTTTTTCTTTGTCAAGTTTAAGGTCCTCAAAACTGAGAAAGAAAATAAGGAAGGAAATGGTGACCTGAGGGAGGGAAGTTTTCTAGGTCTTCTATGCTGTACAATGGCCTTTAGATTCACTACTTCATAACTGAAGCACATGCGCAGGACAGACACAAGGTCAAGGCACCCACTCCTTGGGCTACATACACTAAGAGTTATAATTCTACCAAAGCTCCAACATTTATTAGCCATGTAACTTTGGACTGACTTCCTCATCTTGGAAAATCAAAGGGAAATAATATCTACTCCACAGGGCTTTTGTGAAGCATAAATGAGATAATGTCTGTGAAATCCTCTGGCACAGAAGTTAGTGCCAGTCAATATAATATTCATGGAATTGATATCAGGGTCGCTTCCTCCATGTGGCTTTCCTGATCTCTATTCCCAGAGGCAACGACCTCTCTTTAGTGCCCCATTTGTGTTCTCTCTCTCTCTCTCTCACTCCCCTCTGTGTGTATTGTGCATATATATATTTATATGTATATATGTGTGTGAATATGTATATGTTCCTGTCTTAAAACTAATGATGCATGATTACACTATTCTGCCCCCATCTGCCTATACCCTCACCTTTCTTCCCAGCTCTGAGCTTTGCCAGGGTAGACATGTATCTTGCTCACTTGGGTAATTTCAGTGCCAAGTACATCAATGACTGGCTCACAAGAGATGTACTGTAAATACTGGTTGAGTTAACTTGAAATGGTAAGGCTTCCAGGCTTATATGAATTAGGTATATATTAAATAGGTATATATTTAATATATTAAATATTAAATTAGGCTTATATTAAATAGGTTTCTTTAGGTAGCTGATAAAGAGAATACCACGGGGTATCAAGCGGGAAAAGAAGTTCATTTACCAAACTATTGCCCTCGCTGTGCATGTGGAGAGGCATGGCCGAAAGGGGTGACCCACCCCCGGCCAGGGACAGGAAGAGGTGCGTCCAGGTGGGGGAAAAGTGTGGCCACACTGGATCTGGATGTGACCTCAGGGCCTGGGACCCTCCTATGATCAGATAGGAGGTATGACCAGGGGCAGCCCAGGATGTGACCTACCAGGAGGGGAGGTGACTGCTTCCAGGTTACCTAGGTAACATAGATATTGGGTGGAAACTTAGCCAAGAGATGGGGAGGTGTCTTCAGAGGGCCTGCATGGCCCAGGGCAGACCTTACACAGGCCAGGATTTTCTTTTTATCATGTCAGTTTCTGTCTCCTTCTGTTTATTAAGATCAATGGCCAAAACCTATTAAAAGGCATCTGACTATAGTAGCCCCAGGAGACTCAGCCAACTCTGGTTCACCCTGGGCAGACAAACCTTATAAAGAGAGATCAAACTGTTTACTTGCTAGTATGCCCAGACTGATTCCTTTCCCCAAGCTGGCATGGTTTCCCACTCAATGCAGTCACACTGTTGGGATGGCAAAGGTTCAACCTCTCCAACTTTCCAAAGGGACTGCCATCTGGGTTTACTTTCCTGACATGTCTCTTCTGGCTGCAACCAACATCCTGTCTAGATGTAAGGGATGTGAATACACCCAAGAAATCATAGCTAGAGAGGAGGCAGCCTGGGGTCATTCTCTATGAATGTCTATGGGACATTGTCAGGAAAGAGTACCACTAGTGTTGGAACGTGGGAAAAATAATCAGTCAAGTGCTAACCTTGAGGAATATAAAGGATCAAAAGAAGAATGGCCTGCAGAAACATAGTCAGGCTCTGAAACAGCAAAGTCATGAGCTAAAGGAGAAACTGGCTATCTGATTATTAATATCTCTAGCATGTATTGGGCTTGTGCCAGACACAGGCACATTCTTTTCAATCATCATGGCAATATATGTAGTAGGCTTTGTTTTTTTGAGGCTCAAAGAACTAAGAAATTCATAGATTCAAATGAAAGGAATGGTACCAACCAATCACAGTCTTCCCCTCCTACCACATTCCACTGTCAATGTCTTGTGCTCAGGCTACAGAGCCAGATGGAACAGTACTGCCGATTGCATCTCACATGAAGAAAGAAATCCGTCTACCCCCACAATGGCCTATTGCTGGCTCTTAAATCAGAACTAGTGTTATTTCATTGCTATTTCTTCTCATTCATTATCCAACAAATCTTCAATACAGTTATTATGGCCTAAAGCAGGGCCTCTTTTTATAGTTGGAATAGGCCTTTTCTGAGTCACTTATAAGAGGCAAAACCTGAGATGAGAAGCTGAAAACGTGAGAGAGAGAATTCCTTCTCTTTTCCTGACACTCAGACATGTCAAAAGACATGGATTTTTAGTCATAATTCTTAGAGGCTAGCTGGAACCCACTATATGAAGACTGCATGAAAACAAGAACCACAATCTGAAGACCAAGCTATAGATTAAGAGCCTGATTATCTAGTTGCAAATTATTCTCCATGATTATTTTCCTATTGCTATCCCTGAACACTGAGTGGAGAAGAGTTGTTTAAATGCCCATCCTTCTCTCTGCTTGGCAGGAGAGCCTTTACGAACTTTTAAGCTTTTAGGATGAGTAGTACCTCTGAGAGCACTGTAGAAGGGGAATCTCTGGAAATAAGACTTGGGCTGGGCTATTTTCTGACTCACTGTGTCTTCTTCCCTGGCTAGCCTTAAGTCACCTCATTTAGGATCCTTTGGGCTGGGAGGAAGGAAACATGTCAACTCCAACTGACTTAGGTAATAAGGAAACATACCATTTGACATCACTGGAGGCCCAGGGTAGAGGGGGCCCTAGGTATGATGCAACCTGTATATCAATGATACCGTTAAATACGCAGATTCTTTCTGACATTCTATTCTGCTGTCCTTCCTCTCCATTTTTATTTATTTATTTTTTGATCAGTCGTGGGGCTTGAACTCTGGGCCTGGGTGCTGTCCCTCAGCTCTTCAGCTCAAGATGACTGCTCTACCATTTGAGCCACAGTGCCACTTCCAGTTTTCTAGTGGTTTATTGGAGATGAGTCTCACGGACTTTTCTGCCCAGGCTGGCTTTGAACTGCGATCCTCAGATCTCAGCCTACTGAATAGCTAGGATTACAGGCATACACCACCAGTGCCTGGCTCTACTGTCCTTAGTAACAGCTTCATCTCCAGGCTGGCTCTCCTTTTGACTTAAGATGGCTTCAGTGACTATCAAGACTATATGTGTCTTACATAAATCAAGGCATGAGATGTTTTCCTGGAGTATGGACTATAAATCTTTAATCTTAAGGAGGCATCCTCTTCATTTCCACAGCTAGACCAGTAACAGGGATAGTGGAACACCCAAATTGGTAGATCAGTAGATGCTAAAATAAAATCAGGATTCATTTTGAAAGTTCTACTGGCAACAACAGAATCCACTACAGAACCTAGATATTATTTTTAATTGTATTTTTATTATCATTAAGCAGTTGTACAAAGGAGTTACCATTCAACAAAGTGGTTTTATTTTGTAAGTAAAATGGAAATTTCCTTAAAAGTAGCTCTTGATCAGTGGTTGGCTGGAATCTGGAGGCCTCTTGTTTTATACGGAAAAGTGACAAGGATATCGTTGGCTGGTATACTCAGTACCTAACCTTTGTGCCCACAAATGGCTCAATGTTGTCTATGGCTAATCTCTGATACGTTGTCCAGAATGTGAATGGGCTATAGTGGTTTCAGACAGACCCTGTCTTTATGGAAACAACCAGGATATAAAAAGAAGATCTTAAAATTGTGTCTTTGTAGCTCTGCTGGGTCTGTACATACTCCCACAGGCCAGACAAGGGCCACATGGCCTCTATCTTCTGAAACCTTATGGGTGTCCTACAGAGCTAATGGGACCCCCTACTCCTGAAAGCGTCCCAAGCTTTCTATTGAATCTTTCCCTGCATTGTAGTTAACATGGCCTTGAAAATACTGAAGAACTTCCACATCTATGTTACCTGTTTTCTTTCATTAAACATTTTCAAAGTAGCTCTCAAAACCAGGAACCCAAAGAAGTATTCTTCCACTCTTCCTGGTAGTATCAATTATTGTTCCCTCATAGGAAGCTATAAGGAATCCCATCAAAGGGAAGCCAGTAAGGTTGATTTGTGTGGTCCTACTGGGAGCATTTGGGGTGATCGGTGAAAGGCCCGGCAAGTATGACTTATGCATGCTTTTGTGGAAAGGAAATTTTGTGAAGCACAATAAATAGCAGGTATCCTTATGGATCCTGGCTACATGAAGCCAGGCTAACACACAATACTTGGCAAGAGAGTCAATGAGTCATCCATTAATATACATAATAAAGAATGGAGTCTTCTCCATCAAGTATCTCAAATATCATTCCTGACCAGTGCAAGGGCATGGAACTAAACAAAAGGCCAGCTTGGAGCCAGCTGTGGGGCCATTGATAGCTGCCCTCCAGGCCACACTTGGTGAGCCTTCAACTGGTGTGCTCTCACTTCAAAGAGACAAACAACATACTGATTTTTCTTCCCTGGCAACATCTCAATGCTGAGTCAGTGGCAAAGCTGCCGACACTCTGCAGCCACCTGGATAGGCATGGCGGAGGGGGACGTGTGGCACTCTAAGCCGTTCTCCATCTACTCTCTGTTGGCTTTTCATGACAGTCTCCACTTCTGCAGAAACTCTAGGTATTTGTGTTTGGGAGAGAAGAGTTTGTGTGCATGAGGTATGTGCGAATATGTACACATGCATGAAGGGGAGGTTTGTCATGCCATGCATGAAGTATGCATGAATGCCTAGGCATCTATCAGAGCAGCCCTAAATACATTTCCATCTCAAGGATTTCCACAGAAGCTAGGAAGCCTTCTTGGCCTCAGGGCTCTGTGGTTTGACCACTTGGGAATACAGAACATTGGCTATGCCAGCAAAGATTCCAGCCTGGGCAGCCATCATAGTCAATCCTATCCAAGAGAAAGCACTGGTATTTTCCCATTCTTATCACAAAGATAGTATATCTTATCACAAAGGCTGTAAAGCTATTGATTGGGGAAAAGTTAATCTCTGCTAATATGGAACCTGAGGCTTTCCCCATTGGCACAGGCTCCTAAGGCTTTGAGCAATCCAACATAACACTAAACCTTAGAGACCCTTAGACCTTAGAAATCTCTCCAAGATCACTACCACCATTTTGTGTGTGTAGGGGGAGGGAAGGTCAGCACTAAGGATTGAACTCAAGGATCTCACAGTTGCTACTCAGGTGTTCTACTACTTGAACCATATCTCCAGTCCTTTTGGTTTGTTTATTTTTCCAACAGAGTCTCCCACTAATCTTGCTGAACTGACCAGGATTTGCAATCCTCTTTTTTTCTTTCTTTCTCTCTCTCTCTTTCTCTCTCCCTTCCTCTCTTCCTTTCTTTCTGTAAGGTATATTAAATAGGTAGGTTTCATTAGGTAGCTGATGAAGAGAACACCATGCAGTATTGAGGCAGAAAAAGAAGTTTACCAAACCAGTTGTGTAGCTCCTACCTGGGGCATGTAGTATCCTGTTGAGAACTCCCATAGGCTTGGCCAGCCCCAGCCTATCCCCTAGTTGGCTGAAGCCACATGACCTCTCTCTTTGACCACTCCACTTCAGTTTCCCCAAGTAGAGGTTCCATGTTCCTTGCATGGCCAACATCCTAGGGTCTTCATTGCATCTTCCTCCTTGTGGCTCATGGCTTCACCCTCACCCATAACTCTTGCAGTCTGCATGCCTGTGAAACCAGCATCAGGTGGAAGACACTAAGATCTGCCGCCAATTCAAACAGGAGTTAAAGGGCCCCCATGGACCATGATGGTAACAGCCTCTGAGTACCTAGGACACTAGTTCTGAAAAGGCCTTCCCTAGTGGCCCAGTGTCCAGGCAGCTCTCTTCTTCCCTGTCTCCTGTCCCTCCCCATCTCCCTCTGCCTCTCTACCCTCCTTCTTCTCCTCTTCCTCTTCCCCCCCCATCTTCCTCTACCCTTCCAGCCTCCTCCTTCTCCTTCTTTTTCTTTTTCTGTCTCTTCTTCCTCCTCTTCCTCCTCTTCTTCCTCCTCTCTTCCTCTTCCTCCTCCTTTTCCTTCTCCTCCTCCTCTTCTTCTTTTTGTCTGGAGCTTGGACTCAGGGCCTGCCATACTGGCACTCTCATTTGGCTTTTTTTCTCTCAAGGCTGTCACTCTACCACTTGAACCACACCCACACTTCTAGCTTTTTGCTGCTTAATTGCAATAAGAGTCTCACAGACTTTTCTGCCTGGGCTGGCTTTGAACTGTGATTCTTACAGATCTCAACCTCATGTGTAGCTTGAATTACCAGTATCAGCCTCCTGAATCCAGGCACCTCTTTCTTCTCAAGGGAAAGTCTTACAAATGAATTTAAAATTTATTTTTGATTGGCTGTGGGGCTTGAACTCTGGGCCTAGACATTGTCTCTGAGCTCTTCAGCTCAAGGCTAGTGCTGTACCACTTGAACCACAGCACCACTTCTGGTTTTCTGGTGGTTAATTGGAGATAAGAGTCTCGTGAACTTTCCGCTCAGGCTGTCTTTGAACTGCGATCCTCAGATCTTAGCCTCCTGAGTAGCTAGGATTACAGGTATGAGCCACTGGTGCCCAGCTGAGTTTACAATTTTTATACCCTACCTCCAGCTTTGCTTGATATAGTGCAAAGGACTTGGCTTCTCGTTAATGGTACTAATCTGTTTAAGAGTTTTGAGCCCTTAGTATCTACAACTCTAGAAGTATTCTTTTTCTGACCAAATTGAACATTTTTGAAGTCTTTCTGCTTTACTTTTCATTTTTGATTCGTACTGCAAACCTGGCTAAAAGCAGCTAGCAATGTTCACGCTACAGCCTAAATGCTATGCTGTCTTGAAATTTGCCCAGCCAAGTTAATTAGCCTATTATGTTAAAAGTCAGCTTCAAATTCTCATGACATGGACCACATATAGACAAATTCTTTGACAGAATGTAACATGCATGTTCAATTCTCAATAAAGTTCTTGCTCCTATCTGAAACCTAATGAGCCTGGCTTTGCCTTGCTTTGCCTGGCTATATTCCTGTTGGCATTCTGCTCTTCTGAGCTCCCTCTGGAACCATTCACTAATTTAAGAACTACTTAACAGCATTCTAGGCTTTTTCAAATTCCTCCTATAAACCAGTACTTTTTTTGTCCTTTGATCAGTTGTGGAGCTTGAACTCAGGGCCTGTGCTCTGTCTCTGAGCTCTTTTGTTCAAGGTTAATACTCTACCACGTTGAGCCACAGTGCTACTTCCAGTGTTCTGGCCATTAATTGGAGATAAGAGTCTCATGGACTTTCCTTCCCAGGTTGACTTTGAACCCCAATCCTCAGATCTCAGCTTTCTGAGTAGCTAAGATTACAGATGTGAGCCACCAGCACCAGCTTAAGAACCACACAATCAAGTTTAGTAATAGCAAAGACACCCTTCCCCCCACACACACACACATACATTTCTCTGGTACCAATTTATTGTATTAATTAGTTTTCCCATTGCCATGACCAAAATACTTTAGAGAACAACTTAAGGGATGAATGATTTTTTTTGGCTCATGGTTTCAGAGTTGTCAGCCTATTGTAGGGAGGGTCTGGAAGAACAGAGCAGTTTATAGTAATAGGAAGCAGAAGAAAAAGCACATTATTATTTTTGTCACTGCCTCCTCATCTAGGATCACCTCTGTCTCCATCTCTTTTGTTTTGTCGGTCATGGGGCTTGAACTCTGGCTCTGTTTCCATCTTTAACCACTATCACCACCCTAGCACCTCCTCCCTTACCAGCATTAGATTTTTGTTTCTTTTGCCAGTCCTAAGGCTTGAACTCATGGTCTGGGCATTGTCCCTGAGCTTCTTTTGCTCAAGGCTAGCACTCTACCACTTGAGCCACAGCACCACTTCTGGCTTTTTCTGTTTATGTGGTACTGAGGAATCGTACTTAGGGCTTCATGCATGCAGGCAAGCACTCTACCACTAAGCCACATTCCCAGCCCCCCACCCCGGCATTATTCTTCTTCTTTTCAACAAACATTATTACTCTTCCATAGTCACCTCTGCTGACAACTTTGCTACCTCACTACCTACCATCACATCACCTCCATCTCCAGCAACACTGTCACCATCCCTTTCCACCATCATGCCACCATGACCACCATAACCACCACTACCTCCATTGTTACCATGATGGCCATTATCTCCCTCACTTCTACTGTCATGATCATGACTAGCACCATACCACCTCCATATTGACCATGACCACTACCACTACTACCATTACTATTGCCATCACCATACCACCTCCATCATGAGAACATCATCACTACTCCCAACACCTCACCATTTCCATCATGATCATTGTCATTGTCATTACAACCACCATTACCAACATCACACCCTTCCATTGTGATCATTATCCATTGTGTTACCTACCATCATTACCAATGCCATCACCACTGCCACTACCACCACTACTACCGTAATACCATACCACCTCCATCATGATCATCGCCACTTACCACTACCATCACACAATTACCAACACCACGCCACTACCATCATCACCATCATCACTGCCACTACCACCTATTAATACTACCGCCTCCATCAGGACCACACAGCTACAGTCATTTGGGATGCTTACAGTGCAAACCATGCCTTGTTATGGTCACAACTCACTTGATTCCATTTTATAACAATGTCTCTTTTTGTAAAACTCTTTACAGCCCATAAATCCTCAAGCACAGACTAGAAAACTATTTACTTTAGGTATTGCAACTTTAATCTATGAATCAGAGATTTGAATTATATGACCTCCAAATTCTCTTTTAGCTCTGAGATTCTTTGATCAGCATCTGAGCATGGAATGTGTAGAAGCATGAGCTGGCCAATGCAGCCAGATACTAGTCTGTTTCTGTGAGGATTTCTAGCCAGATCTTGGTTTCAAGTCTGTAGAAGGAGATAAAGCTAAATGACTCACTGTGCACACGTAGCACATGTAATCCCCTCCAAGCTCCCAGTGATGGGTCCCAGGTATTCTGGCTTATGTCATTAAGGAAAACTTGTGGTAGAACATTGAAAACTATAATGTTGACTTTTTTTTAGGCTACTTACTCACTGAATGATCTTACTCAAGTCACTTTTCTCTTAGTTTCTCTACCTGTAAATGGGACCGATTTTGGCTACTTTCTAGGGTTAGTGAATGGATTAAAGAAAATAATATGTGACATCTTAGATGCCATGCCTGCAGCACCCAGGGCGGTGGCTCCCTCCCACACTGAGACCCTGCAGTCTTCTGCCAATACTCAGGGTGCATGGTTCTTGTTATAATCCTCTTAGATAGTGGGCTTCCTATTCCCCGTTCTATCTGAAATGGCTGTGAGAAAGAACACAGCGATCCTGTAAAATGTCACTGAATCAGAAGCTCAGCAGCTTTGCCAACAATCTGGGGGAGAAGACTCAGAACAGCTTCAAGGGAGAGTCAGAGGACAGTCCTGACCTGCTTCCTGATGAGTATGAATGGCAGGACCTTTTTCTCTTCTGCCTCTTCAGTATAAGGACGCACACATGTGTGCACACACATACAGGCACATGTAGGTAAATACCATTGCTGAGGCAGAGGGTGAGGACAAGAAGAGAAAGAGATCCGAGTCTCCAGAAGCCCAGAATCGTGCTCATGATCCCTGATTGATTCTCAGCCCACATCCCAGTGATGCTGCCCGGACTGTGGCTTCTACTGCAGCCCTTACCCTCAGAGCATACAGATGAGCAGGCTGGCAGAGTGCCTGCTTCTGCCCCTCCCAGTCTGTTGGAGTGCCTCTCTAGCCTTTAACCCACTCTCTCACTCTCCAGCTCATTGGTCCTAGGCCGGGGCTGCAGGTGGAAACTGGACCATGACTTTGTGATGCTGTTATGCTTTCTGTCCTAGCTTCTAGTGATGTCCTGGAAAGGCCAGGGGCAACTTCTGGAATCACAGCCAGAGAGCCAACTGGGTCTGCCTACTCAGCAGCCCTAGTGTGTCCTGTAAGGTGACTGCTGTTTTCTTTTTCATTCACAAGATCCTGCAGAGGGAAGAAATTCTGACCAAAGCCTAGGATTCATCCACTGGAGGTGGATTTTCTAACATTTCAAATCCTGGATTCAATCTTTGTCTACCACAAGCTAGGTGACTTTGGACAAAGTACTAATCCTTTCCTTTATGCTTTACTCTCTTTATCTGTAAGATAAGAACAACTAGTATTATCTGTCCAAAAGCACTGAATTTAAATGAGATTCTTTTTAAAAATTATGATTACCTTCAAGTTCTTATACAAGGGAGTTGCCATTAACAAAGCTGTTTATGAATACAATATATCTTGATCAATAGGAGGAAATGCAGACAAGAATCCAATGTATATCCTACAAAAGTGAAGGAAGGGGTGGGTTGGGGAGGGAGAGATTGTTGGGAATGTTGAAAAGGGTGACATTGACCAAGATAAATGAAACGCTTTAAATGAGTTATTTCCTGGCATGCAAAGACTTCTCAGTGATCTACAAACAGAAGCTAATGCTGCTGTTACTGCAACTTGGTCCAACCCCACAGTATTCATTGTCATTATCAGAAAAGCTGTTACAAGAGGTAGTCCTGCACCCCAAAGACAGAATCACCCTTAGTTACCAAAATTAGCACCTACTATGTGAGCACTTCTGGATGCCTTAGCTGCTGTTAACTCTTCTGACCCTCACAATTAACCTGTAATTTCACCTCTTTATAGATGAGAGACTTCAATGGTAACCTGGGATCTCATTTGTCTGTCAGCTTTTTGTTGCTATGACAAAGTACTTGAGAAAATAGCTTAAGGGGGGGAGGATTTATTGGGGCTTATGGTTTCAGTCTGTGGTTAAGTGGTTTGCTGCTTCTTAGCCAGTGTGAGGTAAGGCAGAACCTCTCAGTGGAGGGCATGTGGTAGAACAAGGTGCCTCACTTTATGGGAATGAGTGGGAGAGGGCAGAGACAAAATATACCCTTCCTTATATACTCTTCCTTGTATCTCAAGCCTTATAACTCAATCCCTGCCTCATTCTACTTCCTCCAACTATGGCCCATCTCCTTAGTCCCTACCACTTTCCAATAATGCCATCAGATTGTGAATCCATCAGTGAGGTCAATTCATGTATGAAGGTAGCCTCTCTTGTGATCCAGCCATCAGCTATGGACCAAGACTTTGACACATGAGCTTGTTGGAGGGAATATCAAAAACAAACCACAAGAGAGGGAGGAGGAGGGATAAATTTGCATACTCTTGATCTTGGCATTTCTTTATTTACTTATGTCTTGCTTCCTCCTGAAGAGTTGAAGGCAACCTCTAAGTCATCCAGCTGCTAGGTATCAGAGTACAAGAGCATAAAAGAGACTCTAAGTTAGAATCCCAGCTCCAACACTTACTCGCCAAGAGACTTAGAAATAGAATATAAAACCTGTGTGAACTTTAGTTACCCCCATCCACAGATTAGCTATGCGAACTAAAAGGTAATCATTATTATACATCCTCATCTTTCTGATGGAGTAAATTAAGATCTAGGAATGTTAAAATTATATTAAGTTTACAAATTATTAGAAAAATAAATAATGGAGCTAGAGATTGGCTCCAGGTTGATATGATTTCAAATTCCAAAGCCCTTAATTATTCTGAGTTATCCGAATGATACTCAACCTAAGTGCAGATATGGGGTCCAACATAGGCCAATGCTTCTTATTAAATCATGGCCTATGTTGCTTTCTGGGGGGCACAGAATTTAAATGGGGAAAATAAAAGAGGCCAACAGATATCTAAATTCCTCCATCTTTTGAGGTACTAACTAAGGTTTAATCTCAGATACTCATGCTTCCTAGGCTATTGCTCTACCACTTAAGCCACACATCCAGTCCAGTATTTTTCTAGTTTATTTTGGAGATGAGGTCTTGCAGAATATTCTGCCTGGGCTGGCTTTGAACCATGAGCCTCCAGATCTCAGCCTCCTGGGTTGCTAGAATTATAAACATGAACTACTGGTGCCCAGCTTCCTTGAATTTTTTATCTGTTCTTCTTAGTTCTAGCTCTTGAGTCCTTTAAGTGTGCTTGTACTTGAATTCTAACCCCACGGATCCATCAGGACCTGCCAGGCTTCCCCTGGGCCAAAGCTGATTGGTTCAACCTTGGGCACTTCACTTCCACCAGGCAATCCAAATTCTTCCCTGGAATTTTAGAAACTGGAACCAAGACCAAGTATCAAGTGTTTTGCTTTGTATTTGTGGGATTTTGCCACCTTGACTGGTTGAAGTTCAGAAAGAAGCAGCAAGAAAAATATTTATGTGAGAGCTAAAAAAGGAGAGTGGGGAGACAGGGATAGGGAGAAGGGAAACCAAGATTGATTGGCATCCAATCCCTGGTTCGAGTTGTTCACTAAGCCCATCTATTTGTCTATTCTTTTCATAGATTGGTGATTTAAAGGTTTAGGTTTGTTTTCTGCTGTCTGGATCACATGGATAGGTCAGATGCTTCTTCCCCAGAATCCTCCTCAAATATTTGAGTCCATCCTCTACCTCTGAGGTAGAGGACTCTGAGGTTGCTCCCCAGCAAGGTCCACTGATCTCTGAACAGCTATGGAATCCAGAGGAACCTGACAGGAACCTCCTAGAGCTTTGCTATTAGGCTTGTATATAAGACTCAGTTTGAATTAAAGATCCTGTGATGTAAAATTATTTGAAGCAGAGCCCTTGTTGGGTTCACGCTTGTATTTTCAGTGTTTAGAATACATCATGGCAGTGGCCAAGCATGGTGATTAAGGTTTACAACAAACTCAGCTACACAGGAGGCTCAGATCAGGAGGATCACAATTTACGGCCAACCCAGTCAAAAAGTTAGCAAGACTCCCATCTCAAGCAGGTGTAGTGGTACATGTCTTCAATCCCTCTCTGAAAACTAACTAAAGCAAATCAGAATACACTTTGGTATACAATAGTGTCAACAACTGTCACATGAATAAATGTATTCTTGGGTTCACATTCCTCAAATTTGTAGACGCTGGTCTGAAAGTCACCCACAGCTGGCTTTATATCCATACTCTACATCCTCACCCTTCCTTGGGGATATCTGCCTTGTGACAGGCCTGGACTAAGCACTTCCAAGGCTCCACATGGTTTTTCCTCCGCCCTTCAGCCACACTCTCCCCACACATACCAGCACAACCAACAAACTCATCAGCTGGCTAACTCAGAGAATGTCCTCCACCACCGCCCCCAGTCAAATTCTCTTCTTTCTTCCTTTCCAATCCTGCTGTGCTGTTATTTGGTAATGAAAACAGTAGAAATCATCTTAGAAAGGAAGCCAGCTGGTTCATTAATCTGATTAAAGTCAAGCAAGAGGATTGGAGCACAGATCACATGGTAAATAGTGTGCCTACTTTTGGGCCTCAATAATTATGAATCTTGGGGTTCAGTCACCCCTCACATCCAACAATCATGTGAGTCGAGAGAGAAAGGACAAGGCTACAGTGAGAAGAGGTCAGAGCTTTCTAAGTCAGTGGCCCCATCTCTCCTGTTTTCCTCTAAGTGGGACTAATGAATGGATTCAACAAAACAGGCCAGGCTCCCCTCGGCCATTGGAAAGACCCTGGCCTTCAGAGACTCTGGGAGACTTGTCTTTAAAATCAGATTTTGGGGGCTGGGAAGGTGGCTCAGTAGTAGAGCGCTTGCCTTGCATGCCTGAGGCCCTGGGTTCGATTCCTCAGCACCACATAAGAAAAAAAGCCGGAAGTGGCGCTGTGGCTCAAGTGGTAGAGCGCTAGCCTTGAGCTGAAGAGCTGAGGGACAGCGCCCAGGCCCAGAGATCAGGCCCCACAACCGGACCTAAAAAAAAAAAAAATACATAAATAATACATAAATAAATAAAATAAAATCAGATTTTGAAGTTTACCAACCATGTGATTCTAGACTGAGACTAACTTCAAGAGGGGAGGAAAAAGTATTTTTAGAAAAGTCCCAAGGCCTGATAATAATATAAGGTTCCAAATTCAGTGGTTTAGCATGTGTGATGAATACGCAGGAGTTAGACTGGTAAGGAATGAATCAAAACAAGACAAAAGGAAGTTAGATTTTTTTTTGGTGGTGGGGGGGTGTCCGGTTGTGGGGCCTGAACTCTGGGCCTGGGTGCTGTTCCTCAGCTCTTCAGCTCAAGGCTAGCGCTCTACCACTTGAGCCACAGCGCCACTTCCGGCTTTTTTTCATTTTGCTTATGTGGTGCTGGGGAATCGAACCCAGGGGCCTCATGGATGCAAGGCAAGTACTCTACCACAGAGCCACCTTCCCAGCCCCAGGATCTTTCAAATTGGACAAGGAGTTTATGATGTTATATTAAAGCACTGAAAAGATTATAAAAAGAAAAGTCCACACAGAAAAAAAGTTTCAAGAAAGGATTGGTCTGGGCTCTATTGCTAGTAGGAGCTTGACCAGGAGCCCAGCCTAGTTGTCTAAGGTAAAGTGACGGAAGTGTAAATGAAGGAAGACAAGAACAAAGGAAACTGTATCTTGTAGCAGCCTTGAAAATCCACCAGGAAGCAGGGAAAATTGTCTCTGTCAAAGAATTGAAGACATCAGGGGATCCAGGAAAAGGAAAGTCTCCACTGTTGCCTGAGATTTTCCATTTGAGTGGCCTTGGCAGAGAATGGGAGCCATTTCCTAAGGAAAAGAACACAATGGAGAAGCAAATGTATAGGAACTGAGGAGACTAAGGGTGGCCATGATGAATAGAAAGTACTATTTTCAATTTCATGCCATAAAATCCAATATGATGGGGACTACTAGACTGACTTTGTCTGAAAAGATCATCTTCTCAGCCCCTATGCTGGGGAAAATGAACAGCCAAATTAGCTAAGCTTTGTTTATTCCTCTAGTTTAAATGTGTTCCTAGGAAGCCCTTTCAAAGGCTGGATAAATGGCTGAGTTTAGAAATGTTTCTAAGGTTTGATTTTGGGGGGGGGGGGGGTGTGCACGCACACACACATGCACTCACACACTGGTATTAGGGCTTGAACTCAGGACCTGGACACTGTCCGTTAGCTTTCATGCTCAAGGCTGGCACTCTAATTCATAAGTCATAGCTCCACTCCCAGCTTTTTGGTGGTTAATTGGAGATAAGAGTCTCACAGACTTTCTTTCCCAAACTACCTTCAGACTATGATGCTCAGATCTCAGCCTCTTGAGTAGCTAGGATTACAAATGTGAGCCACTGGTTACTGGCTCCAAATTTCTTTTTCTACATTTTCCTGGCAAGAAATTGTATTACATGGAACACCAGAATCTATAGCTTATCCCTCCGGAATATTTGCTGCAAACACACCTTTTCTCTACTGATTCCAACTATGGAAAGAGGAGGACTGCAGTTCCGGCTGCTTGTGCCCTACAGAAGAAATCAAAGAAAATCCCAGATGGTGGCTGTTATTTAGGTGGAAAAGGTCACAATAATGGGAGAATGTCAGGGGGAAAGTTTAATGATAAATGGTAAGCAAGGATGAGAAAAAAATGGACAACTTATATAACTAAAGATCCTCAGAGTGAACTACAAGAGGAAAGAAAAGCAAAATGAGGGTCAAAGTGACCTACCAAGGATGGTGTGGCAGAATGGAAAGAGACAGTTTGTAGAGCTTTGACCCTATGGCTCAAATCCTAGGAGAAAACATGACTTTCTGTCTTGGCCAAGCTATGGCAGCTTTCTGAGGCTCAGACTTTTCATCTGTTAAATATTCATACTACTAGATTTCTTCTAGAGTTAGGAGGACAGTTATCCCATTGAAGTGACCTGTGCAGAAGAGATAGAAGGTTAATTTCAGGTGTGCTTATTCCTTGATTGCCTCTACTTCCCTTCTACTATTTGTCCTGAGGCTGGGTTCTTCTTGCTTTGCAGGAACATGCCTGCATCTATGTGGGGTGCTCTCTGGCCCAGCTTTCCTCCCAGTATTTGGAGGACATTGGCTAAAGAACATGTCTTCCCCTCCTAAAAGCTCTATGCTCTTCTGAGTTTGGAGACAAAAGGACTTGACATTGGTTTATCTGGATGCATAAATATCTGGTGACTAGGAGAACAACAGGGGTATAGAGCCTGGACCTTACTGTCTGACAGTAAGACACTTACTGTGTCTCTCCTGCTTCTGTCATTGCTTTACAAAGCTCAGCTAAGTTCCCTGGGCTTCAGAAGCTTGTCTCTCTTGCAGGGCAATGGAGAAAATGAAATGGTGTAACCCAGAAGAGAGCAAGCACCTGGCATACAATAGGCACAGGGTGTTTATTTTCCTTCTATCCTTTTCTTTCCTCTCCATATTCCTTGAGATTCCAGGGAAGACTGGAAAGTTTAGTAATTTCTAAAATTGCTATTGAATGTACCTGTCAAAAGGACGGAACAGAAAAATAAGCATCCAAAATCCAACAAATAAGCTGATTCTTACTTTGCAGATTGATGACAAATTGGTCTGGTTCCTGTTCTTTCCTTTCTTCTTTCAAAGCTGCAGAAATGAGGTAACACCAATGCCCAGGCTGCAGAAGCAGATGTCTCCAAGTACTTATGTTTTGAGTTGAATCTTTTTAAATACAAGAAATGGACTGTCAGGCCAGGTACAGTGGCTCCCAGGAGGTAGAAATTGGGGGTCAGGGTTCAAAGGCAGCCTGTGCAAAAATGTTACCAAGTCCCATCTCGTCCAACCGATAAGCAGAGCATGAGGGCAAATGTCTGTCATCCTCAGTATATGGGAGATGTAAACAGGAGGATCCTGGGCCCAGGCTGAATTGGCCAAAAATAAAAGACCCGCTTGGAAAAAAAATAGGAAGAGTTGAAGTACATATGAGTCAAGTGGTAGAAGGCTTTCCTAACAAGTGTGATCCTCTAAGTTTAAAACTCCAGGATCCAGATGCAGTATACTCATAAAGTAACATGTTGAACTGTAACCCCAGTGAATCAGAAAATACCCTCTCCAGTAAAAAGAAGAAAAGGAGAAGGAAGAAAAGAGAGGAATGGGAAGAGAGGGAAAGGAAAAGGAAGTAGAGAAAGAGGAGGAAGAAAGAGAAGGAAGAGCAGGAGGCACTGAGGACTGTCATCTAGAACAAATTATGCCCTAGCAACACTTTATTTTTTTTTAAGATTTTAAACATATTTTTATTGTGAAAATACTGTACAGAGGGGTTACAATTACATGGGCAAGATAATGAGCACATTTCTTACCAAGCATTGTAGCCTCCTCCTTTGTTTCCCCTTCCCATCCTCCCCTCACCCCCTCCCCCACCAAAGTTGTAAAGTTCGTTTTCAACATAATGACTTGTACATCTCATTGTTGCAATGGGTCCTCCTGTATCCCTGTTTTAACGATTTGTTTTTTCCCTTCACATCCACAAACTATACTAACATCATATACAGTGAAAGCAGGGGTTATACCGTGGGGGAGGGACATACAAAGCAACAAAGAAATAATCTTATAAATATGTTAGAAACAATTGCATGAAAGATCTTTCTCTCTTTTTTTTTTTTTTTTTTGTCAGTTCGTGGGGCTTGAACTTTAGGGCTGGGAGCTGTCCCTGAGCAATTCAGCTCAAGGCTCATGCTCTACCACTTGAGCCATGGCACCACTTCCAGTTTTCTGGTGTTTTTTTTTAAATTGTGATTAAGTGATTACATAATTTCCCAAATTTCACAGTATTGTGGGATAGTGATGCTCAGTTAAAGTCACAAACACATTCTAACTTTCCTGGAGCAAATTGTCTATCACGGTCTATAACATATAACGGTGTACACATATACACCATACATGTGATCAGCAGCATGGGGTTATTTAGTAGTGGTTCGACCAGATGAGTGGAAGTTCTTTGTTTCTTAAGTCTTGTTAATTTTGTCGTATCACCTAACATTTTGGATTTAACATCAACTTATCAGGGAGACCATGTACCGTTTGTCTCTTTGCTCTTGGCTTACTTCATTCAACATTTCTTCTAGCTCCATCCATTTCCCTGCAAATGTCATTATTTTGTCATTTCTAATGGCTGCATAATATTCCATTGTGTATAGATACCACAATTTTTGGATCCATTCATCTGTGGTGGGACAGCTGGGTTGTTTCCATATCCTAGCTATTATGAACAGCCTAGCAACACTTTAAATGACATTTTTTGCTTAGCTTGGCATGGGAACTCAGTTTGGGTCCCATCTCCCCTCATTTCCAAAAGCAAGAGAGTATGTCTGTATTGCAGAATTATGAGGACAATGAAGGAAACTTTAAGGTGTAATAAGGTGCTTCAAGCTCTGTCTTAAGACTTGAGAAAGAATACATAAGCTCACTGTCCACCGATATTCATCACTGTCCAAATGTCTGAGAAGGGCTCTGTGACCCTGCCTTACCCTCATCACCTTGGGAGAGAACCCATAGTCTGTGATTCTCAGCACATCAGCACAGTACTAAAACCCCTCACTTGTAGACACGTGGTAACACTTCTGTGGAGGAATTCCTGGAAGGACAGTCAGTCTGAGAGTCCCTAGAAAGTTTTTACCCAAGAGTTTTCTGGCGGTAGAGACAGAAAAAATAGGTAAATCATTCACCAGTGGGAATCTGAAGCTAAGTGGTATCGCCTTCCTGTCCACAATGCTATTCTAGCGTGGCCTGAGGGGTAGAATAGTATGCTAGTTTGTATTTAATAATTATCCTGGCAGGGCTGGGGGAAGTACATCTCTGATCTATATCATTTGCAAGTTGCGGTGGTACAAGTACTCCCTTCACAGCTGGTTGAAATCACCCACAGAGAGTGCTGAACACGGAATCAGGAAGAGGTAAGAACCAGCCCCTCACTTGGTGCTGAGACCACCACTGGCTGGAATAGTCAATGGGCCCTGCCATGTCACAGAAAGTCCCAAACTAGTTTTTAGGACATGTATTAGAAATAATCACTTGCTTCTGATACGTTCCCCCATCCATGCCTACTGGATCTACTATACGGCTCTCCTTCACCTCACCTGTGAGGCCGCGGGGTCACCTTATGATCTCATACCAATCCTCCTATGGGAACATAAGGCCCTTTCTTCATTTCCATTTCCTTGGCAACTAGCAGTATTTCTTGACAAACTAGGCATATAAAGAATGTTATCAGCAGGAGGTCAGTGCCTCACACCTGTAATCATAGCTACTCAGGAGACTGAGCTCAGAGGATCAAGGTTAGAAGCCAGCCTTGGGGGCTGGGAAGGTGGCTCAGTGGTAGAGTGCTTGCCCTCCATGCATGAGGACCTGGGTTCGATTTCCCAGCACCACATAAGCAAAAAGAAAAAAAGCCAGAAGTGGCGCTGTGGCTCAAGTGGTAGAGCGCCAGCCTTGAGCTGAAGAGCTGAGAGACAGTGCCCAGGTCCAGAGTTCAGGCCCCACAACCAGACCCCCCCCACACACAAAAAAAGCCAGCCTGGGTAGGGAAGTCCATGAGACTCTTATCTCGTTACCTACCAAAAAGAAAAAAAACACATAGAAGATCCGTGGCTCAAGTGATAGAGGACTAGCCTTGAAAAAATAATCTAAGGGACAGCTTCCAAACCCTGAATTTAAGCCCCAGTACCAGCACACACACACGCACATGATATTCACTTGATATTTACTAAATGGATCCCAGAATGAACAAATGAATGCTGCATGTAAGAGAGAGGAAGGAACACAGAAACTATCATTAAGAATCTACAGAGTGTCTTATAAAAAAAGAATGTGATTTATTCTTGAGGGGTGCACAAAACCAGGACCAACAAGAAGAAATAGCAGAGAAGAAGATTTATCTGGAAAAAGAAAGAAGGAAGGAAAAGAAGAAAGAAAAATGAAAGAAAGAAGGGAGGAAGAAAGAAAGGAAGGAAGGAAGGAAGGAAGGAAGGAAGGAAGGAAGGAAGGAAGGAAGGAAGGAAGGAAGGAAGGAAGGAAGGAAGGAAGGAAAAAGAAAGTTTCTAGCTCCTAAGATCTACAGAATTCAGTATCCTTCTTGCTTTTTGCCACTTTTCTGTTAGTGGAGCATGTCTACCCCCAGGAATTGGGAGACTGATTATTCTTGCCTTCATCCAAGGCAGAGGCCAACCTGGAGCCCTGAGGACCCCATGTGCCTGGCCCGGGAGATAAACCACATCAAAAGTTCAGTTTGAAGCTAGGCATGGTGGTGTGTGCATGTGATCCCAGCTGGGGAGGCAGAGGCAGAAGGATTACAGGCTGAGGTTGACCCAGTCAAACGCACAGAACCCAACCTGAAAAATAAACTAAAGTTAAAATGGCTGAGACTAGCTGGATGCTGGTGGCTCTTGCCTGTAATCCTAGCTACTCAGGAGGCTGAGATCTGAGGATCACGGTTCAAAGCCAGTCTGGGGAAGAAAGTCCGTGAGACTCTTATCTCCAGTTAACCACCAGAAAACCGGAAGTGGCGCTGTGACTCAAGTGGTAGAGCGCTAGCCTTGAGCTGAAGAGCTGAGGGACAGTGCCCAGGCCCAGAGTTCAGGCCCCACGACCGGACCCTCTCCCCCCCCCCCCCAAAAAAAGGAACATCTACTGATGTGCATCGCTAGCCCAGCAGAGGTTGAAAACATTCAAAGTCGTAGAGGTCATAATCTTGAGTATCTCCTCTCAGTAGATACATGCATGAGATCTCCCAGCAGGTGCTTAGCATTTCTCTGTCTGTGACTTTCTTGATTCTCTCTCTTTTACACCTTTACCTCAGAACACCTTTCTCACTACCTTTCTCACCACCACCTTCCTCCATCTTCCTGTATGGCCCATAGTGTTTGTTCTGGCTACAAAATTGTGAGCCTTTCCAGGACAGACAGACCTCGTTTGATACTTAACATGGCGCCGGGTACCATGGAGTATGCCCAGACACTCTTGTTACACAGCTTCCCATTCTCACAAATAAAAAACAGAATCCAATTCCTATGCTTCTAACTGGCTAAACTCCTGGAATCACCTAGAAACAATTTGCAGAATACCACAAGCTGTGAAGCGAGCCAGCAATCTGTGAGAAGGCAATTTGGGAAACACTGAATCCCCCAATCCACATCCTTCTAAGGCCAATTGTAAAAATCCTTTGCACAGAGACAAATGCCTACAAAAAACCTTTAAAACATAGACAGTTCCCTACTTAGGAACATGTTGTGTTCTGAAAGTCTATTTATGAAATTGTTGTTTGAAATCTTGAATACACTTTCTCATAAGCCACGTTCAAAAGAATAACTGACAGCAAGCTCTTACTCAAGATGTGCAGAGGAAAATAGGAAGAAGAAATAAAGCTATACTTTCTTTTAAACATCGTCAAAGAGACATATAGAATGTGTCAGGCCACACATCACCCCTGTTCAAGGGCTAATCGTGGGAAGAAATACAATGAGATGTGAAATCAGTTTGGCTTGGTGTGGATGCTGGCCCTTGAGGAATAGCAATCTGCATTTGGAGCAGAGGCTTATGGGAATAGGGACACCTCCACTGCTCCCCAGCCCAGGCTCCTGAGCTCCCACTACAGGGTATGGATGAGCAACCTGCGGAGTTTGTTCAAAAGTCACATTTCCAGTGGCACTGTAGCACAAGTGGTAGAGTGCTTGCCTTGAGCTGAAGAGCTCAGGGACAGCACAGAGCTCAGAGCCCAGGCCCAGAGTTCAAGCCCCATAACCAACCAAAAAAAAAGGGGGGGTCACATTTCCAGTCTCTGCCTTTGGTCAGTGAATCTGGGAAGGGCTCAGGAATGGGCATATGAACACACACTCAGGAGAGTCTGACCAACGTGAGGACCACACCAACGGAAGGAAAGGTCCCATCACCTCCACCTAGGACTGGGCTGAGGGCTCCTCCTGGATCTTCTCTAGTTACTACAGGAAGCCTTTCTTTTTCTCCTATTTCCTTCTCTAATAAAAGAAGATGGTAAGTAACTATCTGTCACTTCATGGGATATGCATGAGGGATTTGGGGCTAGAGATTCAGGTCGGAGATAAAAGAAACCCCCATCATTCATTTAACAAACATTGAGAGATGAGGTTCAGCTGATATGCCAATCATTCCAATAAACAAAATAATCTCTACCACCTTGAGTCCTCTTTATTCAAGTAAGTAACTCCAGTGCTAGCAGAAATAGGTATATTCTCAGAAAACAATTGAGAGTAAGAAAGAGAGGCTAAAACACTACATGTCTTTATAAATAGTAATTTATTTTCATTATTATATTGATCTACAAGTATATTGAAATCTACTTGGAGAATCAAGACAAAGACCTCAAAAAATAAAGCCAGGCAACTATAGACTACTTTTCTATAACTGTTCAATTTGTTCACAAAAGCCTAAGAAGGCCTGGGCACTGGTGACTCCCACCTGTAATCCTAGCTTCTCAGGAGGCTAAGATTGGAGGATCGCAGTTCAAAGCAACTCTGGACAGCAAAGTCTGTGAGACTCTTACCTCCACTTAACTACCAGAAAACTGGATGTGGAGCTGTGGCCCCAAGTGGTAGAGTGCTAGCTTTGAGAAGAAAAGCTCAAGTCCCTAAGTTCAAGCCCTACAAATGAAAAAGCAAACTGAGAAGAAAGTTAAAGAAGATTCAGATGAGAGAGGAAATGGAGACCGCACTAGCTCTACTAGCTTTACTGGCTGGGACATCCTGAACCAATCATTTCTTCAGACAGGAGGTTGATGATTCTCTTCCCCAAAGCCTTTCAGGAGAGTTAACAAACAAGGCTGCACAAGCCTGCCACATGACAAGTGCTCCTTTTGCAAACTTTGAAAATGGAAGTAAAGCCAGGTGTCAGTAGTTTATGCCTGTAATCCTAACTAGTCTGGAGGCTGAGATTTAAGGATCATGGTTCAAAGAACCAACCCAGGCAGGAAAATCCATGAGACTCTTATCTCTAATTAACCACCCCAAATACAGAAGTAGAGGAGCCCCTCAAGTGGTAGAGAATGAGCTTTGATCAAAAAGCTAAATGACAGCACCCAGGTCCCTGAGTTCAAGCCCCAGTATCAGCACAAGAGAGAGAGAGAGAGAGAGAAGAAAAAGGAGGAAGAGGAGGAAGTAGTAGAGGAAAAGGAGATGGAGAAGGAGAAGAGGAAGTAAAGGAAGGAGGGAGGGAGAGAGAGAAAAAGAGAGGAAAGGAGGGAGAGAATAACAGAGGGAGGAAGGAAAATAGGGAGGGAAGGAGGAAGGACAGAAAGAAGGAAGGAAGGAAGGGAGGAAGGGAAGGAGGAAGGAAGGACAGAAGGAAGGACAGAAGGAAGGAAGGAGGGAAGGAAGGAAGGACAAAATGGTAATAAATCTTTCCTCAATGCCAACAGAGATGTTTAGTTATCTTTCTACAATTCAATTTGGTATTATTATTGTTGTTGGTCTTGCCAGTTTTGGGCTTGAACTCAGGGCCTGAGTGCTGTCCTTGAGTCTCTTTGTACTCAAGGCTAGCACTCTACCACTTAAGTCAGAGTGCTACCCAGCTTTTTCTGAGTAGTTTATTGGAAGTAAGAGTCTCACAGACTCCTGCTCCTGCTGGCTTTGAAATGTGATCCTTAGATCTCAGCCTCCTGAGTAATTACACGTATGAGCCACCAGCGCCCAGCTCAATTTGATATTATTGACCCCATCCATGTACAATACTTGGGAGGGTAGAAAGAAAATAGTTATATGTAGTCTAGAGATAGATGACTGACCCACAATTGGGACATGGCTATGAAGATGAAGCAGTGACAAACAACTATGATTCAAGGTGCAAGGCAGCTTGGGGTAAGTACTAGAATAAATTATAAACAAATTCAAATGGGATTATACTAGAGAAGGTAATTTGCTTTACCAGAGTAGATTTAAGAGGTAGCACCAGCCAGGCACTGGTGGCTCAAGCCTGTAATCTTACTTACACTGGAAGTTGAGATCCAAGGAACACAGTTTGAAGCCAGACCAGGCAGGAAAATTGGTGAAACTCTTACCCCCCCAATTAACCACCACAAAACCAGAAGTGGAGCTGTGGCTCAAGAGGTAGAGCATCCAGGCTGGTGCCCAGGTCTTGAGTTCACACCCCAGGACACACACACACACACACACAAACACACACACACACACACACACACACACCACAAAAGAGGCAGCACTTCAGCCAGGCGCTGGTGGCTCACGCCTGTAATCCTAGCTACTCAGGAGGCTGAGATCTGAGGATCACTGTTCAAAGCCAGCCCGAGGAAGAAAGTCCGTGAGACTCTTATCTCCAATTAACCACCAGAAAACCGGAAGTGTTGTGGCTCAAATGGTAGAGCGCTGGCCTTGAGCTGAAGAGCTGAGGGACAGTGCCCAGGCCCAGAGTTCAAGACCCATGACTGACAAAAAAAAAAAAAAAAAAGAGGCAGCACTTCAGAAAGAGCATGAGAAAGGAAAAAGCAGCTCACTCAGCCATGGAAGCAAACTAAGTAGGAGAGGTAGAGGAATAAGGGATAGGTGCATCGTATGTTTGGAAGATGAAGCAGGGAGTATGTTAGTAGACTAGGATCCATTCATGAAGGGCCTTGAATGACATTTTAGGGAATATTAACTTCACTGTAAATCCATAACAAAGGTAATTTCATTTATTAGAAATCTATTACATGAGGGACACACTGCTAAAATGCCTATAAACATTTATCTAACTTTAGCAAAACCTACATATATGTGTTATCATACCTATTTTAAGCACAAAGAATCTGAATCTTGGAGAGTTTTCACATAAATGAAGCACTTAGGGGTTTATACTTTGAAAAAGCAAGTCTTACAAGCAGTAAACAGCAGAATGGATGAAAAGGAGTAAAGGCACTTTGGGGCAACCTCAATTATTTACGTAGTGTGACATTGGTCTCCCCTGCCCCCAATCTGGTTGTCAAGAGATAAAGAAGTGACTAGTATTTCTAAAAATGGACTGATCTTCTCAAAAGTTCTGTGGGTTGGGCTGGCTTTGAAAGCACATGGTCATTTATGGAATTAGAACCTTTTCCTCCCCGTGGTGTTTCCCAGCCCGCCTCATGAGAAGCTCCCCTCTCCCCAGGGACTACAGTAAAGAATTCCACAGCAGTGCTTCCTGACCAAGCAGAGCAGAAAACAGACGCAGAGTAGAGTAGTGGACCAAAATTAGCTTCTTTACAAGCCTATTAAAGCATAAAGATTAGAGTCCATGCCTAAAATATAACAGGAAGGCCAAAGGCTTTTCTTTTCCTTTTTCTCTCTCCTTATACACATTTCCCTTCCCTTCTTTCCACTGTCCAGCTCCTGATAGGCAATCATGAAAGCCACATCCTGGATGGGAAAGTTTCTCCATCATTTTCCCCCAAGAAATCTATTGTGCACAACTTCAGCGACATTGCAGAGTTCCAGGCAGGTGCAAGTTTGCACTGTATTTATTAGGTTTGAAGTTGTCCAGCTTCTGTATTAAGTTTTCATGTTAAAATACTATCTTTAGGAGCACAGAGCTGCTGACCTGAATTGCTTTGCTGTTTCTTGGGAAGCACACAAGTGAGCAAGTGGTAGAAAAACTGAGCTTTTTTTTTTTTTTTTTTAGCAGACTGTCTTAGGGTAGCAGACTATCTTTAATAGCAATGCTTTACATTTTGCATAGCACTTCTAAAATTGACAAAGAACTTGTACATATGCTTCTTCTTTTAATCATTCACCCATCCAGTGATGTAGATAAGACTATCTTTTATTAAAAAGAGGAAACTTTTTGGAGAGACTAACTTGACCTAGGTCTTTCAATACCACTTAAATGGCCTACTTATTACTCTTAATCCCACAGCTTCTCTTGTGTGCTTTTGCCCACCCAAGTTTATCAATTGGTGCTGTGGAGATTTTCCCAGGTTGCCTGTGGAAGGGCCCTCACTTAGGTGCATCAGGCAGTGGTTAGATAGTACTTAAAGACCTTTTCAAACCTACTTGTGTATGTATGTGTGTATGCATGTGTGTGCATGCATGCATGGGTACATGCATGCCAGTGCTGAGGCCTGAATTCAGGGCCTGGGCACTGTCCCTTAGCTTTGGTAGTCAAAGTTGGTGCTCTACCACTGGAGCTACGCCCTTACTTCTGGCTTTTTGGTGATTTATTGCAGATCGGTTAAATGGACTTTCTGCCTGGACTGGCTTCAAACCAGGATCCTCAGATCTCAGCTTCCAGAGTAGTTAGGATTACAGACATAAACCATGAGCACATAGCTCCAACCTCCTTACTTAACCTATTCATAAAACTCTGAAGCCCACAAAGAAAGTAACCTGCCCACATTCCCATAGGTAAATATACAAGTACTATTCGCGACCATCCTGTCCCCATTCCAGAATCTCACAATCAAAGACAAGAAGAAATTTCAGATTAGGACTTGGCTAATATCAGCTTCCACCCTGTCATTATTTGATAAATTGGGAAGATCCTATTAATTGTACAATCCACTTTAGGCAGAAGGGAGCTCCTAGATTATCCGGTGCGATCTTTCGTTTCTCTGTGTGAGAAAGGGGAAGATTAGAGAGTTCTCCATAGCCTCAGAGACTGCGCTCAGGTCTCCCAGTCCTGTCTCTCGGCCATCTGATCTCAGTTGTGCTCAGAGGGTTAAGTGTCACCAGCTTGTCAGAGACAGGGGAACTTAAAAATTTCCAGACACAGGCACCTGACTCAGCCCTTGCTTTGCCTTGGCAATGGTGATCAGGCATCAGCTGCTGGCTTGGATGATGTGTTCCCAGAGCAACATGGTAAGTGTGAGCTGCCAACACTGAAGTCTCCGGGAATGTAAAGTGTGGAGCCAGTTAAACATCCCAAATTGCCCTGTCTCTCAGAAACAAGAATGACTCATCAGAGCAACTTCAGTGACTAGGAAGGAAATTAGACAAGCCAAGGGCCTGAAAATCCATGTTCAAAAGCCTCCCCACCTCCCTCCTATTCGAAGCCCCTGTCTCTGACTCTTGACTCACCTTTTTTTTCTAATCTAGAACTGCTACAGTTTCAATTCCCAAACCCAGGCCTTCATCTCCCAAAGGCCTACATGGATGGACTCTTGGCACTGAGGTCTCCCTTCTCATCCAGAATCTGCTCTGCTGAATTTTTTTTTTTTTTTTTTTTTTGGTCAGTTGGGGGGAAGGGGAAGGACGGGCTTGAACTCAAGGCCTGAGTGCTGTCCCAGAGCTCTTTTTGCTCAAGGCTAGTGCTCTAGCACTTTGAGCCACAGCTCCACTTCCAGTTTTCTGGAGGTAAGAGTCTGGTGTACTTTCCTGCCTGGGTTAGCTTTGAACCACCATCCTCAGATTTCAGCCTTCTGAGTAGCTAAGATTACAGGTATGAGCCACCAGCACTCAGTTGTGCGTAGTTTTTTATTGCTGTTGTTCTGGTCCTCGGACTTGAACTCAAGGCCTGAGTGCTGTCCCTGGGCTTTTATTCTCAAGGATAGCACTCTACCACCTGGGCCACAGCTCCACTTTGAACCTTGATCCTCAGATCTCAGCCTCTTGAGCAGCTAGAATTACAGGTATGAGCCACCAGTGCCTGACTTGCTCTGTACAACTTGATGCTTGATTGTGTACTTCTTTTTCTTACTTCTTAAGCCATGTAGAGTGTGTTACAGCTAATACAGATTGCAAATTCTGCAAAGAGGAAAACTAAGCTTTCTCCTGGGTACTCACAGTGTATCTTAGAGTGCCACCAAAGAGCAAAGATATGCACAGGCTCACAGAGTCCTGACTTCTAGACTCCTGCTTGCCTAGTGCTTGCACACACAGTAAGTGCTCAATAAATCCTCGCTGGTTTTGTTGTGGCTTTAGCCACTAGCTAAGCATCTAGTCTTCTGTGCAAATTAGACAAAGGCCCCCCTTCCTCTGCCGGTTGCATGGCTGGACAAGTAGAGCCTGGCCTAAGCACTCTCAACTGGGCACTCTGTGCAGTGAACCACATGTACCTCTGTACCAGGGCTCTTTGTGAGAGCAGCAACCAGATCATCCTTGCCATACCTGTCCTCAGCTTTCCATTCTGATGGGGAGGGCCTACCTTGGGAGAACAGGCATCAGGCACTTCCCAGCTTGTTTCCTAGCATCCTCTTGTTGAAAATAGACAAAACAAACAAAAAATAAAACAATACCTGTAAAAGCAGTTCCTTTCTAGACTCCTAGCAGGGCATTTGGGAGGCCTTGGACCATAATATCCCAATTCTCTTCTAGTGAGAAGGCCCGGAACTCACCGTGAATTGTTCTACATCTTGGCTTTTGCCTTCTTTCCATCCGGAATGTCTTTCCTGATGATCATTGGGCAAGACCCATTTCCCTTTCAGATCTAACCCCCATGTCAGCATCTTCCATGCTGCACCAAGCAGAATAACTGCTCTTGGTGCTTCCTGTTACCTGCATCCCACTTTGCATTAACCACTCCTATAACTCTTCCTATGTGTTACCAGCAAGGAATCCTGTAGTCAACTGTCATTTAGGCCCATGTCCACACACTCCTGTATTCTCACCCTTCATCAACCCAGATGCTTAATTTAGCACTGCTCCATGTCCCACAAGAAAATCAATCCATTTACAAATTGCTGAGCAATATTAACTGTACAGATGAGTCATTGTCTAGGAGCAAGTACTTTCATAGACTACCCTATGGCAAAGGATGCATCCATTCTTACAAGCCTTCTCATTCACCAGATCCTTACTTAGCATCCCTATCCCGGCTTTCTCATTTTCCTCCCCAACATATTCCCAGTTGAATTCCCACATTCTGACTTTGTCTGCCTCCACTATTTGCCCCATCAAACTCATTCTCTTCCTGTTCTAATAAGCAGAAGAACTTTGCGTTGTCCCAACTTGTACTTGCTACCATGCATCCCTCTGTTCATTGTAGTGCTTAGCCAAATTAACCTTCTTTAACGTGAACCAGGAATGGGCAGAAGCAGAATCTTTCTCTTGAGGTTTGTCTACAAGTTTTCCCCTCCATGGAGCATACTGCTCAGAAGAAGAGGACTGCAGTGGAGATGGATACAGTAAGGCTGTGCTCAGGTTTACCTCTACCCGCTACAGTATAAGAACAAGTCTAAGCCTTTTCTGTCTCTTCATTCCTCTTTCCTTCAAAGTAGGGCCCAGAACTGGAGTCAGGGGAAAGTAATTACAGGCTTCTGGTACAGCTTTTCCTTCACTTACCATGTGGAACCTTGGGCCTCAATTCTTCATCCAACCCATCAGCCCGCTTACAGATGGCTCACTATGAAGACTGACAACCAGGGCCTCAGGCCTATTAGACATTCCTGTTTGCAGCCTCTTCTCCAAGTGCCCAAACATCCAGGACCCCTCAGAGCCTCCACACTCTGCATTCTACAGAAAGCTTTTCTTGGCTGCAGCCCTGACTCAGGGACCTTTGTTGCCCACTGGCGGAAAAGAATTTTCAGCTGTGGAAACTGGTAAACGCTACATATTTTACAGATGAGAGTCTAAACTCCTGGTGACTCTAAATGTGGTGTGAAATGGACAGAAGTCATCCTGGTGGTGTGACATGCCTGAAATAGTATCCCTACCACCATGACCCCCAGGCATGCACGTCATGGAAAGAGAAGAAGCCATGAGTCGGGGTGCCTTGGCCAGTGCTGTTGCCTCTCTTCTAACCTCTCATTCCCAGCTCCATTCTGTGCTTTTCTAACTTTTTTTTTTAATGGAAGGAAAACTGTTCAAGGTCATCTAAAAACAAAGGAGGGAATTTATAATTCTCAGTCAGTCCTGAGACTTCATCCATTCATCAAAGCCCGGCTCTGGCTGGCTGTGTGTGTCCTTACCCACATAGCATGAAGGAACAGCCACCAATTTACTGCCACTGGGGTCGGGGTTGTCCAAGATGTCCTTAATGATTCAGATACTAATGAGCCTGAGTTCCTGGGCAATATAACTTGTTGATCTTTTAAAATAAATATTGATTTTTTTCCCCTCTCTGATTTGGTTGAGATATTTAGGTAGTCTAGACCTCTATATCTAGATTGAGAAAAGTAAATACCCCGTGGAGAACGTATTCGTTAAACAGCCGTCCTCCATGGCCAGGTCAGCTGGCTTTTGGCACCTACCAGGGCTACATCCTCTTCAACATTTTAACTCCTCCTCCCAAACCAAAGCCCTGCCCATAAGGAGCCTTATTGATAATGACCAGCACCCAAAGGGCATCGTTTCCCACGGAACAGATGCGCATTCATGCGGGTGTGGATCTGTTCGCGCGCGCGCACACGTGTGTGCATGTGTGTGTGTGTTTATGCGCGCGCGGGTGTGTGGCAGGGGCGGGCTCAGCGCCCAGGGGCAGGGCTCCGCAGTGAGAGTGGCAGCTGGACTTACCAGGCTGTGAGGGAAAGGGTGCAGAACCGCAGTGCCGTAGTCGCTGGCAGGCAGGCGGTAGAGATAAAGTGCTTTGGAGCTGCGGATCTCGATTCCCCCCGCCTCTCCCCACGGCCGGGGCAGAAGACCCCAGAGCTGTCACCCTCCCTCCCTCCCCCCAACCCACCCGGGCGGGCTGCTGGATCTGCACCGCGCGCGCTGGGCTGCCATCCCCCTCCCCACCGAGGGCTGCGCGGGCGGGAGGACGCCCAAACGCCAGCTCCCGTCCCCTTTCTGGCTCTCGGTTCCTCGTTCCTCCCAAGTAAGGGAATACGCGGCGAGGAAGAAGTGCCCCCCAGGGAAACGCGGAGCCAAGTGTTGCGTAGAGAGAGGTAAGGCAGCTTCTGGCGCGACCGAGGGGTCTCTGGCTCTGGGAACGTGGGTTGCAGCAACTTGGAAAACGAGGGCAAAACCAGAGCTGGTCCCGCTGCCGGGAAGGGGGCTGCCGATGAGCTAGACGGACAGACGGACAGACGGACGGACGGTGCTCCAAGCCACAAAACCTGGCAGGGGAGGATGCTCCGCTGGAGGGGTGTAGGCGCGGCGAGGGGTGCGTGGTGGAGCGCTGGCTTCCTCTGCGATTAGGAGCCCCCCCTCCAATCAGAGAAAACCCCACATACACATGCACACCCCAAAGCTGTGCGGGCGAAAAGCGGCCTTGGTGCAGGCAGTTTGCTTTTTAAAAATAAATAAATAAATAACTAGCTAGTCCGGATGGCTTCCCTTCTCGTTTATTGTGGCTCGGTGGAATCCAGCTCGTGCTCCAAGGGGCACAAGAGCTGCGAGGAGCAAGGGACGCTTTTCCTCACGTTGGGCCACCAAAGCCTCCAACAGTCCCGTGGGGTTCTGAGACTTTGGGATACTCCAAGCCCAAAGCCTCTGGGCTGGTGGATTTAAAGAGAGCGTAGATACTTCGGCAAATGAAAGAAAGGGTCAGGCAAAGACTCTATGAAGCTGACCCGATTAAGTCACCAGATGTGTCCCCATGTTTATGGCCCTGAAAGATGCGCATCTGGAATCACCTGTGGGGCTTTCGAAAGCTCCACCTGTTCGTTCACCTCACCTGGCATATTCTGAGATTCTTCCCCCCCCCCCCCGGCCCAGTGAATAGAATTTGGGGAGGGGGCTGTGGAGTTTTCCCAAAAGCCCTACAGGTGATTCTGTTGTGACGCCTCCTCCCTGTCCGGTCTTCTGCTGTGCATGCACGGGACAGCAGAGAGGAGCCACTCCCCGGTGGAGACGAATCTGGCTGAGGACCCTAGGGTGGCGGGAACACCCACCCCCTCCCCCGTTGTCCCCAGCGGCGGGAGGGTCTGATGCTGCAGCGCGCATGATGATTGGTGACTGCGCCGCAGTGTCGCGGGGCCCCGGAACCCGCGGGCACACCGGCTGGCACCCGTGTATCTCTTCGGGCGTTATTAGCATACGATGACCCCCGCCTGGGGAAGGAGAGCCTGGGAGGGCTGTTTGTTTTGCTTTTATTAAAGGGGCTGGGGAGAGCCATCATAAATCTGGAGGTGTACAGCGGTCACCTCCAGACATGGTCAGGACACAGGATGGGAAACTACCTCTCTGATCCGGATGGGGGCCGCGACTTTCCACTTTGTTATTTTGGTGTCTGGGGTTCTCCGCATACAAAATGCAGCTCTTAGAGCCAATTACTTGCTCACTGTCAATGACTGACATTCGATCACAGGGCGCAAAGGTCAAGGTTTGGTCAGGAACGTGAGCGCACACACGCATTCACACACGCTTTTAGGCTCCATGCCCTTCTCATTCCAAGGATGTGTCCCTCCTCGTGGGAAGGCATTTCTGTTTGTTATGTTAGAAAGGGCTATATTTGTCAGCAAGTCCACTTTGAATATAAATATGCATTAAATAAAGCAGCTGCAGCTAAGCTAACTTCCTGTTGTTATCCGAAGACTTGTACATTTAGGTCCAGCATCATACACATTATTTTGATTTTCTGGAAGAGGTTTGGGGTTGGGAAAACGGTAGGTATGTATTTCTCCTCTTACATTTTTATGTAGTGTTTGGTCCCAATCAACCAAAACACCGGCAGCAAATGATAAATAACAGAGCAGCTTGAAAAGTAGAGTCTCAGAGCTGGGAGAATTTTCTATCATGGTCTTTTCCAGCTTCCTTAGGCCCACCCAACTCCTCACAACAACTTCCACAGGTGTCAAAACCCACCCCACCCCCACCTCTGTGATTCCCAGAGGCCCAGGCCACAGCCTGGCCCCAGCCCCTGCCTTTGCCAGGGAAAGGGGAAGAAGGAAGGGAAGTGCTGTTTCATTGTGGTTACATTACAACGTCAAAATACACTCTTTTAGTTTAAAGAGTAATTCACATCTATTGCTGGAAACTTGGGAAGTTGAAAAGTGCTGAAAGAAACACCACCCAGACCCCACACTGCTCATACATCAGCACATTTCTTTCCGTCTATTTTTATGCCTTGAAATCGGGCCGTCCATAGGGGGCTGACATTTATAGGTAACCTAATAAATGTACTTTTAATGATGCTAAGCATTTTATATTCATTTTGTCATTTAGTCCTCAGAAGTCCCCCTGAGATAGGTGTTATTATTATTAACCCCATTTTTTTTTCTGGGATTGCAGAGTTCAGATGACTTGCTCAAGGCACACAGCTAGTCAGTGGCAGAGCCAGGATTCGGACACCGGCTATGAGACTTCAGAGTGTGGCTGTTTAGCCTCTGTAGCTATTGCTTCTCTGCTTTTATTTCTTAAGTCGTGTGGTAGCAAAAGTCCTTCACGAACGTCATTTTCCTGCCCATATATTATTTATACTGTTAAGTCACTGAAGTTAGTAACTACAAATAATTCTGGGCCAAATCTTTACTGCATACTTTTCCAGTCACTTCCTTTGGCTAGATTCCTAGAAGTAGAATCACTGGGCCAGTGGGCATGATTGAGAACTCTTGAAAATATATAAGAAACACCTGTAATCCTAGCTACTCAGGAGGCTGAGATCTGAGGATGATGGTTCAAAGCCAGCCCTGGCAGGAAAAATCCATGAGACTCTTATCTCCAATAAACCACTCAGGAAGCCAGAAGTGGCACTGTGGCTCAAGTGGTAGAGCGCTCGCCATGAGCTCAAGAGCTGAGGGACAACACCCAGGCCCAGAGTTCAAGCCCTACGACTGACAAAAAAAAAAAAAAGCTACTTTGCAATAGGACTCCAGTAATTCACCAGAGGTCAACTCTGCCATAGTTAAAATAGGTCATCCTTAGGAGTTCAAGTTATCCAGGGCTTCACAGGACCAAGTTGTACCACACGAACATCCCCTGGCCTCATGGGAGAAGGAAGTTCACATACTACTCTACTCTGTGAGTAGATTTTATCTCAGCAGAATTCTTTGGCTAAATATCATCTATTAACTTGAAGCAAACTACACTTAGTGTACAATACATGTGGTGTATGTTTGCACATGTGCATGCATATATGTGTTTAGCATCCCACTTCATCACATTCATAAGAATTCGCATATCATCATATTCAGGTTGGGTCATTCTGAGTTGAGCTAGATTCATCAGAATCAACCCATCAGTAATGGCTTCTTCTCATGCTGACCATATCCTTGAATTCTGATATCAAGTATCAGAAGTCCACAACCAAACCATAGGAGGAATTGATGTCACCATAGCGGAGTTTGCCTAACCAACCAAGCAAAAATACTCAAGGCTAATAACTACCAATAAGACAATTCAAAAAATAAGGTTGTATCCATCATCACAAAAACGTACTGAGGTGAGAGAAAATGTGTCCGACAGAAGGGAGATTGTAATATTAGGCATTATGGCACCCCCTTGTCTCCCACCAACATACGAAAGGGCAATCGTAGGAGAAAACAAATTGCTCATGTGTGCCTTATCACCAGCTCTGTCACCAGCATTGAGATTACAATGTGGGAATATAATCTGTTGTGGATCATGGAATAGATATCAATTAAGTTCCATTCTGAGATCTACTTTTGCAAGACTCAGTTAAAGTCTTGATATGTCTTTCTGGAAAGCCCCTACCACCCCTCCCCCCATGCTCGCTGGGGATAGATAGATCTCTAAGCTGCACCACAGCCCCTGTACTGATACTTACCTCAGTATAGCAAAGTCACTTTTTTGCACACACACACACACACACACACACACACACACACACACACACACCACTAAGCTATTAGGTCTCTAAGAGACCATGTCTAATTCTTCCCCATATTCCCAGCACCTAAGGTTGTGTTGCTGCATAGATGACTAACAAGTATAATGAATGAACAAATAAGAATTTTCCAGGTGTTGTACTGGGTAGCATTTATCTTTCAGTGTATCTTTAATCTCCTCAGGTAGGTTAGTCTCAGAAATGTGCCTGCAACTTATCTAGAGTGGTACTGTATTTTTTTGTGTGTGTGTTCATTTAATTAGCTAAAATGAAGTAAATGTAAAATTTTAGTTCTTCAGTCACAATGGTCACATTTCTCATGCTTAAATGCCACACGTGGTTTCTACCTGCCATGTTGGAGAATATGTATATAGGCTATGTCATTGCAAAAAGTTCAATTGAGCCATGTTGATTAGAGTGCAAATCTGGTACAAGGAAGAGTCTTTCTATGTCTATCTTGTTTTCTGCCAAATCCTGCACAGTTCCTGGCCCCAAGGATGAGAGGAGAAAGAAAAGAGAGACGATGAAAGTGAATGTCAGTCATATTTATTGTGACACTTATCAGGTACACAGCTGCATGTCTTATATTGTGGTATAGTTGGATATTATTTGTCTCACTTAATATTCCACTACAAACCTGATATTAACCCCCATTTTATCCCAAGAAACTTGTCTGTGTTTGCAAGATGGGATACAACTTTAAGCCTACTCTCCAAGGTCTTTTGCTTTCATTCCATTAGTAATTAGCACACATGGTGATGTTATCATAAATTGCCACTGTCTTGGCTTTCCAGGAAGTCAGAAAAAGGGTACTTTTCAAAGTCACCTTAGGGAAAGAGTTGGTTTTGGTCAGGAACGGAAACAACATTTTGAGAGTTTTGATTATACTCAAAGGCTCTGAGGACTTGTCTCTGAATGGGGTTGACAGAGTGTAAGGAACCCACTCATAATGTGGTCTGACCAGAGGACTAAACCCTTAAAGAGCAGCTAGCTATCACTCTTTGTGTTTCACTGTGGGGAGTCCTGGCTGCAGTTCCCAAGAGGAATACTGGCTTGGCCAGAGCCCCTTCTATTGACTCACCCTGACCACTGACCACTTGCTACAGTGCCCTACTGTCATTATCACTTTGTCCCAGTTTTCTCTATTTTTTTATTTTTAAAAAATAAAATGAAAGCTTTCAAAAGAGGCCTAATTGGCAACCAAGAAAAATTAGATGATCAGTTCTTTCATTCTACATTTCCTGTTTCTAAGCCCTCTAAATTCTAATTAAGAATCTATACCACTGAGCCTATTATCAAGTGAAATAATCCAGCTCTCTTTTAAACTTAGCTTTCCCTTTCATACAAGCAACCTGTGCTTCTACAAAAGATACCTAGGACACAAATACTGAGCCTTTGTATTTATTCTTTATTTTGTCTTTTAGTCTGCTTTGCCAGCTTGTCCAGATCCTTCTAACTACACTGTTATCTGGTGTTTCTACTGTCCTCTCCAGCTAGTTTCCACCCATCTCCAGATCACATGAGCATGGTGCTACCTAAATGATCAATAAAGATTATTCTGAGGCATTTCATTATATGTACCATGAAGGTATAGTAATACTAATAATCAATTCAACAACTAAGTAGCCCCTTTTTAGGAAATTTATTCAACTTATTATAGTATTATTTAGTCCATTATTTCTCTATCTTTTTAAAAAAGATCACTAGAAGAATCTTCTCAGAGGTCTTGGTTAAATTCAGATTTTCTGTTACTTGATCTTCTGGCCAATAACCTTGTCAAAGAAGCAGTTCTATTGGTCTGATAGTAAGTACTTTCAGTGAATCCATACCAGTTCCTAGAGATCACTACTTCAGTTTTTTAAAAAGCTCATTGAGCATCCCATCTCAGAATGGCTCCTGGGTAGAGCGCTTGCCTTGCATGCATAAGGCCCTGGGTTCGATTCCTCAGCACCATATAAGCAAAAAAAGAAAAAAGCCGGAAGTGGCGCTGTGGCTCAAGTGGTAGAGCGCTAGCCTTGAGCTGAAGAGCTGAGGGACAGCACCCAGGCCCAGAGTTCAAGCCCCACGACCGGACCCCCCCCCAAAAAAAACAAAAAACAGAAACTTGACATGCATTTGCAACAAAGATGAAGGTAACAATGGTGGTAACTATAGTGGCAATCAGTGTTGGTGATGGATGGTTATGATAGTAGCGATGGTGGTAACAGTAGTGATGGTGACAGTGATCATGACAGTGTTGGTGATGGTGGTAATGGTGATGCAATAGTAGCAATTATGATGATGGTGATGGTGGTGGTGATGGTAGTAATAGTGGTGGTGCTAGTGATAATGGTGGTGATGTTAATAATGGTAGGAATGGTTGTGATGATGGTGGCAATTGCGGTGGTGAGGGTGTTGCTGGCTTTCTTGCTTTATGATTCCAGACAGGGTAAATATTATGGTTTAGTTATTTCCATTGCATTTGTTGCCTGGGCACCCTGAGAAACATCTTATATTCAGTTGGGATTAGAGATGTGCATTGGGGGCACAGCTAAGATTTTCTAACATCATAGAAATAGTGATCAGGGAAAGAGCCAAGAGAGCATCTGGCTCTAGAACGTCATCTTGAAAAACAAGGAAACTGTGCCAAGCTCAGAAGCATGCATCTGTCATCCTAAATGAGGCAGGAAGATAGCGAGTTTGAGGCCAGTCTGGGCAACAGCTCGATAACCTGTACCCCACTGCCTCCCCGCAAAAAACAAGGGCAGAACCCCTTCATTCAAAAGGAGTGAGCCTTGTCTAGAATACACAGAAGAGTTAGGAACCCAGATCTTTCTATTCTTCCATCAGTGCTTTTTCCAGAATCTAAATCTTTTCAGATTTTTAATATTCTTTTTGGTGGTCCTGGGGTTTGAACTCAGGGCCTTTCTCTGAGTTCTGAGTCACGCTCCCAGCCAAACATCCCTTCAAACTTTCATTTCTGAAGAAGCTTCGACCTTTGTTTCATGCAAAAATATCAATTTCTTATTCTTGATAATCTGGAAGGGAGAAGAAAGAGCTCAAAGAATCTAATGACCCAAGTAGGAAATGGAGCCACAAAAAGAACTCTGAAGCAAGACAAGCATAGAAAGAAAAAGTTCAAGTAAAAGAAATGTTTTTTGTTATTGTTGAAAAGATAAACTTCCTTTACATGTGTGCCATTTTTAGAAAACAATGCATTTACATCTGTGATCTCTCTTGATTCCAATCACGGGCACACGAGGCAGACAATACATTGTCACCAGCCTCATTTCACCAAAGGAGTCTGAGACAACTTGCTTATAACAAGAAAAAGGAATGATAAACAAATATTCCGTGGCTACCAGCAGCTGATAACCCTAGACTTGCCTGCCCCCAAAAAATCTTAGTTTTTGCCCTTCACTCTGGTCTGCATGGGCAATGGAGGGAGAATCTTCTCTTTTAAGGCATAAGCAGCATTGTCTACACAGGAACTGAATTTTCACTTTCCTGGTGGCTGCTCTGGTATGCAATTTCCAAGCCATAATAGTGATAATGATGGTGATGGGTATGGTGGTTTTTTGCTCTAAGATTCCAGACAAGGTAAGGATTAAAGATATAAAAGGACAGCAGGAGCTAGGTACCAATGGCTCATGCCTGTAATCCTGAGTAGTCAGGAGACTGAGATCCATAGATCACAGTTGGAAGCCAGAGCGGGCAGAAAAGTCTATGAAACTCTAATCTCCAGTTAATCATTAAAAAGCTGGAAGTTGCCAGGCGCCGGTGGCTCATGCCTGTAATCCTAGCTAATCAAGGAGGCTGAGATCTAAGGATCGTGGCTCAAAGCCAGCCCAGGCAGGAAAGTCCGTGAGACTCTTATCTCCAATAAACCACCAGAAAACCGGAATTGGCACTATAGTTCAAGTGGTAGAGTGCTAGCCTTGAGCTGAAGAACTGAGGGACAGTACTCAGGCCCAGAGTTCAAGCCCCATGACCGACAAAAAAAAAAAAAAAAAAGCTAGAAGTAAAACTGTGACTCAAGTGGTAGAGCTATATCCTTGAGCAAAAAAGAGCTCAAGGACAATACCCAAGCCCTAAATTCAAGCTTCAATATCAACACACACACACACATACACACACACACACACACACACACACACACACACACACACACATCAGCAGGAAATCTTTGATATTTAGATACTGAAATGCTTAAACTGTTTTGCTCCAAATAGGGCTTTCATTCCCCTCTGCATTTCTATACCCTTTTTGGGAGGGCCACAATCCACAGTACACACCAGCTGCCTCAATATCCCACCTCCAGTTAAAGTAAATTAGCTGGAGAAATCTTTCTTCATCCCCCAGAGGACTAGAGTTGCTCTTTCCAGAATCCTAGAGAGCCACACAAAGTGAGTGTTCATATTTGCCTCCTCCTCCTCTGCCATCCTCCACCTCATCAACAAAGATGGAACCTGACCCCAGGACACCCACTGGTAGAAGTTCAGTCTCTTCTCTTTGTCCATGCCAGCATGCCCAGCAGGCTTTGGCTGATGACAAAGTGATCTTTCTCAGCTACTAGGAAGCTTGTCACTGTATGTTACTACAGCTAGAGAAGGTCCTATTTCCACTGCCATTTAAATCAATGCCTTTCTTGGAGACTCACTCAACCAGGAAGCCAGTATTAAATAAGCGAATACATGTTGAATGCCCTCTCTGTGCTAGGCTTAGGACTCATTTCTGGGAAGGACCAAATGAGTTTCCAGCAACTGGATAGAACAAATCCAGAAAAACGATCTGAGGCAGCATTATCTTTAGATGAGAGTCAAGGGTGAGTCCTTTTCCAACCTGGGAAGTTACTGGACCAAGGAGGTCAAGTAATACTCCCTGCAGTTGAACTTGAACCAGAAGTGAAGGGCAGGAGAGCAAGTCTACATTCTAGTGGGGGAACTGTGTAAGCAAAGGCTTGGAGCAATTTCTTCTTGTCTACAGTTTCTTGTGGGTCGGGAAGTGATGGGAGAAGACCATGGAAATGTGGGCAGAAGCTGGTCCAAGGAGGGCCTTGTCTGTTACATTAAAGAGTGTAGTTTTTGTTATTTCTTGAGACAGCAGAATGAATGGAGACTCTTATTAGAGTCAGGTTTTAGCACTAGAGCAATCTCTTAGCTCTACTGTTGGGAGGAGAGAAGACAGGAAGCAGAGATGCCCAGGGGACTTTTTTGGATTGGGATAGGGTTCAAGTAATATGAAGGCTGAATAATTGGTAGTACGAATGGAGGGTGAAACAGAACAGGAGAGAACTTGTAACTAAGGATGTGAAGAGAGTGAACAGGGCAGAGGAACCAACAGTAGCCTCCAGGCTCCTGCCTTGTGAACCTAGGAGACCAGTGAGTTTTTTTCCCCATTTGGTGCTAATACTTGGCATTGAACTCAGGGCCTCACACAATTGCTTGGTTTTTTTGCTCAAAGCAGTGCTGTACCACTTGAGCCCACCTCCATTTCCAGCTTTTTGCTAGTCAGTTGGAGACGAGTCTCTTGGATTTGTCTGCCTGGGCTGGCTTCAAACTGCAATCCTCAAATCTCAGCCTCCTGAATAGGTAGACTTACAAGAGTGAGCCACTGGCTGCCAGCAAGAGAGAAAGAGAATGGTGATTTTATCCACCAAGAAAATCAAGGAACAGAAACATCGTGGGGTCAGATATAATGGGCTCACATCAGGGCACATTAAATTTGAGGTGTCAGTGAGAGATCCTGATAGAGATGTAGTTGGATAGATGAGCCATTTTGCAGAATTAAAATTTTGCAATGGAAGGAGGAACACTGAAACAATCTAGGAAATTATAAACAGGTATGGACAAAAAAACACACAAAGAAATGGGATAGTGATCAAAACATATTCTTTTATAATTTTTTTGTTGTTGTTGGTTGTGGGCCTGGGCGCCATCCCACAGCTCTTCAGCTCAAGGCAAGTGCTCTACCGCTTGAACCATAGCACCACTTCCGGTTCATTCGTGGTTTATTGGAGATTAGAGTCACATAGACTTTCCTGCCTGGGCTGACTTTGAACTGCAATCCTCAGATCTCAAGACTCCTGAGTAGCTAGGATTACAGGCGTGAGCCACTGGTGCCCACTGATCAAAACATTCTGCAATCAATATACGAAATATAGAAATATGAAATTGTTCAGGAAAGAAAAAGGAAATAGAAGGCAAGTTGTTTTTTTTAAAAAAGTATAGAAGTATAGAAACATTTCCTTCATTTTAGTTTCAAATAGTTCATGGGGTAACAGAGTAAATTTTAAGTATTTTTTAGTGAAAGTTCTTAATTATAAGAATTAAAAGGAAGTGGCACTGTGGCTCAAGTGGTAGATCATGCGCCTTGAGCTGAAGTGCTCAGGGACAGTACCCAGGCCCAGATTTCCAGACCCATGACTGACCAAAAAAAAAGAATAAAAAATATTGGTATGATATCAGAAAAATATCACCTTTGTTTTCAAAGAAAAATAAGCAAATGTCAGGCATTCTGTATGGCTAAGTGTCAGGAAGTTGAGATATCGCTATAAAATTTTAATATAATAAGATTATTATCTGGAAGTCTGTATTTGGGAATATGTGAAGAAAAACAGTACCTAGAAACTGAACTAAAACTGAAATTTTGTGCTGAAAAAAGGTGTTTATTCAAATATTATGGTCAATGGGGAAATAAATGGGCATGCAAAACTCAAAATACAGTATGAGATAAACAGCTGCATGTGGTAGTCACACCTACAATCCCAGCTACTTGGAGGCAGAGGCAGAAGGATCTCAGATTTGAGGCCAATCTCTGAAAAAGCTAGTAAAGACCCTACCTCAAAAACATTTTTTTTAATGATTAGGGGTATCCCTCCAGTGGTAAAGCTTGCCTAGCATGTGTGAGGCTCAGGGTTCAATCCCCAGTATCACACATACACACACAAAATTAAATCAAAGGAGAGGAGAAGGGAGGAAAGTTATTAGCCAGCATGGGAAAGCAGGAACAGAAGGATGACAAGTATGAGATTTTCCCAGTCAACATAGTGAGCTCAAGCCAGCCATAGATATATAGACTCAAAAAAATTAAAAATAGAAATAAATAAATATACATGATTGCTGGATGCTGGTGGCTCACGCTTGTAATCCTGGCTACTCAGGAGGCTGAAATCTGAGGATTGTGGTTCAAAGCCAGCCCTGGCAGGAAAAGCCGTGAAACTTTTATCTCCAGTAAACCACCAGACGACCAGAAGTGGCACTGTGGCTCAAGTGGTAGAGCGCTAGCCTTGAGCTCAAGAGCTGAGGAACAGCGCCCAGGCCCAGAGTTCAAGCCCCATGAAGGATAAATAAATAAGATGAATAGTGGAACAGCATGTTACTAACCTAATCATAAAATAATGCAACTGTCAAAATTATTCTTAAGAAGATATACAATAAATTTAGCTATAATAACCTGATTCTAAAACCTTAGTTTAAATTCTGTTATTTGTAACTACGTGGATATTGATGGCGCTGGAGATCATTGTGACAGACAGAAGAAGCCAGGCACAGAAAGAAAAGTTACCCCCATGATCTCACTCAGCTGTGGAACGCAAAACAGGTGATCTCATAGGCGTCCAAGTACAAGTGGTTAACTGGGTAGGGTGGGTCATACCTGTAATCCTTGCTGCTCGGGAGGCTGAGATCTGAAGATGACAGTTGGAAGCAAGCCTGGTCCGAGATATCGATGAAACTCTTATCTCCAATTAACCAGCAAAAAAGACAGAAGGAAGGTTGTGCCTCGGGTGATAGAATACAGGCTGTGGATGGAAAAGCTGAGCAAGAGCTCAAGGACCTGAGTTCAAGCCCCAGTGTGTATGTGCATGCACACACACACACACACACACACACACATATGCACACACACACAGAGTACAAGTGGTGACCATAGATTGGGGAGAGGAGAGAAGAAAGTGTGGGAAAGGTTGATTAATGGTTACAAAGTTAAAATTAGACAAGAGTAAGAACTTCTAATGTGCTCTCTTGTTCAGTAAGGTGCATATAGATTAAAATATATATTTATGAAAATCATGTACTGTTCATAAAGGCTAAAAGAAACAATTTTGAAGACTTTGACTAGAAAGAAATGATAAATACTTGAAATAAGTATTTTACCCGATGAAACATTGTACAATGTGTATATATATATATGTATATTAGGGTATATATATGTATATTAAAACATTACATAGCATCTCATTAATGTGTACCATTTTATGTTTTATGTATCAGTTAAAATCAATGTTAAACATCCAGGTTACTCAAAAAAAAATAGTAGACCTAATAAGTTTCTCATATGGTTCTAGGGAAGGATGTAATAATTTTTTATTGCTGACATGGAGAAATGTTGGTATGAGTACATTTTAAACAAGGAGAACAGATGTGTATGAAACTCAAAGTGCCATGTTTAACTTCAAAAGTAGGAGGAAGACTTGGACCATTATAACTAAGCATTACAAGGGAAGGAAAGAGCAAGGAAATATAAAAATAGAATGTTTAAAATAAGATGATAGAAGTGAGGGCAAACATATTAGCTATCACACTAAGTGTGAGGGTTTAATCATTTCTATTAAAAGACAAAGAGCTATAGATCCAGCAGAAAAAAAATTCTAAATATATGTTATTTTATACAAAAATGGGACAGAGGACATGGGAAAGGCATAGATTCATCAAAAGAAAGAAGGGGAATATTAACATGAAAGTAGAATGTAACACAGAAAACATTAAATATGGCTAAAGATATATTTAAATAGAAGATGTATCATTAATGATTATTTTATTCTGAGTAATTAAAATACATAGAGGAACACTGTCAAAACACAATTGAAGAGGAAGACTTTAGCATACTTCAATCCATGTTGAACAAATTGAGTGACAAGATAAATAAATATTTAAAGAATTTTAAGGATATAAGCAACTTGAAAGAATAGACACATATGAGACTTTACTTTTTTAAAAAGAGTATATATAACTATTAAATGCCGTGGAAAAACTGGGGTACCCATGGTTCCCACCTGTAATCTTAGCTACTCAGGAAGCTGAAATCTGAAGATGGTAGTTCAAAGCCAGCTGGACCAGAAAAGTACATGAGACTCTTATCTCCAACTAACAAGCAAAAAGCCTGAAGTAAAGCTATGGCTCAAGTGGTAGCCTTGAGCAAAAACACTAAGGGATAGTGGTCAGGCCCTGAATTCAAGATCAAACAAAAAAAATGGTGATCAGGTACCAGTGGCTCACATCTGCAATCTAAACTGCTCAGGAGGCTGAGATCTAAGGATTGCTGTTTGAAGCCAGCCCAGGCAGGAAAGCCTGTGACACTCTTATCGCCACTAAAACTATCAAAAAAAGTCAAAAGAGGAGATGTTGCTGAGGTAGTAGACTGCTACACACACCCCTTACAAAATATTGAGATATTTTGATCCCATCATAAGAAAAATCATGATCTGTTCTGAAAAATAGAAAAGGAAAATAAAATGGAAGCATAATTATTCCAGGATAATACATTCTTAAAACTCAGTATAGGTCTGGGATAAGACCTTATCCATTCACTCCTCTTGAGTTAATATTCAGTGAAGGCACACCTGTAGACTTTTTCCAACAAGCACCAAGCCTACAGAACACACCTTCCTTTATGAATGAGTAAGGAGTACAGCATAGGAACTGAGGAAAAGCAAAGACAGAAAGAATACAGGTAGCATGAAAATGACTCCTCCAGCTGGACTTCTTAAGAATCTGGAATCTTCCTAAGGGGGCAAGACGAAAACAAGAACAGTCTGTAATGGAAATGAAGCAAAGTATTTAAGAGATGAATGAAACATGGAAGGATGGTAAGGAAACCATGATGTAACTGCCGAATTTAAATCCACTAGCTAGAATTAATAAGCAAGTACTCAGTGCTGAGCATCAGACCCAGGGTTTCGCACATGCTAAGTAAGTACTCCCACTGAGCTATATCCCCAACCTCTAAAATTTTAGATAGATAGATAGATAGATAGATAGATAGATAGATAGATAGATAGATAGATAGATAGATAGATAGATAGATAGATAGATAGATAGATAATGCAGTAACAAGGCTTGAACTCAGAGATCCATCCTTGCTAAGAAGATGCCCTGTTACCGAGCCACACACCTCCAGGCCTTATTGTTCTCACTATTTGAGAAAGGGTCTCACTTCCCACCCAGCCAAGCACCTAGACAATAATCCACCTATTTTAGGCTCCTGTTATAACTGAGATACCAGACATACGCCACCATACCAAGCTTGTTTCTCAACAAAAATAGCTTCTTCTACCAGCACAACTATGTTTATTGCAGCATTATTTACCATAGCTAAGATATGGAACCAACTCAGATGCCCTTCAGTAGATGAATGGATCAAGAAAATGTGGTATATATACACAATGGAATTCTATGCCTCCATCAGAAAGAATGACATTGCCCCATTTGTTAGGAAATGGAAAAACTTGGAAAAAATTATATTAAGTGAAGTAAGCCAGGCACAAAGAAACACAGGTCCCATGGTTTCCCTTATTTGCAATATCTAGTATATGTATGAGTCAAGCGGAAAAAGTCAGATAATGTGATGTTAGGAAAATGAATCCTTAGATAGGTATTTTAATGTTTTTTTTTCTTTCGTGCATGTGTTTCTAACACATTTATAACTTTATTTCTTTGTTGCTTTGTATGTCCCTCCCCCACAGTATAACCCCCGCTTTCAATATATTTGATGTCAGTATAACTTATGGAGGAGATAGGGAAAAACAAGTCATTTAAGGATTCAGGTGGACCTGTTGCAACAATGAGAAGTATAAATTGTCATGTCAAAAAGGAGTTTTACAATGTTGGTGGGGGGGAGCGGGGGGGGGGGGAAGGATTGGGGGGAGGGGGGAGGCTGGGAAGGGAGGTGAAGGGTAAACAAAGGAGGAGGCTGCAATGCTTGGTAAGAAATGTATGCATTATCTTGCCCATGTAATTGTAACCCCTCTGTACAGTATGTTCACAAATAAAATAAAATTAATGTTCACAAAAAAAAAAAATAGCTTCTTTCTGTTGAGAGAAGACTTCACAAAATCTTGTGAACTTTTGTCCTGATTTTGGGCTCTTACAAAGCTAGGATGATAGGCACATATATACAATTGTGACTAGCTATGGAATGAAAAGAGGTCTCATGAACTTTTCTGCCTAGGCTGGCCTCAAACTAATTTTTCTGAGCATGTAGGATGACAGGGGTGAGCCACCAGTGCCTGTAAAAGCAAAACTAACAAATCAAAAGCCTGGAAAGGTTGTTGTAGCCTGTGTCAGTAGAGAGGGATGGAGCAATGAAAATAAAATGGTCTTAATTCCCTGGTTCAATTATGGTAAAGTCATTTCATTCTTGATACTTAAATTTAGACAATAATAGTCTTAGAATTTCTCTTTTATGTAATTCATTTTCCAAATCAAGGGATCTAAGAAAACAAACTAAATATGCTTTGAAAAAAATAAAAGAGATAGGTGCCAGTTACTTGCGCCTATAATCCTAGCTACTCAGGATGCTGAGATCTGTGGATCACAGTTCAAAGCCAGCTTGGGCAGAAAAGCCAGAAATGTCACTGTGGCTCAAGTAGAACAGTGCTAGCCTTGAACACAAAGAGGCTGAGGAACAATAGCCCAGGCCTTGAGCTCAAGCCCCAAAACTGGCAAAAGAAAATAAAGGAGACAGCAAGGAAGTAATACTTAACAATAATAGACAGAAAAATGTTGACACCCAACACAACATTTAGCATAAATGAATTCTAATGATCTTCGTATTGAATCAAAATCTAAAATACAGCCACATATTGTTTATCATAGACACCCTTAAAACAAAACAATGTACTGGGCACTGACCACAGTTAGTTTCTCAAGAAACTGAGGTCTGATGATTGGAGTTCAAAATCAGCCTGAGCAGAAAAGTCCAAAAGACTCCATTTCCAGTCAGCTAGCAAAAATGCTGGACTAAAAGTATGGCTCAAATAGTAGCATGATGAGCAAACAAGACAAGCAGGAAAACCAGGCTTTGAGTTCAAGCCCTGGTACCTGCACAGAATAAAATAAAGTACAAAACTGAAAGTAAAATGCGAAGGTATAGTGGGAAAATGTAACAAAACTAAAGCAGAAATAATTGACAGTGAAATTCAAGACAAATAGAATTAAGTAAGGTACTAAGGGCTAGTTTATATAAATGAAAAGCCTAAGTCACAGAGAAGATATAACTCTTATGGAAATGGATGTACCAATTAATAGTACACCCCAAACTGACAGAAACACAGCATGGCAGAAGATTTCAAAATGCCATTTCCAGGATTTCATCTAACCAAGTAAACAGTCAACAGGTATGTAAATACAGGAATCAAGTAATATATTTAATACTACTGAAAAAGAATCTGTGATGCATAACACCCCAAATACAGAGAATGAAATGTATTTTCCAGGGTTCAAAGAACATTTACAAACTATGCATAAGGTTACAAATAGAACCTCAGCTATTTCCTCAAAGCAAAAAGAGTAAAGGCTACAGTTTCTAACCATTACAAATGAGCTTTAGAAATAAACAACAAAGCCAGGCACCAATAGCTCACACCTGTAATCACAGCTACTCAGGAGGCTGGGCTCTGAGGATCACGGTTCAAAGCAAGCCTGGGCAGGAAAATCTGTGAGACTCTTATCTCCAATTAACCACCAGAAAACCAGAAATGGTGCTGTGGCTCAAGTGGTAGAGCACGAGCCTTGATCTGGAGAACTCAGAAACAGCGCCCAGGCCCAGAGTTCAAGCCTTACAACTGACCAAGAGATTGAGAGAGAGAGAGAGAGAGAAAAAGAGAGAGAGAAACAACAGTGTTGTTTACCATAGACATCCTTAAAAGTAATGTACAAAAATTAAAAGCAAAATGCCAAGAAAATGGGAATGGAAATAATTTATGAATTATTTATATAACACTGTGTAGCCATAGAAAACTACACAGGTGTGTGTGTGTGTGTGTGTGTGTGTGTGTGTGTGTGTGTGTGTGTGTGTGTGTGTGTGTGTGTGTGTGTGTGTGTGTGTGTGTGTGTGATAACATACTGAGGGTTGAACTCAGGGCCTTGGCTTTTTTGCTCAAGGCTAGCACTCTACCACCTGAGCCACAGTTCCACTTCTGGTTTCTTGGTTGCTAATTGTTGAGAAGAATTTTTCCTGGGCTGGCTTTGAACCTCAAGATGCAGATCCTAGCCTCCGGAGTGACTAGAATTACAGACATGAACCACCTGTGCCCCGCCTAGAAGAATGTTTAGTAATACCCAACAATGGTATCTATTTATTTGTCTGTCTGTCTATCTATCATCTACCATCTATCAATCTATCTTTCTATCTGTCTATCAAATATCACCTATAGGAAAATTCTAAAAAGAATTTTTAACAGTAAATTGTTAGCTGTGGCCTATGTTTGGGTGATCAAATTACCTGTTGATTTTTTTTTTAAAATAAGATACAAGTATGATTTGAATTATTGGGTAGGATGATGTGTCCACAGTGTTTATTGCTTGTACAATCTACCTTCTTATATTTCATGATAGTAAAATTAACAGATTTGCTCATTTCTAGCCATTGGCTTTTCATTGTTCTCTAAAATTTTTCAAAGAGCAGTAAAAGTGACTCTATCATTTCCACTATAACTCTCTGCATTCTCTTCATTGTCAAGATCAGACAGAGCTACTCTTTGCTCTCCTTGCTCCAAACGTAATCAGCCTGAAACTCTTCCTACTTTTTTTTACTTAGCCCACAGTAGTGTTTGTCATCTAATGATTTCAAACCATTTAAACTTTTTTTTTTGGTGCCAGTCCTGGAGCTTGAACTCTGGGCCTGGGCACTTTAAACTATTTTATTAAATAATTTTCATGCCAAAGTTTATGCTGTCTTCCTATCTAGTACTTAGCTGTTTGTTTTTGCTTTTTTGTTTTTGTTTCTAAATGAACCCATGGGCTAGCCCCTTGGACGCATTTTTAAAAGACCATTTCTTTTTCTTTGCTACTGGAGTGTTTTAAATGTGTGAGACCGTTTGGAGAACTCAAGTCTCTGATTGCTCACACAATCAAAGCCATCATAAAACAGAACAAAACCTACCCCTTTTTAAATGTGTCTGCCTAAATCTAGAGCTCTGCTTCTGTTTTATTCCAACCATGCTTTTTCTTCTTGACAATCACAATCTTTCAGTTAGGATGGCTTCTCCCTCAAAGATGTTGCTTCACCAAAGTCTTTCTGCTGGTCAGACAGAAGGTGGGAGGAGTTACATTTCTGTAACTAGAAAAGATTTGTGCAGTGAGCTACTTCTAGCAGGAGACTGATTGCAGGTGATTAGCCAGTCCACTTTCATAGCTCTTACTTCCCTAAACCCAGAACAGTGTTGGTGAGGAACGTCCCCTTCTTTTCCTCCTTGTGGCCTAGTCACTTGTAGAACATGACCACAGTGATGTCACACATGTTCCCTTCCCCTTTCTACTAGCTCAAGAGATATCCCAGGGGCTCCATCGTTAGGTTCATGAATTCTCATCACAAACCAGTTCTTGCTCCAAATCTATGTTGCTATATAGACACATCATGAATAGTTTCCCCCTGGTTTTAAAATTATCTAGACTTGGTGTGTGTTGAGTGTGTTACTAAGTCTGCCCGTAAGTGGTAAGTCATAACCAGAAAATCTATAGCTGAGTATCAATGTCATTCCCACTCCCCACTTTTGAGTGTGTGTGTGTGTGTGTGTGTGTGTGTGTGTGTGTGTGTGTGTGTGTGTGTGCTGATACTGATGCTTGAATTCAGGGCCTGGGCACTGTCCCTTAGTGTTTTTTTGTTTGTTTGTTTTTGTTTTTTGTCTTTTGCTCAAGTATTTGTGCTACAGCTCCACTTCTGGCTTTTTGTTAGTTAATTTGATATTAGAGTCTCAAGAATTTTCCTGTCCAGCCTAGCTTGAACAATGATCCTCAGATCTGAACCTCATGAGTAGCTAGGATTACTGGGGTGAACTAGGATTTCAGATACTCAGCTATTTTGCCCTCTATTTATGCCAGAACTCCAACTGCAAGCAAAATGAGTCTTTAAGTCCATCACTGTCTTGCCCAGAAATAGTGAAAGATAGAATGAGACTAGAAGATGGAGGACTTTTTGAATTCTTAGAAAAGGAACTAAACACAAACTGATAGACAATTTAGTCCTCGAACTAAATGAATAATTGACAACTAGTGATTTGTGTAAAGGGATTCTATAAAGAGCAAACTGAAACAGAAGGAGGCAGTGATGAAGAGTAGACACTGATGCTGGGGGCCAGTTAGGAAGTAAATGTCACCCAGAAATTACAGGCGCTGTCACAGGAATGGAATGGAAAGAAAAGAACAAAGCTGAGAAATAATATGAAATAGGAACTGGATGAACTGGTTTTGACTTGGTGTTGAGATTTGGGGAGGAAGGAAGGAGACCAGAGGTAAATGAAACCAATGTATCTAGCCCAGCGGATATGCAGAATGACATTTCCATTGAAAGAGTTAGTTGTTTTAGCTGTAGGGGGAGAGGTGGGAGGAAGAGAAGTTTGAGAATAGATCTACTTATGTTTAAAAGTCACACCTTGTAAATGCAGGTGAGTCTGTCAGCAACAGGGTGTCTTTCTGACCCAGCTCTAGCCAGCAAGTAATTTCAAACTCTGATCAAAACAATGTCAGCCTCAATCAAATAAAACGACTTTTTTTTCTTTCTTCTTTTGTAAGGGCTGGTTTCTGTTGGCTATTTTTGCCTGGTTCAAAGTGATTTCACTCAGGGAGGCCAGTCCTTCTGATTGCATTATAATTTATTTAGTGCATTTCAGTCAAATGACTAACTCTGCTCACCCCTCAGACCTCCCATGCCCTACTCTGGACCCCACTTTTAACCTTGCAAGCAGACTTTGTCACAGCACTTATTCTTTTCTGTTTTGTTAATTAATTGCTTGAAGGAGTAAAAGAGAAAATTTATTCTCTTCCATGTTTTAGAGTTGGTACAGGAGACCATCTCTCTTCTTTTTTTTTTCCTTTTCTTAATTTTTCACTTCAGAATCCATTCCTTCTGCATTACATGAGGATCTTTACTACACTAGGGAATCTTGATACATTTACCTGTGCCAGATAAAGAGAAAAGGTAATTAGCATCCTTTGAGCCCTTTGTGCCAAACACTGTGCAATTATTTGTTATATTTAATCCCACTATGTAAGGTGATAGATATTACAACCCCCATGCTGGGGGCCACAGTCTAGAAACACTATGAATGAGATCCCAATGGCTTTTGTTTGCTGGATCTCAGGGTTTGGACTCTCCTGTTTCCTGACAGATACCAGTGGACCATACTGTGGGCACATTGTTCTCTGTATCAGAAACCAGGAAACAGAGCAGACACAACTTCAATAAAGTGGGCACATTTTGTTTGAGATTTTAACTGAAAGATACATTAGCTATAGTTTTTTTTAATTGGAAAAATGCAAGAAGTTATATCATAACATGAAGAAATTCTTTTTAAATTAGGAATGGAAATGTGACTTCAGTAGTTCCTATGTCTAGTGTAAACATTTAAGATACAGTTAGGATGCTAGGAGCCAGTGGCTAACACCTGTAATCCTAGCTACTCAGGAGTCTGAGATTACAGTTTAAAAGCAGCCCAGGCTAGAAAGACTATGAGACTCTTATCTCCAATTGACCACAAAAAAGCTAGAAGTAGAGGTGTGGCTCAATTAATTGTTAAGGGATAATACCCAAGCCTCGAATTCAAACCTCATTACTGATGCACATGTGCTCACACATGCACACGCATACACACACACACGCGCACACACACACACACACACACACACACACACACACACACAAATGCAGTTAGGAAACTTGAGTCTTTTCTGCCCTTTCTTCTCAATCAAGCGTAGCAATGTCATCTGTCATCTCCTGCTGAGCTCACTCCTCTCTGCCTTAACAGCCATATCTCAATAGCATAGCCATATCTCAGTACTATGGCAGGTCCAGCAGCTTCTATGGAAGCTGTTCAGTATCTCCAGTGGGCCATCAGTTCACCAAGAGTTGGCACTAATTCATCTTGACAGCTCTATGGTTTGAGCAGAGTGGTGTACACAGATTAAGAGCCTAGTAAAATATACAAGCATAATTTTCTTTTAAACATTATAATTTCATAGGGACAGATAGGCTCAGTGGAAGATGACACTGAAGTTTAGGTATGAAAAATTCTTCTATGACGCATAAAATGACAATTCTGGCCCAGAAGAACTATAGATCCAGGCAATTTATTTCTTTAACTATGGCATGTGTTCATGAATAGTTCTTAAATACTCAAGTTCACATAAACAAAAATTGTATTCATAAAGTTCAAACAAATTATATGTTATCCATACCATAGTCCCCACACCTGGTACACAGGCTCAAATGTAATACTTATAGATCTATGTTTTGTACAGTGTCTGATTGGGTATCTACTTTCAGGTGAATGTTCTGTTATGACTCAATCTCTAACTGATGTGGGTGAATGCTGAGAAATTGATTGGGACTGGGCCAGAAAAAAAGAAAAAATAGAACAAGATGTTGGGAACAAGAAATTACCTCTCAGTAAAAATTTATTTTTAAAGTGATCCATTATTACATTCCATTTTAATAAAATAATAAAAAATTTAAACTTTGCAGGTAATGAAACTATAATCTCTAATTTCTATGTATGCCTCAGAAGCAAACATTATATTCTGTATGCATCTTTTAGATTTCCCTTTTAGATAGTTATATACACACACTTTTACCATTAATCGTTTGAAGGGTTTTTTGTTTGATTTTGTTGGTTGTGGGGCTTGAACTCTGGGCCTGACCGATTATAGCACCCAGCATTTATTTCTACTAGTTTCATTTTTCTTTCTTTCTTTCTTTCTTTCTTTCTTTCTTTCTTTCTTTCTTTCTTTCTTTCTTTCTTTCTTTCTTTCTTTCTCTTTCTCTCTTCCTCTCCTTCTCTCCTCTCCTCTCCTCTCCTTCTCTCCTCTCCTTCTCTCTTTCTCTCTCTCTTTCTCTCTTTCTCTCTCTCTTTCTCTTTCTTTCTTTCTCTCTTTCTTTCTTTCTCTCTTTCATTTTTTTTTCTTTCTTTCTTTCTTGTTCCTGAGGTTTTAATTCAGGGCCTTGAGCTTACTAGGCAAATCTCTACCACTTGAGCCACACCTTTAATATTTATTGCTTTCTTGCTTCCAGATTGTTTTTCAGCATTGTACATTTTTGCTGGGACTTGCCTCAGTCTGTGATTGTCCTACCTATGCTTCCTGAATAGCTGAGATTGTAGGGGTGAACCACTATACCAAGCTTGTTTGTTGAGAATAGAGTCTAGCTAACCTTTTGCCCATGGCCTTGATTACAGATAGGTGATTACAGGTAGGATCTACCACCTGGCCTAGCCAGAGTCACAAAAGCAAAATCCCCATAAAAGACATTCAATTATTATTTTACATGAGAAAACTAGGGCTTAGATAAATTAAGGTTTTCAAGTTTCCCAAGATAACACACTTTAGCATGTCTTCCTAGATTAATTCCAGGGTACATTCTACCTTTCATTAAAATATTGATATAGATTTTTTTATTATTCTGTATTTTCTAATTGACTCTTTCTATTGTATAAGAAGGCTAATTTCTTTTCCTTTCTTTCTTTTTCTTTCTTTTTTTTTTTTTTTTGTGCTGATCCTGGGGCTTGCACTCAGGGCCTGAACACCATCCCTGAGCTTTTTGGCTCAAGCTTAGCACTCTACCTCTTGAACTGTAGCTCACTTAGGTTTTTGGTTGGATTTTTAAGAGTCTCTTGGACTTTCCTACATGGGCTAGCTTCAAACCACAATCCTTAGATCCCAACCTCTTGGGTGACTAGATTATAAGTATGAGCCACCGGCATTCAGCGAATTTCATTTTTAAATACTGATTTCATATTAGTCATTTTGGTTATATCCCTTAATGAATTAGATTATAAACTCATTCTTTACTTATTTCTTTTTTTCTGGGGGGAGGGGGTCCGGTCATGGGGCCTGAACTCTGGGCCTGGGCGCTGTCCCTTAGCTCTTCAGCTCAAGGCTAATGCTCTACCACTTGAGCCACAGCACCACTTCCGGCTTTTTTTCTTTTTGCTTATGTGGTGCTGAGGAATTGAACCCAGGGCCTCATGCATGCAAGGCAAGCACTCTACCACTGAGGCACCTTCCCACCCCATCTTTAATTATTCTTAATTCTAGTATTCTTAATTCTTTATTCTCTAGTATTTTTCCAAGATGCATAACATTTGTTGTGGATTTTGGTTCACAGCCATATGAGTAAAGGATGCTTCACTTGCCAGGCACTAGTGGCTCACGCCTGTAACCCTAGCTACTCAGGAAGCTGAGATCTGAGGATCGTGGTTCAAAGCCACCCCAGGCAGCAAAGTCCCTGAGACTCCTATCTCCAATAAACCACCAGAAAACCACAAGTGGCACTGTGGCTCAAGTGGTAAAGTGCTAGTCTTGAGCTGAAGAGCTGAGGGACCATACCCAGGCCCAGAGTTCAAGCCCCACAACTGACCAACATAAATAAATAAATAAATAAAGATGCTTCACTTATGGAAGTAAGGGTGTAGCTTGAGTAGTAGAGCACCAGCCTTGAACAAAAAAGCCAAGTAAGGGTGAAAAGATGCAAATCCCCTGGTGTATACACAAAAAGGATGTTTCATTTATCTTCTAATGTGCTTAGGTCTTTAGTTGCTTTTCCATCACACTTGAATACTGAAATTTATCCTAAATATATTGACAAAGTCATGTGGATTTGTATTTTTTTAAATAGTGCATTGATAGATTTGATACTGTTGACTCATCTTTGCTTTCCTGGAATGAGAATCTAGGCATTGGTCTTTTGATATTAGACAGGATTTTACTATTCTATGTGGAGATTTGCTTAATTTAATAAGTGAAGGTGGTCTTTAATTTGTTTTGTTTTGTATTTTCTTCATTCAGTTTTTGTAACCAGGAAATATGGCCACATAAAATAATGTAAGTTAACATAATTTTCTAGTTTGGTACATTTCATCTAAGAAGAGAATTATCTGTTCCTTGATAGTTACTTGAACTTGCCTTAACATTGTCTGGACCAGGGGCAAGTATCTCTTTGGATATTGATTCAGTCTTGTCCCCTTTTACTGGGCTAGTCTGGCTTTTCTATTTCTTTTCTTTGTTTGAGGAGGGGGTTTGAGTCATGGGGCTTGAACGAGGGTCCTATGCACTGTCCTTGAGCTATTTTGTTCAAGGCTAGCACTCTACCACTTTGAGTCACAGCTCCACTTCCAGTTTTCTGGTGGTTAATTGGAGATAAGAGTCTCACAGACTTTCTTACCCAGGCTAGCTCTGAACCTTGATCCTCCTATCTCAGTCTTCTGAGTAGCTAGGGTTACAGGGTGAGCCTCCAGCTCCCAGTTCTTCTTGTCAATTTTTAAAAATTTCTTTATTGCGATTAAGTGATTACATAAATTTCACAGTATTGTGGGATAGTGATACTAAGCTAAATTCACAACACATTTTAACCTCCACAAGGCAAATTGTCATGATCATGGTCTATAAAGTTTATGAACTCTACAAACTTTGACAATACAACTTCCAAGTTAGGTGATACGTACATTTCTTTCCTTTTGCTTAGTATCAGCTGTTCCTCCTCTCTCAGTCCCTCCTGCACTTTGCTGCCCTTGAATTGCTTAGTTTGTTTTCATCAACGTCCAGTGCAGCTGATGGGCCCCTCTGCTGTATTTTTCCCATTTCCCTCTGATTCTGTGCCCTCCTCCTAGCTTCCCGCAGATGTGCATATGTATATACCATATGTGGGGTCGAGAACATAGAGCCATCTAAAAATGATGTAACAAATTAAGAAGAGGTCCTTTGTTTCTTGAGTCTTGTTTACTTTGTCTATCTCGTTGCATTTGGAATTTAACATCCACATATCAGGGAGACCATGTGCCATTTGTCTCTCTAATCTTGGCTTATTTTGTTCAACATGATTTGTTCTAGTTCCATCTATTTCCCTGTGGATGCCATTATTTTGTTCTTTCTAATAGCTGTGTAATATTCCATTGTACATAAGTACCACAATTTATGGATCCATTCATCTATAGTGGGGGGTGTAGGTTGTTTCCATATCTTGGCTATTGTGAACAGTGCATCAGTGAACATGGAGGTGCAGGTGTCTTTATATCTAGTAGCTCAGGGTAGATGCATAGGAGTGGTATGGCTGGTTCGTAGGGAAGATCTATGTTTAGTTTTCTGAGTTACCTCCAGACTGCTTTCCAGAGTGATTGAATTAGTTTACATTCCCACCAGCAGTGCACTAGGGCTCCTATTTCTCTGCATCCCCACCAGCATTTGTTGTTGGCTGAATTTAGGATATAGACCATTGTGACTTGTGTAAGGTGGTTGAGTCACTTATGATAGTTTATATTTCCTCAAAATTTTTCCATTGCATTTAGGTTTTCAAATGTACCAAAATGTTGAATAAGGTATTCTCTCATTGATTACCAAAAGCTTTTATATTTTTTTGTGTAGAATTTAAATTTTATTCTTAAATCTCATACCCCATACATATATTTCTATTCCTTCTTTTTCTAATCCTCAATTATCAATTCTTAAAACAAAATCTTTTATATTTATAGTTATGGTTTCTGCTTTGTTCATAATGTTGCTACTATATGACACAAGGTAAAAGAAGCATTGCCCGTGGCAATATTCCAGAACACATGGCAGAAGATAGATATTGAGAAATACAAATATATTCATCATAAATTTAAATATTGTCATTTCAATAAAGACATTTCCCAGATGGGTCATGACTCCCCTTTCGGAAACCACAGGTGGACAGGGTTGGAACCTGGTGGGCATGAAGTAGGGGAGCAATTTAATTTCCCATGCAAACCAGTGAGGCTGCTGCAGTGTGTCCTGGAGCCCTTAATCCATTCTATGTTCAGTAGCTAGATGACTTTGTAGAGAGTAGAGTCAATAAGATTGAAGCTCTCTCCCAGCAATAATTCCATTTTCCTTCCAGAATGTTTGAATCAACTCTTTGCTCTTATCATGTCATTAATGCAATCCATCTTTGTTTTTATATTTGTTTAGGTTATAGTTCATTAGGTGGCAACAACAGGAAGATGCTACAGTACTTACTAAATTGTTGACAATTATTAATAGTAGCAGAAAAACTATGCAATGTGAAGGGCCTTCAATAGAGGTTAAATGCATTTTATTATGTGTATCTAAAAATTATTCCATAATGAACAATTCAAAGTCACTTGGACATGATAATAGTTCCATAACCTTAGATAAGTGACTTAATCTTTGTGCTTTAGTTTCCTTGGCTTTAAAATGAACACAGTAGCATGTCTTTCTCACATGGTATATATGTTCAGTTAACAAGATACAATAATTAATGCCAATTGTCACACAGTAAAGGTTAGCTATTACTTTATTTTTTTTTTTTGGGTCCGGTCGTGGGGCCTGAACTCTGGGCCTGGGCGCTATCCCTCAGCTCTTCAGCTCAAGGCTAGCACTCTACCACTTGAGCCACAGCGCCACTGGCTTTTTTCTTTTCTTTTTTCTTTTTTTTTGCTTATGTGGTGCTGAGGAATTGAGCCCAGGGCCTCATGCATGCAAGGCAAGCACTCTACCACTGAGCCACCTTCCCAGCCCTATTACTTTATTTTTGAAACTGGATTCTAGACACCTTTGGTGTACCCAAAGGTGGCCATCTAGAAATTTTGTCTGGGTTAGGAGAGAAGGGTTAGCTCCCTGGATACTGTTGTCCATGGTGCTGAATCATTATTACATGATTATCCATTACAATGTTGTGGTTAAAGAAAGAAGTACCTAACTATTCAGAGCATTCTACAAACGAAATCTTAGATTCCTGGAAGGGGCAGAAAATCCATTCTTAGAGAGTTTGCAACCTAAGGATGATATTAATAACCTTTCTGTGGCCAATGCAGATGTTAATAGGATTTGAGCTTTACATTTAGGCTGACTTGGAAGACTCAGTGATCTATAAGGAGTCTGGTCCTATGTACAGTGGTACAACAACACTTGCCTGGTAATAGTATTTTGAAGAGTACGTGTGTGTGGAACCAATAGACTCGATACATGATTGTTGTTGTTTGTGTTACTATAATTAAAATAAAGAGGAGGGAGAAAGGGAAAGGAGATTAGAAAGTAAGAAATAGAGAGGGAGAAGGGAAAATATAGGTGGTTCAGGAAGTGGAAAATGGCGATGGTCCAACTGACTACAAGTTCCTCCTGCCTCACATAACTCACTCAGTGTGGCTTCACATTCTGTTCCAAAATTGAATACTGCTTCTCTGATGTTGTTTTGCTGTGGTTATTTGTAAGCTATTGCGCATACATACAACACCCTACTACCACCACACCTCCTGGTGTTCTGAACCTGCTCATGTACCACACTCATGCTTTAAGACCAGAACTTGTGGCCTCTCTTCTGGGACAGTCCTGGTTCTAATGTGGAGATGAACAGCGGGCATTTTCTTGCATTCTTGGAAGGTTTTGTTTCTGCTTTTTGTCCATTCACTTTATGGAAAGAAATGCTTATTACTCATTCTTTGCCCTCCCTAGATGACATATTTGGCACCAAATGTCACAAGTATGAAAAATAGATGTAGATTGAAAGGAATAGAAAAATTCTGCAGGGAGTATAAGTCATAACATGAGAAAATTTGGAACATGGCAGAATGACAGGTTTCTGGCAATCTTGGAGCTCTGGCTTCTCTGTAATATTTTCCTGCCTTAGAAAAATGGGGATTGACATGAGTGATTGAGAATCTGTCTGCCTGAGGGGCCCTGAATGAGAAGGGATAGCTCCAGGTTCTCCAAGTTTCTCCTCCTCGACCTGCTCCTTATGTTAACAGCAAGCAGTGGTTACAACAAACCAGCATATTGCTGGGTCACCCTGAATTTCCATAGATATTGGGTGGGCTCCAAGAATTTCCTTTTATGACTTATTTCCAGATAATGTTATTGTTGCTGGTATGGGTACTAAACTTTAGGTACCACTGATACAAAGTATTATGACTTGCTATGACTCACAACTATTATGTAAATAAGCCTTGTAGCAATCTAATAAAGCATGTATTAATGGTATTATGCCCATTTAGAGATGGAGAACAAACTATATCACACCACATATTTGTGTGTAATAGAGTCAGGATCTGAATCTTGATCTCTATAACTCCAAGACCAGACTTGGGCTGGATGGATAGTTTGGCAGAAGTTTCCCCTGGCACTGAATATGAGTCTAGGGAAGATATTTCAGATTTTCTCTCATGATCCTTTCTTATTAGCCCCTCAATTGAAGTCCACAATCAGACCTTTCTGTTGCAGTCTATGTACAGCCTCTCTTTAACATCTCCACAGCAGCACCCTAGGAACAAGGGTGAGCGAACGTGCTTCCAGGTTTCACAAGATTTTATTGGTCTCCTGTCTGACCTCCAAATCTCTAGCACATTTTGTATTTTGTTCATTCTGTATTTATGTTCAATAAGTTTTTCTTTTCTCTGTACTTATAGTGGCCTTCTGGGGGCATGCGGTGATTTTTCCTTTAACTTTATTCCTGTTGGAGGATAAGTCTGGCTTATTGAGAGTATCAGCACTTACAAGGGTCAGGTTCTTAGTATTCAACACTAACTTACCCAGAGGTATTGTGATAGAGAAAAGATCATGGACCTTGGAACTAAAAGGACTTGACTTTAATACGAGTCCTATCACTTACTAGTGAATTTCTACAGCTATAGAAAAAAAATCCATAAAAATACCTTCTTGGACAGATGCTGTTGGCTCAAAATGGTATTCCTAGCTATTCAGGAGGCTGGTATCTGAAGATCTGTATTCAAAGCCTGCCCAGGAGGACAAATTCAAAAGACTCTGATCTCCAATTAATCAACAAAAAGCAGCAAGTTGCTCAAGTGATAGAGCACCAGCCTTGAGCAAAAAAAGAGTACTAGGCCCTGAGTTCAAGCCCCAGTAGTGGCACAAAAATAAATTACCTTCCTCACAGGGCTTGGTGCCTATTACAGATTAAGTGAATTAAGCAGCAAATGGGTTCTAGTCTACACAGGAGGTTGTTACTGTTATTGCTTGTTGTTACAATGATTTGTTGAGCAGATGAACAAATAGATTAATTAATGACTCATTCTCAGGCTATCCACACTCCTCAGACCAACACTATGTATGACAAAGGCAACCCCTGGAGTAGGGTTCTCACTTTTCCCCACAAGCCTAAAATCCTCTCGTAGGTACCAACAATCACTAGTGGCTGGACCCACCTCTGAGAAACTCAGTTCAGCCAGACATGCTTTGATTCTCCCCTTCATCCTGAGACCACAAATGAGGTACAAAATGCTCCTCACATGAATGTGTTTCCTGAGTTCTTATGTAGTTGCAAGGCTTTATTTTAATACTTAAAGATCATGTTGGTAATCTACTGAGTTATTAGAGACTACTCATATTTACTATTCATAAACTCAAATTAGCTTATGAGCAAGTTCCCCGAGGGCTCTAATTCAGTTATCTATGGAGTCAGGCAGGCTCTGAAAGCTGAAGGCATCATGAAACCCTACGGCCTAGGGGAAGGTCACACTATTATTGCAATGTCAGTCTTGTTTCGATTTGGTTGTGATTTTCAGCTACTGCCATACTTTCTTTGTAATTTAAAAAACTACAGCTTATTTAACTTCATCAACATCAGATGAGTCTGTAGAGGATATTTGGTTAACTCTACAGTCTACAGTGATAGACGTATATCAAAAGTATTTTTAGCCTATAATTTTCCCATTAGTAAAATTTTAAGACATGAACAAGTTGCATTTCAAGCATAGATCATGTACATCATGTTGCTAAACAAATATGTCTGTAAATACGCCCAAAGTGCCTATACAGTTGTGTAGGTTATCTCTGGCTGCATAACTAAGTACTCTAAAACTCAGTGGCTCAGCCATGGTTTTATTATTCTTCAAGATTGTGTGCACTGGAAATTCAGACAAGGCTCAGCAAGTATAAGTTATCTTTACTCCACAAGATGCTTACCAATTCTGTGCAATTCAAGTTTGCTTCTGTCTTGCATGTCAGGATGACTTCCACAAATGAGTGGTGACAGGAATGGTTTGAGTAGGGTCTCATAAATCTGGGACTTCAGCTCTCATCACCAGCTTAGGTGCTCAGTTTCTCCTCCATGGAATAGTAAGCCTCCCTCCATCCATGTGGTCCCTGGGTAGTCTGTCCAGCAAAGTGGATGAACTTCTTACAAGGCAGTTCGGTGTTCCCAAGAACATAATGAAAGCTGCCAGACTTTTGCAGACAGTGTTGCTTCTACTGCTTCAGTATGGCTAAAGGTAAATTACAGGCACATGGGAAAATGGACTAAAAAGATTCCAAAATATCAGGAATGGTGGAGGACCATTAATATAACTGGCAATGACAATAGTGACGATTCATTGATGAATTCAAGTAACATATTACTAATATGCTATCAATAAGTACTTACAGCACAATATCGTGTTAAGCATAATAAAGTGATTATAACTATCACATATAAATGTATATAATAAAGTGATTGGGAGAGTTATAGATTATAACTTTGATACCTGTAAGTTTATAGGACAGTATTTCAATATGAAAATGTGTATACCAATTCATATTTCTATACATAAATTCAGCCACTCACAAATACTATTATCAGCAACTCATGTCTTCTGTTCCTCTTTAACGCTTTATTATCAGTTCTTTATAAGGACATGCAGACCGATATGGTAGGAGCTTTATCCCAGGTAAGTGATCTCACTCAAAAAAAGAAAAAGATAAGTCGGGCGCCGGTGGCTCACTCCTGTAATCGTAGCTACTCAGGAAGCTGAGATTTGAGGATCACGGTTCAAAGCCAGCCCGAGCAGGAAAGTCCGTGAGACTCTTATCTCCAATAAACCACTGAGAAAACGAGAAGTGGCACAGTGGCTCAAGTGGTAGAGCACTAGCCTTGAGCTGAAGAGCTGAGGGACAGTGTTCAGGCCCAGAGTTCAAGCCCCCTGACAGACAGAAAAGAGAGAGAGAAAGAGAGAGAGAAAGAGAAAGAGAGAGAGAGAGCAAAAGAAAGAAAGAAAGAAAGAAAGAAAGAAAGAAAGAAAGAAAGAAAGAAAAGAAAGAAAAGAAAGAAAGAAAGAAAGAAAGAAAGAAAGAAAGAAAGAAAGAAAGAAAGAAAGAAAGAAAGAAAGAAAGAAAGAAAGAAAAAAGAGATCCACTTTCCCAGTGGCCAAGATGTTGCAGCTAGTGTTATGAAGTAGACAGGACATTGCTTCTGCCCTAAAGAAATTCAATCTTGTAGGGAAGCAAGTTACATACAGAGTGCTCAGTGTCATAATACAGGAAACTCCAAATTGTTATTGAGCACAAAGAAAATTTTCCCCAGCTCAGGCTAGGAAATTAAGAAGAAATTAGTGTAGGGGATACTTGAACTGAACTATGGACCATGTAGGAGACACAAGGTTGAAGAGGAATAGTAGGAACAAGAGCCAGAGAAAGGGCAGTTGTCAAGATGTGACTTGTCTCAAATCTAGCGGGAGAGAAAGCTCTTATCTTTTCTAGCTCCCAGTCAGTTTTCCCTTATAAAAATTGGACTCATTATGGCTTTGTTATAAATTTTCAGATGCACATAAATAAGTTCCCCCAATCTGATGTCATATTCATGAACTAATGTTTTTAGGAGAGTGAAGAGGTGTTTGTTCCTGGATAATTGGGTATGGCTGATTCATTCGAATGAATAGAGACCTGGGGTGCAATTCAATCCTCATTGAATTTGTCGTCTCCTTCTGACTCGTGATTTCCATGCTGACATCTGTATAGAACAAATAGAGTTTGATCCTGGATATGAAATTGCAGAGCTAGAAAAATGTGTTCGAAACCATTATTTCCACCCCCTCATTTTATAGACAAGGAAACTGAGGCACAGGGAGCTGAAGCAATTGCTCAGAGTGGCATAGCTTCAGTGACATAAAATACTCCTCTCCCATCCAAGTCAGACAATATCCAATCTGAGTTTTATTTAGAAAACCCTATTAAATTTTGTTCTGTCAGGAAAGATGCTCCGGGTGGTAATAAGAAGATTGTTTACATTGAAAAGAGCCTCTGAGAGGAGAGTGATTGGGCTGGTGCAGAAAGAGGAATGCTGACTGATGGGAGCCAGTACAGCCTGCTTGCTGTGGGTTAGCTATCATCTCCATTGAAGGGCAGAAGCAAGAGGTGGGCCTTCACGTGGGATCCATCTGGAGAGTTAAGCCGTGTTCAAGCCCCTAATTCTTCCTGATAGAAACAAAGAACAGTGTGGCCCCTTCCACTGTGAAGCGGAGCGCTGAGCGATGTTGGAAAACAGTGATAAAAATATTAGCCCAGTGCTAGTGGCTCATGTCTATAATCCATGCACTTAGGAGGCTGAGCACTGAGGATCAAGGTTCAAAGCCAGCCCAACAAGAAAAGTCGGAGAGGCTCTTTTCTCGAATTAACCAGCAAAAAGCCAGAAGTAGAGTTGTGGCTCAAGTGGTAGAGTACCAGCCTTGAGCAGAAAAAGCGTAGCAGCCTGAGTTCAAGGCCCAGTACTGGGTCTCTCTCTCTCTCGCTCTCTCTCTCTCTCGTCTCTCTCTCCCTCTCCCTCCCTCCCTCTCTCTCTCTCTCTCTTTCAAAATGTGAATATTTGCAAGTTATTACAACACACATTTTTGTTTCATTACCTTCCCTCAACAAGGGCACAGGCTCTTTCAGGAAGCTTCTAGACCTTTGTGTCTTTCAACTTCATAATTCCCTGCTTATTCCCCTCACATCAGCTTGGGCGGTGATTAGCTTTTTGGGTATCTGTCTCCTTCTTAGACTCATCAGCTACCACAACACAGACATATTGGAACACAGGTGGGATGTATTTGCTCAAAGAGATCCGAAAGGATACAGAAGTGTCCTTTTTATCCAGAACTAGTCAAATGGGTATTGGTTTATTGCAGGAAGTGGGGAAGGGACTTCCAGATACATTGAAGGCACCGCTTATTTAGTCCACTTCCTAGCTCAGGTTTATGAGGTCTTTCCATGTGCTGGGCATTTTACTCATGCTAGAAATAAACAGAAGGTTAATCAGGTAGAAAGTGGAACATATGGGGCAAGAACTAATTAAGGTGAGAGTGGGGAAGTGAGTTGTTACCATAGGTGAAGGAATTTCTAGAACTGTCTGAGGAGCCAAGGCAGGAAGCCAAAGGGTTTTAAGCAAGAAAGTGTCAGTGTCATTTGGTTCTAGGTGAGGAAGAATTTTATGAATAGATATGGAGCAATTTATAAGCTATATTGTTAATTGCAAAAACAATTTACAAGCCAGGGACTAGTGGCTCATACCTGATCTCAGGACGCGGAGATCTGAGGATCATCATTCAAATCCATGAAACGCTTATCTCCAGTTAACCAAGAAAAAACGCTTTCAGAGCAGAGGTGCTCAAATAATAGAGTACCAGCTCTAAACAAAAAAAGCCAAGCAAGAATGTGTGGCCTTCAGTTCACCCTTAATACCAGCACCAAAAAATGTACAAACAATAATCTATCAAGTGTGTGCTGCCTTTTTGTGTAAGAAAAAAAGGAGAAATAAGGCATTCATGTATCTACTCTTTGTGTAAGAATAAACCCAGGTGGGATAAATAGAAATGTTCAGACATAAAAGGGAAGGATGGGAACCAAACAAAAGGAATGGGAAAAGCCATGTTTGTCTGCATCCACTTTTTATATAGTTTAACTTTTGGGACTATACTGGAGAGAAATCCACAGCAACGGTGAAAACACCCTAACATGAAGAACAAGCGTGGAGTGTGGAAGGGGGATAGCTGACCTCAGCAGCTTTGGAGAAGAATATTTGGAGGAGGACATGTTGGCTAAAAACAAAAGAACGGTAAACAAATCATGAACTCTGTTTTCACATCAGTGTGGACCAGCAATTCTGAAAGTACACTCTGTGTATTTTAAGATTGAGCAAATAACTATATTGTAGCTAATGAAAACAAAAACTTTCGGAGAAGAGAACTGGAAAATATGGAACAAAGGAAAAGCTAAAATGGACACTGTGGTATTGGGTTAGATCTGGAGGTACAAGTGGAATACAGTGCCATAGACAGCTGGAAAGACAGACAGATGTGAGGTGTGTTTGTGTATACATGCTTAAATTTCCTAGCTCTGCCCTTGGTAGGACCTAGAAGCAATGACAAAGCTCCAGAGCCATGAGCATACCTAAAGTCCAAACTTTGCTTTCAAATATCACTCTCCCCTAAAAGGAATCAAGGCTCCGTGGGGAGAAGACTAATCTTAGAACCAGGGCTGACAAGGTCAGGACGAACCTGAAATATGTTGCATTGCCAAGAAATAAAGATGTGTCCAAAGAATGAAGGGAATATGTTTAAAAAACAAAACCAGCTGAACATCAGTGTTTTATACCCATAATTTACTCTGGAATTCAGTGTTACTCTGGAAGCTGAGATCTAGGGGACCATGGTTTGAAGCTTGATGGGCAGAAAAGTTTGTGAAACTTCATCTTCAAAATAACCAGCAAAATGCCAGGCCAGAGTCATAGCTCAAGTGGTAGAGCCCTAGTTAAGCAAGCAAGCCAAGCAAACACAGGACCCTGAATTGAAATCTCAGTACCAGCAAAATAAACAAATAATATTAAAAATTAATTTTACAAAAACCCTAAGAGCTGCCTCAAACAAGCTTTCCCTGTTCAAATCTGGGACAATTTGAGAACCCAGATAAAGATAGTACATTGCTACATTTTACATATATATATATATATATATATATATATATATATAGTACAATACTATAGCTCACTAAATAAACTATCCATGAATACTTAAAATGATACATCTTAATTTAGTGTCCATTTATATTTACCATTATTTACTATCTGCAAAAAGTTATTTACATCTACCTGTTACTATTCATATCATTCTAAATAGTACATATAAATAGTATTCACAGAATATATAGTATTCACAGTATTATCATAAATAAGTTATTTATGATAATATATGCAGCTATAAATCAAGATCAGAGAACAGAAGTGCTATGCAGTAGAATTCTAGATAGTAAATATAAAGGGAATGCTGCAGTTTTTAAATTGCATTTGCAGTGACAACCCAGGCAGGAATTGTCAGAGGATATGAAAATCAGTGGATGGAAGCTTGATGAGTCATACTCACTACAGCATTTAAGCATGACTATCTGCTTCCCTTACCTCTGGTGCAATTCCATGCAGATCACAACTCATTTTCATGAATGAATACTAAAGACCTAAAACACCTGGCACACATGTAGTATATACTTGGCAGATTTTTGTTTAATAACTTTTTTAATTTCCTTACAATGTAGTTAAAGAATGAAGTCTTTATGATATTGATTCTTGATAATTGTGGAGACTATTTCTTTACGGTCTAGCCAAAATTGACATTTGTAAATGTTCTATGACAGTATATATCTTAAAAGGTATTAGAACCCAGCACCAGTGGCTCATGCCTGTAATCCTATTCAGGAGGCTGAGCTCTGAGAATTGAAGTTCAAAGCTAGCCCACATAGACAGATCTGTGTGACTCTTATCTCCAAATAGCCAGCCAAATGCTGGGAGTGGTGGCATGGTTCAATTGGTACAGCACCACATGTGAACAGAAATATCTGAGTGTGGCCAAATGCCAGTGGCTCATGCCTGATGCCTTTAATCCTAGCTATTTGGGAAGCTGAGGTCTGAGGATCAAAGATCAAAACTGTCACAGACAGGAACATCGAGACACTTACCTCCAATTAACGACCAAAAAGCTGGAAGCAGAACCACGGCCCAAATGATAGAGTGCTAGCCTTAAGCAAAAAAAAATCTCAGGGACAGCACCCAGGTCCTAAGTTCAAGCCCCAGGACCAGAACAAAGGGAAGGCGAGGAAAGGAGGAGCTGGGAACTAGTGTTCCTCGCCTGTAATCCTGGCTATACAGAGGCTGAGATCGGAGGATTGTAGTTCAAAGCCCAGGCAGGAAAGTGCCTAAGACTTTTACCTCCACTTAACCATCAAAGTCCAGAAGTAGAGTTGTGGATCAACTAATAAAGCACCATCCTGGAATGAAAGGGTGGCAGCTAGGCCTTGAGTTCAAGTCCCAGCCCACACACAAAAAGAGCACTCTAAAATAATGATTAAAACTATAATAAATATATAAAGCATTGGCATAACAGGTTATTATCATTGCAAAGTATCATGTACTGTACATAATTATGTACAGTACAACTAGCAGTGCAATACCTTTGTTTAAACTCAGCACCTATACAAACACGAGTGATATGTTGAACCACAATACTACAAAAGCTAGACTATCATTAAATCACAGGAATTTTCCAGCTCCCTGTAATTTTATGAGACTATTGTTTCTGCAGTGTGTTATTAACCAAAATGTGGTTATATGGGCATGACTACACTTAATGCACATGTTTTATGAGGACTAAATTAGATAATATACATAAAGAATAAAGCATAGTGTCAAATGTGTGTCCATTAAATGATAGCAGCAGCAATGGTAATAACAGTTGTGATGTTGAATTCCTCTGTATGATGGAAAATACTTCGAAAGAACATTCTTTGCTTTTTGTCTGAATTGATCATCAGGGACAAGATCGTAAAAAGCTCTGTGGATCACGCAAAGATTATATCTCCTTCTGTAGGCTTCAGAAAGCATTGAAGAATTATATTGCCAGGAAAGATGTGATCTGGTTGGCAATTCGCAGAGCAGATTAAGAGGAAGAGAGCAAACCTTGAGGCACAGACACCAGCACAAAGCTGTTGAAAACAACTAGACAGAAATGGTTAGGGTTGAGTTCAGGAATGCGTTGGTATGACAGAGGGGGGAGAGCATCCTATGGACAGTCACACCTCTGGATTGATGCTTGGTTTTGGCAGGAGAAAAGGGGGTGGAGCTCAAGCTCAGCCTTCACACAGGGTATTGGCTTTTCTGGGATATGTACAGAGTAAAGGGAGGATCAGGTTGGGACTCCTGGAAAGTGCTGATTTGGAATACACAATGGTGTCGCAGTCACTCTGGGAGAAAATATGAATATTGAGATTTGGATCATGGGAGCAACTCAATGCTGGAAAGTTGTGGAAGCTGTGGAGGTGGGTGGGGTGCCTCAGGAAAGGACGGTAGGGTTAGAAGAGAGCTACAGAGAAGATTTTGGAAACATCAGTATTTAAAGATGGCAAAAAGGAGAGACTGAAAGAGATTAGGGAGAGGAAAACTCAGAAAGAAAATTGAGTCAGGCATCAGTAGCTCATGCTTGTAATTCTAGCTACTCAGGAAGCTGAGAGCTAAGGACCGAGGTCCAAAGCCAGCCTGGGCAAGAAAGTTGGTGAGATCCTTTTTTGCCAGTTAACCACCAAATAGTCAGAAGTGTAGCTATGGTTTAAATAGTTATAAGCAAAAGAAGCTAAAGAACAGTGCTTAAATCCCAAGTTCAAATACCAGTACTGGTACACATACTCAAAAAATATATATATATCTTGGTTTAAGGTAGAAGTTTTTCTGCCATGAAAAGGTCCACAGAGAGAGAGAGAAAAAAAGAGAGAGAAAGAGAGAATGGAGAAAGGAGGACTGAAAGGTACCTGTGGAAGTTGGAACTGGTGTTGTTAACAGTATTAGGAACCAGGAAGCAGACTTTAGTCTACTGGTGGACTGAGGACAGAGATTAGACTTGCAAGATCCTGAGCTGCCAGGACTTTACACCCTACCCAGAGACTCCCACTAACTGTCCTTCCTTTCAGAGCTAGAACCTCTCTATTCCTCCCATTTCTTTCATTTAACCCTCCAGGTCTGGGTCCAGAGCAGCGAAGTCTACACACTCATCCAGAAAACTCTGCATATAGACCTCCCACTGGGACCTCCACGCTGCATGTGCTCCAAGTTCCCTACACCTGCCTTATAGAGGGTCCCCTGGATGGATGCTTGATTACTAAAACTGGGCTTTTGTTTTAATAACGGACCATGTCTTTATTTCAACTCCTATTATGCCAAAGTGTTTTGGAGCTTTTCCTTAACCTCAAATTCAGAATAAGAAATAACATTTCTCTTTATGATCAATATACACATTGCATGTAGCATGAGAAAATTCTCATGAAGTAAAACTTTCTTATGGTAAATGTACCCTAATATTTTAAATTCTTTTTCATTCTATCCTATTCTGGTACAAGTTTTTCATCCTGACTCACTACATTGATTTTATTACCCACAAAAATGATTTGATGAAATGTATCATTTTAGAAGAGGATCAAAGGGAAAGTGTTTGAATCTATTGCCCTTCGTGTCTGCCTAGGTTCTCTGCCCTGAGGCTAACAGGCCTTTCTGCTAACCTCCTTTTAATGGCTCTGCTTCTGCCACTAGATGTTAGTCAGTTTAGAAATTATTTGAATTTCCAAAGTGGCCTACCAATGGAAGATGAGCAGCAATAAAGGTGCAATTTAGAAGTCACGCAAGCAGAGACGGCTTACCTTTCCAATTACCCCCATATAGGCTTCTGTTCCTATAATTACTAAGCATCTAACAGCCCAAGGCATTTTCATTATGTTCCCTTAGGGTAGCCCTAATACTGCTGTTTATCAGAGACATTTAAACTTTCCCAGAGTATGGAAGTATGGCCCACCAGCCAGGCACTGGTGACTCATGCCTATAATCCTAGCTCCAGGCTGAGACCTGGAAGATTGAGGTTTGAAAACAGTGAGGTCAGAAAAGTCTGAGACTCCATCTCCAGTTAACCAGCAAAAAGCAGGACTGGAGGTGTGACTCAAGTGATAGAGTACCATCCATGAGGTAGGAAGTGATGACCCACCTAATCTCAGGCCACTTTGCCACTGATCGTGCTGTTCTGGTCTCTATGTTCTTTACAAACCTCCCACAACTGAGCCCTCCCAGAACCACTGGGCCATGGTCCTCTGTAGGCCTTTCAGTTGAGAATATTTGGGGATTTTTTTTTTCATTCTAACATTCTCATTTAAAATGGTTTTTCTGCTTTCACACAGGGAGCGGCAGGATTTTGGAATTCACCTGAATTGCAGCAGGAATGTTGCCTGAGGAATAGCAGTAATCTTGTCTCAGCTGACAAAAAACGTGCCTGCTACTGACATAGACACTTGAGTACCGAAAAGCCTCCTGAACGCTTTATCCACTGCACATCTGAGATGAGCCAGGCCCTGAGCTGGGCCTCGGCTTCACCTTTCTGAACCAAACTCCATACTTGGCCTCAAAGCCCTCAGAGTCAGTTTGAAAATGAATGAAGAGCAATGGATCTCCCTCACTTCCGAAGAATTTGATCAGCTCCAGAAATACTCAGAATGTAAGTAGATGCTTTCACCAAAGCAAGATGGGATTCCTCTCGGCTAGAGAGCAGAGTGATAGAATCACTGCAGTGCCACAGGGAGCGACAGATTCTATTACCTTAAAAATGCAGAAATAATATCTTTAATATAAAGATAGAGTTACCTTTAGGCTCTATAAGTAATACATGCTCACTACAGAATGTAGATTGCACATGATAAAAGTGGAATAAGTTTAAGATTATCAGTAAACTTTATTAGCATTTGGAAACATAATTTGCTTTGCATGGTTGCTTCTGTGTGGTCCTGTGTTTCTGAGCCTGTATTTCCCACTTTGCATAATATGGTAAGTATTTTTTCAGTCAATTAAACCTCTTTATAGCATAATTTGGAAAGGCTGAGTGGTTAGTGTACTACTCTGACTTTTATACACTATTGGCATTTGGACTCAGAGCCTTATCTGAAAGACTGAACTCTACTCTGTGTGCGCATCTCTCTGCAGCTGCTCGGGAAAAGTCCAGGCTTTTACTTGGGCCCTTAGCTTCCCATTCATTGTGCCTGGGAACCATTTCAGTGCATTGGGTTACAGCAGAGCCAGAGATCGTACTCACATGCGGGCACCCAGCTGTGCCCCTCATACCCAACCCAATCCTGACTAAGCCTAGGAATCTGGCTATCTTTAGTCCTAATCTGTACAACCACTGTCTGCACATGCAGAGTGGCCATCATTTCTTGTGCCCTGGCACTATCATTCTTCGAACGCTTTGGCCTTGTAGGACCCACCTCCACCACGTTGTTCTAATCAACCCTCCCTTCCCATTAATTGCACTAGCGATTGCAAATCACTAGGCCTGTGACGTGCTGACCAGTCCTACTCAGCTCTTTGTCTCCCTTTGGCATCCCCTTCTATACCTGCGAGGCAAGTAGCTCTTGTCTATCCCTCTATTCTAAGAATCAGGGGACCCAGCCCAAGGGCTAGTGTTGATGCTTGCTCTCTGAACACTCCTGTACCTCCATCATCCGCTTCTGTACAAAGGTGGGCTACAAGTCTCACTCCATAGTCCCATTCAGCTTAACACCCTATGATTCTACATGCTCTCCAAAGTCAACACAGATATAGGTCTATCTCCTTCCCACAATCTGGAGCTCTCGCTCTCTTGTCTAACCTCCATGAGTTTGGAGAAGCTATAATATATTGAGTGGGAGCAAGGAATCACACTCCAGGGAATGATCAGTTTAACTCAGCTTGCTCTACAGGACAGCGAAGTGCCAGACTTAGTCAGGGATGAAAAGTAAGCACAAAGAAAGGGCCTCGAGGGATCAGAACCTTGTTAGAGGGTAATGACCCAGGCAGTGACCAGCTCTGAGGCAACAGGAATCAGTTTCCATAGTTCCGGCAAACAGCATCTTAAGGAGAAGGAAATAGAAGGCCAAGAGAAAGTAATCCACGAAGGCATTGCATTTCACAACTTGGATGAGTTAAACAACATGAATTTATTATATCCAAGATGTTAGGAAGTCAGAAGTCCAAAATCAAGGTACCTTGGCACATTGGCTCCCTCTGAAGGAAGAAATGAAGGACCAATTGGTCCTTTGCATGTTTGTCTGGGGCGGGGGGTGTCCACCAAATTTCTCTCTCTTACAAGAGTATGGTCTTATTGAATTGGCTCCACACTATTCCAGCATGAACTCATCTTGACTAATCACCTGGGCAACAGCCCAAGGTATGTCACACCCTGAGGTCCTAGGGGTTGGGACATATGAATTGGAGCATAACTGAATAGCCCAAGCAAAGGCAGATGGGGCCCGGAGAGAGACGGTATGTAGGAAGTAGTAAGCAGAGTTCGTAGCTGCGGGCAAGGGAAGGAAAAGGAATCAGAAGATGTAAACAAAACCAGAAAGGTGCCGCCAGAGGAGTCTAGGATAGAGCCAGCTGTGGTGACACACTTCTGTAATCACAGCATTCGGGAGGCTGAAGCAGGATGCTCACAAACATGAAACCAGCCTGGGCTACGTAGTGATAACTTGGCTCAAAATAAGTAGGTATTTAGGGTCTGGGAAGGTGGCTCAGTGGTAGAGCACTTGCCTTGTATGCATGAGGCCCTGGGTTCGATTCCTCAGCACCACATATGCAAAAAGGAAAAAAAGCCAGAAGTGGCACTGTAGCTCAAGTGGTAGAGTGCTAGCCTTGAGCTGAAGAGCTGAAGGACAGCGCCCAGGCCCAGAGTTCAGGCCCCACGACTGGACCCAAAAAAAAAAAAAAAAAGGTATTTAAATAAAAGAATGAGCCCCGGATGGAAGGGGAGAAGGCAAGAAGGGACTCTGGATATGCAAAGCACTAGAGGAATGAAAGAAACCAAAGTGTTTTATAGGAAGAGATTCTTGGTGATCTGAGTTTGCAGCCATCATCTTTGCCCTCTCTGCCCCTTCCTCACAGTATCCCGGTCTTAGGATGAGACAAAATGCCGTGATAATGTCATTCTAACAGGAGGTGGAAAAAAATTTCTTGGAAAATGATTAATCCTCAGGAAACCCTGAAAAAGTCACTTTCACCAATTTTAGACGCATTCTGGTATTCAGGGGGATTGCATTGCCATGGCAACCACTCTTCCATAACCATATAAACAGGAGATTTACAATAGCAAAATAATGAAGTGTACAGCCTGAGAATTGAGAACTTTCTCCACTGGGTTAGTCAAGTAGAAGTCCCCTTGTTGTTACATTTATGTTACATAAATCTGAACATTCTTCAGTGGCCTTCTGGAGCAGAGAAAAGCCATGTAAAACTGCTCTTGAGACTCATGTTTCTTTTAAATGTCTACATGTGATCATACACATAACATCTGTAATTAGCGGTAGGCTTATTGTAAATCAACAACATAAAATGTCAGAAGATCTAAAGGGGAGGGGGGGAGGGGGAGCGGGGAAAGCTGAGTACTCTGGTGGCTCAGGCCTGTAATCCCAGCTACTCAGGAGCCTGTGTACTGAGTATTCTAGTTCAAAGTCAGCCAAGGTAAGAATGTCTGTAAGTTTCTTATCTCCAATTAACCACCAAAATGCTAGAAATAGAGCTGTGGCTCAAGTAGTAGAGCACCAGTGTTGAATGAGAAAGCTAAGGGGGAGCATGAGTTTAAGGGGGAGCATGAGTTTAAGACCCAATACCAGCACACATACACACACACAAAACAAAGCACTAATACATGAAGAATTCGCTATTATAAAATAAAAATGGTAAACATTTTGAAAAACAGAAAGATGAGATGTAAGACCTATAATCTCATTTCTCAGCAACAACCACTGTTAGTATGTTTGTGAATATATGTAAGGATAAATATACCAAAATACATACACATATATATGTGCACAGTTTTTGTCAGAAAACCTTAGAAGTGTACCTGTTATGCTTCTTGTTTGCTATTATTTACCCTAACAATGTGCTTCCTTTAGCCCATTGCTTCATCAAAATTCACAGGTTTAACAACAGCCATTTTGGTGTTACCCATGATTCCATGGGCCAGGAACCAGTGGGCCTCACCAGCCTCAGTTCTACATGGTTGGAGCTTCGTGTGGGATACCTCAAACAATGAAGCACTAGGCCATCACAGGATAGTACCTTTGGTTTCTCTATGGAATCCTCTAGAGCTTCCTCATCTTCCAAGGCCTCTCCATGTGGTCACTCTTTCCACTAGGGAACCTGGATTTCTTACATAGTTCCAAGAAGCTAAAAGCAACATCCATCAGGTCTTTTTCATCCCTGAGCTCAAAAGCCAAGAAAAGAATGTCTTCCATATGCCAGGGGTCAAAACAATCCCAGATCTGACCTAGATTCAGTGAGGTAGAGGATGGACTGAAAGGATGGACAGATGCCATCTTCAGAGGGCCATCATGTAATCCATGCAATCCAATATTCATTTAATCAAAACAGTTATTGCAATCCTCCAAAATTTCCTAGCATCCACAATGATTCCAGGCTCCTCACAGGCTTATCATGTCTAATCAGGCAAGATGATGTCTGCTTCCCATCCTGCCCCGATCAGACCTCTCTAGAGGAGTGAATTAATTGATTTCTGGGCTCTGAGGTTTGCAGATTGGATGTAGACAAACCAGATCTTATCTAGGAAATACCACTGGCATAATGAGGGGCTTCATAGCCTGATTATGGAGAAATGAAGATATTATGAAAATATTTACAGGAGAAGGGAAGAGAAAAGTGAAGGACTTCTTATTCTATAAGCCAGTAAAGTGCTCTTGTGGGAGAGATGCTAAATCAATTTTGACTGCTTCAAGAGTTAACCCTACAACTAATGGGAGGAGTCACAGGAAGACTTCAGTTAAAAGTATGACATACAAGTATGATGGCTCACACCTGTTAGGAGGCTGAGATCAGCAGTATCACAAGTTGAAACTAGCTGGCATGAGACTCCTCAACAGAAAAAGCTGGGCATGGTGGCTCATACCTGTCATTCCAACTACAGAAAAAAGCATAAATAGGAGGATGGTGGTTCAGACCAGCCTAAGCAAAAACATAAGACCTTATCTCAAACACAACCAAAGCAAAAAAGGGATGGAGGCATGGTTTAAGCAGTAAAACATTCACTAATAAGTGAGAAGTCCTGAGTCCAAACCCCAGTTTTACAAAATAAAACAGTAACAACAAAAGAAAAACAAGATGGCATACAGTAATCTCTAATGGTGAAACCTGTTGAAGGTAGAACAGAATGGGCTTGAAAGTGACTGAATGTTCTTTCCCTGGACCTGTAGGCAAAGAGTTGGCTGAGACATCACAGGAGAAACGAGAGAGTGTTAGGTGTCTGATTGATTCAGATATATTCATCAGCTCTAATGCTTGGTTTCTTTTCTTCCATAGAGGGCATGTGCAGAGTTGGAATGCCCTTCAACAAGCCTCCTCCCAATAATTCTGATATTTGCTGGGAAGAGGAGAGCTCTGTGTGTGCGTGCGTGTGCGTAAGTGCGCGTGTGCGTGCATGCATGCGTGTACGCCCTTCCTGGGGCTTGAATTCAAGGGCTGTCCCTGATCGAAGCCAGCACTGTACCACTTAACCCACATCTCCATCTCTGACTTTTTTGTTGCTGTTTTTAATTGGAGATAAGAGTCTTGTGAGCATCCCTGCCAGGGCTGGCTCTGAACTGCAAACCTCAGATCTCTACCTCCTGAAGAGCTAGGACTAGAGGTGAGAGCCACTGGCACCTAGCTTCTTCCCCACTGAATTAATTCTCTAAAAGTTCTCTAATTTATTAATGATGGAAACTACTAGTTTTGTTCAGAAAGGAAAACAAAACTTATGGAGTATCAATTGGATTTTCAATTGTCTAATGCTTCCTACATTATCTAGTATTGATGTAGATGGTAAAGAACTTAAAAACTGGAAAGATCTTAACCATCAATTCTTATTTCTACCTGTTTTACAAACGAGAACACTGAAGCCAGAAGCCAAAAGCCAATCAGAAGGTCTTTGGCAAAACAAGAATTAGAACCAAAGTCTCTTGATTCTACTAGATGTTCCATTTATTTTAATTCAAGAAAGGCTTTCAAAATTCCCAACAGAACTCAGCCTTCAACTATAGCTTGGTATTTAGGCAGGTGGATAGATAGAAGATAGATAGATAGATAGATAGATAGATAGATAGATAGATAGATAGATAGATAGATAGATAGAGCAATTAAATTATAATAAAGCAAAAAAAGTAAATTTAAAGAGAATAAAACAACATGCATGTGATTACAAAATATACTTTGTTAAAATCAGATGAAGGCAAAGTTTTTTACTTTAAGGTGTAACTATAGGGCTGGGAAGGTGGCTCAGTAGTAGAGTGCTTGCCTTGCATGAATGAGGCCCTGGGTTCGATTTCTCAATGCCACATAAGCAGAAAATGCCAGAAGTGGCACTGTGGCTCAAGTGATAGAGCACTAGTCTTGAGCTGAAGAGCTGAGGGACAGCACCCAGGTTCAGGGTTCAGGCACCATGATCAACAAAAAAGAATTTTTTTAAAAAAAGTGTAGCTACAGTTCAAAATTCAAAACCGTCAGTATTAGTAGCACAAGAGAAATCTTTACAGCAGATTTGCAGAACAGTAATGGAACTTTGTTGTTTACATTGACCAGCAGAGTGCAACCTAAGCAGATGCTCATGCATTCCTAGCCCCATTCATTTCTTCAAGCGGCTCCCATTTTAAAAGGGAGAACCATAACTCTTTCTCGTCTGCATCTCCTTCAGCACAGCTGGCCTCCTTTTTCCTTAATGGTGACTAGGATTCTGCCCACATCGAGTCACAGAATCTCTGGATAAGGAGAAATTTCCATGGAACAATGGCTTTCAGAGTGTAATGTACATGTGAATCTTTTGGGAGTTTAAGTGAGGGTTCTGAGTTGGTAGGTCTGGAGATGTGCTGAGACTGTGTTTTATTTTTTTTGTCCTGGTGCTAGGGCTTTAACTGAGGGCCTCTTACTCTTGCCTGGTATTTTCTGCTCAAGGCTGGTACTCTACCACTTGACCCATACCTTCACGTCTATCTTTTTAGCTGCTGGTTAATTTGAGATAAGAATGTCATGGTTCTATCTTCTTGGACAGGCTTTAGATTACAATCTTTAGATCTCAGCCTCCCGAGTAGCTAGGGTTAAGGGCATGAGCCACCAGCACCCAGCTTGAAATTGTGCATTTCTAACAAGCTCCAAGTAGAAATGATTCTGCTGGTCCCCGGACCCACACTTTGACTCACAACATGGACCAGATTGCCTGCTCTATTTCTCCACCTCCCTTGGAGATAGGAATGAGAAGACCAAATTATTTAAATGGAAAAAAAAGCAGGAAATTTTACCAGTACAAATTTTACTACCATAAACAGGCATACCAGTCATTCAAATCACTTGTTTTTCATCAGAAAACTTTACTCTCTTAGAAAGAGTTTTCTTACATCAGACAAAATTCCTTGTACTTAAATATAAAATTTCTCACAGGGTCCTGATAGCTCACACCTGTAATCCTGCTTGATTTCTTGATTTCTTCGGGATGAAGATGTGGGCCTTTAGTTGTAGTTCTTCTAGCTCTGGAACCTCTGTTTTCACATCATTTTCCCTCTTCCCGGATCTTCAGAAAACATTGTCCAAGCTTGGTATTGTTCTGAGACTGATATCTGAGACACTTGGTTTCAAGCCAGTCCAGGCATGAAAGTTTATGACACTCTTATCTCCAATTAACCAGCAAAAAGCTGCGCTGTAGCCTTGAGCAAAAAAAAAATCTAAGGCATCAAGCCCCATGACCAAAAAAGAAAAAAAAAGCTAAGGCACAGCATTCAGTCCTTGAGTTCAAGCCTTAGTATCATCACAAAAACTTAACTTAGCTCCTAGAGAAGTCAGAGAAATGAAGAGTTACACACCTTTGAATTTCACTCTCATATATGGATTTTCAGATTCACCCTGGCAATTTTGATTTGTGATTATGTCAAAGTTTCACAGTTTAATAGTCTAGTGCCCAAACACTCAGTGTTTTTAACTAAGACAAACTATAAACATTTGCGCTCTGATCCAGGCAGCACAGCTGGCAACACAAGAGTATGACTTGTTCATTCTGAGGACATCCCTTCACATACCAGGGTGGCAAAAAGGTATCTGTGAACAGAGCCAATTTTTCTCCTTAAAAAGGCTCTGAGCTTTCTCAAACACTGTAAACAAGTGTTTGGTTTGGGTCCTGGAGTTCTTAGCACATAAAGCATAAAGAGACAACTTAGATTTGAGAAGTTCTCAGGCAGTCACCTTGCTCACAGAGAAGAGTCATCTAGACACCTGGTTTGGGGTAGATCTATTTGTTGATAGTCCAGCCAGTTTGAGTTTATACAAAATATATCCCAGTTTTACAAATCGGCTGAATAATTGACCTTCTAAGTCAAGTTCTTTGGTGTTGTCTGACTAAACAATGGAAAATACCTGCCATGTATAGCAAGTTTATTCATTTGTTCATTTATTTCTTTATTGTGGTGCTAGTACTGGGGCTTGAACTCAGGGCCTTGGCGTTCTTACTTGGCTTTTTTGCTCAAGGCTGGTGCTCTATCATTTGAGCTACCTCTCTGCTTCCATAGTAATTTTAGATTTGTCTGATACTTTTTGTTGTTGTTGTTGTTGGTCATGCGGCTTGAACTCTGGGCCTGAACGCTGTCCCTCAGCATTTCAGCTCAAGGCTAGCGCTCTACCACTTGAGCCACTGCGCCACTTCCAGTTTTCTGGTGGTTTATTGGAGATAAGAGTCTTTCCTGCCCGGCTGGCTTCGAACCACAGTCCTCAGCTCTCAGCCTCCTGAGTAGCTAGGATTACGGGTGTGAGCCACCAGTGCCCAGCCTGTGATACCTTTTTTTATTTTGTAATAGTTATCCAAGTTGAGATGCTCCTTTTTTTTCAATAGGTGTTTTAATTGTGAAAATACCATACAGAGGGGTTGCAATTACATGAGCAAGGTAATGAGTTCATTTCTTATCAAGCATTGTTGCCTCCTCCTTTGTTTTAGTTCAGATGCTTCTTTTGTTGTGCAAAGGGGTTTCAATTCAGCAAATCAGTTTATGTGTGTAGTATATCTTGATCAATGTCACTCCTTCTGTCATTCTCCCCCATCTTTCCCAACCTCACCCATACCCCCTCAAGTTGTGTGGTTTTATTTCCACAGGTGAACTTGGAATATAATGACTATTCACCCACCTTTCCTCTCTCCATCTGTGTGTCCCACTCTCCTGCCCCCACCAGCTGCTTCTTTTTTTTTTTTTTTTTTTGTCGGTAGTGGGGCTTGAACTCTGGGCCTGGGCGCTGTCCCTCAGCTCTTCAGCTCAAGGCGAGCGCTCTACCACTTGAGCCACAGCACCACTTCCGGTTTTCTGGTGGTTTATTGGAGATAGGAGTCTCACAGTCTCTCCTGCCCGGGCTGGCTTTGAACCACGATCCTCAGATCTCAGCCTCCTGAGTAGCTAGGATTACAGGCGTGAGCCACCAGCGCCCGGCTCAGCTGCTTCTTAAGACAGCGTTCACTTACAAGGATAAAATCATATCACAGAACAGTTGACCCCAATCCTGACTATCCATTTGAGTCCCCCAGAAAGTATTACAATATACGATATCCCGAGTGTCCCAGTCAAATGCTGATTTAATCATTCTGTGAAGAAGCCTGGGTTTTGGTGTGCATAGAGTTTCTCAGGTGGTTCTACCTTGCAGCCAGGTTTGAAAGAGACTCATAGAGGAAGAGTCTTATACACTGACTTATCAGTATCCATGTGTCTAGTGACTCACATAGTTGTATTATTATTTAGATTTGTTAAAATAGGAAGGACTCATTCATTCACTGTGTGCCTGTGAAGGGATCTCTTAAATTCTATGAACCTCAGATTCCTCCTCTAAAATAAGTCTAATTATTTCTCTTTCTCAGAGATTTGATTATTTATTATTACATTAGAAAATAGAAAATTAATAGAAATTAAATAGAAATTTAAATGCAATATCAAAGCTGGTACTAGGGCAATGCTTCACATATAATAAACACTCAACAAAGAGCTATGGACAGACATGTTTTGTAAGCTCACAAATGGAAGTCAAGACTCCTTAAGCCTGGTGGTGGCATTATGATACAGGCTTTGACAATGAAAGTTACATCACTGAACCCATAGATGGAGCTGACAGCTCATAGGGAATGTTCCAAAGAAGCTCCTGGTCATCCTGTCTTCAAGGAAACAGAAGCGGTGGTCATTGAGGTGGATTGGTCATGTACAGAACTCACTCACCCCTCCCAGAAACACAAACCCAGCCCAAAAAGACTCTGAGAAGAAAGTACCAGAGGACATCCAAGGAGGAAGTGATGTGCCTCAGATGTGAGAATTCTCAAATTTGAGAATTCCTTTTTCCTTTTCCAAAAAGGTGCTAATGCTGAGAACCTGTAAGAAGCCCATAGAACAAATAGAAGAAATATGGGATGAGGAATACCCTTCATAAACAAATTAGCAGCCAGTGACAGTGATTCATGCCTGTAATCCTAACTACTCAGGAAGCCAAAATCTGAGGATCCAGGTTCAAAACCAGCCTGGGCAGGACTTTTATCTGCAATTAAACACACACACACACACACACACACACACACACACAGAGAGAGAAAGTAGTAGAGCTGTGTCTCAAGTGGTAGAGCACTGGTCTTGGGCAAAAGACTCAGGGACCATGCCTGAGTCCAAGCTCCAGGACAAGGACAATTTTAAAAAATAGTCAGCAATCCTTGGATTGTTTTCAACTTAATTTTAGGCTATTAATCAGACACAATGTCTTCTCTACATTTTTTTTACTAAAACCTCTGTTACATAAGAACATATGACATATACTTGTAGATACATATTCCATTGAAATACAAAGTAGAATTTTGAAAATAAAGTCACAACACTTTAAGATAAGGATACAGGTGGACCTGTTGCAACAATGAGAAGTACAAGTTGTCATGTCGAAAATGAACTTTACAACTTTGGTGTGGGGGGGGGAGGGGGGTATTGGGTGGGGGGGGGGTGGGGGGGAGGCTGGGAAGGGATGTGAAGGGTAAACAAAGGAGGAGGCTGCAATGCTTGATAATAAATGTACTCATTATCTTGCCCATGTAATTGTAACCCCTCTGTACAGTATGTTCACAAAAAAATAAAATTAAAATTAAAATAAAAGATTCCTACTAGGTGTGGAATCTTCAAAATGAGATGATTTATTAAAAGAGAATACATTTTATTAAAAATCACTCGCTTGGTTCTTACTCAAACATAGACTTCCCACTGCTCCTAAAGAAGCCATTCCATGATGTCCGTTTGTCAGATTAATATTTTAAAAACCTGACCACATTGGCTGAGCTGAAAAACTCCCACTAAAATGTCTTAAATTACGGGGTTTTTCCCCTAAGTAATCAAATATATCTGTGGTGTTAACTAAACTCTATTTTAATTTTAATTGCTTCCGTTCTGCTTCCAGAAGAGCATTTACTAAAGCAAGCTGCTTATGTGATTTCACTACATAAGTTCAATTTAATTTATAATGTTATAAATTCAATTTAGTAACCTTAATTCATTGTTCCAGGTCCCCACAATTATGTACCCAAACTATTCTGGGTTCTTTTTTTTAATAAGTTTTTTATTGTGAGAATACTGTACAGAGGAAGGGTTACAGTTACATGAGCAAGGTAATGAGTACATTTCTTATCAAGCATTGTTGTCTCCTCCTTTGTTTTTCCCCCGCCACCCCTTCCTTCCCATCTCCACAACTACACTTCCCCCACCCCTGCCTAAATTATAAAGTTAGTTTTTCGATATAGCTTCTTGTACATCTCATTGTTGCTTATGGGTCAACCTGTTTCCCTGTTTAAACAATTTGTTTTTTCCCTTCCCTTCCCCAAATTATACCAACATCAAATACAGTGAGAACAGGGGTTATACCATCGGGGAGGAACATACAGGGCAACAAAAAAATCACATGGTACCTTATAAATACGTTAGAAGCAATAGCAAGAAAGAAAAAACCACTTGTGTCTTTAAATTGGGGTTCATTTCACTTAACATCATCTTATCTGACCTTTTCTGTTTGTCTCAGACATATACTAGTTATTGCAAATAAGGGAAATCATGGGACCTATGTTTCTTTGGGCCTGGCTTACTTCACTTAATATAATTTTTTCTTAGTTTTTCCATTTCCTAACAAATGGGGCAATGGCATTCTTTCTGATGGAGGCATGGAATTCCCATTGTGTATATATACCACATTTTCTTGATCCATTCATCTACTGAGGGGTATCTGGGTTGGTTCCATATCTTAGCTATGGTAAATAATGCTGTAATAAACATAGTCGTGCTGGTAGCTTTAGTATGGTCTTGTTTGTGATCACTTGGGTAAATGCCCGGAAGTGGGCTTGCTGGGTTATAGGGGAGCTCTATGTGGAGTCATTTGAGGAACCTCCATACTACTTTCCAAAGTGGTTGAACAAGTTTACATTCCCTCCAACAGTGCAGTAGGGTTACATTCTGGCCATATCCCCTCCAACATCTGTTGTTATTAGAGTTCTTGATTATAGCCATTTTAACTGGGGTGAGGTGGTATCTCAATGTTGTTTTGAGTTGCATTTCTTTTATGTCTAAAGAGGTTGAGCATTTCTTCATGTGTCTATTGGCCATTCTGAATATTCTGTGGAACCCATCCCTGAATCTTAACTCTCTCTGTCCCTCTTTTTTGGTAGTGTCATTTTTTTATAATTTTACATAGAGATAAAACATATTTTTCCATAATATTACATTAAAAATGTATTACTAGAGACAGTAAACACTGTCAGTTACAGAATGCTAAGCATGTACATTATCCACTCTTTTTTTTACTTTTTTAAATTGTATTTTTATTATCTTCAAGTAGTTGTACCAAGGGGTTACTGTTCAACAAATCAGTTTGTAGATACAATGTAACTTGATTGATGTCACCCCTTTCATTATTCTCCCCCACAACTCCCAATCCTGCCGCTCCCTTCAATTTTCCTACTTTCATAGGATATGCATTGGGTATTGTGACTGCTTTCTCCCCACACACTACACCCCTGCTTTTTCCCTTTGTTCATCTACCTCCCCCTCACTGTGGCCTTACCTCCCACACATCTTTCAAACGCCACTTTCCTAGTATTCATTTTATTATCACTCTGTCCCTTCTGAGCTCATCCTTCTGCTTCATTCCAGATTTTTCATCTCTCTGAGCCATAAATCAGATGCTATCTTCTCCTTTTCTTAAAACATTTTATACTTTTTTTGTTAACAAACATTAGTTATTCAAAGAAGCTTTACTGTGATGTTTCCATATATGTGCTTGACCAAAATTGCCCCTCTGATAAGCTACCTCTTTCTTGGCTCCATTTTTAAACACTATTTAATGGCTTTCATCATGCTATCTATCTGTGATATGTATGTATATGTAATATGCATATATATATGGCTATATATATATATATATATATATATATATATATCTTCCTCCCTCTTCCTGATTGTTCCCCCTCCAGGAAGCCCCCTTTTACGCTCATGTTCCATTTGTTGTTGTTATTATTGTTCGTTGTTGTTATCATAATCATTATCACCATAATTTTAGGTTTAGATTCTGCATATGAACAAAGATGTGATAGTTGGCTTTTTGAGCTTGGCTCATGTCATTCAACCTGATGATCTCCAGTTCCATCCATTTTCCTGCAAATGACATAATTTCGGTCTTTTGTGGCTGAATATCACTCACTATATACTATATTTTTTTTATCTACTCACTAGATACACATTCATTGACCACCTAAGATCATTCTACAGTTTGGCTATGATTAACCTGAGTGTGTTTGTGTCTGTTGTCTGTTAATGTTACACTCCTTTGAATATATGGCCAAGAGTGGTATAGAAGGATAAGAAGGTCTATTCTTAGTTTTTTGAGAAGTCTCTACACTGATTTCCATAATGGTTACACTAATTTATATTCTCACACATCCCTTTATCCCATACCTTGCCAGCATTTGTTGTTGTTTGTTTTCTTAATAGATGTCATTCTGACATGGGGGATGGAATCTCAGTATTGTTTCAAGTTACATTTTCTTTTTTTTTTGGGGGGGGGGTCCAGTCATGGGGCCTGAACTCTGGGCCTGAGTATTGTCCCTCAGCTCTTCAGCTGAAGGCCAGTGCTCTACCACTTGAGCCACAGCACCACTTCCCGCTTTTTTTCTTTTTGCGTATGTGGTGCTGAGGAATCGAACCCAGGGCCTCGGGCATGCAAGGCAAGCGCTCTACCACTGAGCCAACTTCCCAGCCCCTACATTTTCTTTATAGTTAAAGGTGTTGAACATTTCTTCATCCACTTATTGGCCACTTGTACATTTACTTTTGAGAACCATCTATTCAATTCTGAAGTTTTTGGAGTTTTAGTTGTAAACATCTTTCACTTCCTTAGTTAATGCCTGTGTATTTTATTTTATTGTTTTTGTGACTTTTTGTGAATTGTTTTCCTGATTTCTTTCTCAGCTTGTTCATTATTGGAAAATAAGTAAAGCTACTGATACTTGAGTATTGAGTTTATGTCTGACTCATTTCAAAGCTATATATCAAATATCAAAGTTTTTGGTGAAATCTGTAGGGTCTGTTAAGTATAGGATCATCTCATCTGCAAATGGGGATAATTTTACCTCATCATTCCCTATTTGAGTCCTTTTTATTTCTTTCTCCTACTTAATTGCTTTGGCTAGGAATTTAGTACCATACAGAATGAGAGTGGGGAGAGAATTTCTGTATTTATGTTCATCAAGGTGATCTATAAATTTCTTTTTTTAATCTTTTTAATACTAGCTTCCTAATAATGAATTTACTATAATTCTTTAACTTTGCATTTTTATTTTGTGACAGTACTAAAACTTGAACCCAGGGCCTTGGGCTCTTGCGTTGATTGCTTACACATGGCTGTCACTACCAATTGGGATACACATCAAACCCAGTTCTTTGGTGGTTATTTTGGAGATGAAATCTCATGGATTTTTCTGCATAGGCTGGATTCAAGCCATAGTCCTCTAATCTCAGTCTCCAGAGTAGCTAGAATTTCAGGTGTGAGCCACCAGTTCCCTGTGCTTACATTTCTTTTCTTCTTTTTCTTTTTTATTTTCTATTTTTTTTTCTTTTGTGCTCATCCTGGGGCTTAAACCCAGGGCCTAAGGGCTGTCCATGAGCTTTTTTGTTCAAAGCTAGTACTCTACCACTTGAACCACAGCTCCACTTCCATCTTTTTATGGGTGGTGGAAGTGAGGGTGGAGGTTAATTGGAGATAAGAGGCTCATAGATATTCCTGCCCAGGCTGGGCTTTGAACCACAATCTTCAATCTCAGCCTCCTAAGTAACTAGGATTACAGGCCTGAGCCACTGGTAAGTAGCTTACTTTTCTATTTTATGGAACAGTTGGAGGAGCATTTGCATTGGTTCTTTAAAGTCCTAGTAGAATTCAATAGAATTCCTCTAGTTCTGGGTTTGAAGGGGGTTGGGGGGGTTGGAGCCCGAGGGAGGCGGGTAGAGGGGGGGAAACCTCTTTATTACCCATTCAATCTCATTGCTTTTTATAGATCTATTTAAGTCATTTATATACTCTAGATTCAGTTTTGGTAGGTGATACGCATTAAAAAATGTATAAATTTCTTCTATATTTTTCAACTTATAAGAATAGGTTCTCAAAGTATTCCCTAATGATTCTCTGAATTTCATTGGTATTTGTTGTGATATACCCATTTCTATCTTCTTTTTTTTTTTTTTTTTGTCGGTCGTGGGGCTTGAACTCTGGCCTGGGCACTGTCCCTCAGCTCTTCAGCTCAAGGCTAGCTCTCTACCACTTGAGCCACAGCACCACTTCCGACTTTTTTCTTTTTGCTCATGTGGTACTGAGGAATCGAACCCAGGGCCTCATGCATGCAAGGCAAGCGCTCTACCACTGAGCCACCTACCCAGCCCCATTTCTTTTAATGCACTAATTTGCATCTTTTCTTTCCTTCTTCTGGTTAGTTTGACTTGGGGTTTATCTTGTTTATTCTCTCAAAGACCCAACTTCTGGTTTCAATGATCCTTTCTATTGTTTATTTAGTTTCCATTTCTTTAATGTATATGCTAATTTTTTAGTTCTTTCTTCCCACTTACTAATTTGGGATTTGATTTGTTGTAGGTTTTTTTTTAAGAACTTGAGATGCATCATTATTTATTTTAGATGTTTCTGGGTTTCTTTTTAATGTAGGCAGCTCTCCTCTTAATATTGCCTTTGGTTGGTTGATTTGATGATTAGGTCTTTGGAGTAAGATCCCATTAGGTAGAATATGTTTGTGAGTGCTAGACTTCTTATAGTAATTGACAGTTAATAATAAAGATGATTGATAAAGATGCAAGGGGAAAAAGCTCAAGTAAATAGAAAGTAGTAATGATAAAGAGGGATCTAAATAGAAAATACCTAGTTAAAAGATATAGTGGGAAAGAAAGGAAAAAGATGAAAAACTGATCTGGTGATACAATAATCTACTAGAAATAATGAATAACAGAATAGAAAGGAAAGAAAACTAAGAGAAATATTCTAATTGAGGATAAGAAGAAAGTAGAAATGGAGGAAGGAAAGAGAAGATATGGCTAAACCTGAACATCAAAAGATGGCAGTAGCCAGGTATCAGTGACTGACACCTGTAATCCTAGCTACTTAGGAGGCTGAGATATGAGAAGTGTGGTTTGAAGCCAGCCTGGGCAGAAAAGTCCACATGAGACTCTTATCTCCAATTAATCATCTAAAAACTGAAAGTGGCACTGTGGCTCAAGTGGTAGAATGCTAGCCTTGAGCACAACGTGGCTCAGGAACAGTGCCCAGGCCCTGAGTTCAAGTCCCACAACCAACAAAAAAAAAAAACCCTGCAAAGATGACCATAATCCTAGCTACTCAGGAGGCTGAGATCTGGGGATCATTTATTCAAAGCCAGCCTGGTCAGGAAAGTAGAAACTGGAAATAGAGACATGTCTCAAAGCGTAGAGCACTAGCCATGAGGGAAAAGGCTCAACAACAGCACCTCCAGGACTGACAAAATAGAAAATAATATATATATATATATATATGGCTATTGTGGCTCACATATACATGACTGCAAAAAAAAAAAAAAGACAGAAAGAAAGAGAAAGAGAGGGATAGAGAAAATATAAATACCAAAAACAGGGGCTAGGAAGGTGGCTCAGTGGTAGAGCGCTTGCCTTGCATGCATGAGGCCCTGGGTTCAATTCCTCAGCACCATATAAGAAAAAAGAAAAAAGCCAGAAGTGGCGCTGAGGCTCAAGTGGTAGAGCGCTACCTTGAGCTGAAGAGCTGAGGGAAGCGTCCAGGCCCAGAGTTCAGGCCCCACAACCAGACCCCGCCCCCCCCCCCAAAAAAAAAAAACAAATAAATGAACAACCTCAAAAAGACAAGAACATTACTCAGGAGGCTGAGATCTGAGGATTACAATTCAAAGCCAGCCCAGGCAGAAAAGTGCATGAGACTCTTATTTCTAATAAACTACTAAGAAAAAGCCAGAAATGACTCTGTGGCTCAAGTGGTAATGTGCTATCCTTGGGCACAAAAAGGCTCAGGGACAGGGCCCAGGCCCTGACTTCAAGCAGGATCAGAAGGAAAAAAAAAAGACAAGAACAAAGGCAACCAATATTTTCTTAATTGTTAAAAAGGAGAATGTCTGGGCTGGGAAGGTGGCTCAGTGGTAGAGCGCTTGCCTTGCATGCCTGAAGCCCTGGGTTCGATTCCTCAGCACCACATAAGCTAAAAGAAAAAAGCCAGAAGTGACGCTGTGGCTCAAGTGGTAGAGCTCTAGCCTTGAGCTGAAGAGCTGAGGGACAGCGCCCAGGCCCAGAGTTCTGGCCCCACAACCGGACCCAAAAAAAAAAAAAAAAAAAAAGGAGAGTGTCTATATTTTTTCTACAGAGAAGGTCTGTTTTGTTTTGTTTTGTTTTGTTTCATTTTGTTTTTAAGTCTGAACTAATTAGGCCAGTAGGCAGAGACTGGTTTGTAGATTTAGACCCGTGGAAGAGTGGCGCTTAGAGCCCTAAGCTCAGATTCTAGTACATTTAAGTAGATTTAAAGCTCAGTCTGTACATTTGTGCTGGTCCCATGGGTAGGATCTCCTAACTTCCCATATATCAGACATCCCCACTTGACTTGTAGCACCCTCCTGATCTCCCAGGCTCTTGCCAACTAGTGTCATTTGGTTGCCAGATCAGAGTCTGCAGTTCTGGACTCTGGGTTTGCTGACTTTTTCCACAATTACACTGCCTGATTATGGGTAGAGATTTCCAAGCTGTACCTGAATCTAGTGACAAGGCTGTCCTGGTTGTCTGTTCTCTACCTTCTGACTTGCAGGAGGTTTCTATATGTGATAAGTTTGGTCTTATTGGTGGGAAGGTCCCTTCAGCAGAGTCACCCATTCTAGTCCTGAGATTTTCACTCATGAGGCTCCCTTCCACCATCTCTGAACTCTGGACTTTGTCTGTGCCCACTGATGCTGTTTGACACCCACAGGCATCTATTGAGCCATGCCTGTCAGTGTCTGACCACTGTTTTTGAGATGCCGATGTAATCAAATCTATTGTGCACACAGTCTTGATATCCTTAGCTCTTCTGGAGGAAGTTGCCATGAGAATGGCTGTTCAATTTAATGTGCCTATATGGAAAGATTCCAAAAACTGTTACTTGGTCATCATCTTGCTCCAGTCTTTTTCAGTCTTGCTCTTGTTGTCTTCTTCTTCATAGTACAGAAGTATGGCCTCGCCTCAACCCATTCTCATCTTAATTTTACCTGTTATTCATTAGTGTTTCACTGATTTTCCTACCATTGCTACAGAAACGATTACACTTGTTCCCTTGTTAACAACTATTTGGGAAGTCATTATGAATATTGATTAAGGTAAAAGAATATGGGCTTTTGAGTCAGACTAGACCTGGGTTAAAATCCTGCCTCTTGGGCAACTCACTTCTATTTCTGAACTTCAGCTTATTAACTTGTAAAATGTAGATAATATTATCAGTTTTTTATGAGGCTGCAGGTATCTTTATCAATATGTCTTCTCTTCCATTAGGGGTAGTTTGTATGCCCATAGTTCATCTCCCCCACTAGCTCCTTTACAGTGCTTTGCAGCCTTTGAGCCTCCATAGTGCTTTTTGTACTGAATGGAAGCAACCCTAATTGTTGGCATCTGCTGCTTGGATCTTTCTGAGCTATTAGATTTTCAACATCTGTTTCGAGTTTCAAAAACAAATTTCCATTTTTAGACAACAGCAGCACTTTCAGTATTTCAGCAGCACTGTGGTATTTCAATATGCCTCAATCTTGCAATAATTATAATTTCTTCAAGATAGGATCCCCGTCAGCAAACTGTGGAAGACAGCCCAGCTTATGAGCACACTTTACCTAAGCCCACAAGACTATTACCCTCTGTACAAAGAGCTTGAACAAAAAGAGCACAATGTGAGCTTTTAATGACATTGCCCTTTGCTAAGATGCTTAAATAGCAGCAATAATGGAGCTTGAGGTGCTCTTAATTATCCACAAAATTTACAGACAGGAGAAGCACTGGTCATAAAAACTCTGGTTTTCCTTGATGTCTGATTAACTACACAGGATGCACTCATGATGTATTCCTCATGACAATTATTGATTCCCAATTCCCTTATAAAACTCCTCAGAGATGAAGCCACTACTGTCTTCAGTAGTTTCTGATTTTTTTTTTACTACAAATCAGAACTTTCTAAACAATTATACTTCCTTAATCCTCTGAATTATTTATTTCCCCCTCTGAATGTCAACATGACATAGAGGGACAGGGAGGGAAAGTAAGAGGGAAAGCATAGAAGCTAAGGAGGCTTTGGAAGAAGTTCTGACTGTCATAAATATGATGGAACTGCCATAAGAATTGTAAGCCAGTGAAGCCAATTATGAGACAAAATTAAGGCTCAATTTTTATGTTAGGATGAATAGCTCAATTTCCTCCATCAAGATCAAAAATAAAAATCAACAACAAGGGGTTGGGAGGGTGGCTCAGTGGTAGAGTGCTTGCCTTGCATGCATGAGGCCCTGGGTTCGATTCCTCAGCACCACATAAGCAAAAGGAAAAAAGCCGGAAGTGGCGCTGTGGCTCAAGTGGTAGAGCACTAGCCTTGAACTGAAGAGCTGAGGGACAGTGCCCAGACCCAGAGTTCAGGTCCCACGACCGGACCCCCCCAAAAAAAGGTAATAAAAATCAAAGAACAAAAACAAAAACAGGCAGAACCAGCAGGATTCCCTAATTAGAAGAACGTACCTAGCTATGGTGTACAGCAATGTTTCAGCACCACGGACAGAGCCACATTAGCCTTGATACCATCATACACAATTGATGGATTTTTAAATGTCTTAAAGTTTCCATTCATGATTATACATTCATCTGCCTACTGTCTTTCTGAACATTAGTTTTATTTCAGATATTGGTTTGATATATTCACCAGCCAGTTACATCTCTCAAGGTAAAATTAGTAAGAGATGAGCATGATAGACAAGTTTATAAATAATTAGAATATTAGAGTTGTGTACAAATTATATGAAAAAGCATGGAAACAAAAGTTAAGTCATTCTGGTGAAAAGGAAGAGTTTAGGAATTGACCTGTAAATTGGATCTTGAAAATTGAGTGAAGTCTGCAACACAGAGAAGAAACACCATTAAAGAGTTTTTACAGTGCATTTGGAGATTTGGGGAAATGTGATTTGAAAAGTAAGGAAAATGGAGAAAAAGGAATTAGTATAGGCCAGATGACCAAGATCTGAACCCAAGCTAAGGTGAAAGGGGTTAGACCTTATGCTGGGGGAAAAAAATGGAAATTCACTGAATAAGGATCAGATTTGTGATTTTGAAAAAATAATAATAATAATTCTGATGACAAGAGAGAGCACAGATTGAAAGAAAAGAGAGTTAAAAGAAAAAGAAGGGGGCTGGGAAGGTGGCTCAGTGGTAGAGCGCTTGCCTTGCATGCATGAGGCCCTGGGTTCGATTCCTCAGCACCACATAAGCAGAAAAGAAAAGCCGGAAGTGGGGCTGTGGCTCAAGTGGTAGAGCGCTAGCCTTGAGCTGAAGAGCTGAGGGACAGCGCCCATGCCCAGAGTTCAGGCCCCACGACCGGACCCAAAAAAAAAAAGAAAAAGAAGGCAGAAAAGCAAATAAGGCATGTCTCCATATAGTCCAGGGAATAAGGGACCTTGAACAGAATGGTTAGAAAAAATAAAAGAATTTATCTTCGCAGTGCTCACTAGTTGCTCACCTGTGTTTCCCATGTGAATTTTGTCTCTCCAGATTCCGCTAAGAAGATAAAGGATGTCTTGGCTGAATTTAATGAGGGTGGAAGCCTCAAACAATACAACCCACATGAGGTAAGAACATTCCACTCAAGCCTTTAAATGTCAGTGTTCCAGTCTTTCCACAGCTTGTTTCCTTCCTGCAATCTTAGATGGCCTTGAAGAACTTGATCCTAAGTCAAGCAAACCATCAGTGTGCTGTCTTGCATTTTACATTTCCCAAGTCCTTTCACTCCTCCCACTGCCCTAAAGACTATATCATACCTCCTCCTCTGCCCACGTCTCTCACTCCCCTCTCCTTGTTCTCAGATAACAACTGAGAACATGGAATCAGGAAAGCTCTGAAAAAAGCTGCTTTACCTATGTGTCCAGTTACCGGTACGTTGTCTTCTGTAACTGAGGGGCACTGATCCCTGTGCTGATCTAAGGCTAACTTCTCCGGCACACTCACTTCATCCTCTTTGGGCTTCAGCAAGGCATCTCTCCCACCATTTTACTCTCTATTTCTACTTCCTCTACCTCTACGGTTTTCATATCAACTTATATCATAGATCATATCATAAATTATATATAATTTTCCCATTAACACACAAGCAACATTATTCTGTCTTTATGTTTTAAAAAACACACATTCTCCTGGTTCACCACCACCACCCTCCAGCTATGTTCTCCTGATGCAAAAAATTTGTCTACTAACTTCATTTCCAAGTCCTCTTCCTCCTGCTTTCTTGCAAGTCCTATTCCATTCCTGCACTAAAACCATTTGTCAACCTAGTCATTGATTTGCCTTGGTGAAATCAGAGAAGAGTTTTCTCAATGGCATTGGACACAGTTGGTCAATTCTTCCTCTATTTTCTTCATATTGGTTCAGGACACTGCATCCCCTTGTTTTTCTCCTAGTCTTCCACTTGACATTTCTACTTTGAAGTCAAATAAGAGCCAGGCCCCATGGCTCATGCTCATAGTTACTCAGGAGGCTGAGATCTGAGAATTATGGTTCAAAAAAAGCCTAGACAGGAAGTCTGTGAGACTCTAGTCTCCAATTAACCAGTAAAAAAGTCAAACTTGGAGGTTTGGATCAAGTGTTAGAGCTCTAACCTTGAGTGAGAAAGCTAAGGAAGAGCTCCTGACTCTGAGTTCAAGCCCCAATACTAGTAAATAAATAAATGAAAAGTAGAATCTCAAACTTGCCAAAATTGATGTCCTTGATCTTCCCCTATAAAACAGCAATTTCCCCCATTTCTGTCAATGGCAAAAACTCTTGGAGGTACTAGCCTACAGCCATGGAATCATCACTGACTTTTTCTTGTTTCCCACATCCACTTCATAAAAAAAAAAAACTCTGCCACTTCCACCTCCAAACTATATCCACAATCTAGCAACATCTCCCCACCTGCCCTACTACCATCTTCACCTTAGTCATCATCATTCTTTACTTAGATGATTGCAAGAGTTTATTAATTGTGTCCCTGCTTCTTCTCTTAACATCTATTCTCCACAAACATCCTAAGAAATCTGTTAAAACTATGTCAGACCTGGTTACTACTCTACTGTACAATCTTACGTGGTTCCCCTACTCCTTACTCAAAGATAAGGTCATTACCATCTCTACCTTACTCTACTCTCTACCATCTTCTTGTGCTTTTGTTTCCTTTCTCATTCCTTCCCAGTCATATTAGTCTCCTTGATACTGTCAAACTAGCCAATGTTGCCATAACCTCAGCACCATCCACCTCTTCCACCACTCATTCACCACTGCCTCTTCTTGGAATACTCTTCGCCATTTCATTCATGTTTTTTTTATTCCCTTGTCTCCTTCAAGCCTAGGCACAAGCCAGTGACTGGCATCTTTTCTGTTCAAAATGTGAAGCCCTCTTTCTGACACTTCCTATCCTACTGCTCTGCTTCCTATTCCTTAGCAATTCTTGCCATCTCTCATACCACGAACATCATTTAATTAACTATCCCACCAGCTTTTTTTTTTTCTTTGTCTGTCTTGGGGCTTGAACTCTGGGCCTGGGCGCTGTCCCTGAGCTCTTCAGCTCAAGGCTAGCACTCTACCACTTGAGCCACAGCACCACTTCTGGTTTTCTGAGTGGTTTATTGGAGATAAGAGTCTCATGGTCTTTCCTGCCCGGGCTGGCTTTGAACTGCGATCCTCAGATCTCAGCCTCCTGAGTAGCTAGGACTGCAGGCGTGAGCCACTGACTCCCGGCCCCACCAACTTTTGTTCACTGATTGTCTTTGGAACCCAGAAGAGTATACATAAATAGTTGGATAAATAGTTGTTGAAAAAATAAATGAATACATAACCTCTGCCTGTTTTCAAATTCAACGAATCTAACATTTCCTGGGTATTCAGATACTGTTCTTGGCATTTACAAGATATAAACATAAAGAAGAAGCCCAATGTAGTAGGATATGTGTGTAATCCCAGTACATGGGATGCAGAGGTAGGAAGGTTCCAAGTTCAAAGTCAGCCTGGGCTACATAGCAAAATGCTGTGAGGAAAGAAGGAAGGTAGACAGACAGACGGATGGGTGGATGGATGGACAGAGCTCATTTCTAGAGCTTCCTACTGACAGAGTTAAGCATGAGAGCCCAGCCTCTAGAGTCACATGGTCTAAGGTGATACTCAAACCTCTGGCATCAACCAGCCCTGTAGCTTGAATGATAGTTCACTTCGTTGATCCTCACTTCCCTCATTTATGCACTGCAGATAGCAAAACAGGAAAACCTTGAAGTTTGTAGATGAGTGAATCAAATGAGAGAATTTTTGCAAAGCATCAAACGTGTGATAGAACCCTCTAAAAATGATATCCGTAAAAACTCCCCTTTCATCCCCATTCCAGAATATTTTAAGTACACCACTCTTTCCCTTGTTCCCTTGTCCTTTGGTGGAATCCAACTGCAGGACTCCCCTGTGAAGAGGCTAGCCATTTCCTTATTCACAGTATCATCCATTCATCACATCTGAGTCAACATCTTCTCTGCTGGACCCAACAGAGCACACCTGAGAGGGGGAGGGGCTATGGATAAAATGCACCAGTCACTGGGCGAGAATGAAGCAGGGGGTGGTTGCCAGAACAGAGGCGAGAATGAGAACGCACCACTTCAAAGAACATTCCCGAGGAGACGCCATGCGGAGAAGATGTCGAGCCAGCACAGAACTCCCTGCCCCACACCTCCCACCCCCAACTCCAAAAACACAGGAATAAAGGGTAGCGGGGGCTGCTAATCAGCCTGTCTGCGCTGGGAGGCTGACACGTGGGAGGAGAACAATTGGGTGAGGGCCACCATGGGTGTGAAGGGCCAAGGGAGCGTTCACAAGGAGGGAGCAGCTGTCTGTTACGAGCACACAGCCGCCCCCGCCTCCTGATCAGGGCTGGCCCCAACGCCATTGTCTGCCTGGCACCGCTGCTGCCCAGGGGAGTTTTGTCACTTTGATTTCATCCTGTCACGCGGTGTGCTTGACTTCTAGTAGGTGTAATGTCATGGCACAAGGTTGGGGAAACAACAAAGGTTTAATTTCTCTTGAGCTTGATGACTTCCTGCTGCTAAAATGTCTCAACGAGAAAAGAGTTAGCAGAAGGAAAGGGAAGATTGATAGGAAAGCGAGGGCAGGAATAGAAGTTGGCAGTTGGTAGTGGGGCAGAATGTGGCTATGATGAACAGGTTCTGCCCTCCCCCTGCCCCTCCAACTCATCCTTGCAAGAATGTACCAGGTTCAGACAGCAGTGATCAAAACCCAGCAGAGCTGAAGAGGTGGACCTACACAGGGTTGAGTACAAATCTCTCCTCAACTACTTGTTTTGTGACTTTGAGTACATTAGTTATGTCATCAAAATTTTTTTTTTTTTTTAAATGAAGTTGCCTTCTAGGATGGTGTGCTAGTCAGTGTGGGCTCTTTGTAAGAGCTCACCCTAGTGTATGGAGCAGAAAGTAATGATGTATTCCGTCAGCCTCATCTTCAAATACTAACAAAACCGGTCTTGCCAGGCGCTGATGGCTCACACCTGTAATCCCAGCTAAGGAGGCTGAGATCCCTGTTCAAAGCTAGCCCAAACATGAAAGTCCATGAGACTCTTATCTCCAATTAATCACCAGAAAACTGGAAGTGGCTCTGTGGCTCAAAGTAGTAGAATGCTAGCCTTGAGCACAAAAGCTCAGAGACAGTGCCCAGACTGAACAACAAAAAAATGCTGAGTTCCTTTGGCCTGAAAAGTGAAGGTGCCTGTGATATTACTCCAGCACTCGGAGAGTTGCATATATGCCTTTAAGTAGTGTATGTGGTTGTACTCTCTTCCAAGATACACACTGCGCATTTATGAAACAACTACTCTGCTCTTAGCCTGTGCTTGAGAACCTTCTCATAACCAGATATCACTTTCAACATAGCATACAGTCACATGCTTCACTTGGTGAATTTGTAGTGCTTGGTGGTAGTGTCAGGAAGTGCTAAGTCCACTCTGGGACCTGTGACAGATACAGTAGTAAACTAGAAGTCAGAAGATGTGGCTTTCTGTTTTACTCTGCTGCTGGTGATCAAGAGTGAATCACCACTTCTCTTAAGCCTCACTGGCATAAGGAGGCCCGGTTCTCACTAAGGACCTTCTGGTGAATTCTGTTTCCAGGCTTAATCTATGCCTTACTGTTCTTCAGAATGGAGTACAAATAGGTGGACATGAGATCCATCATTATTACATTCTAAACATTCAGAAAATTTTCTTTGTGTGCCAGTACTGGGGGCTTGAACTCAGGGCCTGAATGCTGTCCCTTAGCTTTATTTGCTCAAGGCTGGCACTCTACCACTTGAGCCACAGCTTCACTTCCAGCTTTGTGGTGGTTAATTGGAGAGGAGAATCTCATGGACAGTTCTGCCTATGTTGGCCTTAAACTACAATCCTTAGATCTCGGCTTCCTTAGTAGCTAGGATTATAGGCATGAGCAACCAGTGCCCAACTCTCAGAGTGTTTACATCCATTCTTGGTCTATGTCACTTGACTATGTATTATAATTCTTTCAGTACCTTTACCTACATGTAAGATAAAGGTCTCTGGAATGTAAGGACCCTAAATTGTTGATGCTTTCTCTATTGATGCCCAACACTAAGCCTGCTTAGGAAACTTAGGATAGGTAGATGGATAGACAGACAAACACTAAGCAGATCTCACAATAATTGATGAGAGCCAGGGGCAGCACAAGCCCTCTCCTGAAGTAGGAACCCATCTGCCATCCAGATACCTATGAAGAATCACTATGTACACATGCCAGTGGCCTGTGCCTACAATCTTAGCTACTCAAAGAACAGATTAGGAAGATTGTAGTTCCAACACAGCCTAGGCAAAAATGTTTGTGAAACCTCATCTTAACAGAAAAAAAAAAACTGAACATGGCAACACCTGCCATTCCAACTGTGGTAGGAAGGGTAAAATAAGAGGAGAGTGGTCTAAGCCAACTATGGCAAAAAGCAGAGCAGTAAGTTCTTGGAGGTACAGCTCAAGAAGTAGAGTACCTGCCTGCCTAGCAAGCACAGAATCCTTTGTCCAAACCTCACAGTAGGAAAGGAAAGGAGGGAGGGAGGAAAGGAGAGAGGGGAGAAAAGAAACTGTGACAGGGTTTGGGGGACATAAAAATGAGATACCATTCTTGCTATCTTCCAGTAGCTCCAAATTTAAGGTATATCACAACTAACTATATATTAATACAGAGTGGTGCATAAGAGTTTATTTAGCAAGAAAGGCTCCAAGGCACAAATTAAGGAACCTCAAATATAAGAGATTCTATTAGGCTTCCTGGAGGAAGTAGTATTTGGATTGGGCCTTAAAGCATGATTAGAATTTTCACAGGTAGAGAAAAAGTGGTCCCCATGGAGTGAAGTGTATGGAGGCTTTGTTGAGGAAGAACACAGACATCCGTGTGGAGGAGTGCATAATTGCACATAGAAAATAACAAGAGAAAGCAGCAGAATGTGCTTGGAGCTTGAAGTAGCTACAAGTCTGGACTGGAGTGAGATTCACAGGGAGACTGTCAATTCCCAAGGTCTCCAACAGTATACAGGACAAACCATTGGACTGTAAGAACATTACATATTAAGCATTCTTTCTATATCCTTTTTTATCTGGTCTCATTTCCCTTTTGCATCTATTTTGCAGTGCATAGTATAGGAACATGTAGAGAATCAACTTATCTCAACTGCTCCTTGGGCAATTAGAAGCCATGGAAAGTTTTTTTTTTAATTTTTTATTATGAAAATATCGTACAGAGGAGTTACAATTACATGGGCAAGATTATCAAGCATTGTAGCCTCCTCCCTTGTCATGGAAAGTTTTTGAGTGGAGAAATAATCTTTCCTGAGTTGTGCCTTGGGAAATCAACCTGGCAAGGATGCGTAAGACAGATGGGACAGGAGGACCAACAGATGGTGATTAGGAGGTGGGGCAGAGGGGCAAGGACACCTTGCGTGAATATTGCACTGGCCTTGGTGAGATGCATGAAATAGAAGGCTGGAACCATGGGGATGACAGCGAGGGCAACAGACATAGCAAAGGCCCGGATATGGCAGACGCTGCAAAGGAACAGTGGACAGAACGAGAAGACAAGAACCAGTCTCAGGCCACTGACAGGTCTGGACTGTTGTCCTTGGCATTAGCGTACGTGGAAGAGTCAGGAAGAGTAACTGGTTTAGGGAAGCAGCGAAGAGAAGTTTAGAGGATCACAATGGCTCAATAGCTGTGTACACATGACCACATAAAATGATGCTAATTGAAATGAACGCCAAGATATGGAAACAAGAGGTTCTTTATTGTTGATGATGTTGTTGTTTTTAATGTGCTGTATGAAGTTCTTTCTTTTTTTTTTTCCCCTTTGGTTTATCCCCTGTAGTCACTGTTTTTTATTCTGGTACCCTGTGTTGTATATATACATTCATCTGGTTTGAGGAAGGGAAGAGGAATAACAAAATGGTGAAAGAAAGACAAAGAGTGAACCAATGCAACAGCGATACTCAAGAGACACTAAGTTGAAAATGAACTTTACAACTTGGGGAGGGGGGAGCAGGAGTCCAGGGGGATGGGGAGGGATAGTGGGAGAAAAATAAGAGAGGGGGGTAATAATGTTCGACAAGAAATGTGCTCATTACCTTACTTATGTAACTATAATCCCTCTCTACATCACCTTTAAAACAAAATAAATATTTTTTTGGGGGGGGGTCTGGTCATGGCCTGAACTCTGGGCCTGGGCGCTGTCCCTCAGCTCTAGTTCAAGGCTAGCACTCTACCACTTGAGCCATAGCACCACTTCCGGCTTTTTTATTTTCTGCTTCTGTGGTGCTGAGGAATTGAACCCAGGGCCTCATGCATGCAAGGCAAGCGCTCTACCACTGAGCTACCTTCCCAGCCTAAATTTTTTTTTATTAAAAAAAAAAGAAGTTTAGAACTGGAGATCATCTAGCCCAGTAGTTAGAATTTTCCAAAGAAGAAACTGGGGGTCAAAGAATGTTTTAGATCTGAGAGCAATCACAAGTCTACTGAATCTCACATGACTTTGTTCAATGACTTCTGGCACTATTTCAGACTTTAAGATTTCTTTTTGTTGTTGTTAGATCATTAAATACAATGTTTCCCAGAAATATTTTGTTCTATTAGTTTTCAGTTTGATGCTAACCAAAAGAGATTAACAGTACACTTTTTAACTCAAAATTACAATTTAAAACCAGACTTGTAAAATAAATAAATAAATAAATAAAACCAGACTTGTTAAATTAAATAATGCAAAAAATACAAAAAATGATCTTTGAAATCAATGAATGAACAATGATAACATTAGGAATATTCCGTCCGATCAGAGTAGAAAACGAAGAGAAACAAAATGGAACTCCATGGACAATAAGACTTTCAAGAGGATAGAAATGCTACCAGGAAACAAAAGATGAGCAAAGTCTAAGAAGAGATAAGTGGATTTGACTTGCAAAAGAGCAGAGTCAGAGATAAAAGGTTGAACCCAACCTGAATGATTCTGGAAGTGAGGAGGCTAATGTGGTCTGCCTGGAGAAATTTGAAAAGGAAGGGGAGAAGTATGTGTCTTAATAAATAGTGATTTCTTTGAAATAATGGACCTAGACCAATTGTAGAAAACAAGCAAATGTTGGAAGATGCAATCAGAGACAGCCAGGGTCAAAGCAAGAACCAGAGTGAATGGATTACACATGGAAAAGAAGAGGGGGGAAAAATTGCTTTTGTTTTCTGAGAAAAGAGACATGGTTGTAAGAGGAAGGGACATTTTGAGTTAATGAGACTCGAGGTGGTGGGGGTATGTGAAACAGAGTCACAGAGACTTGGTCAGAAAAGGGACAGGGAGCGGGAAAGCCATCACAATAAACATGAATCCATCATTTGTTAAGAGCTCCCTTGATCTGGCTAAGAACCTCTGTTTAACTCAGAGTTCATCCATTCTGCAATGGAAATCTATATGGAACAGCCGGGCCTTACCCTAAGCAGAAATTGTTCTGTGAGATCTTAAAGGGTGCTGCTTTCTTAAATTAAGGTAGTGATCACTTGATTTTAAGGCCAAAACCTGCACACTACACTTGATTATACACGTGCAAGGCAGCTCTTGGATGAGGGAAGGTTTGTGGACCTCCTAGAACAAGCAAAGGGGCAAATGCTATCACATTTTGATGGTGGGGGGAGGCCCAAGTAAACTTCTAAAGAGGGTTTAATTCTCGTGGCTGTTATTCACAGAAGCCAGCACAGCAGATCTTGGCATGGTGCTTCCTCAAATGATTGCCAGGAGCATCTGCTGATTTGATGAAGATCTGATGCCGTGAAAATACAAGCCAGTGATGACTCACGGCAAACTGTTGTTGTGGTGGTTGTTGTTGTTGTTGTTGTTGCTGAATATTTGCTGAGTGCTGCAGCTCTTTCTGGCATGATTGCTCCCACCTAGCACAGAAGCCAGGCGGTACTTGGAGACACAGCAGGGAGAGGGTCTAGCTTTTGGCATATTTCTTGGTTCTACCTTCTGTCCTTGGCTTCCTGCTCTTCTTCTAGTGCCTAAAACCTTCACAAGGACATGTTTTGAGAAGCAGTCAACATCCCCCTACACTCTCTACCTCTTTCTTTCTCTCCCTCTCTCTCTCTCTCTATCTGTCTCTCTCTCTCTCACACACACACACACACACAGAAGAAAAATCTCCCATCATAACGGAATTTGCCTAGACAATATACAGTAATGCAGATAATAAAAAAACGGAGCCTGTCCTTTTCCAGATAATTCTATTTCCTGAGACCTGAATACTCAGAATCACATCTCTCATGGCACAAAGGGAAAAAAAAAAAAAAGCATACGGCAGAAGAACCATTTCTTTCCACATGCTTTTCCCCTGAATACCTGCTCGCATTTTTTTTTTTCAGTGCCAATACTGGAGCTCAAGCTCAGAGCCTCATACTTTCACTTTGTTTTACTCAAAGCTGGTGCTCTACCACTTGAGCAACATCTCCACTTCTGACTTTTTGATAGTTAATAGAAGATAAGGGTCTAGTAGACTTTTCTTCCTGGGCTACTTTGAACCTCAGTGCTCAGTTCTCAGCCTCCAGGGTAGCTAGGAATCTAGGCATGAGCCACCTGGTCAAGGCTCTATTTATCTTAACCAGGATTCCAAGGCATTGCTCTTATCCCTGCCCTTTAGGGCCATATCCCTCAACTCACAAGGTCCTGGGTAGACAGAGCCCTCTTTTCCAGAGCTCACCTGCCATCCCCACCCCTTTTATGCAAATTAAGTCTACATCTTACTTCTACAAAAGCCCCTCTCTGGTTCTGTGGCCACTGAGTCCTGAGGTGCAATCACCCATGTTTTCTCGGCTTTGCATTTCACCCACTTGCCCCTAATCCTTGTCTGCCCATCCTGGCCTTTTCCCTCCTGCCCCACCAACTCATCCATCGCCATTTATCTCTCCTGCCACCTCCTTGCCTCCCCTTCCTTCTCCTCCTTCCCCTCTGTCCCTTCAATTTCCTCCACCTAGTTTTCTCTGTTCCTCTCAGCCAATCAGCTTTGATGTCTTCAAGCTGTTCATGAGGGCCTACCTGGAGGTGGATCTTCCTCAGCCACTGAGCACAAACCTCTTCCTGGCCTTCAGCCAGAAGCCCAGACAGGAGACTCCTGACCACCCAAAGGAAGGAGGCAGCAGCATTGCACCAAACAGCTCAGGTATGTGGACTAGCCTTCATCAAGATGGGAGGAACTTGAATAGCTCAGACCCTGTGCCATGGACAAGGACTGGATTCCTACAGAGTCCTCTGAGCATAGGAACTTTCCTATGGGTTCAGAATGGGCACCAAGGAACGGAGACTCTTTCCTTTATATGACTTCATAGAAACCCATGGTCCAATAAACAAGGAGATAATCCCTGCCACTCAGGTTCAGAGAATAGAATGTGGACAATGTGGGACACAAACTTACATGTATCAAGAAAAGAAAGCCTTTAGCAAGGACTTCAGTCAGCTGGCAGAGCATATCCAGCACATGTCCAGGCTGCGACTAGTTGGGCACTGGCATGAAGTGCAAGTTCCATCCTCCTGGAGCTTGGGTATGAGAGGGGAGTCAGTCAACTCTATCTCCAGTTGACTACTAACAAAGCTTGGACTGGAGCTATGGTTCAAATGGTAGAGTTCCAACCTTGAGCAAAAGAGGTAAAGGACAGCAACTCAGGCCCTGAATCCAAGCCTGAAAACAGCACAAGAAGGAAGGAAGGAAGGAAGGAAAAGGAAAGAAGGAAGGAAGGAAGGAAGGAAGGAAGGAAGGAAGGAAGGAAGGAAGGAAGGAAGGAAGGAAGGAAGGAAGGAAGGAAGGAAGGAAGGAAAAAAAGAAGGAAAGAAAGAAAGAAAAGAAGGAAAGAAAGAAAGAAAAGAAGGAAAGAAAGAAAGAAGAACATGAGCTCAGATGACAAGAAACCCTGACCCACAAACACAACTTATGTGAACCACATCATATGGGACAGGAACCCACCTGCCCCTTTAAGAGACCAGGAGCATATACTAGCCTTTAAATTATCTTTTTATTTCCAAGATTCTAGTGTACAAAATGTGGATAATGCTGCCAAAGCAGATGAGGCCTGTGCCCCTGATACAGGTAAGTTTTTGGAATATGTGATTTAGGGGAAGACTGGGGAATACCTCATCCATGAGGAGAATGTGGAAATCTGGTGTTAAGTGAAGTTCTTTCTCTACTTGCCCTGGAACAAACTATGTCAAGATTTGGGACAGATTGCCATTTGCCTCTGTCCAAAGGGAAAAAGTTTTCTCAGAAGAAGGAGTGTGTGTGTGTGTGTGTGTGTGTGTGTGTGTGTGTGTGTGTGTGTGTGTGTAGTAAAAGAAGTAGTAGTAGTAGTAGTAGTAATGACTTCTTGTGGATGGCTGGAGAAGATACAAGTATATAAGGGCATTCTCAATAGATTGAGGAGTTACTAATAAGTTAGCAAGGAGAAGCCAACTAAAATTGTTTTTGAAGATCTGTTTGCCTGGCACCTGTTTCTTACATATTCCTTTAACCTCTACAGTCATACCACATGAGGAGCCGGGGTTTGGGGAGGTTATGTGCTACTGGTGTACCTTGCAGAGCAAGGATTTAATTCATACTTGTCCAACCTCAAAATTTCTGCTCTGTTTCCTATGCAGAAAGAAGCAGTGGTATTTCTTGAGCTGCGTGGTGGTTTGTGTCCGTGGCAAGGTGCCATTTTGGTTGGTTCCTGGTGGGTTCACCAAAGTTGCCCTCTCCGAGGCTTCTTAGTGTCTGCTGTCCTTAGGCCTAGTCCTGGGCTATGGCAGATGGGGAATCTCCCTGGCTCATTTATAAACGTGAAATGATTTCTCTGTGTTGATGACAGGCCCATGGCTCAAGGCCAGCCGCTCTTAAGAAGTCTGGGGAAAGCTCTGTGCCATTGGTTTATTCCTATAATCCTGAGATCTGAGGATTGTGGTTCAAAGCCAGTCCAGGCAGGAAAGTCCATGAGACGTTTGTCTCCGGTTAACCATCAAAAAGCCAGAAGTGAAACTGTGGCTCAAATGATAGCACACTAGCCTTGAGCATATAAGCTCAGGGGCAGTATCCAGACCATTAGTTCAAGCCCCAGGACCAGCACCAAAAAAAAAAAAAAAAAAGACTGAAAAAAGGCAAAGATTGCCATCCTTGACTTTTGTTCTCATGACTAATACACGTTTTCTGGTCACTAGCCACCTAAATCAGATCAAGCAATAGAACATACGGACTGCCTGGGTTTGATTTCTAACTCTTGGCAATACCTGTGGGCATGCTTGAATAATGTCTCAGTGCCTTGGTATCCCATCTGAAAAATGGAACAACAGTAAGTGTTGTTATGAAGGTTCAGGTGAATTAGATGTGTAAATGCTTAGGACAGCATCTGGCACAAAGTAACTGTTCAATTATTATTATGCCCCTACTTCTACACTTTGTTCTTGGTATTATTTGCCAAGCTCTCCTTCAATATGCACCCTCAGCCTCCGGAGGTGTCAGCTGGCATCCTGCTCTCATGGAAGGTCACTAGTGGACTCTCCAAGTTTCTTTGGAAGCTTTAAATACAAAGAAAGACTCAGAAAGTCAGACCTCATTTACTGGACATGATCATTTTGCTAAAAAGATTTATAAATACATGAAGTCAGAATCTGTCTATTGGGATGTGCCCAGGAGATAAAGAATAGCAGTTTTATGGTTTTTTTTCATATATTATGTATGTATGTATATATTTATGTGTACATACATACCTATATGATTGAATACATGTGTGTATACATATATAACTATATGTATGTATACATGTATGATAGGTAAGATACTATAACTCAATGTTCTGCTTTCCAACCATAGTGAATTGTTTTAAATCTCGTGAGTGCTTCACTTAAACACTGAAAACTCTGTAATCCTTCTAGTTTCCTTTCTAGCTCTGAGTGGAGAACAGATTAGAAACACATCAAGAGTCCATTTGAAGAAACTCTCATCTCAGGTCCCTGTGGTGTTTTGTGGGTCAGGGTTCTTGTCATTTGAACTCATACTCTTTTCTTTTTGGTGCTGGTATTGGAGTTTGAACTCAGACCTAAGCGCTGTTCCTTAGCTTTTTTTCCCAGTTTGGGCCTGGTTAACCATCATTTCAGTTCTTGTTTTCTGAGGTCCCAGAGAATTTGCTAGAAGTTTGTCATTTCTGTCCCTGTCGGAGGGGCGAGAACAAGTCGTGGTTGCCTAGCAGCTGATCTGCCTGACCTTTTGGCTATTCTCTTCCTCAGAGACAGCTTCCTCTGTCCCTTCTTATGAACATGTTATTGATCATAAGTCTTGTCCTTCTTGAACTCCAAGGTGATTGAAAAGTGGCTGCCCGAGAGAATGGCTCAAATCAAAGGACACAGATGCAAAATGGAGATTGTTGTGCCTAGCTTTTATCTTGCCTTTAGTTAATTGGTGAGACCAAATGAGGAGTCAGTCAGCGCAAAGCAGCTTAAGTACCTTTTATTGCTTGGTGCCTTGGTTCTCTGACTAAGGATGTTATGGGTGGCATACCTCCCTTCCCCATCAGAGTTATCTTTGCCTCTAAGGCTTCAGTACTTTGTTACTTAGTAGCAGTGCCATAGCTTCACTATATTTGTCACTAATAGTCTTCTGTTTGCCTTGTCAGTTGTTTTCTGTGAATTTTACTCCCTTACTAGATACAAAAAATCATTTCTAATGGGTATGAAGGTTGAAAAGGTAACTGAAGAGAGAGTATGAAAAGTACCTCAAAAATTGATTTTACACACAATAATAAAAAAAATTGATTTTACAGCCTGGTGGCTCAGGCCTGTAATCCTAGCTACTGAGGAGGCTGAGATCTGAGGATCCTGGTTCAAAGCCAGCCCGGGCAGAACAGACCATGAGACTCATATCCAGTAAACTACTCAGAAAAGCTAGAAGTGGTGCTATGGCTCAAATAGTAGAGTACTAGCTTTGAGCACAAAGAAGCTCAGAGACAATGCCCAGGCCCTGAATTCAAGCCCCAAGACTAGCAGAAAAAAAAAAAAAAAAAAAAATTTTACACCGTGAAATATACTTGCCTAGGTTTCTTGTTAGTAATATGTCTTATTTTTCTGACTTGAGGACAAAGTGTGAGAGAAACAAAGAATTTATCCTTGTGGCACAATAATATTTTATTGCTCTGATAAGTCCTTTTTACATTTTCTTAGGCCAACTAACTAGCACATTTGCAATTAGTCAAAGTCTTTCTTAGTTTTCTGGAAATTGGTTGCCAGTCTCAGTTTCTGTTTTTCAATATTTTATCCTTCTATTTGTCTTTAAATGTATTTGAGAAGAGAATTATGAGAGGGTATACTCGTGAAGTTCTAATCAAAATTATTTCTGTAAGTCAGATATGTCCAAAAAGATCATCCAAATTACATTCAGCTGTTGACTATTGGTATTACCAAGAATCAGTATTACCTTTTCTGAAAATGCAAAGAGAATAGATGAATTTCCTACAAGGAAAGAAACTCTTAAAAGTGACATAATGAAGTCAACTCAGAGAATATAGCCTCCACAGTATGGATATTTCCTAATGTCTGTATCTTTGGGTGCCCTCCTTTTGCCCATCACAGATGCAAACACAGTCCAGAAGCCAGTGACAGCCAAAGATCAAGTGACTACAGCCCCCCTGGGAGTTCCTGTTGCTCAGTCATCAGGCTCAGAGTCTCCAGTTGTGTATTTGAAGGATGTCGTGTGTTACCTGTCCCTGCTGGAGACTGGAAGACCTCAGGATAAACTAGAGTGTAAGTGCTTGCCCTATCTCAGACTTCAGCTATTTCCTAAAGAATAATAGAGAGTCCTGGCAATCATTTCTTACCCTACTGGAGATAGAGCTGGTATCACAGATATGGATTCTGCCCCTTTGAGGCAGACTTTTCTGCTCTGTCACCAACACTGACAGGGAAATTTCTTTGACTCCACCCTAGGACACAGTACCAGTTGTATATATGTTCAGGTTCAATGTTCTTGACATTGAACCAGAATTTGGAAAAGGGAGAGCTTCTCATCAAAAGTCAAGACTCCTCTGCTTGGCTGGTGGCACTTCCTGAAAGCCTCCAACACAAGGCCACTGAGATTCCTAGTTAGGATGACTTTTCTAGCTGGGGACTGGGGTCACCGACCACCAGGCATGATCTGAGGACCGCAGTTTGAAGACAGCCCAAACAGGAAAGGCTGTAAGACTCTTATCTCCAGTTAACTTCCAGAAAACTAGAAATTGAGCTGTGGCTCAAAGTAGTAGAGCACTAGCCTTGAGCAAAAGGAGCCCAGGGACAGTGCCCAGGCCCTGAGTTCAAGCCCCACAATGGACAAAAAAAAAAATAGATAACTTTTCTTTCTTTCTTTCTTTTTGCTTATATGGTGCTGAGGAATCGAACCCAGGGCCTCAGGCATGCAAGGCAAGCGCTCTACCACTGAGCCACCTTCCCAGCCCCTAGATAACTTTCAAAGGAAAGATATTGAATATCTGTGAACAAGCAACCCTGTATTGTTATTTGCATGTGAGTATGTGTGCACATGCATGCATGTGGCACTGGAGTTTGAACCAGGGCCTCACACTTGCTAAGCAGGTACTTTATCACCTAAGCCATGCCCCACCAGCCCAGCCCTTTTTGGTATTAGTTATTTTTCCAATAGATTTTCCAGTTTTGGGCTGGACCACCTTGGATTTCGACCCTCCTATGTAGCTAGGATCTCAAGCGTGTGATGCTATACCTGGCAACAAGCAACTCTTTCGCTATGGTGATTTGTTTTTCCCTTGAATTCTCATCCATTTCTGTCCTGATAAGACTTATTTTCATTCCTCCATTTACCTACTCATCTCCCACACGCAAGCTCTTGGCCCTCTAAAGGAAGAATGCTAGTTAATTTTGAGAGTTGAACTGTGTTTCATGGTGCTACAAAGTTGGTTACAAAAGCAACTTTAGGAGGAGAGTAAGAGCTTGGATTAAAAAGACCCTATAATCTTGCAAAAGACTCACGTAAGGGATGGTTTTGCTGATCTCTGAGTGCCTACAGGTATGCTTTTCATAATAAGAAATGAGAGGACCTTGTTACAAAACATAGAACCTACGCACTGCTTTTGGGGATTTGAGTAGACAATAAGTGAAAACATACCAAAACAGCAAAAGTCAAAATTCCATTTACTAATAAGACAGTCCACAAAACTTACACATAAGCAAGGACAGTCTGCCAAAGGTCAACTGCCAAAACCAAAATGGAAGCATTTGCTCATTAACTGAGCTGAAAAATCTCCCTGAGGCCTGAGGTATTAACGACTCCAAGTCTGAAGCTCTAATTTAGTAGCAAATGTAACAAATTTCAGTTTTCTTCTGACTAGTGTTAAAAGTGCCATGTCAAATTATTTCTAACATTCAGCTATATTTTGAGTTTTAGGCATTGTAGTTGTTAATGACTGAAAAGGAGAATGGTAGATTTTCCTTCATGTTAGTTACTCTCATTCTATCTTAAAATGACAATGAAAAATACAGAAGTTCAACAGTGATGAGCTCAGGGCCCAGCTTGTTTTTGTATATACCTCGCACTCATCTCCTCTGCCTTAGATTGTTTTGAAACAAACATCAAGGTCTCATTTCATGCATACATATTTCAACACGCACCTCTACGTTACACACTTAAATATAACCACAAACTGTTAATCACATCCAAAGAAAATGATTCCTTCATACTATCTAATATTCACCTACCATTCACATTTTCCCAATTGTCTTATGGGTTTTGTTGTGTTGTTGTGTGCTAAGTACTGGGGTTTGAATTCGGGGCCTGGGCACTGTTGTTTAGCTTTTTTGCTCAAGGCTCGGTCTCTAGCACTTGAGCCACAGCTCTCCACTTCCAGCCTTTTGGTGGTTAATTGGAAATAAGAATATCACACATTTTTCTGCCTGGGATTGCTTTAACAAAAATCCAAAGATCAACCAGGCTATCTTATAGGTTTTTAATTGGTTATTTGAATCAGAATCCAAGGAAGATCCATGGATTACTATTGGTTATTATATCTCCTCAGATTAATCTTTTGGCTTCTTCTCCATCTTTGGTTAATTTATTCCCTTGCAATTTTTCATTACAGAAATTTGATTGTTTATTCTGCCAAGTTCTCATTTTGGTTTGTTTTTATTGAATTCCATCAATTCAAATCCTTCCTTGATTTTAATGATTAAAAGCAAGTTAAGCACCAAGTGCCAGTGGCTCATGCCTGTAATCCTACCTACTGAGGAGGCTGAGATCTGAGGATCACAGTTGGAAGCCAACTTGGACAGGAAAGTCCATCAGACCCTGATCTTCAATTAACTACCAAAAAAGCCAGAGGTGGAGCTGTGGCTCAGGTAAAGCATAGCCTAGAGCAAAAAAAAGCTCAAGGACAGCACCCAGGCCCTGAGTTCAAGCCCCATGACTGTCATACACACACACACACACACACACACACACACACACACACACACACACACACACACACACACACAGAGGCAGGGAGGAGGGATTAAACTATACATTTTCCAAAAAAAATCAAGCTTATATCTTTTAGGAAGTAAAACCTGCAAGTCTACCAATTCAAAATGCAAGATTAACTCTCAGCACTGAACATCTTGTATATGCTAAAGCACCTGAAATGCATCTTACCATTTTATCCTTACCACAATCTTTGAAGGATGAGATGATAATTCTCATTTCATACCTGAGAAAAGCATGCTAGGGTTGGAAGACAGGCACAGAGCTCACCACTAGAGAGTAGACTTGCTCAGCTCTGTTATTATTCTATTCTTTATGCACAGCAGGATCAGAGCAAGGGGTCAGTGGTAAACAATCACGTCAGCTCCAAGTCCTGGGACAATGCTAGCGAGAAGGCCTGTCCTTCTTTATGTCACTCAGTCCTCTCTTCAGTGGGTCAGCAGTATACACCGAGTGCCCTTGCTCAGGACATTCTTACCAAGACACGCTGATGAGTCACAAAGAAAGGGCAGCCCATGACCCTACACGTGTCTGTATGTCTATGTCTGTGTTTCTGTGTGTGTCTCTGTGTGTCTGTGTGTGCCCTTGTTTGGCTTTTTTCACTCAAGACTAGCATTCTACCACTTGAGATACAGCTCCACTTCCAGCTTTTGGGTAGTTTATTGGAGGTAAGTGTCTCGTGGACTTTTCTGCTCAGGCTAGCTTCAAACCACGATCCTCAGGTCTCAGCCTCCTGAATAGCTAGGATTAAATGCATGAGCTACCAGAGCATGGCCCATGACCATACTTTTAAAGAATATGGACACTGAAAAGGTATGCACTGTGAAAAAATAAAGCTGTAGAGACAGTGAAACATATAGAGGCAAATAATGACAGTGACAACTTAGCGTGACCAGGACATGTGCCAAGACACCTAAAGGATCTCACCAGGGCAGGGCCAATCTGAGATGCTAAACAGAGGAAGCAGGCATGAAGGCCTTTAAAAGTGGGATGGAATAAAGAGATGTTTAGCTCTTATTCCTGCTCAGCTTTCTTCACAGACCACAGAGATCCTGTCTCTGTCTTTCAGGTGAATGAAATGCACATTTGCTCTTGAGTCCAAATTTTCCTCCAGATCTTCCTTAATCTATATCACCTTCCTGCAGCTAAGAACATGATTGATGAGGTTTTCAAATAGACATTGATTTTTTTTTTTTTTTTTGCGAGGGGGGTGGGTGGAGATACACAAAGCTGAGCATCCTGAATCTGAAAATCCCAAATCTCTAAAATCCAAAACTTGTTGAGCCTCAATATGATGCATAAATGAAAAATTCCAAACCTGACTTCATGTTGAAACACAGATGCACTACAAATATTATATAAAGTTGCCTTTAGCCAGATGAGGTGGTTCAATTCTGGAATCCTAGCTACTTGAGAGGGAGAGATCATAGGTGGTTTGAAATAAATCTGGGCATAAAAGTTTGCAAGACCCTATTTCAACTAATGTCTGGGTATGGTAGCATACTCCTGTTATCTGAACTGTAGGAAAAGCATAATGGCTTGGCACAGTGATATATGTCGGTCCTCAGTGACACAGGAAAGCATCAATAAGAGGACCCCAGCCTAAGCCAGTATGAGCATAAAATGAGAACTTGACTAAAAAATTAACCAACCAACCAACACAAAAAGGGGCCAGAAGTGACTCAAGGAAGAGCACTTGCCTAATAAGTGCAAGGCCCTGAGTTCAATAATCCCCAGAATACACACACACACACACACACACACACACACACACACACACACAGCCTCCTTTTTATTTCAGTAGCAGTGATTACATTATCCCTATTACTGAGGGTTAAATAATAATGATAGAGTACATACGACAATACTCTGTGCATATTAAATGTCATACATAAATATTCATTACTAAAAGAAAATTAAAAAATGTAAAACATCTGTTGAGTGCCTTCTGCACTGTCCATTTAGTGTATCAGCGATGGATCAGACCTTCATGATAATCCTAGAAGAAATGACAATCATCTCTACTTTATGGATATTAGTTGAGCCCAACAAAGTAAAAGAACTTGTTCCCTGCCCAGAAGTGATAGGGCACACCAGGGTGTATATCTTCCTAACTCACATTCAACGTGGCCTGGTGCCTGTCTGCCTACCAGCTGGGCATTTACTCTGCCCTCTGCTGGTGATGTGGAGAAGTGTGCAGGTTTCCCAGAGACTTGCACTGGATCCCGGATCTCATGAGTCAGAGTTACTACTTAGATGGGTGGGGAAGCCAGCTGACTTGATCTCCTCTTTTGTCCCACTCTGTACCTTAGAAGGAGGCTGAGCTAGTGCAATCGCCTTTGCCGTCATGGTCAGATCTAGTTGAAAATTTTGGTAGCATCAAAACCTCTGCCCATCCGTCGTTCCTGGAGGACATCTCAAGCCTGTCTGTTTTTCTTGCAGTTATGTTTCGTCTCTATGACTCAGATGAGAATGGACTCCTGGACCAAGCAGTAAGTTCTCATTCTAAATATCCTTCCTGGATCTGAGAAAGGCTAGGGAGGAGGAAGCAGGCCAAGGAAGAATCTGAAAATGTTCTGTCTTATCTTCATAGCAATCGCAATGTTCCCAAAAGAAATCTGAAGAGTCCCCCATCTTCTACTCCAAAGAGCCAGCCAGCCTTGAAATGCATTGCCATTTCATTCTCAGGACAAGGGATGATTTAGTATTGCATCTAACTTCACTTCCCCATTTAGAGACCTGGTTGAAATTTTCTGTTGCAGCCCAGTGGCCAACACAAAGGATTTAGAGGGGGGGGGGGGGGGCACAAGACAAGGGTGAGAGAGCAAGAGGGAGATTACTATGGGGTTTGATATCTCCCATGATTTCTTCTCCTACCCCAGGATTCCAGCCTAGGAGCCAGGTTCTGTCTGCTCTGAGCACACTATCCCACCCCATTGTACCTGGGAAAGTTTAAACTTGCCTCATCCCTTCAGGAATGTGCAGGGACAAGTTAGAAGAAGCATAGAAAAGAGAGAGTCCTGAACTCAGGCCCTGAGGGCCTGTCTGGCCATGCCAGAGTCAGAGCTCATTAGTCTAGCGCATGGGGCTGATTTGGACTGGAGGAAGGAAGGAAGGTAGGGAACAGAGTGAGTGAACAGATGACGTCAGAGGGAGGAAATGACAGAAGAGATAGAGGAGTTATGATGGTAGGAGAAGGAGGAGTAGGGAGTGGGGATGTGGCCAAACAAATCTGGCTGTACAGGTGATTGAAAGGGTTCATCTTTGATGAAGATGAAAGCAGAGGCGCAGTCTGGTGAACTCATGTCTTAACTGGAGCACTGGAGACGCTGTGCTGAGGGGTACCAGTTAGGACACTGCTGAACCAATCAAGGCCTGGTTTCACAGTAGTAAAGTATTGTGCTGTAGCAAGAAGGTTTATGAGAGGCATGATGACAGAGACTGAAATGATTAAAGCATGACATGACAGTGACCTTGCATAAGATAGACATCTTGCTGGGTGCGGGAAGTGGTTAAATTATGGCTCTCTTTGAAGATAACGTTGGTGAGCAGAAATGGCTCTCCAAAAAGTAAGAGGATTCAACTCTCCACCATCCCCCCCCCCAATTTCCTGACTGATAAACTTGGCTTTTTTGTGTGAATTCTCTCTCCCATGAGCAAGGTCCCCAACTCAGGAGTTACTCGCTTAGGACAACTATTACACCAGGCTTCCTTTCCTGCCCACAAGCGATCCCTGTCTGCCAGAGAGCAGAACCCCTGCTGTTCTGTCCTCCTTCTGTCCCACCCAAGAGGGAGATCAAAACAAGGCTAAAACCCCTCACATCCTCCCTCTCCATTACCCCCTGCTTCCAGCAGCGCAAGACATCTACACAATGGGCCTTGGCGATTTGAAGGTGCTCTCAAGCCAAAATGGCTTATGCTTCTCATAAGACAGTGAATAGCCTCTGGTTTGTCTATGCCCTTCTTAAGGTATGGAACTGAATGGGCCCCCATCATGGCTTTTTAAACATCACAGTGTGACCTTACCAGGGGAGACACTGAGAATGAATTCTTTCTGAAATCTCCCATTCCACTTCTACTTAACATTGCCAATGACCAAGCTTAATTCTTGGTTTCGGAATCACATTTTCTAATTGAATCGTGAATTCAGGGAGATTTACAGGCTCCTTTCCACTGGAATTTCATATTTCTTCCCACTTCCCTGTGCACACCTGCAGCCCCATCCTGCAAGTTTTTCTATGGAAAATTAAGTGCAATAATGTTCTTTGAATCCCTGTTGAGGCTTATTTTGTTTGCTTTACTCAGTGTTTCTACCCGGTGTAGGCAACAATTCTATTCAAGTCTGTCCAGAGCAATCTTAATGCAAACAGTTTAGCTGATGCATGAGTTGGTAACCTTAACCCCTAATACTTCCTCAGCCAAGTATAATTCAGTGGGTTCCTCAGTGCACTGACTCATTATCACCTGTATCTATAAGATTCTATTCAGTTGGCTTTGATACCCAAAGACTCGCTCATTCATGAAGCAAACATATCCTTTATAAACTACTCATCACAGGGTTCTAGGCTCAAGGCTAGTTTACAGTGCAAAGGGAAAAGGAGACACCAAACAAAATTCAGATCATATTGTCTGAGCAAGGACCAACACAGCAACCCTCCGTCCAATTGATACTGACCCCAGAGAAGGTTAGATGGATCTCAAGTTGCTAAAACTGTGGGGATGAGGAGTAAAAGGAGAGGAGAAGCTCACACCTGTAATCCTAGCAAGTCTGTAAAACTAGAAATGCATCTGTAAAAATGGAAATAAAAATTGCCACATTTGGAGTATTGTAATGGGTTTGGTTTTGAGTTTTACTCTTGGAAAAAAGGAGACTGAGATCTGAGGGCCAACTCGAAGCCAGCCCAAGCAGGAAAGTCTGTAAGACTCTTATCTCCAATGAATCAACAAGCTGGAAGTGCGTTAGCTCAAGTGGTAGAGCACCGTCCTTGAGTGAAAAAGGCCAAGTGAGAGAGTGAGCCCTGAGTTTTTTGCCCCAGTACTGGCTCAAGAAGGTGAAGGAGGAGAAGAAAGAGGAAGAGCAAGAGGAGGAAGAGAAGGAGTTGGAGGGGGAGAACGAGGAGGGGGAGGAGAAAGAAGGAGGACAAGGAGGAGAAGGAAGAGAAGGAGGAAGGAGGAAGAGTAACAACTAGAGGAAGGAAGAGGGAAATGAGACTTTGGCTTGTAAGTATTTGTCCGATCACAAAGGAGAAACCAGAAAGGCTTCCTGTATCTTACAAGAACGCAACAGTGGAAGGAAAGCATGCCCAGGAAGAGGCCAGTGTTCTGGGCTTTCCACACACCCCCGGCTTATCCATCTACCAGGCCTTGTGACTGAGGCAAAAACACACAGTGAAGTCTTCATGAAATGCCAATGCATTGGACAGGTGGCTTCTCCTGATCTGCCCTGCGCAAGTCTACCCACTGGGTTTGGTTTTCAGTTCTACTCATGGTAACACATCTTCGGTTGTCTCTCTTAATATTTTCTCTCCTGATGTTTTCCAGGAGCTGGATCGCATTGTCAACCAAATGCTGCATATTGCCCAGTACCTGGAGTGGGACCCCACAGAGCTAAGGCCTGTGAGTTTCTGTAAGCATGGGTTGGAAGCTCCCAGGAAGGCGAGGTCGTATTCGGAATGTGGGTGCAAATGTTTTGTGCACTAGCACTCCCAGACTTGTCTTCATTGGCACCTTGAACCTCAACCTCCCACTTCTCTGCCAGACAATACATACACAGCAACCACTAAAGTCATAGACATAATGGAGATTATAATTCTAGTCAAGTGCAAGTCAAAGAATCTAGGGTCAGAAGTAAGTTTAGAGCTTTCTCTCAACCACCACATGTCACTAACAATAATAACTGCATTTTCTGAGGTCTTCTGTATCAGGTAATACGTATTTATATGATTATAATAGAAGTATAATTTATAAATATGTATTTTCACTATTGTCATATACATGTGTTACATTTATGTATTTTTTTTGAATCCTCATTACAATTCTCCAAATGTAGCCATTTTTATTTCCATTTTTACAGATGTGCAACCTAGATCCCAGAGATTTGGGGTGACCCAAATCTTTGCCAAGTCAGGGCAAAGCCGGACAAAGAGCCCAGATCCCCTCACTACTAGTCTGGCTCCTCGAAGCTCTGACTCACTCTGAATAAGAGGGGAAATGGATACAGGAGAAAACAAATAATGCGAGACCAAAGAGAAAGCGAGGGCAGAAGGGAGGTAGAAAAGTTCAGCTAAAACTAGATAATTGTTATTCTTGGATTCTGCAGATCTTGAAGGAGATGTTGCAAGGAATGGACTATGACCAGGATGGCTTCGTGTCACTACAAGAATGGGTCCATGGAGGGATGACCACTATCCCATTGCTGGTCCTCCTGGGGATGGACGAATCTGTGAGTTGATTAGCTGCAGTTCAAAACTCCCTGGTCATTCAGGATCATTAGAATCCATGTTAGAATCCAAAGCTTCTGTCCTTCTCTTTACAATGCACATGGGATGGCTCACATTCCTCTATTTCCATCCCCTTCCCCTGTTAATGTCCAGAATGTATTTATTCATTCATTTGACGTACATTTACTAGATTATTACTGGGTTAAAAATATTGCTCTGTGGCCAGACACTAGTGGCAAAAGCTTGTAATCCTAGTTACTCAGGAGGCTGAGAACTGACGATCATAGTTCAAAGCCAGCCCAGCCAATAAAGTTCAGGAGATTCTCATCTCTAATTAACCACAAAAAAAGCTGGAAGTGTAGGTGTGGCTCAAGTGGTAGATCACTAAGCTAGATCAAAAAACCTCAAGGACAGCACCCAGGCCACATGTAGAAACATATACATACATACATATATGTGTGTTTATATGCATATATATGTGTATGTGTGTAAATATGTGTGTGTGCATGTACTACTAGGGGACACAGATTCAATATTTGTTTGAAAGAATCTTATACACAACCAGGCCAAGGCCCAAATGAACTTCAAAGAAAAACCCTATCTCTTCAACAACATTTTAAAATGCTGAAAGAAGTAGGGAATGGAGGGAGGAAAAGGAAGAGAAAAGAAGGAAAAATACTAATCTTTTTGGAAGGGACTTGTGATGGTCTTTTACTTAACAATAAAAACAAGCAGATAGGGTAGGGTTTTTTTGTTGTTGTTGTTACTGTTTGGTTTATTTGTTTATTTGTACCATTCCTCCGGGCCTAGCTGCGGTCCCTGAGCTTTTTTTGCTCAACACTACCACTTGATCCACAGCTCCACTTCTGGCCTTTTGCTGGTTAATTGGATATAAGAGCCCCTGGTCTTTCCTGCCCAGGAAAGCATTAATATAGCATTAATTTTACATATATGTAAAATTACAGAATGCTTCCATCAATGTCTTGGATATCTGATTGTTTGTTAAGCTTTTTCTAAATCTGCTGTGACCACTGAGAAATCTGGGTCTATCTAAATAGACCACACACACACACACACACACACACAATCTGTCTCCTAGGGAAATTATCAGCTGCATCACGTCCTTTGTGGGTAAGGAAGTTATCCCCACCTTGTGCAGAAATAAAATAACCACATGATGGCACTAGAACTCAAGCAGAAATGGATGTTTTAGTCCTTTGTGGCCTATTTGCTTAACCAATCTGTAGCTGACAACTATCTTAGTAAACACGGAGTTTTCATAGGAAATGAAAGTCCTTTGGGCTACATGAAGCTGCTAGGTCTGCTAAGGCTCTAAGTCCCCTTCTGTCCAGGAAGGGGAGGGTTATAGAAGAGCGAGGGCTGAAACCAGCCAGAGCCTCCCCAGCCCCCACCCCACCTCACTACATGCTCTCAGCTTATTCCCTTGTGGTCATGTTCTAGTCATACAACCTCTGTCTCTGTTTCTTACCTGTGGAGTAGGGATAAATCTCCCTCCTCATTTGGAAATGCATACTCTCTGTTTATTTTTGTGTCTCTCGGTGTTTGGTATAGAGGAGAAATTTAATAGAAGCTTTCATTTACCATATGTCTAAAAGTGGGTTATTTGCTTCATTTGCCTTATTTTACTTAATTTTTATAATTCATTCTTAAGGTAGATGTTTGAGAAATAAAGGCACTAGTTGATCTTTTGATTAATTATCTATTTGTGAAGTTATTCACAAAAGTGAAAAGCCTTAGATTAAAAAAACAACAACAGAATGGGGCGGGGGTGGGGGGAATGGTAAATGTATGTACTAGTTCTGGGGCTTGAATCCAGGGCCTTAAACTCTCACTTGGCTTTTCCACTCAAAGCCGGGGTTCTACCACTTGTGCCACACCTCCACTTCTGGCTTTTTACTGGTTAATTGGAGATAAGATGCTCTGCCTAGACTGACTTCAAATCCTGAACCTTGGATCTCAGCCTCCAGAGTAACTAGGGTTACAGGTGTGAGCCACCAGCACCCGGCTAAAGAATGCATTCTTTTACCAAACTATATATTCTTGATCATAGCACTATTATATGCTCACCAGAGAAAATTTAGAAAATATAGAAGAAAGTGGAATTTTAAGGGGAAAAATAAATGTATTCTGCTATCAGCGACAGTTAATAGTCAGGTTAATGAAATTCCTTCCCATTAAAGATCTTATTATATGAAACTGACATCATCAATATATCATTAAACTTGTATTCTAATTACTTCACTGAACACATTCTAGTATCACTAGATAATTCTATAAATATCTTTTTGATTGCCACCTACAATTAAGCATATAACCTACGACTACCCTTTTAATGATTTGTAGGCCTTTAAATTTTTTTCCAGATTTTCATTATTTTAATTAATGATGGGTTAAACATCTAACAGAGTGCAAAAGAAGCTCAATTCCTTTGAAAAAATATTTCTTGGCTGGGTTCCGGGGATTCATGTCTATAACCCTAGCTACTTGGAACATTAAGATTTGAAGCTCATAGTTTGAAGTTAATCCCTAGCAGACAAATCTGAGAGGCTCTTATCTCTAACTGTAACTGGAGGGAAAGTGTCAGAGTGGAGGTATGTTTCAAATGATAGAATGCCAGCCAGATTTTTTTTTAAAAAGCCAAGCAAAAGTATGAGGCCTTGAGTTCGACCGAGGCAATGGTACAGAAAGAAACAAAATAAATCTATCTTTATGATAGAATCTAATAAAGGAGATTTCAAGTCGTTTAAAGGATCTTCACATAGAAAGGTGTCATGAAAATAGATTGATAGATGATAGGTGGTAGGTAGGTAGGTAGGTAGGTAGATAGATATACAATTTATACTTTTGCCATCCTGCTATAGAGGGAGTATTTTATCCCCTCATTCAGACATTTCTTTTTGTTTGTTTGGCTGGTTGGTTGGGTTTTAGTTTGGAGGGGCTGGGGTTTGTGTATGCCATCCTGGGGCCTGAGCTCAGAGTCTAGTGCGATCCCTGGTTTGATTTTGTTGTTATTGTTGTTATTCTGTGTTGGTTTTCCTCAAAGCCAGCACTCTACCTCTTGAGCCATAGCTTCCCTTCCAGCTTCTCAGTAGTTCATTCCTGCCTGGCTGGCAGGAAGTTCTAGGGGACTCTCAGCCTTCTTATCTAGGATTACAGGTGTGAGCCACTGGCACTTGGTTTCTCATTCAGGTATTTCCTGATTTGATATTCACTAATTTTGATTTTGATATTCACTAACTTCAGAAAACACACAGACATGAATCAGGTGATATTGATCAAGACACCATGTCCTTATAAACTGATTTGTTTGAAACGCCTTCATACAGCTACTTAAAGATAATAAAATAAAGAAAGAAAAAAGAAAACACACCAGAAGAATTTTTTATTTGTATCTCAAACAATTTATAAAGTGAATAACTTACCTGCAACTAAGAAAGAGAAGTTAGGAAGAAAAAAAAAACCCCACACAGGAAGCGGCCTCTGGCTTCCTCTACCTGAGGGCTGCCAGCTCAAGGTCTCCCCGCTCTGACCCTTACAGGGCTCTAAGGGTGATGGGCGACACGCCTGGACTCTGAAGCATTTCAAGAAGCCAACCTACTGCAACTTCTGCCACATCATGCTGATGGGAGTTCGGAAGCAAGGCCTGTGCTGCATTTGTGAGTAAACACACACCACACACACCATAAACACACACACACACTCACCGCACACACCATACACACACCACACACATATGCACACCATACATACACATCACACACACACACCACACATCACACACACCATACATGCACACCATATACACACACACCATACATACACACACCACACGCACCACACACACCACACACACCATACACACACACCGCACACACCATACACACACCACACACACCATAAACACACACACTCACCGCACACAGCATACACACACCACGCACATACACACACATACACACACATCACACACACCACACACCACACACACCATACATGCACACCATATACACACACACCATACATACACACACCACATGCACCACACACACCATACACACACCACACACACATCACATACACCATACACACACACACACCACACACACCACACACACCATGCACACACACCACACACACCACACACACCATGCACACACACCACACACACCACACACACACACACACCACACACACCACACACACACACCATACACACACACCACACACACCACACACACCATACACACACACCACACACACACACCACACACACCATACACACACACACCACACACACACACACACACACACACACACCTGATCACTTGCACCATTCCAAGACAATCTAGGCATTTCTCTTTCAGATCAAGAGGCCACCCTCATTGCTCATCAGGGAACAAAGCAAGGCCGCTGTGTCCGATCTTGATTCTACATGAGTCGATGGACAAGATCTGTACTGTGGTTGGAATCATGGGTCACTGACCCTCTAGAGAAAAAAAAACTTATTAAAGTTCATGCATAACTAAAAAGCACCTCATACTAATTTTTTAGCTGGGCATCTGGGGGAGTTCCTTTGTGCTGGTACAGAAGCCTGTGCTCTCACTTGGCTTTTTGCCACTCCAGGCTGGCGCTCTACCACTTGAGCCATATTTGCACTTCCTTTAGTTAGGTTTTCTGGTCAAAGTTTATTTCAGTTGTGTTTAGAGGATTTTTTCACTTGCTTAAGCCACATACTTTGTATCTCATACATAGGAATTAGAATAATATATTAATTACATTATACATTAAAAGTATATATTTAATTCATATCATCATCTACTTAGGAAATTCAGAAGGGAAAGAAGAAAAAATGATAAGTGAGAGTAGAAAAAGAGAGAGGGGAAACTGGTAAGGTAAATGGGAGAAAGTGACAGAGGGAAAGGAGAAAGAATGAATGATGTGGAGAAGAAGAGCATAGGGAGCAGGAAGAGAGGGAGAAGGTTCTTGCTGACAGCATCATGACTCAGGTTTCAAACACTAGACTGCCCACCAGAAGCCAAAGCACAGCAGGGAAGTCTCTCAGGATGATCCAGCTGCCTCATGCTCTAACATACACTTGCCATTTGGGCCATAGAGGTTGACCTAATGGAGCCAGGTCCACCAAGACCTAGTAGAGCACTGTCCACCAAGAGCAAGCATTGGCTCCATTTTGCTCCTCCTGTTTCATTCCTAGTAAATTCCAGACTTATTGCATAATTCCCTACACTTTGCATCATCAGGGTGGCAACAAGGTACTATGGAAGAGTATTACCATTTGTGGAGTAGCTACTTGGACCTGGGAGGCTTCACACATCATTGAATCCTTCAAAATCCCTACAAAGAGGAAAAGGTCATTCTGTGCACATGTCTCCACCCCATCTCCCCCCTCCTCTACCACATGCACACACCAGGAAACTGAATTACAGAGCAGTAAATCCATTTACCCAAGAGGCTGTAGATTGTTTACACATGGCAGAACTAGCCAACAGGCTTTCTACATACATCACTCCAAAGACCCTGGCCTGTCCACTCAGCCATGCCAAGATGGAGACTCCAGAGTAGGGAGCAGGAGACTACTCACACTCTCCTTTCAGGGGACTATGCCTGGCTGTGTTCACTGTCTGCAGGGGAAGCAACTGTGACAAGGTGGAGGTTGAGGCCTAGAGAGGAGAGATGATCAGGGGCTGTGCTCAGGACGCAATGGGAAACTGCTGAATTCTTGTTCAGTCAGGCAAAGGTAGTGCCACATACTCCTTGCTATTCACAGGCCTAGTGTCCTAGAGCGGTAGTAGAGCCTTTCCCGGGAGTCACTTATTTGTTTTGATTTTTCTTTTTTTTTTCAGACTGTAAATATACTGTCCACCAACGCTGTGTATCCAAAAACATCCCTGGGTGTGTCAAAACGTACTCAAAAGCCAAGAGGAGTGGCGAGGTTGGTGATTCCTATTGCCTTGTTCTACTGCATGTTGCATTGAGGACATGTCCATCACCCTGGACCCCTGGGTGGGAAGAGGCTCTGGAAGTTTTCTCCAGTCCCTTCTCTGCCTCAAGGATCACTCCCAATCCATCCCTTTCATCCATCTATCCACCCAGCATCTCCCTGGTGTTCACCATGTGCTAGGCCCTGTACTAGAGGCTGCACAGGTAATAAGAGATGGTCCCTAGTCTGTTCAAGCCCTGGGAGTTCAATCAGGAGACAGAGTTGTGTAAGTAAAGTGTAAAGTAGCAAGGCGTATGCCATCACAAGGCTGCATGGACCACGCCCTTGAAGAATGGAAGCTAAACCAGTGAATGTTCTATAAGGAATGTGGCATCTGAGTTGTGTCTCGAACTCCGGTCAGGAGTCTTAGTGAGGCAGCGAGGAAGAAAGGAGCCTTGTGTGCTCCAGCATGCAAGTGTGGCTTATTCTGGGATCTGCTCTTAGTTTGTTGTGGCTAGTCCAGAGGACACTTAAGGAGATGAGACAGAAGGTGTGCTCCAAAGGTGGTGAGAGCTGTACGTGGAGACGATGGTTATGAAGAATTACAAAGAAGTTTTCTGGGCAGTTGAGAACCACTGATGAGCTTCAGAGACGTGAAGTTGGCTGTGTTTGCTAGCTATGTGAGTTGTTTCAAGCATGGTTTAGGAGAGAAATCAAAGGGAGGAAAAAAATACCTTGCAGTAGTTAAACCAAAGGTAGTGCCGCCAGTGGGGTTGGTCTGCACTCAGGGCTGTAATTTGATCACAGCTACCTCTACACTGAGCGTCCCCGGGCCGGGCCAGTCATTGAGTATTTTGACTGAGGCAATGATGAAAGTACAGAAGACAAAGAGAGGATTGGAGAGGTAAATTGGAGGTACTGGGGAGGTGGACATAGCGAAGGAAGAGAGAAGGAATGGCTTGCAGGGCTTCCAGCTTGCCATTTGGGTAGTTCCATTTGCTGAGCCTGGAAATAGATTGTCCTGAAAATTAGAGGAGGGGCCGCTCTGCCTTACTGCAGAAGAAGATTAGGAGATATTGAACAGGCAAAGGTTGTGTCCAGCCCTCCTACAGAAGCACCTGGAGAGATAAGATTGTTCCAAGGACTCCTGCGCATGCCCCCCATACATACTGCATGGCCTCTCCTCCTCTCCCTCCGCTGCCATACATACCCCCTCCATGCCCATGCCTTCTGCCAGGACCAGGTGTGCCTCCCGGGCTCAAGCCCTTGCCTATAGCCTGGCCACCTGTCATACAGAACAGAGTGAGGGACCAACAAGGCACACTTAGAACCTCCAGAGCCTGTAGGGGTGACCCAAGTCCCTCACCATCTCTTCTGATCCCCACCCCCACCCCGAGTTTGGAGAAGGCATCATGGTGCCAGAAAGACAAATCTGGACTTGGAGTCAAAAGACCTGGGGATGTGGCCCCACTTGGCCACTTATCAGAAACTGGGGGTCAGTCACTTAACCTCTCAACTCCTCCCACTGCTGAAATAATAATAATAATAATAATCTCAGAGTAGATTCAATGTGACCATGTAGATGACAAATCAATAAGCAAACTGAGTTCTTTATACCATTTATGGTACAGGGCAGAAGGTGAGAAGCTACTAACACCTCTTTGGGAGCAGTAATTTTTTTTTTTACCAAAATCATCTCAGAATAGGAGGTATTAGCAATTTAATTGTTAAGGAATTTTGAACATTTATTCTTATTTCATAGTAACATGGATAGTATCACAGAAATAGTTCCTATGTTTTTCAGTTGGACATTTCTGTCTGCGCCCCAGATTCCTCCCTCCAAAGCCTACTTTCACTTCTTTCTACAGTTCAGGATCCCTTGATGGAAATTTCTGAGAAGTTCTGTGGAATTTCAGGAAGAGAACACAGGCTTGCAGGCAGAGGGCCTGTCACTTCAACCACATTTATACAGCCATACCCAGACACCCCCATCTACCTGCCCTGGTGGCATTGTCTGGCCAGCAAGAAACAACCAGCTGTCCAAGGAACTGATGGGAAGGGCACCCACAGGATCATTGCTAATTTTTTGTACTCTTTTCTTCTGGTACTGGGTCTTGAACTCGGGGCTTAGGCATGGTCCTTTCGCTTTTCTGCCCAGTGTTGGCTCTCTAACCACTTGAGCCACCGCTCCACTTCTGGCTTTTTTTTTTTTTTTAGTGGTTAATTAGAGATAAGAGACTCACAGACTTTGCTGTCCCAGAATGGCTTTGAACCTCGATCCTCAGATCTCAGTCTCTTGAGTAGCCTGGGAGTACAGATGTGAGCCACACCAGCTTCTTTGGACTTTTGAATCTAACTTCCTCTAAAACATCTGAGGCAGTGTAAGTCATACCAGTGATGCAGCCCATCCCATCCCTACAGACTCTAATACGTTTGGAGTGTGGCGTAGGTGTAGTACATTTGGAAAAAAAAAAAAAAACATAGATTGTTTTAATGTAAGGCTGAGGAGGGAGAAGGGAGCTGCCATGAAGGGGGTACTGTCAAAGAGTAGGGACCAGTCTGGAGGCCCTTCCACCCAATGCTACCTCATTGCATCCCCCTAGCAATTCCAGATGGGGAACTTATTCTTCCAATCTCTACAGATGAGGGACCTGAGATTCTCAGGTGTCTAGGAACTGGCCAAAAGATGTACAATCCAGAGCCAGACCAGTGGCTCCAGCCCGCTGCATTTGTGGTCTTCAGCCCTCATGCCCCCTTGTACCTCGGAGCCTCCCAGAAAAGGCACAGCACTATGCAAGGACTTCTTCAAGACCAGACAGATGAGCGTGCATGTGCAGGATGAGAGGCTGCTTAGATATTCGCCTGCCAGGGTTGACAAGCAGTTCAAAGTTCAGGAAAACTGGGTTTGAATCTATGACTAGCGCTATGTAGTCAGGCAGAGAGAAACTGAGCATCCAGGAAACAGGAAACAGTCTCCTCTGGCCCTGCCACTCCCATGCGCCTCCCAGCCCCATCTCCAGCCCTGGGCCCAGGGGTGTGGTTCTGCTGCCTTCCCTGGTATCCTTCCCTTCCCTCCCACAGGTGATGCAGCACGCATGGGTGGAAGGGAACTCTTCTGTCAAGTGTGATCGATGCCACAAAAGTATCAAGTGCTACCAGAGTGTCACCGCGCGGCACTGCGTGTGGTGCCGGATGACGGTGGGTTGGTGTCCAGGGGTGGCTCTGCTTCTTGTCAATGTGGGGTCTTGCTTAAGCTTGCAGCCTGGGACCAGTGGACATCCCACCAGAGGATAAGAGCAGAGCTGAGGCTAGGAGGCTAGCAGTGCCCCCAAAGTCCTCACTTGGTGCCTCCGATTCTAGCCATGCTCCCATGAATCACCGAGCTTCCCAGGGACAGGGCATCTCAGAACCAGAAGAAAGAGGATTGCTGTGAAGAAGCTGGCCCAGCCCCTGCTTACAGGGCCAGGCAGCTAGGAACAGCAGCCTAGGCTGTGAACTTCCTTTCCCTGGGTATCACCTAGAACGAGGAGTACTGACAGAGTAGAAGAGGAATTAGATACTTGAATGCCTGCTCCTTAAGGTCTCAGAGGAAGACAGATACTTGCCCTAAAGGTACAGTAGTTCCCCTCCTTGGCCCAAAGGCCTGTGCCTCCCACCAACCACAATGGAGGCCAGAGTACATAGACCCTCTGGGCACCAGGAGCATAACTGGCAGCCAGTGAGCTGCCACTCTACCTGCCAAAGCCACCTGAAGGCCTCCTGAGCAGGGATCAGCCACAAAGAATGGGCTTCCCCACACTAGTCTGCAGAACTCTGCAGGTACAGAGGCTGAGTGCTAGGCTTTACTTCTAGCCTCCCATAATGAACACCTTGAGGGCTGGAGATATGGCTCAAATGGTTAGAGCACTCACTTCAGCAAGCATGAGACCCCAAGTTCAAACCCTAATAGTGCCCTCAGAAAAGGCTTATCCATCGAGATCTTCTTCCTTCTGGTGTGTAAATGGAGGAGCAAAAATCCAAGGGTGTTTTGGAAGGGCCTGGGGCTCAGGACTTCCTTGCTCCAGTAGCCACGGGCAGTTCTTTTTCTCATCTCTCTGTGTATGGCAGACTCGGTACCCCTCAGCACACACCCACATCCACACACCCAGAGATCCTGCCAAAGGCAGCAGCACATCGGGATGTAGGGGGCGTTAGACAGCTGCCTCCCACCCAGCCTCTGGACTCTCCACCTTGTCTTCTTGGTCACTTCCACTCATTCTCTTCTCCATTTTGTCCCTCTAGTTCCACCGCAAATGTGAATTATCAACATTGTGTGATGGTGGAGAACTCAGAGACCATATTTTGCTGCCTACTGCCATATGCCCTGTCACCCGGGTAAGTGCTCTCCCAACCCCAGGTTCCTGGATCAGATTTAAGTGGCATTCAGAACTTCACATCTGTTAGAGGCTTTTCCCAATGTGTGTGTGTGGGGGGGGTGTATATGTGGTGGGGAGGGGGTGTATGTGTATGTGCACGCGCCAGTACTGAGGCTTGAACTCAGGGCCTAGACACTGTCACTTAGCTTTTTCATTCATGGCTGGTACTCTACCAGTTGAACCACATTACTACTTCCAGCTTTTGGTGTGGTTAATTGGAGATCATCTTCATGGACTTCCCTGCCCTGGTTGGCTGTGAACCATAATCCTCAGATCTCAGGCTCCTGAGTAGCAAGAAGTACAGGTACCCAGCAGCCATCCCAACACTTCTTAAGAGTTGTGCTTGGTGTAAGTTGAAATAGATCAGCACTGCACCAGCCAGACTATAAAAGAAATGCAATTTTAGGTAGCAATTCCAAGTGGCCTATCAAGAAAACACATTCATTCTCAGAATTTGCAGCTTGAAGAACCTAACCCCCAACCTTGGCTCCCCCACCCTACCATGCACAATGTCAGGCCTCCCAGCCTCTTCCCTGTTAACCTCTCTCTTATGTCCAAATGGGTCTCCCTCTACTTTGAGGGCTTCCTCTGTGTTTCAGCCCTACTTGGAATAGAAAGAAGCAAAACTAGACTCTCTTTCCCCCATGTAAAATTTCTTCTGCCTCTTTTATATCTACCAAGCACCAACTAAACCCCCTTCTCTTTCCAAGTCCCATTGAGTCCTCATATCTCAGCCTTGACTTGACTAGCTACTTCTTCATTAAAAGAAATAACATTTGTCAGTATCTACTAAATTGGAAATACACCAATTCTGTAACCCAACAATTTTCTTTCTGTTTGTCTATCTGGGAGACACGTACAAGAATATTTAGCTGGGCATTGGTGGCTCATGCCTGTAATCCTAGCCACTCAAGAGGCTGAAATCTGAGGATTGTGGTTCAAAGCAAGCCCAGGCAAGTAATGTCTGTGAGATCCTTATCTCCAATTAAAAAAAAAAAAAAAAAACCAGAAGTGGCGCTGTGGCTCAAGTGGTAGAGCACTCACCTTGAGCTGAAGAGCACAGGGACAGCACTCAAGCCCAGAGTTCAAGCCTCACAACTGACAAAAAAAAAAAAAGAATATTCATAGCAACTTTATTCATAAAAACATCCAAAATCTGGAAGCAATCTAAATGTCATACTGAGAGAGGAAAGTGGAGGCTGTGTAGTATGTAGTATTCATGCAATTGTATTGTGCATTCAATGGGACAGACAAACTATGCTTGGATACAAAAACAGAGATTCTCAAAGATATATTGCTAAACTGCGAGGGGGAAGTCCAGCTCAAAAAATAAAGACATGTTCAGTTATTCCATTTTTATCAAATCCAATTCAAAAACAGGCATCAGAGTCACAGAGGAGTTAGTTACAGTTTGGAGAGGCAGCATTTAAAAGGGTGTAAACATATCTGAAATTCATCCAACTGTACTGTACATGAGATAAACCTTACTAAAGAAAATAATAGCTGGGCGCTGGTGGCTCACGCCTGTAATCCTAGCTACTCAGGAGGCTGAGATCTGAGGATCACGGTTCAAAGCCAGCCCGGGCAGGAGAGACCGTGAGACTCCTATCTCCAATAAACCACCAGAAAACCGGAAGTGGCACTGTAGCTCAAGTGGTAGAGTGCTCGCCTTGAGCTGAAGAGCTGAGGGACAGCGCCCAGGCCCAGAGTTCAAGCCCCACGACCGACAAAAAAAAAAAAGAAAATAATAAACCTTGAAAAAAAAACTAAGATCAACAACATTATCTTGTATCATTAGATTATGCCAGAAAAGTGTAAGAGACTTTACTTCTTAGCCAGGCCTCATGGCTTATATCTATAATCCCAGCTACGGAGGAAGCAGAGATCAGGAATACCCTCATTCAACTCCAGTCCACACACAGAAAAAAGTTAGTAAGGCCCTGTTTCAACCAATAAGCTGGGCTCGGTGGGATGCATCTGTGATACTAGCTACCCTGAGGCCATAAGTAGGAGGATAGCAGTCTGAGGTTCACCCCAGCTAATAATACTAGACCTTTTCTGAAAAAATAATTGAAGCATAAAGGGCTGGAGGCATGGCTCAAGTAAAAGGAAGCCTGTCTACTAATCACACGGCCCTGAATTCAACTCTCAAGACTGGGGGGCAGGGGGGTGGGGTGGGAAGCTTTGCTTCTCAATCAACAAGCTAGATTTCTATCTAATATCAGTACTCCCCACCCTCCTGATCTTGTCTACCTGTCTCAAGGTTAATATCAGAATGAGTAAGGAAGGGATCTAGAATCCTAGAGAAACATAAAAGTGTGTGTTCTTTTTCTGAGATCCCAAGTCCCACTTTGGAACATTCCTCACTTTGTTCTAGCTCTGGGCTCTTTGTTGATATTCACCATTTGTTTTTCATCCAGTCTGATGTTTTATATCAGGCTTTCTTTTTTCCATTCAAAAGATGTCTCTTTTTTGGTGGGTTGTGGGGCTTGAACTAGGGGTCTGGGCACTGTCTTCAGCTCCTCAGCTCAAGGCGAGCGCTCTACCACTTGAGCCACAGTGCCACTTCCGGTTTTCTGGTGGTTAATTGGAGATAAGAGTCTCATGGACTTTCTTGCTCAGGCTGGCTTTGAACATCATTCTCAGATCTCGGCTAGGATTACAAGTGTAGCCACTGGCACCCGGCTGATGTTTTTCTTTTCTCTTCTCACAGGATAGGCAAGGTGGGAAGGCTGAAGGTGGCATGGCGGCCAAGGCCGAACTTGTCATGCAGGTACCTAGTGATCTTCACGTCCAACTGCTTGTTCTAAGTGGGTCCAGGGCTATGGCGGGGAGGACAGGGCTCAGACTCTGAAGAAATGTATCTCAACGTTGGCTTTCTCATCTGATCCATTCTGTCACACAGGAGGACACTTTATTCCTGGCCTCTGGAGTTACCTTTGACCTCCACACTGTAGGCAAGTGGTGAGAAGGGAGATTGGCTGATCCATTGCTGGTCTAATTGGCTGTATCACCTCTTTATGAGCGAGTTACATTAAAACCTCAATGTGCAGACCTCCTAAATGATAACAAAAGTGTGGCACAAAAGCAGACAATGGGTTTTCCAGGATTGCCAGGCTGACACCAGAACATCCTCTGACAAATGATGCTGACCAGATCCCAAAGTTCTTCACCCTCAAATGTGTATTTAAGAACTCATTTTTCACTCAAGGTCCTCGATGGGTATCTTTCCTTTATGCCTTCCTGAAGTTCAAAGGGATGCAGACAAGACAGCAAAGAGTACTAGAGTACTCAAGAGTACTAGAAAAGAAAGTTGAAAACTGGGGCCTAAGCTTCATGGCACTGCTGTACCCTGTGAGTGCTGGACATCCCAATGAGAGCCTGTAGATTTAGTGTTTTGGACATTGAAATAGAACCATGGTAAGGATCTGCAGTAGCAAGACATCTAGAAAGGCAGCAAGTCACATGTAACACACACACACACACACACACACACACACACACACACACACACACACACACACACACACACACAGGTATATCACCTGGTTGGGTTGAGTCTGTCTGACTGAGCAGGGTCCATGCTATAAAGGCTGTTGGATATTTTGAACATCACACTCCCAGACACAGGAGCTAACTCCTCAACCTTCAAGATGCTTCCAAGTGTCATGCAAGCAGATGAAAATAATTCTGAAAAATCCTAACCAATAGCTGGACACACACCTGTAGTGAGAATCATAAATAGGAGAATCAAGATCCAGGCCAGCCCAGGGAAAAAGTCAAAACCTTTTCTCAGAAAATAACAGAAGATGGGGCTGGGAAGATGGCTCAGTGGGCCTTGCATGCATGAGGCCCTGGGTTCGATTCCCCAGCACCACATAAGAAAAAAAGCCAGAAGTGGCGCTATAGCTCAGTGGTAGAGCGCTAGCCTTGAGCTGAAGAGCTGAGGGACAGCGCCCAGGCGCAGAGTTCAGGCCCCACGCCCGGACCCAAAAAAGAAAAAAAGAAATAACGGGAGCACAAAGAGCTAGAGGAATGGCTCAAGTGACTTGAGATCAAACCCCAATGCCACCAAAATAAAATTATAAAAATGCCAAACAAAGTCATTGTACTTTTCGATGTATTGCATGCTGTGCTTGCTGGATTTGTAGTCTGAGATCTAGCAATGAAGGCATTAGATATTGAATATAGAGCAGAATTGTATGTCTGTGTCAGAAGTGACAAGAGTGGATTTTGAGAGCCACCCGTGTGTGGCACCATGAGACCCATCTCCTCCTGACGCAGTTAGAGTCCATTTGGTACTTTCAGACACTTACCACAAAAAAGTAAAAATAGAAAAACAAACTCAAATACAGAAGTTAATTCAAGTGTCTTCATTTCAGTTGTCATGAACAAAGGAACAGGATGGCTTTGTAATTGGGCCCCCAAGGATGAGTTGTTTCTGTTTTATGAAGTGTGGAAGTAAGCGTTTAAAAATATGGAATAGGAGGGCTGGGAAGGTAGCTCAGTGGTAGAGCACTTGCCTTGCATGTCTGAGGCCCTGGGTTCGATTCCTCAGCACCATATAAGCAAAAAGAAAAAAAAGCCAGAAGTGGTGCTGTGGCTCAAGTGGTAGAGCGCTAGCCTTGAGCTGAAGAGCTGAGGGACAGCGCCCAGGCCCAGAGTCCAGGCCCCACGACCGGACCCAAAAAAAAATATATATATATATATATGGAATAGGAAAAGAAACCAGTTTGAATCAATATGTGAGAGAAACTTAAAGACACTCACTCACTGGAAGGTTCCCGCCTGGTTTGGCTGGACTATGGTTGAGATCTGGGAGAAATCAGTAGGTAGCTGTAGAAAAGGGCTACAAATGAGAAGGCCTGGAGAAGGTTCAGGGGTTAGGATTTTATTTTCGGAGCAATGAGGTGTCCTTAGACGTATCTGAGAAGGAGCAGAATGCTTAACATGGTGTCTGGGAAGGACCTACGTGGTGACAGCATACAAGACTCTCCCAGGGAATTATGGGGATCATGACAGCTGCTAGAGAGAAGGAGACATTTCAGGGAAAGATTCACGAGGGCAAGAGTCTTCCCAGGTGACCAGATGACTAGCCGTGCCTTTGACGGAAGCAGGAATCAGGAGAGAGGAGCGGTTTTGGATGATGAGTCAGGTCGGGCGTGAAGACGGGGTGCTGATGCTGAGACACTGAATGGAAGGCACTCACTAGACAGTGAGGTATGGGGGACCAGAGCTCAGGAGGAAAATTAGATCTGGAAATGTTGCTTTGAAAAGTGCCAGAGTGGAAGTGACTGTTGGCTCCAGGAGCGTTCTTTTATTTATGTGTATGACCAGATGGCATACCTTCTGAGTTATGTTCAGTTGTGTCCCTCACAAACTTTGATCTTGTGCTGTGGGCACAATGCCACACCATTGTTGAATGACTTGAAGCTACAGTGTCATCGCCCATCCCTGATCCAAACCCTCATTGCCATTAACCCTCCTCAAAGACCCTCAGAAAACTCAGCCAGTGGACAAAGACCTCCCTCCCCAACCGCCTCTCCTCCATGCCTGGGCCTGCTTTCCATCCACCTCTCCGAAGCTCTCTGAACATCAGCCCTCACTCACCCTTTTGTTGGACAAAGCAGATCTAATTGCTTTTTCTTTTACCTTTGAAGTATAAGATCATCCCTACCCCGGGTACCCACCCCTTGCTGGTCTTGGTGAACCCCAAGAGTGGAGGAAGACAAGGAGAAAGGTATGGTTTCTTCCTCTGACCCCAACAGAGTGCCATCTGGGAGACCCCAGACTCACAGCCAGCACTACCACGAACTGCCCCCAAGTGACTTCATGCCCTGTGACATGAGATAATGATACCTCCTCTCATGAGGTTACTCTGAGGATTAGAATCCATCAGGCACTTGGCCCAGGGCCTGTCACAGAAATCACAGCTAAGGTTCCCAGGTCAGACTGAGTTCTGGGATGCCTGTTCCAGCCTGCCCTCCCAAGGGTTATCTTGGTTTGAGACACATCTGATTAGGATCTCCTAGTCTAGCCCCATCCCTGAGAAGGAAGGGCTGCTGAACAAGAGAGAGAGAGAGAGAAATGGGGGGGGAAAGAGGGAGAGGACAACCAAAGCACATTCTGCCTCCCAGGCCTGTTCAGACTAGGAGTAATGTGAAGACCAGGCAGCAATTTAGAATCCAAGTAGAAAGAGGAGGGAAGAGGAGGTGTTGGAGGAGAAGGTCAAAAAGGAGGAGGACAAAGAAGAGAAATGGAAGAGGAGGAGGAGGAGGAGGAGAAAGAAGACAAGGGATCAAAGTTAAATTAAAAACTCTACCTAATTCAAGGGTCAGGGCATCCCTCCTGAGTGGCTTAATCCCTCCAGGAGCCAAGAACTCACCCCCAGATGTGGTTAGTGCCTCTCAGCCCTGCCAACCCCACCCCCTTGCATGTCCTTGGGTGAAGGTCCACTTCCCAGATGTGCCTTTAGAGCTCTAGACAGTTCATAAAGGCAGAATCACATTGCCCGGACCATACAGAATACACAGGAGGAGGTCTCCATGGCAGAAGAGCCTCTGAATCGCATTTCTGTTCTCTGGGTTTCTCTTCCCTGTCCTCTGCTGGAGGTGATGTTCGTGGGGTGGGGGCTGAAGTCTTAGATCACAGGATGACCTTGGAGCCAGGAAGTGAGTATGAAGAGATACCAAGATGCCCTAGAATGTCAGCCATTTTCTCTCTTAAGTTTAAGTAAATTCTTAGTCCCACAAGTGTTGAGGTCAAGAATTGTTTGCCCTTGTGTAATCTCTCTCTCTCTCTCTCTCTCTCTCTCTCTCTCTCTCTCTCTCTCCTTATTTCCCTCCCTTCTTCCCTCCCTTCCTGTGCCTTTTTTTCCCATAGAATTCTTCGGAAATTCCACTACCTACTCAACCCTAAACAAGTTTTCAACCTGGACAATGGAGGTCCCACTCCAGGGTATGAGACGACAATCTTTACTTTTTATACCTTTCCTCCTCCCCCTGTTTATATCTCTAGTGAAGAAATCTTCCCTTATCATCTTTCTAATCCCTCTCAATTCATCCCTCCTCCCATCTTTCGGTTATGCCTAGAAATACTCAGAACCCACCCCTTACCACTGTTTGAGAAATGGCCTCCTGTGCCTTGCTACTGGAAAAGTTGTTGCTTTTGTAAGAAGGGAAAACTGCCTATACCATTCATTTGGTTGACAAGAAGGGCTGGCTGATGAATTATTATTAGTTATTTATGGGGTCTGCTAGCTGGTACCTTCATGATTTGTCACTAAGGAAGAGAAATAGTGTTCTTATTGTGCTTACCAAAGTATTTGGAAATCTGTAGGGGCTTGGAGTTCTGTTGTTCTGTGCATCTTATTATGGGATTATTCAATTTCTTAGCCTCTCTCTTCCTGCTACGGGCTTGCGATATTTCCCTAGCAGTGAGATTGGAAGTCCCACTGTGGTTTGACTAAAGGTCTGGTGGGAATGGGCTGGTCTCTGCGTGGCTGACATGATGAGACCATCTATGTCATTAGGGATCCAGCGAGCATCCCAATGGAAGGACCAGAAAGATTTAGCTTCCTTCCAGTCAGAGCTAGTATTCTAGCGCCATCTGCTGGCCACTTTCTGCCAGGCTGTTTGCTCTTGCTGGACTGGGCTTTCCTACCTCCTGCTCTGCTTTTCTAAGGTGAACTTGTGAGACTCTTTCCAGGGGCTTGAGAAAGGACTCTAAAAATGGAATCTCTTCCTTACTATGACTGTCTGACACAAACAAGTTATTCGTGACAGTGGCAGTGCAAGACCCAGTTAAAAGGAGAAAAACACGAGTGCAGATTCAGTAGACCTGCCATGACTCTCTGACAAAACTTACTTCCAAACAGAACCCACCTAGACTTGGGCAATTGCTGTCACCATCTCTGTGTCTACCACTTACTGCACGTGAGAAGCAAGTGCCCTTACTGGCTCAATTTTTTTTCTAGGGTATTTTAGTACCTGAATTCAGTCTCTAACAAGTAAGTTATTTTTACCAAGCTCAGGTCTACTTTCAAAAGCACTTAGGAGCCACCAGCAGGGGGCCCATCTGTAACTCAAAGGCTGTGTCTCTGGAGAGAGCCTCCATTCTGAATTCACTTCTGTGGGAAAGCAGAGTTCTTCTGCCAGGGACTGGAAGAGAAGGAATGGTGATTTGCTTGCATGTGTATCCCTTATTTAGAGCCCTAAGCGTCTTCTCAGACCAATGTTAGGATGGTGTATAGGCTGCTAATGCATTAACATATATTAGCAAGACATTAAAATTATTTGCTAACTGGGCATCAGTGGCTCACACCTGTAATCCGAACTACTCAGGAGGCGGAGATCTGAGGATGATGGTTCAAAGCCAGCCAGGCAGCAAAGTCCATGACTCTTATCTCCAATAAACCACTCAGAAAACCTGAAGTGGTGCTGTGGTTCAAGTGGTAGAGCGCTCGCCGTGAGCTGAAGAGCTGAGGGACAGCGCCCAGGCCCAGAGTTGAAGCTACACAACTGACAAAAAAAATATTTATTTATAAATAAATAAATAAAATTACATGTTAAATATACATTTAATATATCACGATTAGTAATTACTACATTAGTACTTGTGATTTTTAGCTGCCATAAACTTCCAGACATTGTTAATACTTCCCTGGTTTGTTGTCTACATTATAATTTAAAGAAATGCAAATTTTCAATTAGCACTTAGAGACCACCAAATGTTTTTTGTTTTGTTTTTGTTTTTTACAAGTCCATGACCTTCGGAATATTAAGCACAGATGGTTGGGAATTAATGGTCCCCAAGTCAAGAGCCTTGCTCTAAAGAGTCAACACTTTTCCAGCAAAAGCAGCTGTGGTCCACTTAGGTCAGGGCCCACTGAAGAGCCAAATGAAATTCCATTAATTCAGTGCTTTGCACTTAAAGGGAGGTCAGAGGGATAAAATAGGCATCCTAAAAGGATGGTTTGTTTATTTCGTGTCAAAATGCACAATTGCGCATTCATCCGTCTGAATAGTAGAGAACTTCTAGATAACTGTTTTCTGTTTGTGTTGGTGTGGGGTCAGATTCTCCTCATAGGAGAATGGCTCCTTGGATTCTGCTCCATAGTCAAGGTCAGTGTGTAGTGACGTAGTGACGTCTGGACTCAGAATGTCACGTGACTCTTTCCCACCCCCAAACAATCTAAGTCGTAACTTACTCCAGAGCACAGGGAGACTGGGACTCAACAAGTATCAAATGTCATCCACAACCTGTAACAAGGCCACTGTGGCCTTTCTTCTTCTTCCTAGACTGAACTTCTTCCATGATACCCCAGACTTCCGTGTTCTAGCCTGCGGGGGAGATGGGACAGTTGGCTGGATTTTGGATTGCATTGGTAAGAATGGGTTGGGAGGGCTTTTACTGGTTATTTCTATTAAATATACTTAAAATCAGCAGAAGGCAGTAAAAGAAATGGAACATATCTGTATCATCTTTGTATCCACCTTTGGACTGATGTTTGACTACCTATCTGCTTTGGGTAGAAAAATAAAGAAAGATTCCTATGAATATGGACATCATCAGTTAGTGTCAGGCCTGGCCTCACAAGCATACCTGTTGTGGGCAGATTAGATTTGAGAGCAGGACTCCAGTCACAGGCTGATGGTGAATGAAGACTGGACAGGAAAGTCTAGATGCATAGCCCAGGGAAGTTCACCAGAACCTGAGTCTAGAGACCATATCTGCAAACAACAGATGAGTTCAGGCAAAGAAAGTTCATTCTGGGCTGTGTCTGTACATGTAGATCAAAACAGCAGTGGGAAGGGACTGGGAAGGTGGCTCGGTGGTAGAGCACTTGCCTTGCATGCAGGAGGCCCTGGGTTCGATTCCTCAGCACCACATAAGCAAAAAGTAAAAAAAAAGCCAGAAGTGGTGCTGTGGCTCAAGTGGTAGAGCGCCCAGGGAGGAGCTGAAGGACAGCACCCAGGCCCAGGGTTCAGGCCCTACAACCGGACCCAAAATAAAACAGCAGTGAGGAGATTGGTCCAAGCTGGGAGTCTGGACCCTGAATTCTTGCCTAGACCTTCCTGGATCTATGGGGCTTTACACATCACTCCCTGAAAGTAAGAGAGAGCACCTGTGAACTTCCAGGATGAGGGCATATTCCAGACCTAACCCTGCATAACCCAGATAAACACTGTGGAATTTACGGGCATCACAGCACTGGTAGAGCAGGCATCACAGTTAGATAGGGCAGAGTCTAAGCCCTAGGCTGCTACCAATTTTTGTCGTTCATCCTGCCAACACTTCTGGTGCACCTCTACGTGCCAAGCCCTCCGCTGCACACTAGAGATGCTGCAGTGAACAAAATGGCACACCCAAAAAAATCCCAGCCTCATGGAACCTAGAGTCAAGAACCAGGCAACCAAAAATGATGTAGACTGTCAGAGTAGTTAACAAAAATAACAATAATAATAGGGAAGGCAGCAAAACAGAGCAGAGGTGGGGTTACAATCTCAAACTGAGTAGCTAGGGAAAAACCTCACAGAAAGAAATTACATGGAGACTTAAAAGTTGGATTGAGTTCTCTAGATGCCTGAAGCAGGAGGAGTCTAGGCAGAGGGAGCAACATGTGCAAAGGCCCTGAGGTATAAACAGGCTGAGCTGTTGAAGGCAGGCCAGAGTAGCCTAAGCAGAGGACATGGCCAAAATGAAAGGTCAGGGTCAGGTGGACAAGTGGGACATGACATACAGCATGGCTTTGCGAGTAGGAGAGTCCTACGAGGGTAGGTGATTTTGAGCAAAGAGGAATGTGACAAATTAAGGGACCGGGGCAGAGCACGGGACCATTTCAGAGGCTACTATAGTGACCCTGGCAATAGGTGGCCAGAACCTGGCCACAGGAGACCTGGAAAGTGCTGAAAGGTAGCTAGAGGTGGAACCTACAGGGTTTGTTGACAGATTGGATATGGGAGATGAATGAGAGGGGTCAGAGATAAGCCAGGCTTAGACCCAGAGCCAGGCAGAGGAGGCCAGGCATGGGTGACTGTAAGTGGACCCCCTGGAGGGGAGCAGGTGCACCTACCACGGGCTGCTTCCCCCACCCCTCCCTCCAGCTTTGGTTTCCATGGACACGGGCTGCTGAACAGCCACCCCCGCTCTGCTGTCACCTAGACTGGAGTTGTTGGTGGGAGGAGGGCGGAGTCTTCTGGGAGTAGGGGAGAGAAAGGCTGATCGGCAGAGGTCTGCTCTCCATCATGAGGGAGAAAGCAAGCTGAGGGGGGGGGGGGGGAGTTTGCCAGAACTCATCTGCACAGACACAGGTGACAGAAGCTGCTCAAAACAGAGAGAAGATTGTGTAACGTGGAAGAAAGGTTAGGGCTTTTATCCACGAGGGAAAAGATTAACTACACAGAGCATTCCTTCAGTCACTCAACATATACTCAGCCCTTCATGGTCCCCATCATCCCAGTGGTCCTCTCTCTGACCTTGCCCAACTCCACCCCCCACCACCAACCACAGTGCTCCTTCCTGAACGTTGGTGGGTTTGTGATAAACATTCATAAGACATATCCCATTCCTCTGTGTGTGTGTGTGTGTGTGTGTGTGTGTGTGTGTGTGTGTGTGTGTACTGTAACACACCCAGGACCTCGCGCTCTTCCTCAGCTTTTTCAGTCAAGGCTGATGTTCTCTCGCTTGACCCACACGGCTACTGCTAGTTGATTGGAGATAGCCGTTTCACAGGCTTTTCTACCTAGACTGGCTTCAGAGCAGGAGCCTCAGATCTCAGCCTTCTGAGTTAGCTAGGGTTACCTGGCCTCCATTCCTCTTATACTAGAGACAAAGGCCCTCCAAATGATCCGCAGGGCCCTGGGTGCTCACTGGCTCCTCTGCCCTCCCATCATTTCCTCTGAGGCCCTCAGCAGTCCAGCCACTCTGCCCTGCGGTCAGCCCCTGGAGCACACCGCGTGCCTCTCCACCTAAGGGCCCTACCCACGCGGATCCACCTGCCTGCATCCCCACCCACCCCACCCCCACTTCCTGCCTTTGCTCTGTTAGTTTCCACTTCAGACCTCAGCTAAAGGGGGAGCTTCCTCTGGGGGCAGCCCCTACATCCCTGCTAGCCTTGAATCCCTCGTATTAGGACGGTGCTCCTTTCCTTTCTGATAGGAATATGGAGGTACACCTTCTTTCCATGAGATCTCACACGATCGGTCCCCCCCTGCATTGTAGACACCCTCAGAGCCTGAGCCAGGATGTTGTTTTTGTTGTTGTCCATCCTCAAAGGCTGTGCATGACCCAGCCTCTGGCATTTGTTAAGCCATGTGGAGATGGCGTGGTGAGTGAGGCACATTCCCCCAGGAGTTAACAGCCTGTTCATGGAACAAACAAGTTGATCATTATAGGAGAGTATGATGAGACTCCAGGTGCTAAGAAAACCCTGGCAAAGCAGCAGGCCCAGACTGGAGCGACCTGGGGACATCTCCTAGAAGCAGCTTCGAAGCTAAGCAGAGAAGATCTCTGTGATTTAGGGAGTTGAAAACCCTTGTGGATGGTTAGCTTATGGAGTGGAGGATCAGGCCGGGGGAAGGCAGAGTCTGGATCCTGGGCCTGTGTGTGTGTGTGTTAAATGGTAATAGGAAGCTGCCACCGAGGTTGAGGAGTGTGCGTCCATGATGGGGCTGTGACCCTGTGTGTGGAAATGTGCAGAGCACACAGGAGAGCAGAACTGGAGAGAAAGATCAGAGGAGAAGGAATCATGCTTGCACTCAGGTGCTGCTGTGGGGGCGGAGAGAGGAGAGGAGACTGTTCGAAATCTATTTAGGAAACAGCATGAGGAAGTGATGTGTAAATGGATGAGCGTGAGGAAGAGGCAACGCTGAGCATAATGTACTGGTTTCTGGGCTCAACCATCCTGAGGATGGTTGGCCTGCTACTGTGGGGACCATAGAAGGGACAGGCATAAGAAAACAAGAGCCTTCCAGCAAAAAGAATAGCATGTGCAAAGACAGGGAGGTAGAACATCGAATCACATGAGCTGGGAACAGTGAGAGAATCGGGCCTTGCTTCATCTTCTGCCTCAACCCTTCCAGTGTTTATCTCAGCCCTCAGCTTCCCTGAGCTCAGCCATTTCAAGCACCCGTCAGACAACCTGAAGGACCTATAAGTGCCTATTTTGCCCCGGGTAACTTTAGCTTGAGTCTCAACTTCTGATTCCTGCAACTCCTTGTAGCCCTGTCACTTTGCTGACTTCCAGAGGCCCCATGGACTCAGAACCCAATGAGTGCCTGTGCTGCCCCCCTCAACCTTCCCTGCCCAGCCACTATGCTGCTGCAGATTTGTAGCCAGATGAAAATAGGCTCTGCTGGGCTTACTCTCATGGCTGTGTCCAATAACCCCTTCAACTCTCAGTGGAGGAAAGAGAAGGAATCTGCGTACTTGCCATTCTGAAAAGTAGTAGAAATAGAAGCTAGGTCTGTGGGTGCCAATAACACCTGGAGGGTTTGCTCGGGTTTTTCACAATGTTATCTTTTGACATTGTAAGACGGAAATCTTTTTCGTTTGTTTGTTGTACCCAAAGAAAGAACTGGAGCTTAAACTCAGGGTCTTGCACTCTTGCTTAGCTTTTTTGGCTGAAAGCTAATGCGCCTGGGCTAACTTTAGACCATGATCCTGAGATCTCAGCCTCCTGAGTAGCTAGTTTTAGACCTGATCCACAAACACCTGGTTTTAACCTTTTAAATCTGAATGGGTTTACTTGAGCATTTTCAGGTTTCCAAATGCCCCCACTATTCCTTAGTGTTCTTTGTTGGTTTTTTTCTTTTTTTCTTTTTGTTCTTTGTTGGTTTTTTTTAACTAATCTATACATCACCAAAGCTCCTGAGAAGAGGAGGGAAATAGACTTGAAGCCACAGAGATCTGGGTTGAATACTAGTTCTGGAATTACTTTCTCTTAGTGAATCCCCATTTCTGTGCGTGCGTGCGTGCGTGCGTGCGTGCTTGCTTGCACTGGTCCTGGAGCTTGTACTCAGGGTTTGAGTTATTGTCCCTTAGCCTTTTTACTCAAGACTAATGCTTCACCACTTGAACCACAACTCCATTTCCAACTTTTTTGGTGCTTAATTGGAGATAAAGGGTCTCACAGATTTCCCTGCCCAGGGTTGGCTTCAAACTGCAATCCTCAGAGCTCATCTTTCTGAGCAGCTAGGATTACAGGTGTGAGCCACCAGTTCCCAGCTCTCTATTTCTTCATCTACAAGCAGAAGGATCATAATTTGCAGTGATTTAAGAGATAAATGAGCCATATGCCAGTAATCACTAAGGGTTAAAAACCACACAAACGTATGTGTATGAGATGTGTGCTGCCACTTTGAAGAGCAGAATTAGAAGGATATTTGGATAAACAGGTGCAAGTTCCAAGGAGACAGATTTCGTTCACTGTGGAGTAGAAACTGACAGAGCTGGCATAGTTCACAGTGGTTAATCCACTACAGATGGAATAGATACTCTCCACCATGGGGGTATTCAAACAAAGAATGAGCTGGAGATGTTTGAGCAACAGATCAGGGATTACAAAATAACTCAAAAATGCTGTAATCCCATGCCATATGGTTCTGTGAGTTGCAGATAAGGCCAACTTTGCAAAGCATCCACCAGTGGCTGTCCTGCCTCTTGGAACAGGAAATGACCTTGCCCGATGTCTTCGCTGGGGAGGAGGTGAGTCTGCATGCTACTGACCTTCCCTGGGGACTGGTGTAATAATTTACAGGGATAATCTACAAAGTTCACTTACAGGCGGGTGTAAGAACACACACACACATGCGTGCACACATACACGCTTACACGCACTGGTACTGGGGCTTGAACTTAGTGTCTGGGTATTGTCCTTAGCTGTTTTGCTCAAAGCTGGCACTCTACCACTTGAGCCACTGCTCTACTTCTAGCTTTTGGGTGGCTAATTAGCAGTAAGAGTCTCACAGATTTTTCTGCTTGGGCTAGCTGTGATGCTCAGATCTCAGCCTCTTGAGTATCCAGAATTCCAGGCATGAGCCACTGGTGCCGGGCTAGTACTTACCTTCTTCATGTAGAATATTCCAGAGTAATTCTCAATGGCATTCATATGTAATCTATGACCCTTCTTCTGGGATCCAGAAGCCCTGTGCTCATCCCTCCCCATATTTACCATCCTCTGGAAACTGAGCTTAGAGCCTGACTCCCCACTATAGGATATGGTCAACTTTAGGGAAAAGACTCATTTGTCCTCTCCCCAGTGTTCACCCCATAGAAGTTCACTTAGATGGTTTTAGCATGAAATTCCACCTCCCTTAAATTTACGATGTGAATTAGGATTCGGAAGACAGACTGAAATGTCACACTGCCAGCTACTGGGGGCATCTAGAAGATTCCAGGTCCCCAGTGCCTTGAGCTCTCCTTCTGAAATTTCCCTTAAAGCAGTAATTATCTTACAGAACAAGGAGCTAAAGAGAGCTTTGGGAATGGCGGCAGCCGGGGGGCACTGGGCATGCGTCGGAGAGTGAGGTTCATCTCAGCACAGAGCAGACAGATCCATCTGGCAAGCAAAAGAGGGGCTGGAACTCCAGATGGCTGATCAGTTCATTGAGTGATTCAAGACCAGGCTGAGTGGTATCATTGTTAAGAGAATTAGTTCTTGCATGGAGAGCTGGAACAAGAAGCAGGAGCCAGCCTTAGGAGCCATTTTCACATTTGGCCTACAATACTCTTTTCTGGACTTAACAGTTATTTCCCACACACAGTTAAGCATACATTCAACCCATCAATTCTGTAGGGCCTGTGTTAGCTCTACAGGCCTTCCCATCTTTAGACAATACCCACTCACCTGCTGTTAAGTTTCCCATCCTCAGCTCTTCCTAATCCCTATTATCACCCCCTTCTCCGTAGGTCAGGGAACCCGTGTCTCCAGTCCAGAGACATACTATAGATTCTCTAGCCACAGATGCTCCAGCCTGTCCTGACACTTAGCCTTGTTGTTCTCCTGACAAACGCAATACCATCCTCCGTAGGTTATGAAGGAGGAAGTCTGACAAAAATCCTGAAGGACATCGAACAGAGCCCCTTGGTGATGCTAGACCGCTGGTATCTAGAAGTGATCCCCAGAGAGGAAGTGGAGAATGGGGACCAGGTCCCATATAGCATCATGAACAACTATTTCTCCATTGGCGTGGTGAGTTGGTCAGTGGTGCCCCTTGTGTGCTCTGATGCCCGTTTTCATCCTACCTGCCCCCAGCCCTGACTTGGCTCTGAGCATCCTTGAATCTGGCATGAGTGTGATCACCCTAACTGTACACCTTCTTGACCCCTTGATCATGGAGGAAATTCTTCCTGCTACAATTTTAACAAACACAAGACGAGACTGGAAATGTGTTGAATGATATTTACCCTTGTGTTATGTAAAGCACTAAAAGAAAAACAAAACTAAGAAGTAATCAAGGTGTAAGGTTCAGGAGAAACTGATTTGTTTTGCCATGCTTGTGATTGAAGAAGCCAACCCAGGGCCTAGGCACATAAGAGCTCTACCCCTGAGCTCCTTTCTCTACCCAGAGTTCTGGTTCTCAAAGGGCACTGTGTGGTCCCACCTGACTTTGCAGGCTTAGCATTCCTAATTTCTTTCTTCCTGTTATCTCTCCTCTTCTTAGTCCTTCGCCACATAATCAAAGTGCTTCATTCAACTCTGAGGAGCTATATTACATTGAAGGAATGGTTCAATGTGCCTGACTCACCACTCCCAACACACCAGTCCACACACGTGCGCGCGCACGTGTGTGTGTGTGTGTGTGTGTGTGCATGCACACACACATACACACAGCACAAGGCCAGAGCTGTGTTCCTATGACATCCTCACTCCAGCAAGTGTAGCTCAGTTAGTTTATCTCAGTAAATTCAGCCTCTGGTCCCAAAAGGACTGAACAGATTGTACTTTCCAGACTGATGGAAACTGGATAAGTGAAAAAAAATCAATCGTGGCCATAAATCAATCTGGGTTTGGAAAAGTAGTGCCACAAAGAGCTACAAAGGTGTATTGAGCATCTACTGTGTGTTCTCCACTCTGGCAGGTTTTGTATATTCTAGTCCTCACGGCAATCCTACAGACATTTTACAGAAGAGATTAATGATTCATACATGTAGAATGAGAACAGGAAAAGCTTCTCTCCTACCTTGGACGCAGGGTCCTTGCTGTCTACTTCCTAGCACAAGACTAGCGGGATACTGGTAGCTCATGCCTGTAATCCTAGCTACTCAGAAGGCTGAGATCTAAGGATCGTGGTTCAAAGCCAGCCCGGGCAGGAAAGTCTGTGAGACTCTTATCTCCAATGAACCACCAGAAAACTGGAAGTGGCGCTGTGGCTCAAGTGGTAGAGTGCTCGCTTTGAGCTGAAGAGCTGAGAGACAGTGCTCAGGCCCAGAGTTCAAGCCCCATGACCGACAAAAAAAAAAAAAGACTGTGCTCATGGATCCCTGCTTCCCCAAATGTTGGGACACTTGCACCTGTAGACCATCCTCATCTGTGCCTCTTTGGAGAATGGTAGTGGTTAAAGAAGAAAGGAAGAGAAGGAGGAAGGGAGAGAGGAAGGAAGGAAGGGAAAGAGGGAAAGAAGGAAGGAAGGAAGGAGGGAGGGGGGGGAGGGAGGGAGGGAGGGAGGGAGGGAGGAGGGAACAATGAATCATTCCCTATATTTACACAAGAATCATACTTTATATTTACAGGAAGTTTGAAAATTACTGTATTTCTAGGTTTTTGGTGTTTTTAAAAACTACTTTTGACTACATTGAAGGCATTTATAATCTCTATTTTCTGTGGGAGTGAACAGTGACTCAGATTAAGGCACCTGCCTTACTTGTGTTCTTTTTCTTTCTTTTTTTTTGGGTCCGGTCGTGGGGCCTGAACTCTGGGCCTGGACACTGTCCCTCAGCTCTTCAGCTCAAGGCTAGTGCTCTATCTCTTGAGCCACAACGCCACTTCCGGCTTTTTTCTTTTTGCTTATGTGGTGCTGAGGAATTGAACCCAGGGCCTCATGCATGCAAGGCAAACGCTCTACCACTGAGCCACCTTCCCAGCCCCTTGTGTTCTTTTTCTATGGCTGCAACAGAAGACAGAAACATTCCTAGGCCCCAGTCGGGTTCTGAGAGTGTGAAGGTGACAGATTTTGAACAAGTTCTGTGGTTCCTCTGCTCTGAGCTGGTTTAGCCTCCCACACCTTCAGCCTCCATGGAGGGAGGGTACATCTTTCCCAAGCTCTCCTTTGGGGCCGCTTCCATTGACTTCTGCAGACCCACCCCTCTTCTTGCTGTAAGGCCATCCTCTCTTTGGTCTCTTCCCAGCTTTGTTTTCCCAGCAGGAGCGCTGTATCTTTGAACTCCTGCCAATCAGAAGTCACTGATGCCTTGGTGCTCAGGGGACTCCTGAAGCATGGGCTTCATTGTTGATTTTGCCAGACTTCATGTCCTTTTTCCTGTAGTAACCAGAGTATGTAACTCACTAGCATTTACTGAAGACCTATAACACACCTATAACACACCCCATTGGTAGATATAATCAGTCTGCATTTGTGTTTTGGAAGAGGGAATGGAAGCTTAGAGATCTACTGAAGGAGTCCAGATAAGGGTCGGAGCCCTTGGTGTTGAGTCGATGAACTGACTGTAGCCTCTGCACCACCCCCTCCATCTTCACACTACTGAAAACAACACGGTGGGGAGGGCTCAAAATATAGTGTATGATGGCTCACCAACACTCCTTATCAGAAATGGAAATTCCACCCCCTCACCACATACTGATTCACATTCTGACTCAGGAGATCTGGGCAGGATCTGGAAATTTGCAGAGTGTGTGTGTGTGTGTGTGTGTGTGTGTGTGTGTGTGTGTGTGTGTGTGCATGCATGCATGTGCACCAGCACTAGAATTTAAACTCAAAGCCTGTACATTGTCTCTTGGCTTTAACTCTCAAGGCTAGCACTCTACCACACTCTACCACAGCTCCACTTTTGGTTTTTGGGTGGTTAATTGGAGATAAGAATCTCATGGACTTTTCCTGTCTGGGCTGGCTTCGAACCGTGTTCCTCAGATCTCAGCCTCCTGAGTAGCTAAGATTATGAGCATGAGCCTTTAGCACTTGGTAGAAATTGAATTTTGAATGATTGTTAAGACCATTCTGATGCAAACAGTGATAAGCATGTCCTCTGGAAGACTACCAATCAGACATGACTGGGGCCCAGGTGCTCAGGGAACTCTTGGACATGGGCATCCATCATCAGTTTTTGCCTTTTCTTTGCCTTTTCTGAAGAACTTGGAATGCTTCCATTGATACAGTTCATTAGAGTAAAGAAGAATGGTCAGCTGGGCACTGGTGGCTCATGCCTGTAATCATAGCTACTCTGGAGGCTAAGATCTGAGGATTGCTGTTCAAAGCCAGCCCTGGTAGAAAAGTTCGTGAGACTCTTATCTCCAATAAGCCACTAGAAAACCAGAAGTGGTGCTGTAGCTCAAACGGTAGAGCACTCGCCTTGAGCTGAAGAGTGCAGAGACAGCACCCAGGCCCAGAGTTCCAGCCCCACAACCAACAAAAAAGAAAGAAAGAAAGAAAGAAGAATGGTCAATGAAAGTGGCTCTTTGGACACAGAAATCAGAACTGAAATAAATGAAAGTGAAGGGAGCTAGGGAGATGTAGACCTGTAAACAACCAGCCAGGGGTAGGAACTGCTCAGTAGCAGACCTGGCTAGCCTGCATGGGAATGCGCCAGTGGCAGGTCACAACCAGGGTTTCCTTCAGAATCTTTAGCACCAACCTTCCCTGTCTTACTTAATACACTCAGCTCTGCCTCACCAAAGTGATAAAAAAAATTCCCAACATCTGTCTGCCTCTGTGGAATGCCCTTCATGAGACTTTTACCGTTTCAGTATTTGATGGACAATACCCCTCAATTAGCTGAGTATCAAATCCAAGAGCTAAAAATCAAGATTCCAATTCATTCTTGCAGTGGAAGACAAGGAGGGAAAGAGAATGGTCAGTTAATAGCTCCCCAAGGAAATACTTATAAACAGATTCCCCATTGCCCTCGGTGGTCAGGAATCATGTGTGTTCTTTGTCTATCTCAGGCTGACTTAAAATATTACAATCTAGTCACCTTTCAAGCTATGAAGAACTTCACAATATCCTCCTGCTTTTCTTTCCCATCTACCCTTAGCTTGTGCATATTTAATATGATATTGCAGATGAGTTGAGAAACTAGGACTGTTTTTATCTCATTGGTGTGCCCTTAGCTTTCTCTCAATAAAATGTTTGCAGGTGTTGTGTGCTTGCTCTTTAAAAGGTGGAAAGAAAACCTTGAGAAAACAAGTAACCAAAATGGCAACCCTGCCAGAGTCTGGGGCTGACATTTGCAGAAGGTCTTGCTCCCTGTTTGACTTCCTCACCTTTGTAAGAAAGGAAGGAGATGTGTAAACCCACCCAGTTCTACCTCCTTACAATGATTAAATAAAGTCAGATTACTGTAGCAAAGAGATCTCTGCAAAGTCTTTGCCACTTCCTGAAGAGCTTGGGATGCCTCCATTGACACTAAGTAGCCGCCAACTTGGAATTTATACAGACCATGGCAGTGACACCTCTATGATGCCCCTGCATGCTGTAGATCAGAATTTGTCCTGATGAGTTCACTTAAGCCCTTTGGTGCCAACAGAACCTGTTCAATGGATAGAGGGTTAAATAAGACAGACTGTCCTGGGCTATCCACAGAGTGACTATGGCCTAACTGCCACCACATCCCCAACCATGTGCCAGCTTCCCAGCCCTGAAGACTTAAGATACTCAGCCTTATCATTCCTTCTCACTGAGAATATCCACTGTCAAGAGATTTGAAACATAGTCATCCAAGACATCACTTCCTTTGACTTCTCTGGCTTCTTCCTCCCTGCTCTGTATTTTTAGATGAGCACAAATGTCAGGATGGCCAGGTATCAGTGACAGGAAGTTTGGGACTACAGAATAATTCCTGGAGAATGTGTAACTCTGAACAGGCTCCGCTTTCACTGAGCCTTAATGGGATGTGTGAACAGCTAATCCCTCCATTCAATGAAATCTATTTTAGATGCCAAGGGGAGTCCAGGGGATGCCAAGGAAAGGCCACACTGTCATATTCGCCCGAGCACCGTTTTCTGTCTTATAGATTGTTGTTCAAGTTCACCAGCCTTGTTTTCTACAATGACAAGCCTTCTCCCTATTAGGGAATGGGTCAACATCATTTGTCTTCAGAGTGGCAGATTCTTTCCACATAGAGCTCTGTAAAGGTCCTAAGACACTGAACCCTTCTGAGGAGTAACTTGGGCAAGAAGCTGGCGGCCCCTTTCCCCATTTGGTTATCCACAATGAGCAAATCTCAATCATCTGACCTATTATCTCCTTTCTGTCCTTTTCAGAAGTCTCCCAAATGACTTTGCCCTTACCCAACATGGCAGTTATGAGCTACATGTGGCTGTTGTGTATTTGAAATAGACTCTCTAAAGTAGGTGTGTGCACTCTAGGTGTAATACACATCCAATTTCAAAAAACATACAGTGTGAAGAAAATAAAATGCCAAAGATATTTTATAATGATTGTACATTGAGATGAAAATATTTGGAACATATTGTATTAATTAAAATATTTTATGAAAAATAGCTGGAAAGTGGTGGTGGCTCACATTGTAATCCTAGCTATTCAGGTAGCTGAGATCTGAGGATTGTATTTTGAAGACAGCCCAGGCAGGAAAGTCCATGAGCCTCTTATCTCCAATTAACTGCCCCCAAACTGGAAGTGGAGCTGTGGCTCAAAGTGGTAGAGTGCTAGTCTTGAACAATAAAAACTCTAGAACAAGATCCAGGCAACCCCCACTACTGCCAAAAACAACAACAACAATAATAAGATCTGTGTTTTTTTACTAAAAACTTTTCAGTTATATATGTGGCATGTACTATAACTCTATTGAACAACACTGCCCTAGAAATTCAAAAATCTCAAAGTCCAAATAACAGCTGTTGTGTGTATTTGAAAAGGACCCCAAACCTTTCATCCAACAATGTGCTTGCAGTTTGGGTTCAGAGCGGCCATCATGGCTTCCCCTGAGTCTGCACTTTCCATCGCTTCAAAAGTGTTTTATTTATTTATTTGTTTATTTATTTTTTGCTGTAATCATCACCAACAAAAGGACCAGAACTGCTCATAGCTCTGGTTTCTAAGTTTCAAATGGAATCACTACAGATTATAAATATGTTGAGGTTCGTACACAAGATGGTGAAGAGAAGGAAGAATCTTGATTCTTTTCCATCCCCAGGTAGACAAACCTGGTCAGAGTCTTTGCCATTGCTGCTTTTCAGTGAGAGCTCAGCGCTCCCCTGCCATTTTGAGTATTTGCCAAGGGATCACATTTCACTTCATCAAATCAGGAACTACATGCTAAACTAATAGAAAAAGAAGCCTTGGGAGACCTAGTGATGGAAAAAACAAGGACAATCAGATGAGAGAGAGAGAGAGCGCGCGCTATCTCTGCCAATATCCCAGAGAATGGAAACCAGTACTGTGGGCTAGGTGGGAAGGTGGTGAAATATAAATCATGCCAAGCAGTATGTGATGGCTTTTTTCCTTTTGTTTCTGATAGAATAAAATCAGTGTTTCAGAGTGAAGTAGGGAGGTAGGTCTGGATGGCACCATATTGGCCACATGGTTAATGGTAAGGTCTGGCATCTTGTCTTCATGGTTAGAGAAGGGAAAGTCCTGCTTCCCGGGTGATAGGCACACCTGAATTCCTAGTGGAAGGAAGTCCCACCCCCAGGTGATGGGTGTGCCTGAATTCCTGGAGGCAGGAGCTGGTATCTCGCTGGTAGGCTACTAAAACTGTCAGTCCAGTGCCTGGGACTGGGAATTTCCTGTGACCCTGCCCTGAGCCTATTTAGGCCCAGACCAGCACAGGTCCCATTACACCATGCCAAATGTCTCCCTGTTCCAGTCCTGTCTCCTGTCTCTTGGCTCTTCTCCAGTCACCATGGTGTCCCTATTCGGCTCTCCATTGGAGCTGAATTATTTTGTTGGCATTGTTTTTGTTCTTTCTTTCCTCTCTGGCCTGTTTCCTAACAGTATTAAGTGTATTTGTGGGCTGCTCTTAGTTCTGAGACACCAAGTCCAGGACAGGGCAGTTGTTTCCAGCTAATAAAGATTCCTTTGTCACCTCTGAACATGCCTCTGTGGACTTCTCCACTCTGAGGTTATTTCAAGAGGAACATAGTAGATGGAATGTTTTCTTCATTTGTAGAGAAGCATTTGACAAATGTCACATGAATCTTATTGAGCCCGTTCACTGAGACTTGCTGGAAGAGAAGGGGTGGGGCACAGTCCAGGAGCCAGAATTGCTGCTGTCTGGAGAAAGTGCCTGCCCTGTAGGTGCAGGGGTGGAGAGAGAGGGAACACTCCCTGGGCCGACTCAAGGAAGACTGCCTAAGTGTACAAGGAAATTTCTTCACACCTTCAGCTCTCCAGGTGTCTTTTTTTTTTTGCCAGTCCTGGGGCTTGAACTCAGAGCCTGAGCATTGTCCCTGAGCTTGTTTTTGCTCAAGGCTAGCACTCTACCACTTGAGCCACCGCTCCACTTGCCAGCTTTTTCTGTTTACATGGTACTGAGGAATTGAACCCAGGGCTTCACGCATGGTAGACAAGCACTATACCACAAAGCCACCTTCCCAGCCCTTCTCTGGGCCTTAAAAATAAAAAATAAATTAGTAGCTGATATTTAGCTATTAAATTCCCAAGACATTATTTCACCAAATGGTATTTGCCAACCACAAGATAAACCTACTTTCTTGACTTACTCTCCCAAATTTCAAATGGTAGCTGCTGGCTTCGGTCACTTCTACTAACGGCAATTCCACCAGACAGAGTACATACTTGTTTGCTGCACTCCGTGTGTGTGTGTCTGTGTGTGTGTGTCTGTGTGTGTGTGTCCGCACGTGTGGCAGTACTGGGGCTTGAACTGAGGCCCTCATGTTGTCTTTTGGCTTCTTCACTCAAGGCTGGCACTCTGCCACTTGAGCCATACCACTGCTTCTGGCTCTTTGCTGGTTAATCTGAGAAACGTTTCAAGGCTAGCTTTGAATCTGCCATGAGCAGATTTTTTTTCCCACTCAGCATTCAGAAATAATCTTTTGAAAAGTTTTCCTGATGAAGAAATAGACTATATATTAGCTGAAAAGTTACTGCCTGAAATTTTGGGCTTTTTTTTTTTTTGCCACATATTCCAGCAAATTGGTTTCTATTTTTTTTTTTGTTTGTTGTTGTTGTTCCTTAAACAAATCTGAATCAGCTCCTTTGTTTCTAGGTCATCTCCATCTCCAGCCCAATTAGGCTGCTTCTTTCTGACACCCAGCACCTGTGCCCAATGTGCTGGCATAGGGCTTATATGACAAGGGAGTGGTACAAATTCTTCTGTTGGAAAAATGCAACCATTACAAAAGGTAGAAGACCAGGTTTGAGGAGGAAGATTGGGTTCAATTTTAGGTTTGGAGCTCAGAGTTGATTCTGGAGCTAGACAGTTCAGGCAAAAGGATGGAAAGCTGGGAAATAATGGTATCATGAGAATCATCCATCCTCACAATGAGATCTGGCCAATGGTACAGTCAAGGAAGTATCAATAAGAGGACAGCAAAACATCGTGGATGTGGTTTGAAACTATTTACCTTGGAAGCAGGCTTGAATGGAATGATCAAGATGCAGAAACATTTAATATGTTTTTAAATAGTCGACTAGGGGGCTGGGAAGGTGGCTCAGTGGTACAGTGCTTGCCTTGCATGCATGAGGCCCTGGGTTGGATTCCTTAGCACCACATAAGCGGAAAAAATCCAGAAGTGGCACTGTGGCTCAAGTGATAGAGTGCTAGCCTTGAGCTGAAGATCTGAGGAACAGCGCCCAGGTCCAGAGTTTAAGCCCACAACGAAGAAAAAAAAATAGTCAACTAGGGATGTTATCCAATGTTACTAGTTATTTCTGCTGATAAGAATAAGATTTAATATATAATAGCATCTGCCTGCATCAGCTTTCTGACTTTTGCCAATATACTATAGCTGTGTAAGATATTGTTGTTGAGGGAAGCTGAGTGAAAGGAACGTAGGAACTCTACTACTTCTGCAAATTCTTGGAAGCCAAAATATTCTGAAAGAAAAAGGATTTTTAATTAACATGACACAGTAAGACATTTTCAAAGCTTCATATCCTGTCTCATGTTCACACACAGGCCACTGCTGTTTACCTGCTCAGAGACTCTTCCCCTCCAAGGACAGGGGTTCCCCTTCCCTCCCCGCCCCCATGAACTATCTGCTTCTCCCTGGGCCTGGGATGTGATGTTGGCAGCCATGACTCTGTAGACAACCAGAGCAGGCTCTGTGAGTACTGATGGCACCAGTCTCTTGCCTTTGAGGGTGATGTCCAGCTCAGAGCCCCGGGCTGTGACATGGAGCCTGCTCTGTGACCTGGAGAATTTGTGTAATTGCGTCCCTCCCCTCCACATTGCCTGGCCACAGCCACTGATCAGGCCCTCTGCTCTCGTCTTTTTGCAGGATGCTTCCATTGCGCACAGATTCCACATGATGAGAGAGAAACACCCCGAAAAATTCAACAGCAGGTAAGAGGGCTACATGCCCGCTGCCCTGCAGCCCCACCGCTGCGAGCAGCCAGCCAGACTTCACCTGCTGCCACGGAAATGTTCTTGGCCCAGGCCACCCTGGGACTTTGCTTTCCTGCCACATCTCCGGAAGGAGAGTTTCCATTTCAAAAAAAAAAAAAATCAGAAACCTGCCATAGCCTGGATGCCTGTCCCCAGCCAGAGGATCTGTGCACGGGGAGGGATTTGGAAGTGAGAGAGGGCGGGTGAGTCCGCTGGTGGGTGGCAAGGAGCCTGCTATTAGCTCAGTGGAACCCCCTTCTGGGGATCAGCTGCTTCCTTCAATGCTTTACCCCCCAGCCCCATCCAGACCTTTCTTCTGCAGATGGACAGGGAGGGTGGAAAGGAGTCAGCGTTGTTTGACCTCAAGATCGAGCTGGGGCAGTTATGGGACTTGGGCCAGGAGGACTGTAGGTATTGCCACTGCCTTCCCCAACAGCAGGGGGCAGTATCAGAGAGGCCCTGGCACAGGCAGTAGCCCTGAGACCACCCAGGCCCTGCCTCAGCTGGGCCATCTATCCAAATAGCAAAGGAAAGAGAAAACCAAATGACATGAAACCCTTCTGGAAAGCCAGAGGGAATATACTAGAGCTGAATTGTGACTCACATAGAGATACTGGGATTGTCGGTTTTTCTTTCTCCCTTCTTCCTCCTTTCTCTTTCTTAGCCTTGGCTAATTTCTCTCCTTTCCCTTTCCTCTTTGTTGTACTATTTCTGTGGGACCACTGGATTCCACTCCCAGCCTCAGGCAGGTGAAGAGGAGTGTGGGTAATAGTTTGGGTTTGATCTCTAAACCTGAAGAGAGATGACTTGATTTAGCCCACAGAGCTAGAGGTGAGAGTGTTGTCTGAAGACATTCTTGTAGGACCTAGAACCTCCCAGAGGGCAGGCATGTTTTTTCTTCATCTGCTCTGGCCCCTTAGACTGGGATGTTAAGCAAGAAGAAGAAAGTCTTGTTAAGGACCAGAACAACCTCAGGAAGAGTAATAGAGAATGATAGAAGCTGAACTAACTTTATTCGGGTATGCATTCTTTCTTAGCACATCCCTTCTTGCTCTCTCTCACAAACAAATCCAATACACTTACTACACAGCATTCCTCCAGTCTCTAAGGACAATACCACTGCTTGCAATTCCATTCATTCTTCTTTTGGTCCTTTTACTTTTTAAAGTCTCCTTTTCCGCTCATTTCTTCTAAGGTTTCCATTTACACACATGCACATGTGTCTGTGGAGATGGACCTATGCTTATAAAATCGGTGCCTGCTATTTATTTAGGCATTCAGCAATAGCTTTTGAAAACATACTACACACTAGACACTGTTCCCTAGGGGTTTGGGAGAGAGATAGGGTAAGGCACTCAAGCCCACTGGTGGAAATGGCTGGAAAGCAGATGGGCATGACAGCCTGTGTAAAATGAAGTGGAGAGAGGGAGGCGACCTAAAGTGACATCAAGCTAACAGCATAGAACTTGTCATGGAGAACTACCTGATGACAGATGTGCTCCATCCAAAACAGAAAACAAGAATGTAATTTCCAGGTTGGAAAAAAGAGAAAGGCAACCCCAATGTGAAGGAACTAAATATACAGAAAGATACACACACAAAAAAGTAATAGCATAATACACTTGGGGAAAAATAAACCATTCAGTATGTCTGTCTTCTAGTCTTGGCATGGGAAAGAAGCCAAATCTTTGTGCTTTGTAGAGAACAAGGAATCAAAGAGGGGAAGAAATTTCTCCATGTTCCCCAAAGCAATAGATAAGTCAATATATGACATGAATAGAACAATTGTCAATTATCCACATGATTAAGTACAATTAAAAAGATGCATCTTTCTAAAAAAAAGGGTAGCATGTATTTTAATGCAAAGTATGAATGACTTCACTGTGGTCAGTATAACTCCCTTGAGTACATTTGTAGATCAGATTCATGCTTCACTCTTCACCTGGTTTTCTGGTCACCTAGAATGCCAGGCATCTGAAATTGAATTTAAATCCATGTGCTTGCCCAAGAAAGGAAGGCATAAGAGGAATACTTCCCAAGATGACCAAACCTTTCCTACCAATAACTTTCCATCTTGCCACTTCTATCCTGCCTGCTTGCCTGTATCCAAAATACTCAGGGGTGCTCAATTTGTCCACAGAGAGGCAGGCAAGCAGCCATTTTTCCAGCCTTCCTTATTTAGCATTGGAGATGGTTTTAAATAGGCAGGTGGCTGTTGCCATGGTTACCCCATTACACCAACAGCTAAACTTAGGAAGGGCCACAAGGGATAGGAACAAAGCTTGATACCTAGGATTTGGAAATGTAAACGATATTATCAAACAAGACTTCATTTTACCTAGCTGAACTTAGGTTTCCCACAGAGGAGTGACTGCTTGGCTGGAAGTTTTTAGCCTTACTGCCTGGGACAATGCTCAGGGCCAACCCTGAGGTTAAATATAGGGAGTTGTAATTGTTCTGTTTGTTTTGTTTTCAGCAAGGGAGTATAGCTAGTGAAGGTTAGACCTTAGAAAACCATTTTTCTGGGCTACTCTAGTAAGAATTCTTCACCCAAGCATCTCAGACATGGAATGTATTTTTCAGGAGAGAATATTTATAACTATCAGACGTTTCTTAAAGGCATTCAAAGACTCCATATGGTCAAAAGTCACAGTGCTGAGTCTCTTTAGGTCCTAACCAGCATCAAATTGTGACTCCGGGGCTGGGATGGAGCTCAGTGGCAAACCACCTGCCTAACAAATCCAGCATCCTGGGCTCAATCTCCAGTACTAAGAAAATTAATTAACCAGTTAATTAATTAATTTTTGGTACTGGTGATTAATTAATTCATTTTTAAAAAACTACAACAAATTGTGACACTCCCCTCATTTTGGGGTTTCAGTAGATTCCTCCCCAGGTTGCTGCCTGGTAAAGTGTTTAGTTACACAAAAATAAATTATTTCCTGATGGAAGGTGGCAAGGTGAGCCATGAGGCTAGAACTATTTTGGGACCCTTCATCTGCCTACACAGTGATAGACTCCTTATTAATTCCTAGATAAGCTGGTTGCTAATTCTTGGATTAATAATATTGTGAAAGTCATCATCTCATTGTCAGCATATTAGACAGAAGAAAGAGTCTCAACTGAGATTCTAACATGAACTTGAGTGTTCTAAAGAAGGGTAAACGAGACATGGTTCCTGCCTTCGAGAAATTCATAGTCTAGCAAAGAAATAAAAATAATCCTTAACATTTTTTCTGCAAAATTATCTTAGTATGCAAGGAAGTTACATTTAGTAATTCACTGAGTATGTAGGAAGTTATACAGTATTATCCGAACATTTGGGAAGGTGCTGGCACTTGCACTCGGGGCCTTGTACTTGCTAGACAGACACTCTACTGTTGAGACATGCCTCCAGCTCCCATTTACACTGCTTATTTTAAGACAGGGTCTTACTTCCTTTCTAGGCACATGTCTAGACTGGTATCTGCCTACTTTAGCCTTCCGATTGTAGCGGGGATGACAGGGACATGACACTGTACCCAACTTCTTCAGACTTTTCTACCTGTGGCTGGCCTAGAGCCATGATCTTCCCAATCTCCACTTCCTAAGATCATGGGCTTACACCACAATTCCCAACCAATGGTTGAGATGGGGATCTCTCATTTGCTGGCCTTCAACTGCAGACCTCTCCTTTTGAGCCTTTTAAGCTAGTATTACAACACCCATGTCCCAAACATCACAAATGAATTGCTTTTGAGTATAAAAACCAAAACTAAGGCTGCCACGCTAAGAACTATTATCCATTTTTGAGCTCCTACTAAATGCCAGATAGCAAACAAGATTTCTTTAATCCATTAAATTGTTTAAATCACAATACCAACTTACAAAGTAAATATTGGTATTCTTGTGTTACGGATAAGGGAACTGAGGCTGGGAAAAAATAAGTCACCTCACTGAGGTCAGAGACTATCTTTTAAGCAGTGAGGCTGATTTGGTTCCTGACCTACCTCAACTCCTGTTCAAGCTCTCTGCTACACCTGCTGTCTCTCCCAGGTTTCACTTGGCAAACATCCAGTATTCGCCAGGCCCTCCAATAGGTACTTTATGCATGATTCCACTCAGTGTTGGTTATAACATGGAAGAGTAAGCACTGCTGTCCTCATTTTAGAGATGGAGACCCTGAGGCTAAGGAGGAGGGAGCCATTGTGGGCTTAGTGGCTTTTGCGAATAGTCTCTGCAGGAAAATGCTTGCTGAGTTCAGAAGAAATAGATCATAAGTCACACAACTCATGCATATCTCATATGACATGAGCCTTCTCCTTACGTCAATGTCCATCACAAGAAGCAAGGATGGGTGTGTGATTCAAGTGGTAGAATACTTGCTGAGGCCCCCGAGTTCCATCCGCAGTACAAACAATCCCCAAACAAAATAAATCAAATGAACAAGAGAAAGAGGAGAGAGAGAGAGAGAAGGAGGAGAGGAAGAGGAAGAAGGGGAAGAAGAGGAAGAGGAGGAGGAAGAGGAGGAGGAGTAAGAGGAGGAGGAGGAAGAGGAGGAAGAGGAGGAAGAAGAGGAAGAAGAAGAAGAAAAGGAGGAAGAGGAGGAGAAGGAAGAGGAGGAGGTGATGGCGGCGGCAGCAGCAAGACTAGTTATATGATTTGTGTGACCCAGAGAAAATTTTAAATGTATAACCCCATTTCAAAAGGTATTCAACATTTCAAATTGATGGCAAAGCATTAAACTAAGTCCAGAGCCCTTAAGAACAGGGTCCAGAGTAACCATGCAGATCTAACTTATGAACTGGCAACAGAGAGGATTAATTTATTTTTGGGGTGCCAGTCTTAAGGCTTGAACTCAGGGCCTGAGTGCTGTCCCTGAGCCTTTCTGATCAAGGTTAGCACTCTACCACTTGAGTCACAGCTCCACTTCTAGCTGGTTAATTGGTGATAAGAATCCCATGGACTTTCCTTCCTGAAGTTGGCTTTAAACCATGATCCTCATATCTCAGCCTCCTGAGTAGCTAGGATTACAGGTGTGAGCCACCAGTGCCCAGCTCAGAGAGGATTATTTTTGTTTTAAGGCACATCTGCCCAGGCTTGAAAGTGAAGAAATAGGAAAATGGAATAAAGGGAGTTTCAGGTAGGAGAGGGAAGGGGTTATCAGTCTGTCAAAGGACCAGTGGTTTATACTAACAGAGGAGACAAAGCTGTCATGAGTCTCCCAGATACTCAAGAGCCCAGCCCTCCGTGACATTCCAGCTCATCTCTGAAGGGTTTGATACATATGAAATCTATCCCCAAAAGCTACAGAATCCCAATGTCACTGAGCAGTTAGGAAAGGAAGTGGAGCTGTGGAGGTTCATATTGTTCGTCAGAAAATCAGAGCACTTGGGGAATGTGTCATTCCAAACTTGTTGAGTGTCATTCACTTGAGCATGGCCCTCAGCACTTGAGAATGAAGCAAGTTATTTCCTGTCAACCCTTCAAAGACACCGAAACACTGCTTATTCCTGCCAAAAACTGACCACTTTTCCCCACAGCCCTTGGGTAATACATAGGTTCTGGGGTGCTAACTTTCTGGGAGCCAGGCCTAGGAAGTAGTTGAGGGGTTCCTCAGAAATGTAGCTTGAATCCCTAGGAGATTGGAAATACATCTTGCAAAGAACTAATTACTTAGTAGATATTTATAGCAGAAGACATCAGGGTATAGCCCAAGCTGGCATCAAAGTTTGGCTCTGACACGTACTTGCTGTGTGACCTTGGACAAGTAGAGTTAATCTTTTTAAACCTTTGCTTCCTCCCTTGAAATTTTTGCAAGGTTGCTCTTCGCATGTAAGGAAATAAAACGTCAAGTTCAAGTCACCTAGTAGGTTCTCAACAGATATTGGTTGCTAAATAGCATTGAATAACAAACATGAGGGAAACATTGTTTTTGATCACGGATTCCGCATTGAAAATCAGTCTTTTTCAATGGTGTGGCAAATGGGATTCAGTTCTTACAAGATCTTGGCTCTGTCATCTTGGCCCTTAAGCTGAAAAGTTGGAGGACAACCAAAACTTGGAAGACACCAGCCATGATTCATCAAAGCCTTCTTGGAGGATGGGAAGACGGCGCCAGTTAGCCAGGGTTGAATTGGGCTGGATTTTCTAGGACTAGAGCTGTGGGGGGAAATTCTTTCCAAACCTCTCATGGAACTAGGGGTTTGAATCTGAATACCAAAGGACTTAAGTCCAAAAGCTAAGTAGGGGATGGAGGCCGGGCATCCCAGATCCCAGCTAAAATGGTACCTGTGAAACAGTGGTAGTGAGTAGAGAGGGGGCAGGACAGATAACATGGATTTTGTGAGTACTTACAGATTGCTAGCTTGGACCATGGAGTACACAGCTGCTGGGTAGGCAAGTGGTCTGGGCAGGGAGATGATAGAGCTGTGATTGAAATGATGCCCAATCACCCATCTCTCCTTATCCCTACCCCCAACCTTAGCTAAATACAGGAGATCTGGGGTAAGAGGAACAACAGAAACTAGCAAACTCCAGACACACAGCTCTAACCATGAAAGGGCCTCTTTCTTCCATGCCAAAATGGTGTGTTCTGCAGCCCCAGTTTATAGCGGCTAACCATTTACATAAGATACTGTTATCTGACAATGAAGCCATTGGGAGTCATTCTTTCCAGGAACCTTGTGAAGTAGCCCAATATTACAGCCCAGATGTTTGACTTTCCCAAAGCCAAAGGTTCAATAGCAGTAACCATGACAAGAGTAAAAGTTTTCATAGCTGGTGTTTTCATTCTGTGCCCTAAGTTGGGCTTTGCTTCTCTCCTCTTTCGATACTCAACACCACCCCGCTCCCAAAACACTATACTAGTTACCCAGCTGTGCAAAGTATATATATACATGTATTATATATATATATATATTTCCCCAAATAAGCTAAATGATTTTTTTTCAAATGATTGAGATTTGGAAAAGCTCTAAATGAAGTTGATTGTGGCATTTTCTGTTTTCATTCTTATCCTAAGGAGATTTCTGAAGGAAATGCAAACCTTATGCTTTGTGTTCAAGTCAGTTCTGACAGAGCAACTCAAATGTTTAGGCTTAAAAAAAAAAAAGAATTGTCAGCCAAGCTCTGGTGGCTCATGCCTGTAATCACAGCTACTCAAGAGACTGAGATCTGAGGAGCATAGCTGTCCAGGACAAGAAAATCTGTGAGGCTCTTCTCTCCGTTTAATCAGCAAAAAGCTAAAAGTAGAGCAGTGCCCAGGCCCTGAGTTCAAGCCCCAGAACCAACACACACACACACACACACACACACACACACACACACACACACACACACACACACACACACACACACACATTGTCCCCACTCTCGCACCCTCTTTGAAAGACTCAGAGGGTGAAATGAATGAAATATGGGCTCATGTGTTTTTCATCATTATGCAACTGCAGAAGTCCAAAGTTTGTTTTGGGGGGTTGGGTTTTGTGGGGTTTTTTTTTTTTTTTTTGGCTGAATTATTTGTTTATAGCCAACCCTTGATTATTTGCAGAAACAAGAGAGCAGCCACAGGATCTTTTCAAGCTATGATGATCAAAGATTTTGGGAGGCTGCTGTTACTATTTGTGTGCAGTTCTCTCTGCCCTAACATTCATAATAGTTTAAATAATCTGATGAAATCACTTTGACTTCTGGCATGGCCTTCAGTTTCCTCCTGGCTTCCAAGTCTGTGTAACCCCAGTTAGATGAACCTCTCAGAATAAAATTTAGGAGCAGCCCATGGACCTCAGGGAGCCCTACAGAGATTACAGAGATGTTAGATGCCAGTTGGCCAGAATAGGTTTTGTGTGTGTGTGAGTGAGTGTGTGTGTGTGTGTTTCTTTTTTTGTTTTGTTGGGTTTTTTGTTTTTAAGGTGTCAGTATTAGGGCTTGAACTCAGGTCCTGGATACTGTCCCTTGGCTTTTTTACTCACAGTTGGGGCTCTAACACTTGTACCACAAGCTCTACTTTTGGCTTTTGCTGGTAATTAGAGATAAGAGTCTCACAGACTTTCCTGCCCTGGCTGACTCCAAACTGCAAGCCTCAGATCTTAGTCCCCTGAGTAGCTAGGATTACAGGCATGAGCTACTAGCGCCCTGTCAGAATAGTTCTTTATTGCAGCTTAACAGGACTTTTCTTCCAGTCCCTTTCAGCTAGAAATAGATATTATCCTGTCAACAAAGAGTGGAATGAGTTTGTGATAACATCAGAAGGAACTGGGAAGCAAGCTGTTTTCAATACATTCACCAAACAATCCAAAAGTTATCAGCATTTGATTGATTTGTTTCTAGAAGCATTTCCATCAAAGAGCTCAAGATGTAGTATGTAACCAAGTTCAGAAGGTTAAGGTTAGAAAGATAACCTCCTGGAAAAAAAAATCAAAGTACACAAATTCAAAGGAAGGTGGGAATTGGCTAGGTCTTTAGTGGGTGTTGACAGTCTGGATACTTTCCAGAGGGGAAAGGTCAAGATACTACTGGAACTTTCAACTATGTCCTAACAGGAAAGGCTGAAGCTGACGTTCTTTTACCCAAAGAAAAGAAGGCATAGGAAGTAGTGATTATTGGCCTTAAATTTGAAGGAAAAAAAAAGTGTTCTTTTTCCCTGAGCTGAGATTTGATTTCAGAGCCTTGAATTTGCTCAGCTGGTATTCTACATCTTGAGTCATACCTTTAGTTTAGCATTTTGCTGGTTAATTAAAGGTGGAATCTCTCAGACTTTTCTGCCTGGCTGGCTTTGAACTGTGATCCTCAGATCTCAGCCTCCTGAGTAGCTAGGACTAAAGGTATGAACTGCAAGTTCTTCTCTGTGACTCCTTTCATCTTTAAAATCAGCCTTGACCAGTCTTTTTCCAGTCACATTTCTCTGATGGCCCTTTTTTGCCTTCCACGTTCATTTCTAAGGACTCTGTGATTACATTGGTCCCATGCACATAACCCAGGCTAAACTTCCCATCTTAAATCAGCAGACTAGCAATTGAAATCCCATCTCCAACCTTGATTCCTCTTTGCTGTGTAATCTAATATATTCCGTTTCCAAGCATTAGCACATGGACATCTTCAGGACATTATTCAGCCTCCTGAAAGTCTGTTACCTCATGGCTTTCTTTTGAAGATCCTACAAAACTATGCATTTAAAGTGCTTATTAGAATCTGACACACCAATGGTAGCTATTATTATTGTTGTTAATATTCTTTTATTACAAAGACATCTTACAGCAGATAATAGTCATCTTAGATGACTCAGGGGACTTTAAAACTCTTAATATTTGGTGATTCTTTAAGATAGACAAGATAAATATCTACTAGTTTCTCCGTGTGTGTGTGTGTGTGTGTGTGTGTGTGTGTGTGTGTGTGTGTGTGTGTGTGTGTGTGTGTATACAGGGGTTTGAACTCAGCGCTCTGCACTATCATTTGGCTTTTTCACTCAAAGCCACACTTCCACCTTCAGGTTTTTTGCTGGTTCCTTGGAGATAAGATCCTCAGAGATTTTCTACCCAAGGTCGTCTTCGAGTCCTCAGATGTCAGTACCTTGAGTAGCTAAGATTACAGGCGAGAGTCACCAGTGCTTAGCATTCTTTTCATTCATCTTATTAAGTTTTTTAAACAAAATATCATTGTATTTTATTAAATACTTTAATCATACATCAAACAGTATTATTACATAGTACATTGTAGTATCATTATAAATGGTTTGGAAAGTTATATATTTTAATATTTTATATACTTTTTAGGGCTTTTTTTCTTTACAAGTCATTGGGGCTTATTGTAAGAGAAAAATCATCAGACTGGGGGTGTGGCATCAGTGGTTAAGGGCTTGTGTAGCAAGAGTGACATCCTGAGTTCAAGCCCTACTACTATAAAAAAAAAGAAAAGAAAAGAAAAGAAAAAGGAAGGAAGGAAGGAAGGAAAGAAGGAAGTTAGGAAGGAAGGAAGGAAAGAAAGAAAATATATGGCACCTTGATCCCCATAAAACAAAATGCTGTCAGCATCATAATATATTTCCTTTCAGCACTTTCACTGTACCACTTTAGAGAGACTATACTGTATATACTGGTTAAAACCTTATTACATAATTACAGTAGCATTAAACATTATTAAAGCCTTTATAGCCTATGAAAGAAAAATGATAGAAAGCAGCTGCAAACTCCCACTGTTAGCAGAAGTTTGATTAGTATTTTTTTTCCAATTAAAAAATCCCAACAGCTGGGCACTGGTGGCTCTTGTTTATAAATAATCCTAACTACTCAGAAGGCTGAGATCTGAGGATCCAGGTTTGAAGGCAACCTAGGCAAGAAAGTCTGTGAGACTCTTATCTCCAATTAAGGACCAAAATAAAAGGCTCAAGCTTTCTATGGCTTTTTCTGAGTGCTCAAGCCCCAGGCCGACACACAAAAGAAAGAAAAAAAAAATCCCAGTGATTTCGTTTAGTCAATATGAAAATTTTCAAGACATTACTCAACTCCCTTTGCAATTGAAATAGTTAAATGATGAGTTTTACAGCTCTACTTTTGTGAAGAATGAATTAGATCTCATCAGCTGTACCTGATTTTGGTGTATCTCATTTTCTGTTCTACCTGATTATCAGAGATAGTAAGGACTGCTGGCTGAACTTTAGGGCATGAGTGACAAAGAAAGTGGGTGTGTGGAAAGATGATATTCCCAATGTCCTGCTCCAACCATACCAAAATAGTAGCCATCATCTATTAATAATTTTCCATTTCTTACAAATATTAATGTCCACGTATAAGGTAAATATTGCTGATCCATTTTATACATCAGATGCATCTTGCACACTAGTTCATAGGGGAGCTGCTGTTCAATCTAGGCCTGTATGACTCCACAGTCTCCATGTATTCTGCCATACTTTCTAGCCTTTCCATGTGCCCAGCGTGTTGTCCCATGACACAGAGACCAGAGAAGAAGCCACAGAGTCAATTAAAGGACTCATGTAAAAAACCATAAGTAAACTAAATTTGTTTTTCCTGGAGAGAAACCAAGAACCTAATGAATATGAGCCTCCAGCGAAAGATTTAGGGGATGAATTAGTGGCCACACACACCCCTTGATTCTCCATCTCAGCTTAGAAAAGAATGAGGAGGAGGAGGAGTGCCATTTTGGATGAGAAGAGGAATCTTCGGGCTTAGAGGACATTTCAGGCTGAAATAAGTTCTTGAGAGAAGTTGTAGAATCTCTTATGAAAGTCTCCCAAACAGAAACCTTCAAATGACAAACATATTATCTTCTCTGAGCCCAAGGGTGTGCTCATTATACACCAGGCCCACACCAGGGACAAGAGTCTTTTGCCTCACACGATGTGACTCAGCTGTCACTTGGCCCTAAATGTTCCATCCTCAGGATTTCCACAGCCACCCCTCCCTAGTGTGTGTGTGTGTGTGTGTGTGTGTGTGTGTGTGTACCTGCACACACACCCACGCCTGTTGGTACTAGGGCATGAACTCAAGGCCAGGGTGTTCTCCCTTAACTTTGTCCATCAAGGCTTTTTGCTGGTTAATTGGAGATAAGAGTCTCACAGACTTTTCTTCCCAGTCTGGCTTTGAAGTGTGAGCCTCAGCTCTTAGCCTCCATAGTATAAACCTCCTTCTTTTGGCTCTCCCCAGCACATCTTAGATGGCTCCTTTCCCTTCCCACTGGCCTATACCAGAGCCACCATCCATGTCCCCTTTTCTGAACTTAAGCTCCCTTTCTTTGTATAAGATCCTCCTCTTCAAACACTGGTTCTACCTCCTCAGTGTCATACTCCATTTCAGCCCTTCCCCACACAGCTGCCCTTATGCCTTGAACTGCTCATCAAGAGTGGCATCATTTCCTAGGGCCTCAACACTATTGGTTCAAAGTGACGCCAAGAATATTGAGTACTCGCTCCCTGGTCTCCATGTCAGTATTCAACTTTCACTTAGAATCCATCTACACGATTGTTCATAGGTTTTTATCTCCTTTCAATTTGTCCTTGTTGACTCCTATAATTCATTATGCTTTGGGTACTATATCTTGTTACCTCTCCAGCTCATTCATAAGCTTTCCTTCAGAGAAAGGTCTGTGCCTGTTTGGAACTCACGAAAATTGAACGAGAAGAGTGATAACTGAGTATGTATCTTCATTCAGCAAAAATGCTTTAGGTCTTCATTTTGTGTTAGCTAACATTATATTGGAGCTGAGAGGAAAGGGAGACCACCACGGCCCCTTCTTCTCAGGAATCCTTCAGTTTGCACCCACACACAGTCGTCATTCCAAAAACATCAGCATCCTACGGCTGTAGTCACAAATTATTACAATTAAAGTGACTTTATAGGAATATATTCTCTCACAGCCCGGGAGGTCAAGATGTCAGTCAAGCTAGTAGGCTAAAAAAGGTACCCATGCCTCTCTCCTGCTGGTTGCGGTCCTTGGTTTATAGCTGTATTAGGCCAATTTGCCGTTATTACACGGGGTTCTTCCTGTATCCCTGTATCCAAAAGTTCCCTCTTCATGAAAAACCAGTCATTGGATTAGACACACCTTCCTCCAGGATAACCCTACTTTATCTTAATTACATCTCTTGATTACATAAGATCTCATTCACAAATATGGACATTTAGGACTTCAATGTATTTTTCCTCCCCAGAAGGACACCCTATAATACCAATAATACCAACCCTCTCCCAAGTCTTCACACATAAAAAGAAAATTCTATATAATATAATGAGCTTTGTTGGGGTTTGTTTGTTTTGTGCCCAGTACTGAGGTTTGAATTCAGAGTTTTTCACTCTTTCTTAGCTTTTTTTGCTCAAGGCTGGAGCTCTACCACTTGATCCACAGCTTCATTTCAGGCTTTTTTGCTGGTTAATTGGAGATAAGAATGTCAGATGTGTCTACCTGCGCTAGCTTCAAGCCATAATCCTCACATGTCAGCCTCCTGAGTAGCTAGGATTGCAGGCATGAGCCACAGGCACCTGACTTGTGAGCTTTGTTTTAACCAGAGGATACAAACCATGAGAGTGTTGCTGAACTACCTACTACAAAAGTGGGGTTAGGCCTCATAAAGAAGATAGCTTTTGAGAGAGAAATATGCCTTCACCAACCAGAGAAAGAACCCAGGCAAACTAAGAGTTGGGAAGCAACCTGGGCCAAAGACACACATGTGAGAGGATTCTGAAAAGGAGCAGAATGTAAGAGATTTCAAGGGAAGTGGAAAGACAGGAGGAGGCGACTACAATAAGAGCTTGCTGGTCTGCATAGAAGTTTGTACTTCAACCCAAAAGTGGGTGAGAACACAGTCAAGGGACTCACTGTGTTCTGAATAGATTGATGAAAGATGACTTACCGTCCAAGTTTACACAGCAAAAGATTTCAGGCACCCAGAAACATTGAGGTCTCATTGAGATGTCATATGATGTAGGGTATTAGACCAGATGAAGAGCAGGGAGAGAGAAAGAGGGGGTTCCCAGTGGGAAACGAAGAAGAGGGGTGGCAGGAGAGAGATAAGGTAACCCAGCTCTGTTCATCTGGAGCCCTGGTACATGACAGCACGGTGAAAACTGCGAAGCATGCTATTTGGCTGTGGAAGTAGTTTATATTGGGAAACAACAACAACAACAAATCCATGTCATTCTTTCTTGCGTACCACTACAATTTCAGATTTTCTCATGCACAAGTCAATTTAGGTGGCTTTTAAACTTAGTTTAACATGTTATGTGGTTTGTGTGCTTCTTTGTTTGATTTAAGCTCTCAAGAAGAATAGAATTTCAGAACTCATTAGCCTTCTATTATCCTTTACTAATTAGAACCTTGGAGAATTATTATCCATTTGCACAAGGGAATTTTTTTATGATAGAATAAAATTCATCTTTATATTTAAACTAGTGGGAATACCATATTCATCCTCTTATATTTTCTTTAAACTGTTTGTAATTAAGCATTGTATTAAAAAGAAATTGACAAATAAGCTGAAAGAGTTACAAAAATTCTCAAGAAAGAATCTAATGACTAATTTTACTTCTTTATTTGTATGAAGGATTGAACTCAGGGCCTTACATTTGTTCATCTGGTGCTCTATCACTTGAGCCACACCTCCAACCCAGCCATTTTTGCTGTTTATTTTGGAGATGGAGTCTTGAGGATTTTCCTGTCTGGGCTTCCTAAATCTCAGCCTCTTGAATAGCTAGGATTACAGGTATAAGCCACTGGGACTTGAACTCAGGGCCTGGGCACTGCCCCTGAGCTTCTTTTGCTCAAGGCTAGCACTTTACCACTTAGGCCACAGCTCCATTTCCCACTGTTTCTGTTTATGTTGTACTAAGGAATCAAACCCAAGGCTTCATGAATGTTAGACAAGCCCTCTACCACTAAGCCACCTTCCCAGTCCCTCTAAATACATTTTTAATGCATTCATTTTTTAACCAAAGGGAATTTTTAAAGCAACCTTTCACTAAGCTATAGAGGAATAACTATATTATTTCCCAAGAAACCCTGGGCTTAGCCAGGCACCGGTGACTCACACCTAGCTACTCAGGAGGCTGAGATCTGAGGATCACAGTTCAAAGCCAGCCTGAGCAGGAAAGTCCATGAGACTCTTAGCTCCAATAAACCACTCAAAGACTGGAAGTGGCGCTGTGGCTCAAGCGGTAGAGCGCTCGCCTTGAGCTGAAGAGCACAGAGACAACGCCCAAGTCCAGAGTTCAAGCCCCACGACCGACCAAAAAAAAAAAAAAATTGCAAATTGAATATGTTGATATAAAGGAGAGATAGATAGAGATTATTATATAGATATAGATATAAATATAAAAATCTCAAAACTCTTTAGAATCTAGAGTTTAAATGCATGGTTCTATGGTTATTATTTATAATAATGTCATGGAATCTCAACTTTGGACAGGACTTTAGATTTTAACTATCTTTCCTATATAAGCATCTACCCTATGAACCCCTTGTATGGAGGGTCATCAAATCTCTACTTTGAAGATCTGTAGATTTTTGTACTTTGAAGGTTTCATGAGTGTTTAAATTTTGGTGTTGAGGGGAAGGGGTCCTACCACTTCACATTTTACTAAGAGAACGTTTTCACAATCTTTTCATGCTCTTCAATGAAAGAAGGGCTCTCTGGGTTCCAAGAATGCATTCTATCCCTTCAAGTTACTGAAGTGCCAAGGGCTTATGTAATTTGCTTAATATTCACGTTTATTGAACCTACACTTAGGCCGAAATTCCTAATTGTCTAACAACAAGATGTCTTCTATTCTACTGCATGAAGAGTCCCTTTAATCTTAAGAGTAGACCTTTTTAGAGGCCATTCCAAAGTGCCAATCAAGCCGAGTACCCTACCTTGCCTTTGAACTCAAGAAGCTGAGTAATCTCCAGCTTTGAGTGACCATAGGGTAAGAGCCAGTGGGAAATTAAAATCTCAGACCATTCATCATAAGGAAGCTTTTATCGGAGCGGTCAGCACAGAGCATGTCGGTTTGTCAGGCTTCCCTTTCCTCTTCTGTTTTTACCTTGTCTCTGAATTTGAGTGGGGAAGAGAGATAGAGACAGCTAAAACTCAGAGTTTCTACAAATATGCACAGGGTTAGGGCTATAGATAATACAGCAGGATACTTTGAAATCAAGTTGATGACCTAGTTCACGATTTCACTTATAATCTTCCCCCTTCTAACTGCTAAATCTGTGGAAAAAATAAAGGAGATATTTAGCAACCTATCTATGGGTTAGAAGTGAAGATTTAAAGGACTTTGATAACCTACTAACTCATTTTTTTCTTAATAATTCACTTATTAGTGTATTGTTAAAATTCATAGTAATTTTTGTGTGTGTAAAGTGGAAGATCCGAGGAAAAAGTAAATGTGAGCTTAAATTATTTTTCTAGCACTTAAAAGATACGTTCATTACTTAATATTTGGGACAATAGAATTATAGACATGTCTACCACGTTTTTCCCCTATTACAGACACAGAACAAGTATTTTCCTAGAAGTAGACATGGATATTTTATTTCTGTGTTGGGTCCTTGCAAAGACCCAGGAGCTTGAGCTCTTATCCTACTGCAACCAGTCAGTCCTTGAAGTCAGACATGTGTTAGGACTCTACACCAAAGGTGCCAGCTCCTCAGATGGGATACAGCAAACTGGGAAGGAAGTGGGGGAGACACTTTTGAAGCAGCTCCCAAGACAATTTCCAGAAGCCGTTACAAAGATCTACATGAGAGATTATAACGCCCAGGCCCATAGAGGCCAGGTAGTTAATGTAGAAATCAGGGAAGCATATGGCTGTGAAGCTTCAGTAGGGGTGAGCATAAAAGAGTGCAGGAAGGGACCAGCTAGTATTCAGCCCCAGCCAGTTGTTGTCAGACTAGAAATTAATCAGGTGTTAATACATCTGGCTTCTCAAAAGAAGGTGGGCTCAAAGTGTGTGGTATATAGTTATACACTACAGTATAGAAAGATAGATTTATAAACAGATATGGTTATATATATACATATATATATACATATATATAACTGCAGTTATATACATAGTAATAGTTGTATATTATATATATACATATATAATTTTCTAATTTTAAAGCTACTGAACAAACACATTCCTAGGCCTATAAGACCATTGGACCACCAAGCTGTTACATTGATACCCAGGAATTATAAACGTAAGGATGTGATTAAGGCCAAGTTTCATTTTGTTTAACTTTGCCCACAAATTATTAATATTATCAGTGTAAGCTGACTCCAAGGGAGAGAATGAATAGGCTTCAGGAAAACTTAAGAAATTAATGTATTTAACAAAGCAGTCTCAGATGTCATAAAAAATAGGATTCAAGCCAGGTACCGGTGGCTCATACCTAGAATGCCAACTACTCAGGAGGTTGAGATCTGAGGATTGTAGTCTGTGATACTCTGATCTCCAATAAACTATTGGGGGGAGGGGGAGAGGACAAAGGCAAGAGGTGTTGCTGTGGCTCAAGTGGTGGAGTGCTAGCCTTGAGCAAAAGAAATTCAAGGACAGTGCCCAGGCCCACATTTCAGGCCCCAGGACCAGAAAAAAAGAGAAGAAAAGATGATTCAAAATGTAATAGGACTCAGATCAGGAACTGTGGCTCATGCTTCTAATTCTAGCTATTCAGGAGACTGAGATCTGAGGATTGGGGCTCAAAGCTAGCCCTGGCAGAAAAGTCTATAAACCAGAAGTAGAGGTATGGGTTCAGAAGTGCCAGCCGTGAGTTGAAAAAGTCAAGCGAAGGGCTGGGAAGGTGGCTCAGTGGTAGAGCGCTTGCCTTGCATGCATGAGGCCCTGGGTTCAATTCCTCAGTACCACATAAGAAAAAAGAAAAAAGCTGGAAGTGGTGCTGTGGCTCAAGTGGTAGAGTGTTAGCCTTGAGCTGAAGAGCTGAGGGACAGTGCCCAGGCCCAGAGTTCAGGCCCCATGACCAGGCCCCCCCAAAAAAAAAAAAAGGGCTGGGAAGTTGGCTCAGTGGTAGAGTGCTTGCCTTGCATGTCAAGCCCCACAACCACTACCACCACCACCAACAGACCCACTCATATTTCTTTCTGTATAATATTAAAAAGGCATTAACATTGATTCTAACCTACTGAACTCATGCAAAAGCAGAAAAAAAGGATTTTAGAGGAAATGGGCATGTAGGAGGAGCCTGGAGCTGATCTGAGAAATGACTCTTCTAGACCAGGCATTTAGAGTGTGGAATGAGAGGGCCCTGGCAAGGAATTAGGAGCTTGCCTCATAAACCAAAAGGAATTTGTTTTGGCCAGAGACTTGTAGTCCACACAGGAGAGCTTTAACATGAGATCTAAAGGGGATAAAGTATAGACTGAAACTCTAAAGTCCCAGCCCACAGAGGGGTAGCAGGTGTGAGCTAGAAATAAGAGACATGGCAGAGGGTAGTGCCAAGCAGATCTCCCAATGAACTGACAGAGAGGAACATCATGGCCACATCTATGGTTAACTCTTATGCCAACTGCACAGTGAGAGGGGCAAATTGAACAAGTTATGTTCCTTAGGGAAACAGCATGACCTCTGAGACAGCAGGTAGCAATGGAATAGAGCACAAAGCCACAGAACTGTACTAGGTATTGAGAAGGATGACAGGCTCACCGCCCCTGAGATGGGTGTTAAGAATGCATACTCAACTATAGGAAGTCGCGAATGTCAGAATGGAAGCAAAGCACAGAACATATGGCTGGGATTTTTTAGAAGGATGAAATGAGCTGGCAGGGTGTACCTCAGGCTTCTCAGGCAGAGCAAGCGCTGGATGTTTTTCTCTTTAACCTTTTTTGAATGGTACCGTAGGGACATGGAATAAGGAAAGGGGTATTTACCCAGGCATCTGTCCCATCTCATGATTTTTTTTGTTGTTGTTGTGTATGTTGGTACTGGGGCTTAAACTCCAGACATCATGCTCACCCTTGGATTTTTCACTCAAGCGTAGTGCTCTACCACTTGAGCCACAGCTCCACTTCTGGCTTTTTGGCAATTAATTTCAGATAAGAGTATCAGGGACTTTTCTACCCCGGCTTGCTTTGAACTTACATTCTCAGATCTTGGCCTCCTGAGTAGTTAGGACTACAGGTGTGAGTTAACACTACCTGGCTTCTAATTAATTTTTACTTACCTCGCTGACAATGTATGACTTGAATGAGAGGTAGTAGAAACTTTTTTTCTGGAACTAATCTGACCAGGAAGCTTCTAACTTGTTGAAACTTAGGAGGAGGCAACAAGACCATCCTGGAGTTCTGTGATTGGAGAAGAAAGAAATCCAATGCTTAGCAAAATGTGTGCTTCCTCTCACCCTTCCAGCCCCTGCCACTTCCCACTTTCCTCTAGCATCTCCTGTCTCATGCTAATAAAAACTCTGGCCCGGGGCTACTACCAGAGCACTAGGGTAGAAAAGTTTCCATGCTTCTTCATGAAGAAATTGAAGAAAGCTGTAATCTTCAATCCCAAACTTAGCAGAAAAAAATAAAGTGCTACTTATAGTTCAAGCTGAACTTAGAATCCAAGAGACCTCAAAACCAGTTTTATACATGGGAATAATGTTCTGTTTTAATTTTATTTATGAGGTGGATACACATACACACATTCTCAATTAATATCCCCATCATCTTCTGCAAAGTAGATAATACTTATCCTAATTCAAAGATGAGGTAAAGAAGAGACGCAATGACTTGCCTAAAGCCAGATAGCAAGTAAATGTTTGAACTATAGTTCAAATTCTTGAACTCAAGTCTTTTTGACTTATAACCAAAACTCCTTCAACTTCACCAATCTGTCTCCAAACCTAGATAATGTACTTGGGATACCAAAGGGGTTAATTGGCCTTTGTGGTTAGTTGAGACTTAAACCTCAATATAGTATTGCTAGAACAGGGAAATGTGCTCAGAGTGGCAAACAAATGGCTTAAGCAAAGAGCTTGGTAACCTGACCTATCACCATCATGTCCAGAAAAGCTGGTGGGGAGAAGGGGAGAGGGGAGCAGACACATTCAGCCCACATCACCTAACTCCGTGAAATCGTTTCTGCCTGGCTTTGCATCTGCCTAAAAATAGTCCTAACATCTATAAGGACCAAATAAGGGTGCATGAACCCACTAGTAGGGTTCATGCAGGAAATGTGTGAGAAGTGGGAACTGAGATTATTCGCAGAAGCCTGGGACAGGTTGGGCTGGAGAGGGAAGACAGAGCTCTGTGTACATTCCTGGGCACTCACCTGTAGTAACAGTAGGGTGAAATGTGGATCTGTTTCCAAGGTTTTGCCTCATCTCCCCTAGACAGTTCCGCTTTTTAGCCCTGGTTGGTCAGGAGCCAAGAAGTGGCCTTCCGCAACCAGAAGCTCCGTTCCAGCCAGGCAGCTGCCTCCTTCGGCCTTCAGAGCTTATGTTCTAATAAATTGTCCTCGCCTACCTATGTCTTAACTGTTCCTTCCCGCCTTCAGATTCAAGCCTCATGGGCTGATGGATGTATGAATGCTGAAGAATGCAGCTAAGCAATCACTACACTACTTTAGGGATACATTCCTAGCCTGCCTGTCCTTTCTGTTCAATGTTTGGCTTTGCTCCCTGGTAAATGCTCTAGCCAAATCAGCCTGAAGGTGATTTTCTTTCCACCAGTAACTGTATTATTCTTCAAAAGGAGAAAATACTGTGAGGAATCAGGCAAACTTTGTGAGTTTGTTGTTGTGGTTGTTTCTTTGTTGTTGTTTGGTTGTGTTTAGAGAGGGAAGGGAACTATTTTCTACTGGCAAGGACTGATATTGTCTGACAAACCCCACTAGAAAATGAGGGTTTCCTACAGGAACACGTTGGCAAGATGGTGCCCTGCCTCACCTGCTTCCCAGAGGTGCTACCTGAGGGTCCTTCACCAAATGAAAGTGGTGGCATTCGCATTGCTAAGGCAGCTCTCTGGTTGTACTTCTGGGACTTTGAGGAGATGGTGTGTCCTCAGAGAGGCAGCGTCTGGGAACGTGTTGGGTGATTGTAGATCATGAGCCCCAGAGACACCCACATGCACAGCTCTTTGCCCCTATGTACTGCACTGGGGGAGGATCTGATTTCAGACTTTGGCAGGCTTTATCGTGCTTGGAATTCTGCCCTTTGGAGGAGATATTGACAGGAGGTTCCAGACAGAATTCAGGAAAGCCTATCAAAGGAGAATGTATCCATAGTCCACAGGAACAAAATGTATCTTGCATGAAAGACAAAAGTCACTACTTTAAGGCTAGAGACTCGTTGGAGCCCCAATTCAACCTTAAAGTATAGGGAAAATGCTCTAGACATGAGGCTATGGATTTGTTTATTGTTACTCTGAACCAAGAGTAGAGATGAAAGAACAGTGCTGGGTCTCAAGTAGCCAGAGCCAATCAACCTTGAGCTGGGATCTCAAGACCATGTCCAGGATGTGAGTAGTAGATGTGGACAAACACAGCTACAAAGCATAAATGAGAATAGCCCAGTTTTGAATCATTTATTCTTTTCTCTCTTTTCTTTGTCAGTTGTGGGGCTTGAAATCAGTGCCTGGGCACTGTCCCTGAGCTCCTTTTGCTTAAGGCTAGTGCTCTACCATTTTGAGCCACTGCTCCACTTTTGGTTTTCTGTAGTTAATTGGAGATAAGAGTCTCATGGACTTTCCTGATCTCAGCCTTCTGAATAGCTAAGATTGCAGGCGGGAGCACCAGTGCCCAGCTGAGTTATTTGTTCTTATGACTTTGACTGCTCCATTTCTCTTTGGTGCTACCAGAGCATAGCAGTGGGAGCCAGCACGAGTGGAGCAGTAAAGAACCTGGACTGGAAGTCAGAGCTGTAATTTACATTCCAATTCTGTAGTTCCCAGATGCATCATCAAGGTCTGATCTAAGTCTGCTAGTATGTGTCACAAGCTATGGAATAGTAGTTCTGCATGTGCCTTTTTACTATCAGTATTGCATTAGTTTATCCCCCAACACCATCCAAGGAGGCCTTATGGAACACGATTTCTGCCCGTCAGAATGTTGTTTTAAAGAGTCATTGATTCTCCCACTTTTTATGACTCTACATCCACTTGCCATTCATTCAGTATCTCTAGATATCAAGCAGTAGCAATGCAATTAATTCCATTCCGTGTGTGTGTGTGTGTGTGTGTGTGTGTGTGTGTGTGTGTGTGTGTGTGTGTGTATTCGATAGTAAAGTTTAAACTCAGGGCCTTGGCACTGCCCCCTTAGCATTTTCATTTGTCTGGCACTCTACCACTTGAGCCATACCTCCACTTCTGGCTTTTTGCTGTAAGATTATCCCTGACTTTTCTGTCCAGTCTGGCTTTGAACCATTCCACATTTTTAACCTGCTCTTTAGCCTATGTGGTCTTTATGAAAGACTATTCTAGCTTAAGAAATGTTGGCAGCAACTCATGGATTACATTTCTACTGTGGAAGTCTCCTTGAAACATGTCATCCCATGGTTGGGAGTCTCTGATTTCCAAAAACCATTTAAATGCAAACAATCTGTCATCTGTGGTTTTATAGGTAATTTTTGACACATGAAAATTACTTCTTATGCTATTAAAAGGATTCTATGGTTGTACAATAAGACACATCCTAAGCAAGTTGAAGACTCCATTATCAACCTTTTTCCTTCAGGACCTCTCTTGAACCCCACCCTTTTTCTTGCCCCCTCCCTCCCCGTGTTTTGGCCCACTCCCTCATGGTGTCTGGCTTCCAGTCCTCTCATTATTAATCACCCTAGATTTTTCTGAGTGCCATGAACACCAGTCTTGTCCCAAGTATGGAATAAAGCCAGGGAATACCTTGCTTCTTGAAGCTGAAATACACTGAGCCAACATAAATCTGTTGGCAGGAGCAGCAGGCACAAGAGTCTCATTCAAGTGTACAAAAACAGCTATTTATAAACCCTCCTTCCTGATTGCTGGGTGTTCACTTTCCCTTGAAGCAAAGGGGCCACTCTAGCCTCTTGGAAAAGATTATTCTATCCACAGCTCTGTGCCCGCGGGCCACTGGGTGTCCATTCTGTACACAGTGAGACCAGGGGACAGCATGCAGGGTGGATTAGGTGTGGTGATAAGTATCTGATGGGCCAGGGCAGCTGGTTGTATGGGTGACACAGATGGCCTCTGCAGCACCTGTGAAGAAGTGACAGTCACTGGCCCCTTCCAGGATTTCATATCCTGGCTTTACAAATAAGCCCACTTGCCCTTTTTTTCTTTAATGTTCTTGATGTAAACTTCAGTTAACAATATTGCTACATTTACAAAGACATTTGGGATTCAGATTATATAAAATATAAACAGGTATTCTAGTACCACTGTGAACATTTATCATTATGTTTTAATTTAATTGAACCTGCCCTTCCTGTGTTTCTATACCATGCCTGCTTGATTTACTAGATTTTTTTTAACCTTAATAACCTGGCCCTAGTCTATTATCTCCAATAGTAAAATAGTAGTGCAGATTAAACCCAAAGCCACCAATAACCCAGAAAAGCCAAGTGAGACCTTGAATCATTTACTTTTTCATTGACATAAACCTTATGAAAAAAATATATATATCTTGTACAAGATGACCTGTTAGCTAAATATATTTTTCTAAATGTGTAGGTTTGTATCTATATAGTATCTTCAAAGAGTTGAATTTGTTGCCAGAACAAATAGCCAAGAGATTTTTTTCCTATAAAATATATCTGGATTCTCTTTCAAAATGGCCGTTCTGGGAATACTTGCACCCATACCCTTACGTGGCACTAGTTATGCCACACACAGAGCCTTCCATTGTGTCCTGAGTGGTATTAACCAGTTATTTGGGGAGTGTAAAGAAACCTTAGAAATCAGACCACACTGTCTGCTGTAAGCTAAGGGAACTGAGGTACCGGGTTCTGAGTGCCTCCTGTGATATCACTTGCTGATCTGAAGCCTGACGCTGGAAGACAGGCCGCCTGACTGCTGGTCCAGCCTGGCCTCTACTCCATCATTCTTCCCCTACTACTCAACACAGAACACCATTTTCCCACTAACATCCACATCCAGCCTCCAAACCCTACTGCTGACAGACACAGAGGGCCCAACTAGCTATTTGAATCATGAGACACTCAGGGAACCTGACTATCAAAGTCCAAACCACAAAAAGGAATACCTTCACTTCAAGGGCTTCTATTTCTAGAAACAACTGTGTTTTCTGTGTAGACTTCTAAGCCCAAAAAGTGTTTTCATGTTCTGACTTTTGATGTCTTCAAAAAAAAACATTGCACTTAAAACTTCCTTGATTCTCAGAAAAGGGCCACCAGGAGTTTGGGGTGGTGGAAGGAGCAAAATATCCACTGCTTCTACTGGTGGTATAAATGGCCAGCAGCTAGTTGGGTTTTACTTCTGGGCATCCTTAAAAACAGTCTATTCATAGCTTTGAGGATGATGATTGATTCCAGCCCTGAACTGCTGACAAACATAAAAGAACATTTCTAATTAGTCTCATTTCTTCCCTCATCTGTCAAATGAAAAGACTTGACTAACTAGTGTGCAATTGATGTTATTTTCTTATAAACCAAGGGGAAATTAAGACAACCCAGAAATAGTCAATCCATGGTGCCATGACTATTCATTGTCACTCCTCTCCATGGCTTCCTCTGGAGCCAGGAAGAGGGTCTTCTGTCTCAAGAATGGGTTCATCTGGGTAGATAAGAACCTGAATAGGCACCTGAAAGTTTCATATACCTGGAAACAAGCCTGAGGACTGAGGATTAGTCATCTCCAGCTGAAAGGCGATTATGAGAGGAAATAAATGGTGGCCAAAGAAAATGCAAGAAGAGCCATAAAGAAAAAGAATTCCAACAGTCATTAAAACCTTATTACTTTTATTCTCTCAACAACAACAAAATCATTGGCCACATGGGATAGATCCCCACACTGTTCCTGCCCTTAACTCTGAGGCCACTGGGGAAAGAGGTAAGGAGTCTTCCAGTAATCCTGTCTCTTAGCAACAAGGAAAGACAGTTATTAAGCACTTACTATGCATTAAACACCTGCTTCGTGTTCCACATCAGCCTCACAAATTTATTGGATAGAGAATATTTCTGCTTTGTATAAGAAGAAAGGCGGAATCACAGAACCTAAATGATTTGCCAGTCAGTAGGTAGCAAAGCCATGACTGAACTCTGGCTTCCCAGCTTCCAAATGCCATGTCTTGTATAACAAAAGATGAAACAAGCAGGAGGCCAGTGCCACGATCAGAACAGAGTCCTCCAACAAGGGCTGAGGGTAAAGTAGCTGAGGCAGCTGGGCACCAGTGACTCACGCCTGTAATCCTTGCTGTGTAGGAGGCTGAGATCAGGAAGATTACTGCTCAAGATGACCTCACACCATATGGGTGACATCCTTCTTAATCAATAGCTAGCTAGAAGTGACATCCCTTCTTAATCAATAGCTAGCTAGAAGTGGTGATGCATGTCTGTCACCCCAGCCATATGAGAATCTGAGATCAGGAGGACCATGATTCCAGGCTGGTCTTGGGTAGAAAAAGACCATGAGACTCCATTCAACATAAAAAGTTAAGCATGGTGGCAAACATATGCCATCCCCACTATAGTAGGAAGCATAAAATAGGTAGATCACAGCACAAGTGAGAAACTTGGGGCTTCTGCCTCTGCCTGGAATGCCTGTAGTTCACCTTGTCTGTTTTCCTTGGATAGCCTCTGAACTCAACACCAGAATCACCCTCTTCCCAGGATGCTTGCTCTAATTGCCCTTGACCCCACTGAATATTGGGTGTCCCTCCTCCTTTAGTCCTTCAGTGTTTAGCCCACCACTAAATGTTCTGCTTCCTTGTCTTCCTTTCCAGGTGACTGACTCATGGAATGCTGTATTTTGTCCTTTTCCTATCTAGCATACCCTCTAGTCCCTGCCTAGCACAATAGATGTTTGTTGCATTAATAAATACTTTGTTTCACATCAAACATGCAGTTTCTCAGCAGAATATTTGCAATCGCATCTTTGATCAATCATGTGACAAGTCAAGATAATTAACCAAGGAATAGGGTGTGTCCTGTGACTCTGGGGGAAAAAATCTATTAAATTAGACATGTGGAGAACATATTTTTTTGGCCAAAATTCACAACGCATGATTTAATAAATATGACTGCATAGGTTTTAGCTCAGAAAATATAAATATATAGTGTCTACAGCTATACAACCAAAGTTGTCATTCTTGCCTTACTATGTAATCCAAAAGACACTGAAATAATAATGGTTAATGCTGCATGACTAGCAGTTTGGGTGAGCATCAAGCATCATGTGAGATGCTTTGCTCATTTATTTTTCTCAACTACCCTTTAAGGCAAGGCTTTTATCTCTATTTTACTGCTGAGGAAACTGAGGCTTAAAAGAATGAAACAGTACAGGGTTCCACCACCATCCCAGCTCCACCAGTGGCTCACGCCTGTAATCATAGCTATGCAGAAGGCTGAGATCTGAGGATCAGGGTTGGAGGCCCACTTAGGCAGGAAAGTCTGTGGGACTCTACTTTCCAATTAACCACCGAGAAAGCAGAAATTAGAGATTTGGCTTAAGTGGTAGAGCACCAGCCTTGAGCAAAACACTCAGAGGCAGTACCCAGGACCTGAATTCAAGCCCTCTACTTTCTCCCCTCCCCCCCCTGCACACACACACACACACACACACACACACACACACACACACTCAAAGATTAAACAGTTTGCCCTTTGGCAAGTGCCTAAATAGTCCACTTAATCCTCTCAATCTTTTTTTCAATGACCTAGTTGTGACCTTTAACCTTATTAAATCATAAAAGAGCCACTTATGAAAGAAAATAGCTGTGGCTTCTGGAAATTTTATTAAAACTCTAAATCTTCTGGCAATAACTTTCCAAAACCATGATTCAGACCAGCAGTGACACTTGAAAATGGAACTACACTGGGCCTCTCCTTGCTGTTGGAAAAGAATGCTTGACCTTGGTGTTTGGGACAACCTGTGTTGTCCCCCGTTACTTGGTCTCTGATGATCCTTCTATTCCCCTGAAGAACTTTCTCTGTCCATCAGGTTTAACCAGTTCTGTCTGTCCACAGCTTTCACCGTACTAGGATTAAAGCAACGTTTCCTCTACAGACTGGAGCCGTGGAAGCAGCATCTGATTCACATTCCCCAGTAATTCTCATCAGTACAAGCTCTTGACAATTACATAGGAACTCTCTAGATCCCTATAACCAGAAGCAGCAGCAAGTGTGTGTGTTAGGAAATGAGGGATGGGGGCTCTAACCCTGAGTTACTAAATCAGAATCTGTAGGGTAACAAAATCTTGGGTGATTTATATATGCACACTTCAGGGCAGAGAGCCACTCTTCTAGAACAATGCTTCCCCCCAACCACCCCCTTTTTTTTTTCCCCACCATAGCATCCTTAGAAAATGGAAAGACTTATTCAACCGACATCCTGTGAATACAGTGAGAATGTCTGCTATGGCATTGGGGCTCAGCCATAGAGACCATCTGCCATCCTGAAGACAGAAGAGTTCTATGTCTCGGGAATTCTACCCTGGTTGAGAGCGTTGGTGTACTTAAAGTAGCCCTGGTTCTTTTAACTTTTGTCCACGTGGCATAGTTCCTCTCTAATTTCCTTCATCATCTTCCTTTATTTTCACAAATGAAAAGTCAGATAGGCTACTTTCCAACTAGAGATTCAAAATCTGCACGCAATGGATGAACACAGACTCAACTTCACATTCTAGGTAGAGTGTTAGAATGATGCAGAGAAAATGTGTTATTCTGATGAGTCATCTGCTATGGCCTAAGAAACACCAGAAAGAAATAGGAGCCTTCCTTTCTTTGAAGAATGTCTCTTCCCTGCTAGTCCACAAAACTGAAGACAGAGGATTAGTAAACATTTAAGGTGGCTTCCTCTCTCCTGAGTGCCAAGAAGAGTATGATTTTTTTCAAATCCTCCCTTAGCAATATCTGCCAGCTTGTAAACTGGACAGGTGTCCCCTCACTTAGACAGCTCCTGATAATGGGGTGACAGTTGGGATGGAAGGAATGAAATACCTTCAGGAACACTTCCTGGTGAGACCATCTGATCACAACCACCAAGTGTCAGGCATACCATCTGACTTTGTTGCTACACAGGGATCCCATGGAAGGAATTCTCTCCTAAAGAAAACGCTGAAATTTCTTAACTCAAAAGAGTGAGCGTTAGCCAGGCACTGGTGGCTCACGTCTATAATCCTAGCTACTCAGGAAGGTGAGATGTGAGGATCGCAGTTCAAAGCCAGCCCATGCAGGAAAGTCTGTGAAACTCTTATCTCCAATAAACCACTAGAAAATGAGAAGTGGCACTGTGACTCAAGTGGTAGAGTGCTAGCCTTGAGCTGAAGAGCTGAGGGACAGCGCCCAGGCCCAGAGTTCAGGCCCCATGACCACCACCAACAACAACAAAAGATGAGCTTCTACCATGAAACAAATAAGACAAGACCTATTCTTAAATGAAGGACTGTCATAGTCTAAGTGGAGGGGAGGATGTATCATCTATTGTTTCCAAACAATACACATTTTTTTTCCCTCTCTTTCTGACTTGCCTGCAGAGTCAGAATTTTCTCATTCTTCTTCCCGCATGAAAGAATAGACAAAGTAGCACAGATTTTGGCTGAGTTAAGTGTGGGTTTCCCTCCTGTCTTAAAACTGCTACCTCTTCAGTCTCAAAAAGCTATATGACCTCCCCTTCCTACCCCCAACCTACCAAAAGAAGGCTCTGCCTAAGGTCATCTGCATTCATAGTAGAAAGACAGTGACCAGAGCATGTTGTGACTACAACATGTGACCTCTGGTTGATATTCCATAGAACTCTTTCCTTGGAACAGCTCTAGAGGGAAACAGGCCTTTCTCCTGCTCTGACCAGAATTGTTCAGAGCATACTGAACAGTCACTCAGAGTTCCCATGATGTCTAAGAAATGAACACATTTTCTAAGTTCCTAGCAAAAAAAAAAAAAATTGTTAGAACTCTTTCTTCCTCAATCATCTGATTACCAAGTGCTGAAAAAGTAGTATTAGAGAATGCCAAAGGGTTGGGCCTCCTGGACCAAATAGCAGCTTTTTGTATGTAACTATTTCAAGTACTGAATATTGAGTTATTTCTGTGTTTCATGGTCCAGGATGAAGAACAAGCTATGGTACTTTGAATTTGGCACCTCAGAAACCTTTGCAGCCACCTGTAAGAAACTCCATGACCACATAGAACTAGAGGTAAGCTCTCATGTGGGGAGAAAGCTTCCTGAACATTGCTTCTACTTTTCTCTCTCTGTCTGTCTGTCTGTCTTTCTATCTCTCTGTTTCGCTGTCTCTGTCTCTCTCTCTCTCTCTCTCCCTTTCTCTTTCCCTCTCTCTCTCTCTCTCTCTCTCTCTCTCTCTCTCACACACACACACACACACACACACAAAACCTTCGGGAAACAACCTTTTGGTTCACTAAGAAGTAATCTAAAGTGTAGTCTATTTGTCATACCTTTATCTTATCCTCAAACACCTTCAATAACCTCATTCTTAGTACTCCAATTGATGGACCTGCCTTTCTTGGCCTGTCCAGAGAATCTCTAGGGACTCTAGGACCCATATGGCCATAGTTTCCTTAGCTGTCCTCCCAACATAGTATGACTGCTACCCCCTCAAAGAGGCAAAGACAGTTACCATCCAGGGAGAGGGCTGTTCATGGGGTAGCAGCAGTGTCATAGGCCCCTGTAAGAGGCTTGGAACTGGTTGCCATGGAGAATTTGGGGGTTGTGAGTTTGACCAGACATCCCTCAGTCACCCACCTGAAGGAGCTGAACTTATAGGTACTGGGGACAGCTTCCTGCGTGTTCTGTCCGTACCTTCACAGAACTCAGAAGAATCTGTTCTCCTGAAATTCTTCATCATCTTTTCATTGGCTTTCATCAGTAATGAAGAATGGCGATTTCACTGTCACTTCTCTACTCTTGATTATTTTTTTTAACCAAGAGCCCTCCCTGCATTTCCATTGTGAACCAGGCACTACAGATGATGCCGCAGATCCTGTTGCTGTACTTTGTTTTCCTAAGGCTTCCAGCACTTGTAGCAGCCTGCCTCCAACTGTTTTGCCCTTGGGGCCCCTTCCCCAGTTGATAAGCTGTCTGTCTGCTTCCCTTTCTCTGCCCAGCTCTTTTCCTTGGTAGGATAGCTCTCCTGAGGGCCTCTCACGGACTGCTCTGAGCATCTCTTTATTTCTGGCTATGTGAATGTACAAATTTCCAAGCATATCTGCTCAGTCTTCACTCTGAAGGACCTCAGGCCCATGAGTTCTTAGCTTCTAACCCCACCTTCTCGTGGAGTTCAGGCTTGAAATCTGATTTCCACTTCAGAACAACACATGAAGGAAACAGAATTCCTCCTTCCAGCATTGGCTCTTCCTGCCTACACCTCCCACTCACACCGCCCCCCCCCCCTCCCAGTCTGGTCTGGAAGCTTCCATGAGCAGTCCAGTGGGTCCTGGACACTCCTTTGAGAGAAGAGGGTTAGCCCTGAGGCAGGATGGGAAAGCCCTGCCACGCCCTGGAGGGAGCTGGAGGAAGGCTGTGCACCGGCTCCCTAGCAGGGACTTTTCACAAACAGAACATCAAGCCAGAGGTTCTGCAAGGCTCTGTTTGACTCATCTGTTGGGCTCACCAGTTTGGTTGCTGGGTTACTGACACCAGGGTGGGAGATACCAATCCTTGGCTAATCCCCTGTCCACTGGCCAGCTTCTCTAAAGGGCACAGAGACTCAGGGGCCTGTATCCTTGGGTGGTAGATGGCTGAGAGAGGTTGGGGAGCCAGCCCTCCTCTGTTTACATATAAATATTCAGTCTGGAAGCTGTGGCTGAAGGAGGAGCGCCTTGGCAGAGGAACTAACTGTGGCTAGCAGAGATCTGTTAGCATTTTTCCCCTTGGCACCATCATCTGGTGGGATCTCTTTAAATATACCACTAGTGAGGGACAGCCCTGGCCTAACCGCGGCCAGCTGCAGGCACACAGCGACTGCTTGTTCTCCCTGCAGCTGGCTTTGACATTGTGCCCAGAATACAGCAGCTCAGCTCCCCTACCTCTACGTTCCGCCCTTCTGGCTCTAAGCTGGCCATGCCCCATGGCCCCTCTGGGTCCAAAACCCAGCAGTACTTCCTCAGTCACTGAGAGGGCTGGTGGCCTAGTGGCAAAAAAACACTGGTGGCCTCAGGAGGGGATTGTTCATGCTGTGGGTTGTTGAGAGCTTTCAGAAACACTTCCTGTTTTCCTTATCTCCCCATAATGAGTCTTTTTAGTATTTATTCATGAGGGTAAACTGAGAAAGTATGGGTGAGGGTTTCATGTGATTGTGGCTTCTGACAGCCTGCAGGGTTGGGGCAGTCACCATTGCTACATCTAACGTGTATGGACGGCCCTGAGTGACCCAGCCAGAGGGCATTGTGAGAGTCAGACAAGGAAGGTGCGTGGCAGGTGTAAGGGCATGGCAAAGCAGAACAGGTAGATGGGAGAGCATGGTGGGCCTCAGGAGGAGCAAGTAAGAAACTCTATATTAAGTGATTGTCTAAATGTGGCTGCTATACACACAGCCTGGGCCTGTGATGACCAGCACAGTATTCACTAGTTCCAGGTCAACCAGTCTGACAAAACCCCATCCACGGGTTCTGACTATACTTCATTGATTTCAGACCTGCCTCCGCCTTTATTCCAAGTCACACAATGGCTCTAGGAATTTAATAGTCCAGGAACTTTATTCCCACTTTATGGAAAGGCAAGTTAAGGCACAGAGAGTTAGAATGGTAAATAGATGGGAAAAGAAAAGCTAGGTGCAAGCTGGGTGCTGGTGGCTCATGCCTGTAATCACAGCTACTCAGGAGGCTGAGATCTGAAGATTGCGGATCAAAGCCAGCCCAGGGAAGAAAGTCCTTGAGACTCTTATCTTCAATTAACCACCAGAAAACAGGAAATGGTGCTGTAGCTCAAGTGGTAGAATGTTAGCCTTGAATTAGCAGGACCAGCAAAAAAAGGGAAGGAAGGAAGGAAGGAAGGAAGGAAGGAAGGAAGGAAGGAAGGAAGGAAGGAAGGAAGGAAGGAAGGAAGGAAGGAAGGAAGGAAGGAAGGAAAAAGGAAGGAACAGAAGGGAAGGGAAGGAATAGAAGGGAAGGAAAGAGGGGGGGCAGGGAGGGGAGGGAGAGAGGGAGAGAGGGAAGAAAGGAAAGTTAGGGGCAGAAAAGTCACATGTTTTAACTGTCTACCCTCAACATTTGCTAAAAGACCCAGAGAAACAAATATTGTCAAATTTTCTTTAAATGAATCTGATACATTTCCTAACTTGACCAAGACTTCATTGCTGGAAACTGGGAAGCAATGATTCTAGTTTAGCTTAGAACTCAGTAAGCAAAGATTTACCTACAAGTGTTAAAAACTCAATAAACCTTTCTCCCTCTTTTATGGTCAATGGGACCATCTGGTTTTCTTTGGGTTCTGGCAACTGTGCTGCTCTGCTGAGAAATGCTAAGCAAAGATGATCTGAAGACGTAGTTCTACTTCCCATTCCAAGAAGGAATGAGAGATTCAGTAGGAAGGAAAGTCAGAGAGTAAAACACAGCCTCATGTTGTACCTTAACCCATAGAACATGCAAGGCTGATATTCATGCCCTCATGTTATGAATGAGAAAACCATGACTGAAAAGGGATACAATGATAAGGATCTCAGGGAACAGGTAGCAAAGTCTGTTTGGTCACTAGAAAAATGGTGGATGGGTGAGACAAAGTTCAAATGTAATTTTGCTAGGGAGTTCTCTATTAAAGGCTATTATTCACATGGCTTATGGATTCTCTCTGAGGGTAGTGGATGGTTGAGAAGGAGTAGGAGATTGGCCTCATCTCTGAAATAAAGCTCCTGGGCCAGGTGACAGGAGGATATAATTCACAGAACAGATAAGAACTGGTTAATAGAGAGCTCACTTCCCTTCAAGAGTGCTAAGGAAGATAGAACCAGATCACTCTGGATTATCTTTAAGAGAGGCCCAGTGACTCAGACAGAGGAGGAGGTAACCCCAGATTTATTGCTCACTTACACACACTTGTCCAGGACTGCATAAGAAGCCCCAACTGACACGCACAAGGTGTGGGGTTAGTCTTATTTTATACTGCTGAACTATATATCTGAGCTTCAGTATTTTTATCTATAAATTGGAGGGAAGAAGCGTTGGTCTTTCTGCTCCAAGAGCACTGTTGACATTTTCCAGGGCTTTTTGTTAATTGTTAATTATCTGGAAGTGGTGTTAAGTGTCCCACAGAATCTTCAGAGCCACGCTAAGTGGAAGATGTTTTAATCATTTTTCCAGAGTAGGGATTAGGCTAACAGAAAGGAAGAAGCTCACTTGAGGTCCAGAACCTTGGAGCAGGTGAACCAGGTCAGGCTTCCCAAAAACCCAAGAGTTAATGGGCAGTGGTGAGTGGACCAGGTATGGGGTGTAGCCACTTTGCTGATTACTCAACCATTTTGGATAAAAAGCAGGCCATCATTGCAAATGAAGACCTGTGAACATTTGGACTATGTCTGGAACCAGGATGTTCGGTACTTTGTATTTGGCTCTCATTAAGAAGTGGCTTGTGCCAGGTACTGGTAGCTAACACCTGTAGTTCTTACTACTCAAGAGGTTGTGAAATAAGGATCATGTTTCAAAGACAGCCCTGGCAGAAATATCAGTGAGAATTGTATCTTTTATAACTTCTAAAAAAGCTGGAAGTGGACGTGTGGCTCAAGTAGTAGAGCATCAGCCTTGAGTGAAAAGGCCAAGGAAGAGCACCTTGGCTTTGAGTTCAAGCTCCAGTACAGGCTCAAAAAGTTAATTTAAAAAGAGAAAGAAGACTCTTTTTCTCTCTCTATCATGGCGGATCAAGGTGAAAAAGAGAACCCCATGCTGGAGCTTCGAATCCGCAAGCTCTGCCTCAACATCTGTGTCGGGGAGAGTGGAGGCAGACTGACCTGGGCAGCTAAGGTGGTGGAGCAGCTCACAGGGCAGACCCCAGTGTTTTCCAAAGCTAGATACACTGTCAGATCCTTTGGCATCAGGAGAAATGAAAAGATTGCTGTCCACTGCCCGGTCCGTGGGGCTGAGGCGGAAGAAATCCTGGAGAAAAGTCTGAAGGTGCGGGAATATGAATTAAGAAAAAACAACTTCTCAGATACTGGAAACTTTGGTTTTTGGAATCCAGGAACACATCGATCTGGGCATCAAATAGGACCCTCAAGCATTGGTATCCACGGCCTGGACTTCTATGTGGTGCTGGGCAGGCCAGGTTTCAGCATTGCAGACAAGAAGCGCAGGACAGGCTGCATTGGGGCCAAACACAGAATGAGCAAAGAGGAGGCCATGTGCTGGTTCCAGCAGAAGTATGATGGGATCATCCTACCTGGCAAATAAATCCCAAAGGCCAATAAAATGTCAGTGAAATTTGAAAGAAGAAATGGCATGTAACCACACCCTCCCGTCAACTACCATCCCTTGTCTAAGGCATCTTCTCAAGTATGCTTCCCCCAGAGCCCTTTATATTTATTCTAACCTGATTTCACCTGAGTAAACAGGGAGGGGGGGAACTCACAAGTGAGTCACCTCCCCCATCCCAGCCCCAGAATAGCCTTGCAAAGGTTTGTAGGTGTGATCATAGTTAGGTGGAGCAAACCAGGCAGGCTTCAACTCGAGCACTCATTTCTTGTTCTGTGAAAATACTTCATTTTACTGACTAGCTAATAAAACTCCTTTAACACCTTGCTATTTAATCTAACTTTTAAAACAATGTTCTCAGCCAGGCATCGGTGGTTCATGCCTGTAATCCTAGCTATTCAGGAGGCTGAGGATCATGGTTCAAAGCCAGCCCAGGCAGGAAACTCTGTGAGACTCTTATCTCCAATAAACCACTAGAAAACTGGAAGTGTCGCTGTGGCTCAAGCAGTAGAGTGCTAGCCTGCTAGCCTTGAGTTGAAGAGCGCAGGGACAGCACCCAAACCCAGAGTTCAAGCCCCATGACTGACAAAAAGAAAACAAAAACAAAAGGAAAAAAAGAAAAACAATATTTCAGGAGAAAGCTAGTCAGGTCCACTAGTAGGAACATTGGTATGGTGAAAGTGGTTTAAAAAATTTCTGTATCCATTATATGTTTCTATATACCAGTAATACCCCACACACACTCTTTGGAGGGTACTATGATTTGAACTCAGAGCCTCATGATTGCTCTACCAGGTACTGTACCACTGAGCTACACTTTTTCATGTTTACTCTTTTTTTATTGAGGACTTAAAAAAAATACAGAAAATGAAACAGGCTGCTGTTGGCTCAAGCTTGTAATCTTAGCTACCTAATCGGGTAGGTTGAGATCCAGCTCAGACAGAAAAGTCAGTGAGACTCTTATCATCAGTTAACCACCAAAAGGCTGGATGTGGAGGTATGACTCAAGTGGTAGAGCACCAGTCTTGAGTGAAAAAGCTAAGGACAGTACCCAGGCCTTGAGATTGAGCCCCAGTACTAGCAGCAGAAAAATAAAAATAAAAAAGTATATCAAATACTCTCATTTTCCCCTCACTCAGAATCGATGGATCAGTATTGTGTTGCATTTCCTTGGAGCATATTTCAATCAGGGAAATAAAATATTACAGATAAAATTGGGGTCCCCACCCACCCACCCCTCATGTTCTGCAATCTGCCTTTTTCACTCACTGCTGTGTTCTGAGCTCTTTTTCCACTGACACTGATAGAGCTTGTTCATTATGGGGAGAAGAGAATAGAACTGAGACAAGATCTAACTATGTAGTTGGACTTAAGCTTGAAATATTTCTGCCTCAGCCCCTTGAGGGCTGGGATTACGGGTATGCCATGCCATGCTACACCTAAGTAACTGTTCTCTCATTCTCTGAATGCCCCACTTGCTGAAGATAAGGAAGAGAAGAAGTGGGAGTTTTCAGACCTGCTAAAGGACACTGGAGAGTTGAAATGCATGCTAGCTAGGTGTGGCTCAAATGACAGAGGACTAGCTGTGAGTGGAAAAGCCAAGTAAGAGCTCAAGGCCCTGAGTTTGAGCCCCAATTCTGGAACAAGAAAAAATATAGGAGGGGGAAGGAGAAAATGCATGTTGGGCTGTCCAACCCAGCAGGTATCTCCCACCTAGACTAGGTTGCATCCTATACCTAAGCCCAAATTCTGGGTAGAACAGCAATACAGACTTTTTTTATTACAACAAAATGGGACCAACACAAATGACTTATTTTAACACCTGAAAAGGACATTGTGAGTGAATATACTAAATGCCTCTGAATTGTACACTTTAACATGGCTAGTTTCATATTAAATAAAATTTTACTCCACAATTTTTCTGAAATTAAAAAAGGCAGTGTACCAGGCCATGTGCTAATGATGAATCGTTATAATGATCTGGGTCTCACCTATAAGAATCCTGGACTCTGAAAAGCACATTACGTACAACCATGTGTGTAAAGATATTTTATAAATGGTAAGTCAGACTACTTTAAGATTAGGAGATACCTTTAGCTACTTCAGTCTAATTCCATGCTATTATTTTCCCTTTTTTCTTTTCAATTGGCATATATTAATTGCATAAATTTTCACTATAGTGTTTTCATACTTTAATCAGATTAACCCCTCTATTGCTTTTCCTTTTCCCTTTCTCTTCCTCCCTATTTTTAACAGGTTTTATTGTATCTCATTACACCATCTTCATACATAGACATAATGTATTTCAATAGTATTCACACACACCTCACACACATTCTTACTATTATTTTTGAAAAGAAAGAAATCAAAGACTTTATGGTTTAAGTAGCTTGACCAAGTTCACCAAGCCATGTGAGATAGAAAAAAATGAAAAACAACAACAACAACAAAAAGCCCATGGCTGTCAGGTTCTAACAGGGGCATTTCCTGCTCTGCCTTGGCATCTACCTGAAGAACTGCACTCTTAAACAGAAGGGGAGGAGCTTGTTAAGCCTCGGTTTCTTCTGGTTTGACATGACTTTTCTTAGATTGGGTGAGAATAGCCTTTCAGAGTCAGTATCAGTATAAGCAAGTAAGAATTGACTATTCTGCTCAACCAGCCACAATGGATAAAATGAAAGGGAGACAAGAAAATAAAGAAGCAAGCTAATTGCACATCAAACCCTAGAGTCAAGAGAAAGGTTAGAACAGTCTTTGAAGAGATCCTTCTTCTAATCTATTCTCTTCTTTAATCAACTCCAACAACCCGTGTGTCCCAGCATTTTCCTCAGTGACACCATCCAGCCAGTGCAGCCCTTGCCACATCTATTTCCTCTTCCTGCCCAGCAATTACTTCTCACTGCTCCAGAAATCCTTACCTGAGCACTGCTTCATGCTCCCTCCTAACATGTCTGTTTACCTCTTTTCCTGCTTTTGAAAGTCATCCAAATGCACCATAGAACAGCTTCACAAAGAGAAAGGCGCAAGGAAGAAAAGGAACCCACGGTCTCACCAAGGTGGGACCAGCACCACCATCATGTGGGCCTTGTTTCAGTCTCATAATAATATTGGCCCTATTTCTATAACAGCAAGCTTCCTGAGGCTCTCTGTGACTGATTCTTGTTTTGGTTTTTATTTTTTTATTTTGGGTACGGTCGTGGGCCTGAACTCTGAGCCTGGGCGCTACCCCTCAGCTCTTCAGCTCAAGGCTAGCACTCTACCACTTGAGCCACAGCACCACTTCTGGCTTGTTTTTTTGCTTATGGGTGCTGAGGAATCGAACCCAGGGCCTCAAGCATGCAAGGCAAGCGCTTTACCCCTGAGCCACCTTCCCAGCCTTCTGTGACTGATTCTTGAGTCTTCTTGTCATCCATTCTTAAACACAGCTGCTGGGTGATGATGGCTCACGCCTGTAATCCTAGCTACTTAGGAAGCTGAGATCTGAGGATCACAGTTCCAAGCCAGCCCAGGCAGGTAAATCTGAGACTGTTATCTCCAGGGAACCCAAATCAGCCAGAAGTAGAGCTATATCTCACTGTGGTACAACTGATGTGATAGAGCTCCAGCCTTCAGCAAAAGAGCCACAAGAGAATGCCTTTACCCTGATTTCAAGCCCCAGTACAAAAACAAAAAACACAATAACGTCATCCCATCCTCTACTCCTTTCAAGCGTGTACGGACTACAAGTTTCCTTACTGACAGAGAATTGTTCTGCTGACTAAGGAGAAATTGTTTCTGTCAATTTTCCCTTATAAAATCCCATTGTTTGCTTGCAGTTCTGACACATAACTTCTCTCTCTTAAATGACCCTCTTTTTTTTATTTCCTACAAATGTATACCATATAGTTCACTTCAAGACTCTATTCATGCATTTATTTTTCTATTCTTTCCAATTTCTTTTGTTCCTTTTGAATGGCTTTGATTTTCTTTTGTCTTTAGACTCCTGGTCATCCATACTTAATGTATTTCAAGGACTTTGGAATAACTTTTAAAGATTAAGTCTGAGGCCTACATGTTTTCAAAGTAGTTGGGTGATCCACAGAATGTTTGATAGACCATGAAACCTCAAAGGACTGAGGGTGGCTATCATATGACTCACATACTAGGTTATTATCTTCTCCCCCAACAAGTTTCAAGAAGATTCTCTCAGCTAACCTCTGCCCCAGAGAGCTTAGTTGTTAGGATACCAAGGTCCCTTGGTAAAAGAATAACTGTCCCCAAATAATGTCTAGCAAACAAATACATCTTTTAAGTAATAATGAACTATGAGAACCTATCAACAGGAAGGTATTTATTCTCTTAGATCTAGGATATTTGAAAAGAATTCATGATCTTTGTCCCTCAATGGTGAACCTCAGGGAGAATACCCCAATTCTTTGTTTCCTCTACAATTGAGGTATTAAAGAGGTTGTCTTGCTGGCTGTAGAGGATAGATTCATTTTCTGGATAAGTATGTAAGATCACAGCGTTGTTGCTCCTACAATCCTCTAAGAGAGGAATTAGAAACATAAAGAACTGACTCTTTAAGGAAGGGCATGGAATCTTGTAAGGGATTACATAAATAACCCTGAGCACATACTCATATTTCAGGACTATAAGGTTTAACAAATTCTGGCCCTTCCATACATTGTTTAGTTCAGTTTTTGTAGCAGCCCTCATGGTGTGTACCAAAGGGAATGACTTTCATTGTTTCTGAAAGAAAATGAGTTTCCTAAAAACAAGTAAGTACAGACACACATGGCTCATACCTGTTATCCTAGCTACTCAGGAGGCTGAGATCTGAGGATTGTTATTGGGAGCCAGCCAGGGCAGACAAACTCTTGAGATTCTGTATCTCCAATTAATGAGCAAAAAAGCCAGAAGTGAAGGCTCAAGCTTTAACCAGCCTTGAGTGGTTAAAATAAAAATAAATAAAAAGAAAACAAGAGTGCAAGGCCCTGAGTTCAAGATTCAGTAGTGGCACACACATACACACACACATACACACACACACACACACCATGCACATACACATAAAGAAAGAGAGAGAAAGAAAGAAGGAAAGAAAGAAAGAAGGAGGAAGGAAGGAAGGAAAGAAAGAAAGAAAGGAAATAAGTACTCTAAGATCAGATGAGTTTTAATGCCAGGCCCATCATCTCATTCCACATATCCCTCACAATGCCAAGGAACCTCTCCTCCCCACCCCCCCCCACCCCCCCGCCCAGCAAGAGACAGTCTGCATTTCTGCTTTCCACTTAATCCTTCTGCCCATTTAATTGACAGAGGAACTGCACTTCAGGACTTGGCATATGCATTATGCAGTCAGCATCCTGGAACAAGGACTTTATTATTATTCATACTATATTCTCAGGCCTAGCACAGAGTCTAAAATGAAATAATTCCTCAGTAGTGATTTGTTGATGGTAAAATGGAACCCAAGTGTGAAAAGCCCATATTTACTGTGAGCATTAATAGAAATTACCACTTGACCAGCCTCACGTCACATCTTTTTGTTAGAAGCAGCTAGAATAAAGGGGATCTATCTCTCCGTTTGTGACACAAAGAAGGGGGTGGGGGAACAGAGCCTACAGACTTCTTACCCCGCAGAAAGTAAGAAGACCTCCCACAGCCTCCCCACTTTGAGCTCTGGGTGGGATCTTTGCAAGGAGCAGAGGGTCTGCGACAACTGTGAACCTGAACAGGAAATGCCAAGCTCCTCCTACCTCTTTCCCACTGAACAGAGTTAAGACAGTGAGTGGGCAGAGCCCATATGGCAGTGAAGGTGCCAGGCAGCTGGAATGAGAGGAAGTGACCAGCAGGGCACATGAAGGGGTCTCCATGTCTCAGCTTTTCTTGTTGCCCAAGAGTCCTTGAGTCCTGCCCTTGAGTCCTGCCAATCCCTTTAGACCACCAGCCCTGCTCTATCTGTAGAAGACTTGGGTTTCCCTTTAGACCACCAGCCCTGCTCTATCTGTAGAAGACTTGGGTTTCTCAGAAAGCCCCATCCAACTTCAGTTGGCCTCAGCGCCTTCCCCTCCCCCCCCACCCCCCGCAGGCAGACAGCAAAGCCTGTTAATCTATATCCAGAGCAAGAATGCCTTAACACAGCAGGATTTTCCTAAGCTGGGAGAGAGCCGTGGATAGGGAACAGCTTTGCCCTCTCTCCAACTCTGAGGCGACCCACCACCACCACCGTGAGCTCTGAGAAAAAGCAGTTTTGTTTTGGAAACTGGCACCCAGGGCAGGCTCACTCCTGGAAATGAACTTGGGCCCCCTCACACTCCCAGCTGCAATGTTCGACTTCCAGCCTTCTTGCCAACACCCCCTTCCAGCTGCCCCTCTCAAAGGCACCATTGTGCCTGCCTGGCACAGCCACAGAGGAGGGCTAAAGAGGAAGAAAACATTTTCTGCCCATGGGATGTTCTTAAGCAGGTTGTGTAGACATGGCTTCCACGCTACATTCCTGGAGCCCACACAAACTTGCCAGAACTCCATCATTCCTGTCACAGATGGCAGCCACCATGCGGGCTAACTGCTCCCCTTCCCCAGCTCACTGTCAGAGTCTTGTACCCAGCATACAGCTGAGTAGGACAAGACTGGACTCAACAGGACCCGGGGGAAGGATGTCATGATGGCAACCCCCCCCCCTTTTTTTTTTAATTCATTCAGCACACTCTTGCTTGCCAAAGCAAATTCTGAACTTAGGATCTCTGAACTGGAAGAAGATTTAGCTCAATTTACACTCAACAAAAGATTCATTCTAGCACATTCTAATCATCTGAATACCCCAAGGGTGAGAAACTGACTACTTCTCAAGAAGACTGTGCATGGCTGGACAGCCGTGGCTTGCAGAAAGTTCTTCCTGATGATGAACAAGAATTGTGAGTGCCATTCCTCACCATCTGCTTCTCTGGTTGGCACTTGGCACAACACTTGGAACAAAATAGGTGCACAGCACTTGTGGGGTGCAGAAATTCCCATCTATTGGGCATATCTCCATCCTTCAGGGTCAATGGAACATGCTGTCTCACTCCTCCACAAAAAGATTCTTCACAGGACTGAAGGGGTATGCTTGACATAGTCTCCCATTAATCTCTTCTTAATCTACCCTGAGCTACGCTAGACCTCCATTTATAGACCCATGACTAGCCTGACTTGATAACCTACTTTTTTAATGTTTTCCTTTGGATGAACAATTGAATTCCTTGTACCTAGAATGTTCCCAATTGTTACGTCACAGAAAACAAAGCACACAATGAACAGGCATCAAGCATGTGCTCTCTACATTGGACTGGCTTCTTGAACTTGCTGCTGGCAGCGCTTGCAGGAATCTTGAAGGCCGACAACACCACAAACTCTGTTCCAATGGGAAAAGAAAGTCCTTCCTCGGTTTCTCTGAGACAATGTTTCCTCACCTGAAAAAATAAATAAGCATCCAAACACTGACATTGCAGGGTTAAAAGATTAGACATAAAATATACAGTGCTAGGTTCCTAACAGCTACTCAAAAATGATACGTATTATTATCTAAGATATGAGGATATTATTATTATTTATTATCTTACTGCCCATACTAGACATTAGTTTCTAGATGGATGTAAAATAGTCTCCCTAAAAGCATGGTAGGCCTTTGATTGTATGTAAGAAGTTCTAAACTGACTTTCCAATAATGCTGTCAGCACATCAACACAGCATCTTTTCTTTCCTCACAATACATACCATGTTTGGTTTGGTTTGGTTTGTGCTGGTACTGGGGCTCAAATGCAGAATCTGGATGCTGCCTCTTAGCTTTTTTCACTCAAGGCTGGTTCTCTATCACTTGAGCCATGGCCTCACTTCCAGTTTTTTCACTGGTTTGTTGGAGATAAGACTCTCATGGACTTTTCCTGCCTAGGCTGGCTTCAAAAAGTGATCCTTAGATCTCAGTCACTTGAGTGGCTAGGATTACAGGCACAAGCCGCTGGCCCAGCTTCCATACCCATTTATTAACACTTAAAGTATTCTCTCTAGTTCCTCTCTAGGAAACTCTCTCAGTAAATTTCCCTCTTCTGGCCATAGGAACCTGCAGACAGGAAGATACCTATGTCCTTTTCGGTCTTGATATTTCTAGCCAGGGATGAGCTAGTGTCAAACTGCTTATTGGTGCATTTCTTCCCAACTCTCCTTTCTATGATGCCCTTGGTACCTTGAAATTGGCTGTAGTGGGAATATTTACAGCATAGAACATAACAATCAGAGTTTTTGTTTCTTTTGTTGATTAGTTTTTTTTTTTCCTGAATTCAGCATTTAGCAGAACAATGTTGCCTAAAACAATGTAAACACCTCAAGGACAGGGATCTTGTTCTATTGCTGCTCCCTCTCTTGGATCCAGCAGAAAATAAGTTGTTTCTTATTATTCCTTTATCCTGGGACTGGGGCTGAAATTATGGCCTCGCATTCTTGCTTGGCTTTTTCACTCAAGACTGGTACGCTACCATTTCCAGCTTTCTGCTGGTTAACTGGAGATAAGAGTCTCGTGGACATTTCTACCAGGGCCATGTTTGGATCTTGATCCTCAGATCTCAGCCTCCTAAGTACAAGGATGGCAGATGTAAGAAGCCACCAGCACTCAGCTCTCATTATTCTTGATGGATAATATGAGTGCTCTGTCTTCTGCTTCTATGAACTGTGTCTTCCATGCTTTGCTCCTGTTACCAGGGTATGGATTTCCTATAGTTATGAACAAAGGACCACTTTGTACAGACTTGAGCAGTCGTTTATATCTCTTCCTATCCTGGGCATGCAGTGACTTTATGGGTTCACCATATTAATCTTAAGAGTTTGAGGAAATTTCATCTGGAAGAAAGGAAATTTTGTCAGGTTTCTTCATGGAACATCTTGGTTTCCATTTTAGGATTGTTTTCCACACACTCATTTTTCAGCGCACAGATTTTGGACATGTGATATGGGTAAGGCATGCCAGGATCTATGGAAAATACAGAGCTGTGCAAGATATGATCCCCACCATCGCTTAATTCCGAAGTTACTGGGAGGACACATGGGCAAATATTGATTCTATTTACAAGGAAAAAACTAAGCAATGAATATTTGGAGAAGAGGAAGGAAGATCACTTTCTAGCTGAGCGATTGGGAACAACCTCATGGAGGAGCTGATTTCCAGTGGGAGGGCTTGAGATTTACCAGGCATGATAGAGCCATCTTCCCCAGCTTCTCTCTTTTTTCCAAACCAAAGGGGATCTTACAGAGTCCAGCTTTACCCCCTCTGACTTTCACTATAGACTGCCAAACGAATTCAGATAGCACCTCCTCCCAGCAGAAATATTCCCATTATAAGAGGGAACTACTACCCCATCCTGTCCTCAGCCCTATGGGCCCCTTAGGTTGCATAGAGAAGTTTTCTGGTCATCTCTCTTTACCTAATACCTGTCCATGTCCTGCTCTCTCATAAAAGGGGTGAACGAATAGAGCATGGGTCAGATGTGTATGCTCAGCCACCCCTCTAGCTTCAGTGTGGATCAAAAGCTCTGACATGGGGTTCAGGCATCAAGGACGATCAGCTTACCTCCTGTCTCCCCTTCTTCCCTCCCAAGCCATCAGAACCCTTGTTCAAATGTGTCCGCATATGGTTCCCCTCTTTAGCACCCCTCTCTTTTTCCCCTACTGTAACTGAAGATTATTTTCTCTAGACAAACATTTCACCACTTCTCTCCTCCAAAGAGCTACCATCTCACCCAGTTCTCCCACTCACAAGGAAAGGAAAGGGCCCCAAGAAAGGACCCTCCGACCTTCAACCTCTCATCTTCTACTTCCTCTACTTCTCATGGTAGTCATTCTCAACTTCCTGTTCCTTCTGTGCATGAGTCCATCCCATGAGTATGAATGGTGTATCTCCTGTACCTCAAACAACTGGGAAAAGTCTTTCCTAATCACATCACTCCTTTTAGATACCACCTTCCTTCCCCAGTTCTACATAATACCAAACCTCATGGCTCTTCTGCCTCTGTTCCCTACTGTCACCACCTCTACTAACCTTGGAGTCCTGGTAGGGACCGAGCTCTTTCTTGAGCTTGGGGTATCATCTGGGAAGTTTACTTCCCAATTTTAGGCCTCATCATTCTCATTTTCAGCCATTAGAGTGATCTTGTGTTCCATCTGGCTTTACCATTTTGAGACTCTGGACTTTGGCCTTCATCCAGTAACCATAATTCCTCTCTATGAATTTAGGATTTGTTAGTTGTCAATCCAAATGACCACAGATCTAATTCCAGAGCAGCTGAGTTAAAGTCCCAGTATTAAGGAAGGAAGGAAGAAAAGAAGGAAAGAAGGAAGAGAGGAAGGAAGGGAGAGAGAAGAAGAGGAAGGAAGGAAAAAAGAGAGAAAGAGAATGAGAGAGAGAAAGGGAGGGATGGAGGGAGGAAGAAAGGAAAAATGGAAGGAAGGAAAGAAGAAAGGAGGGAATATGTTCCTCCTGATGTCTCAAGACTGTCATAATCAGCAGGGCACCAGTGGCTCACGCCTGTAATCCTAGCTACTCAGGAGGCTGAGATCTGAGGATCACAATTCAAAGCCAACCCGGGCAGGAAAAGTCCATGAGACTCTTATCTCCAATAAACCACTAGAAAACCGGAAGTGGCCTTGTGGCTCAAGGGGTGTGGCTCAAGGGGTAGAGGGCTCGCCTTGAGCTCAAGAGCTGAGAGATAGTGCCCACACCCAGAGTTCAAGCCCCATGACCGACAAAAAAAAAAAAGAATGTCATAATCTGGGGCTTGGAAAGTGGCTCAGTGGAAGGGTGCTTGCCTTGCATGCATGAGGCCCTGGGTTCAATTCCTGAGCACCACATAAGCAGAAAAAGCCAGAAGTGGTTCTGTGGCTCAAGTGGTAGAGCGCTAGCCTTGAGCTGAAGAGCTGAGGGACAGCACCCAGGCCCAGAGTTCCAGCCCTGCAACTGACAAAAAAAAAAAAAAAAAAAGAATGTTATAATCTTAGGAAGTATTCTTGCCAAAAGCCAACCCTGAATCTTATCAAGGCTCTAGTCTAAAAGAACTGACTGAAGCCAGGAGCTAATGGCTCATACCTATAAGCTTATTAACTTCTCAGAAGGCTGGGATCTGAGGATTACAGTTCAAAGTCAGTCCCAACTGGAAAGTTTGAAAGACTAAACTCCACTTAACCACCAGAGAACCAGATGTGAAGCTGTGACTCAAAGTAGTAGAACACTAGTCTTGAGCAGAAAACTCAGGGACAGCACCCATACCTTGAGTTCAAGCCCTACAACTAACCAAAACAAAACAGAACAAAACACTAACTGAGTGAAAATACCAGGGGCAGACTGGAAAAAAAATTTTAAGCACCTCTGAGATGTAGTCTGCAAAACCCAGAAGCTAGGAAACTCCTAAGTGTGGTCCAGCAATCTGCAGCACTGGCATTGCCAGGATGTACATTAGAAATACAAGGTGTCCAGCCCAACTGGTGACTACTTTGAATCAGAATTATTACCTGGCTAGGATTGCTGAATGTGATTCTAGGAATGGTTGTCACCACATGGGGCTCCTCTGACCATGTGGCTGTCTCAGCTGAAACATGGATGATACCTCAGGTATTTTTGTAATTGTTGTTTTCTAAGATGTGTGCTAGCTTTGTAGGGTCGATGGTTGCTGGCAGAGCACAGAGAGACAAGGATTGGAAGCAGGAAGGAAGGGGATTCCACACAAAATAGAGACTTAGGTGATGGCCAGAACCCAACTGTAACTCTGGAGTGAAGCTTAACATCATAGACCCTCTCAAACTTTGTCTTTTGAGCATTTATCTTATTTTATTTTATTCTGTCAAAGGGCTAGAACTCAGGGCCTGGATGTTGTCCGGAGCTTTTGTGCTTAGGGATGGTGCTCTACAACACGAGCCACAACTCCACTTGCAGCTTTTTTGCTGGTTAATTGGAGAGAAGAGTCTCATGGACTTTCCTGCCTAGGCTGGCTTTGAATTGTAATCTAGGATTACAGGCATGAACCACTGGTGCCCAGCCTGAGTGTATTTGTTTATTTTTAAATACAAATACAATTTAGCTTTTACAAAAAAAAAAAATCTAAGAAAGAAAAGAAAAATAAATATAGGCAATCTATAGCTCAAAATAAATCCAAACCTGAAATGTTCAAAAGCTTGTGAAGAGAATTTTAAACTATCTTGAAATTTTTTTTTAAAAAGGAACTTCAAGAGATGTATATCAATTCAATGCAATGTATAGATCTTTCAAGTAAGCCAATTAGAAAAAAAATGAGATTGTTTAGAAAATTAAGGAATTATTGTCACAAGAGTGATAGTATAGTGAGGACGTTCAATGAGACCACTCAGTCCACAGTGAAAATGTAAAAGATTTTATTGAGCAAAAAGTGCTGATGCGCCGCCAGGACTGCACCTGGAGTTGGGATCCCAGGAAGCAGCCCCAAGTGCCAGCGACATAGGCTTTTAAGCATTTTGGGCTAGGGCTAGAAAAGGGAGAGGTTGGGTGCTGGTTTTAGCCAATGATTGTTAAAAGAAATTTGCACCTTAAGTTTAAATTTCCCGTCAAAGGTTTTGCTGGTGGGAAGCAGGGGAATAGAACAAAGGGTGGTGATGGATCAGCTGGGTTAGGGCTCCCATTGTTCAGAAAACAGCAGAAGCAGAGTTACAGAGTTCCAAGGTTATGGAGTTACAGAGTTGCGGAGTTACAGTTACCATTACAGTTACTAGCTAAAATAGCTAGTTACCAGGGAAGTCTTATCCACAGCACACTTACATTTATATCTTAAAATCATTTATTATCCATTTTACATAATTCAAGTCAAATATTACATTCCATCTTTACTTCCTCCACCATATCAATGGTAATATTATTAGGGTACTATTTAAAGTCTTCTTATTTAAAGATCCATAGTATTTACGGACAAAAATGATAGTCAGATTTTCCTGTAAAATAGCTCGTTGTTGATGTGGCACAGAGCTAGGCTGAAGCTAGATTAGCTAATTGTTAAGGAATGATGGGGGGGGGCCACAGGAAAACAGAGGAGATAATATTCTCTCTACTTATGTTTGAAAATATCCATAATAAGAGGATAAAAAGGAGGTGTCTTTTTTGGCAGTTGTGGGGCTTGAATTCTGGGCCTGGGCGCTGACCCTCAGCTCTTCAGCTCAAGGCTAGTGCTCCACTACTTGAGCCACAGTGCCACTTCTGATTTTCTTTCTTTTTTTTGAAGGGGGGGTTCCGGTTGTGGGGCTTGAACTCTGGGCCTGGCCGCTGTCCCTTAGCTCTTCAGCTCAAGGCTAGCGCTCTATCACTTGAGTCACAGCGCCACTTCCAGCTTTTTTTCTTTTTGCTTATGTGGTGCTAGAGAATAGAAACCAGGGCCTCATGCCTGCAAGGCAAGTGCTCTACCACTGAGCCACCTTCCCAGCCCCCTCTTCTGATTTTCTGATAGTTAATTGGTGATAAGAGTCTCATGGATGTTCCTGCCCAGGCTGGCTTTGAACCACGATCCTCAGATCTCAGCCTCCTGAGTAGCTAGGGTTACAGGCATGAGCCACCAGCACCTGGCTTGAAGAGATTAGAAAAATAAAAATCATACAAGATGAATGGGATTGATGAGGATAACAGTGTCAGGGTATCCAAAACAGAGAACCATTGAAGCTAGAAGTCCTCAGACCCCTGGAAGCCTGGGTGCCATCTCCACTGTGTCCCCCTCCCCCCCATCTTTCCAGAGAGCAGCCCAGTAGCAGAGCTACAAAGCAAAATAATCTGCATTCTAAGCAGAGGTGATCTGCCTAAGCATGACATGATGAATTGAGGTTAGAAAAAGGGAGGACTTCCTAGTTGCTAAAAATCTAAATAGGTCATGGAATAAATAGTGGAATCTCCTCTGAAAACCTACAGAAATAACATCAACACGCCAAAGGTTGGAGGCCTCCACCTCCCATCTTTTCAGGTCACCACAGCGGGCAGCGCCTTCCTTCCCTCACCTCCTCTGCTCTCTGTGCCTTTCAGGAGAAGAGAAATGGGTGAGTCCAAGTTCTACTGAGAATTGTAGGGCATTTAAGACACCAAGGATGGAGACGGGAGATGAGTCATTTGCACAAAAATATGCTTTGGCCTTCTTACCTAGACTCTGGTTACCTAGCTGCTGGCACAACACCACACAAACCAGTCATGCCTTGGCTCAGCAGGCAAGAAGCCAGAACTGGAAGTATTGTCTTGGGGTTGGGGGTGCACTATGAAAGACTGTGAACCTGCTCAGTGGAGCCTGGGGCACCTCCTGGGACAGTGCTGTCTGATGTACCCTCCCAGGTACATCCTGATGGAGCCAGGCTGGTCTCGATGCACCCCAGGCCCGCCTTGTACCAAGTGCTCCCGAGCACCTGGCCAGGGGTACACACCTGCAGCATTGCATTCATGCCAGAAGCTGGAGATAATGTTTTGTGTTTCAGCTGTGCACACCCACCTATAAATAAATACCTGAGCTCTGCTGAGCACAGGGGAGCCTGTGTTAGTGATGCCCCTGGGACCTGAGCCCTCATTGCTGTGTCCCCAGGATCTGCACAGGAGCAGGGAGGACTGGGGGAGGGGGCCAGATGACATCATGGAGCAGTTGAAAGATTTAGCTCAAGAACCCATGGGGCCTGTGTTCCATTTAGGCGGCTATTTTACACTCTCAGTTTGGCTTCTTCTACCTTTCCCCAGATCTGGGGTTCTAAAGGAAATCAGTACATGAACACTAGATCAAGAACTTCAGAATGGGCCTGCAGGTGTGCACCCCAAGACTCGCCAGCTCAACCCATTAAAATACTGCTTAGGTGTCTAGGCGGTGATTTCAGGAAGATGCTTCTTGGCACAGGGGTTGGAGAAACAATGCAGGGATTACTATTGCCTTCCAGAGACCAATGGATTCCTCTCTACGCCCATTTTGTTGATGACAAATGAAAGCTCAGAGAAGTTAACAAACCAACCCAGAATCACACAGATGTCCAGTGTGAGTCAAGATTGAAACTCATATATCTATCTCTACCCCTAGGCATGCTCTTTCCAAGGTACCATACGGCCTTTGGCTCTCCAAATAGGTGTTTTCCAAGGGCATCAAATGGACTCCAGTGTTCCTCCCATCTCTTCCATTCTAACTGTCCCGTCTACATAGGACCCAGGTAGAGGATGAGGGAGAGGCCAGTTCATCAGAAGCAGAGTGAAGACTGTCTGTTCTTCTAAGGAAGGGTTAACAGTTTGCCGAGTTAATAGCTAACACTTCTATCTGGTTTGAGAGATGGAGGGAACAGGGCACTTCAAACTGCAAGTAGGGAAGAAAGGTGGCTCTGTGAATATAGTTTCCCAAGGAGGGTGCTGGTGATTCATTCCTTGGTGGTGACGGTTGTTCATTTGTTGTTTTTACAAACCTGGCACAGAGACCAGCTATAATAATACTAATGTCCAACACTGATGTGCCAGGCACTACTCTGAGCACTTACAAGCTAGAGCAGTCGTGAGAGATTTCAATTATTCAAGCAACAGCTGGGAGTTAAATTTTGCCGTAAGTCTAGCATCAGCAAGAGCCCTGATTTGCCTTACTGACTCATCTGGAGGGCAGAATCTGGCATCTGATGCTGGGTTGACATCTTAGCTCTGTGACTTGTACAGTGGCAAGTTCTACAGCATCAATCTACACCCTGAGAAACTCATTAATGGGGACAGCAATGGTGGCTTCCTCATCACCCAGGATGGTGTGGATAAAGGGCCTGTCCAGTGCCCAAGAAAGAGGAACTGTGAATATTGTTACTCCTCAGAAAGGAGAGGGCTGAGGCAGGTACAGGTGGCTCACTCCTATCATCCTAGCCACTCCAGAGACTGAGATCTGAGGATTCTGGTTTGAAGCCAGCCCAGGTAGACTAGATCTGAGACTCTTCAATTAACCAATGAAACGTGGGAAGTGGAAGTATGGCTTAAGTGGTAGAATACCAACCTTGAGTGGAGAAAGCCAAACAAGAGCTTGAGGTTCCTGAGTTCAAGACCTAGTACTAGCATAAGAAAAAGAAGAGGCTGCAAGCCCAGTGGAGGATGTTTTCACCAAACAATGAATACATTGAAATGTTGTGGAGTGAAAGTAACCATCTGGTCTAGGAGGAAGGAAGGGAAAGAAGACAAAAACTCATTTCAGAGTGTGGGGAAAAAAGCAAATGCTAAGAATCCTAAGAATTGTATATGAAAAATTCAAGGGTAGCAGACATTCCAAATGAAATTTCTAAGCCAGACTCTAGTAGCTCACACCTGTAATCCTTGTTACTTAGGTGGCTGAGATCTGAGGATCATAGTCCAAAAACATCCCAGGCAGAAAAGTCTGTGAAATTCTCAGCAAAAAGCATGAAGTAAAGCTGTGGCTCAAGTGGTAGAGTGCCAGCCTTGAGTGAAAAAGCTATGGGAAGGTGTCATGGCACTGAGTTCAAGACCTGGTAGGGGCACTCAAAAAAAGAAGAAGAGAGAGAAGAAATTTCTAACAAGTCATTATCCATTGAGAAGAAAAGAGAAAAGTATTTGGTCTTTGTTTTTAAGTCTATGGTGGGAAGTGGCACTATGGCTTTTCAGCTCACCTTGAGCTGAAGAGCTCAAGGACAGAGCCCAGGCCCAGAGTTCAAGCTCTATGACTGACAAAAAAAAATTAAGTCTATGATGGCAACAATACAGCTCAGGGTAAGCCACAAACATGCAAAGAGAGCAAGAGCCCAGGTATCACCCCAAAAGCAACTCCAAACTGTGAGCTTGACTTCAGATAGACTGAACGGGTAGGAGAAGGCAGATGATGTTTGAGTCAAAGCAAAGCAAACCAAACAGAAGCCAAACAAAGAGGAGATATCTCAGTGGGACTCTGCCACTCTGGAAGAGATTTGGTCCTTTTCAGAGTAGTTGTCCTAAATTTAAAATGGAAGAACAAATGTAAAAGTGAATATTGTGTCTAAGGTAGAAGAACAGAGAATTTACTGACCTTGCAAAACGCACATACGTTTGAATGCAAGTTGCTGAACAAGGTGCCATTCAGGGGCCAGTTTGACAAATCTAGAACACACAATAGGAACTATCCAAAGAGAGGCAAATGGACCAATCACACCCTTGTTTTCAAAAAAATAGGAAAAAGAGTATATTCTGGAAGCCACACATTGATATTCTTCATTCTAATACTTGGCAAGATTCTAGAATAGAGTCTGCTTGCAGAGATCCACAGCTGAGGAGCTGTGTCTGATGAGGGCCTTTGGTAGTTGTACACTGCAGAGTCTGGTGGGTTTCTCTCTCCTTTTTGTAAGCTCTGGATGCAATCTCAGGGGCACACCTTGCCATCTCGAGCCCAACCTCTTAAAACTGTTATGATGGCAATTAAGTCTCCATGTGAGTTAGGTGGAGACATGCAAACCATAGCAATGGTGAAGTAGACTACTTGGGGGGATGTGTGTATGTGTGTGTATGTGTATGTGTGAGGGAGAGGGAGAGAGATGGAGGATGGGGAGGAAGGGAGAGGGAGAGGGAGAAAGAACACACTGGGGCTTACATTCAGGGCCTAGAGCTTTTTACTCAAGGCTGGTGCTCCAACCACTTGGACCATAGTTCCACTTCTGGCTTTTTCCTGGTTAACTGACTATAAGAATCTCCAACTTCTCCACACTGGCTGGCCTCAAACCAGGATCCTCAGCTTTCAGGCTCCTGTGTTGCTAAGATTACAGATGTCAGCTACCAACACCTGGATAATGTATGCTTTTATTTTTCTTTCTCACAATAAGCAAGATAAGGAGTTTTGCAATCCGTTTCCCCAAGTTTGTATCCCCACTCTCTTATTTATCAACTGTGCAGTCTTGAGTAATGTAGCTCATCTCTCTGGATCCAGTTTGTTCCTCTGTGAACAAATTAAATTACCCACAATACTGAGGAATAAGGTTCAGAGATAATATATTTCTTGCTGTCTTGTTACCAATATATCTGACCTTATTCCAAAACAGATTTAACTTGAGCACTATGAGAGATGTGCAAATTCAAGTGTTCTAGCCTTCGTACCTGATGGGGATTGTGGATGGTAGAAGCTTGAGACGGAAACTCTGCTACATCAGCAAGCCCATATGCCAAAATTGCACTTAGAATCCAGATATGAGAAAGAGGCAAATTCTGAAGGCTCTCCAAATCTTAAAATCTGTGTGTGAGTGTGAGTGTGTCTGTGTGTGTGTTACTGGTGCTTGTACTCAGAGCCTGGGATGCTGTCCCTTAGCTTTTCACTCATGCGTTCTAGTAGATGAGCCACAGCTCCACTTCCAGCTTTTTTGCTGGTTATTAGAGTCTCACATGCTTTCCTGATCATTCTGGCTTCAGACTGTAATCCTCTGATCTCAGCCTCCTGAGTAGCTAGGATTAGAGGTATGAGTCACTAGCATCCAGCTAACAATTACAATCATATATTTTTGCGCAGGAGGGCTAAAATAAGAGTAAATGCAATGAAATCTTTTCATCACTTGTGCAGAATGTGTTATGTTTTAGGTTCTGGAGTCAGTGCCTCTATAAATCCTCAGAGTGAATAGAAAGGGGCAAAACTGATGCTAACAAGAGTCAACTAGATGGATAACAGTTCAGTGATGACTTGGGGACCATCCTGAGAGCATTTCTAGACCTAGGGAAGCCACATGTTGTCTTCTCCAGCAGCCAGGACTGCATGACCGCATCTTACTGTGTTGATCAAAGCATTAAACTTGATTTGGCAAGGTGGTGGCTAAGGACCTATCACACACACACACACACACACACACACACACACACACACACACACACACACACACACACACACACACACACACACACACACCAGCTTGGGTTGCAATCCATGGAAGACACTAAGAGCTGGCTTTCCTCTGTTTCCCAGTGTGATGGGGTCGAGGTAGACCTGAGCAACATCTTCCTGGAAGGCATTGCCATTCTCAACATTCCCAGCATGTACGGAGGCACCAATCTCTGGGGAGAAACCAAGAAGAACAGAGCTGTGATCCGGGAAAGCAGGAAGAGTATCACAGACCCCAAGGAACTGAAATTCTGTGTCCAAGGTAAGCTAAGCATGAGCAACATTGTGCTAGGCAGTGCCCAGGGGTGGGGTGTGCTTGTGAAACCTCATCAGGGCTTACAGCAAGCTTTCTAAGGTCCACCAGCTTGCCAAGCACCTGGTGTTCTGGGAATCAGCTGACTTATGGTCTCTGGTGTTGCAAAGGTTCCAATCTAATTGAGATGGCAAGACTGGCAATAAAGGAATTCTAAAAGATAGTAAGAAATCACACTAGGGCTCTATAACATTAGGTGTCAAGTGCTGCTTGCATCTGGTTCCAGGTGTCCTCTTGTGTCTACATCCAGGAGTCCAGTGTCAGCCCAATTCACCTGCAGCAGCAATGGATTCCACCATCACTCTTCCTCCTGAGAATACTGTCCACTCAAATTCCACAACTCCACTCATTCCACCTACCTGCTCACTCCTCAGGCTCTTTGCCCTGGCATCCCTGGATGCCAGATGGTTCTCAGACAGAGTACTTGACCTTCTTCTTTCTTCTACCTGTACGTGCCTCTAATTCTATCTCTGGCATACCTTGAACCCCAGATTCATGTGACTTATTTCCTCTGGTTTGTGTAACAGACATCACAAATCCTTGTCCATGATAAACTCCTGTTGTCCCTCCCAAGCTTCTCCAGCTCCATTGATAGTAAGTCCGACCTTCCCAGGACTCAAGTCAATACATCAGCACCATCCTCAACTCCGCTTTTCATCTCACATCCAGCCCATAAGAAATATGTCAATTCTACCTTTAAAAAGCTAGGATTGCAAGCGTGAGCCAATAGCACCCCTCTCCTAACTGTGTTTCGGCTTTGTTTGTCTGTTTGCTTGTTTGTTTTTTGCTGGTCCTGAGGCTTGAACTCAGGGCCTAACTGCTTTCCCTGAGCTTCTTTTGCTCAAGGATAACACTTTACCTATTGAGTCACAGCTCCACCTCTGGCTTTTTTGTGTGTGTATGTGGTTAACTGGAGATAAAAGTCTCATAGAGTTTTCTTCCTGGGCTGGTTGCACACTGTGTTCCTCACATCTCAGTCTCCTGAGTAGCTAGGATTATAGGCATGAGCCACTGGCACCTAACCCAACTTATTTTTTAATACCTTTGGCTTTTTTAGTATGAAATCAGCACTTTTTATAAAAGCATTGCTAGCTGGACTAATGGGGTTGAACCACATCATTGGTTCATGGGGGGGGGTGCATGTGTGTGTATATGTCTGTGTATGTGTACTATTTGGGCTTGAACTCAGGGCCTCATGCTTTCATTTAGTAGTAGTTGTTGTTATTGTTGTTTTTAAATCATGAGTGGTGCTCTACCACTTTGGCAACATTCCCACTTACAGAGTTTTACTGATTAACTGGAGGTAAGAATCTCTCACATTTACCTGCCCAGGCTAGCTTCAAACCAGAATCCTCAGATCTCCGCCCCTCGCATAGCTAGGATGATAAGAATGAGCCACTGGTGCCCAACTAGATCACTGGTTCTTTAATAAGGCCTGCTTCTTGAAAAAGAAGATTCCCGGACCCTAGCTGATCTACCTAATCAATTTCTGGGTTGGATTCTTGGAAATTTTAGATCTGCAGTGAGCTTTCCCAGGTGACTGTGATAGTCTGTCACATGTGAGAACCACTGGTAGAGACAGAAATGCCTACCGCCTCTTGCCAGCAAGTGTGTGTTCTTTATGTCCTGAGGTGGGATGTGATTGGACCTCTCAGAGAAGAGGAAAAGCTTGCCTCACCACCAAAGGGAGCCATACTTTGATTGTTTTGTGGTCATCATTTCTTATTCACAATCAGGTTATTCATGTGAGGACAAGATCACCAAGAAGCCTCCTTTACTCCTCCTTCCATTGAGAGAGGACTCAGAAATTTTTCTTTCTCTTTTCCTTTGTTTCACAGAGCAAACTTTTCAATTTGTATAAATTATTAAACTGAATGATGCAGTCCCCCTTCCTTCCTTGGCAAGGAAAGATGTGGGTGCTAGCCGAGGACAGGGGGAGGGAGGGTATAAAAGTTTCTGCAAATGTTCCCATCCTGCTGTTCCTACCTCAGCCCCAATCCTGGTGTCCAGCCCCTTTTGGATAGAGAAAGGAATGAGTAGAGTAGAATCTTCCTAAAGGCTTGAGGAAGCTTTTGTTGAGATCATGCCTCTGGGAGAGCTCAAATTCGGCCTTCCCCATCTGATCTATCTTCCTCTTCTTCAAGCAGTGTAAAGTATGTGTGGAATGCCCTTGACCACCATGTACAGGAACTCTCTGCCCCAAATCTCCCTTTCCCACCCCTAGAACATGCTGTCAGAGCTAAAAATGAAGCCACTTCCTGTTCTTTAGATGAGGACATAAGCTGTTCAAAGCATAGGCCAGGGGGTTGGGGGTGGCAGCTGGGTTTTGTGGACAGCAACTTGGAGCTTTCTGCTTGCAAGATGAAGTGAAATGATGAGGCAAGGTATTGACCTGACAGTCAGGAGGACTGGGTTCCAGTCCACGCTGTGCCTCTCATTAGCATGTAATCGTAGGTGCATCTTTTCACCTTCTTGACTTTCAGTTTTCCCCACCTATAATAGAAAGTCTGACAATCATACTCTGAGTCTCCTTACAGACCCAGAAAATTTAAATATAGACTTATTTTGGTGTGTGTGGACTCCTGTTGCATCATGCAAATGCTTTTCCTTTCTGTGTTTTTTCGTTTTTGTTGTTGTTGTTTTGTCAATTGTAGGCCTGAACTCTGGGCCTGGGCACTGTCCTCAGCTCTTCAGCTCAAGCTAGTGCTCTACCACTAGAGCCACAGTGCCACTTCCAGCTTTTTCCACATATGTGGTACTGAGGAATCGAACCCAGGGCTTCATGCATGCAAGGCAAGCACTCTACCACTGAGCCACCTTCCCAGCCTTGCTTTCTGTGTTTTGTTTCAGGATTTATAGGCCTATGGCTAAAGCTTCAGGGTACCCTCTTTACAGGTTCTTCAGTTGTTGAGATTTTTTTTTTTTAACTTTTGGGGTTTTCATTGGGACTTGAAGAATGGGAGAAGTCAGGAAAGAATGTGAGACAGAAAAGCTTTATCACAGGAAATAAAAGGAGAAAAGACAATAGAAGGGGTTACGGTTAAACTTCTCATGGTAGATTAGTTGTTCTCCTAGGAAAACAAGAAAGACGTTCATTTGAGATTGAGATTAGTATCAAGGGTTAGAAGCATGGTCCAGTGACAGAATACTTGCCTGGCACACTCTAGACCTGGAGTCAGTCCTTACTGCACAAAGAGAGGAAGGGAGAGAGGAGAAAGGGAAGGAAGGAAAAAAAGGTAGGAAAGGAGGGAGGGAGGGAGGGAGGGAAGGAGGGAGAAAAAGAAAATAAAAGAATTCTGTTAGCATGAGTGAGTTCTGTAAAAAAAAATTGGCTGATGAAAAGTAATAAGAGTCCCAGGGAAAATAACCAGGCTTACAGTTGAATAACCTGGGTTTAAACTTTGGCATAAGCTTTCTAGGTTTATAAACCTCGGAAAATTGTCCTACCTCCCTCAGTCTCACTTCCTCATTGATAAAATAAGCATAACAGTCACTCATCGTGAGGATGATGGATGTAAACTTGAGCCATCCTATAAACTCAAACATGCGCACACACCAATCCTGGAGCCTGAACTCAGTCTCAAGCTCTTGCTTGGCTTTTTCACTCAAAGCTGGTGTTCTACCACAGCTTCACTTCAGTCATTTGGTTAATTGGAGTTCAGACTCTTAGGACTTTTTGCCCTGAGCTGGCTTCATACCTCAGTCCTCAGAACACAGCCTGTTGATTAGGATTGCAGGTGTGAGCTACCAGCACCTGGCTTGGATAAAGACATAATAGAATGTAGCCTCCTAGATTCATGAACTGTCTAAGGCTATTCCCAATTGTTTCAATCAGTGGCCATCTGGCCATCACTGTGAACCACAGTCAGCCACTAGTTCTTGGAGGTAAGAGAAAAATTCTGATGTCCCTCAAATTGTGTGCATTTAACAAAGTTTACTCTGGCCCAGGTCTTTCCTATTGGCTGAGACAAAACGTGTCAAATGACCCCTAAAAAGTCTTCAGGAGTCTAAGCTGTACACACTGAGACTCCTCTCAGTGCTGGGAAGTAACCATGGCAACATACATGCCATACCTGTTAAATGTTCATAGACCTACAGAGAGACTTTGCTTTTTATAGGGCATTGCAGCTTTGTCCTTCAGTCTGTCAAGAAGCCCACATTGTGTGAACATGCTCCAAACCAGTCATTATCTTCCCTCTATACACACCCTCCCCCTCTCCTACAACCCATTGCCTCCCCAATGGCCACATGTTCCCTGTCTTCTTAATGTCTCACCTGTTGTCCAAGCCAGATACCCAGAAGTCATGCATTTCTCCACAGCTGCCTGGCAGAACTCTTCCATAATTATTTATTTACATGTCTCTCTCAGCAGACTGCAAGCTTCTCTGGGAGCCCCAGATGTCTTAAAGGTCCTTTCCTCTTCCTTCTCCTCCTCTTCTACCTCCTCTTCCACCACCTTCTCCTCCTCCTCCTGCTTCTCTTCCTTCTCTTCTTTCTCCTCCTCCTCTTCCTCTTCTTCCTCGTCCTTCTCTTTCTCCTCCTCCTCCTTCTCCTCCTTTTTTTGTGCCGGTACTGGGGCTTGAACTCAGTGCCTTGTGCTCTTCCTTTTTCCACTCAAAGCTGGTGTTCTAGCACTTGAGCCACACCTCCACTTCTGGCTTTTTTGTTGGCAAAGTGGAGCTAACAGTCTCTCCGAATTATCTACCAGGGAGTTGGCTTCAAACCTGATTCTCATATCTCAGCCTCCTGAGTAGCTAGGATTACAGGCATGAGCCACGAGTCTCTGGCTTATAGTCTCTCCTACATTCTTGGGTCTGACAGAGTCTCTGAGATCTCAAAAGAGCTTCTGAGTATTGATGGACCAAAAGCACCCCAGAGTCAGGGTACATGGAGTGGTGCGTTAGGGAATTATTTCTGACTTGATATCTCAGCAAAATGGAATTGGTATGAATGTTGCTAGCATGCATATCACAGGATACCTCTGCCAGCATCAGGCTGCATTGGATCTCAGGAGACCTTTCAATCCTCCCACTTCCTACCTCCATGCCTCTCCCTACTCCCAGCCGACCCTCTACCAGGCAGTATCTGTGGTCAATTTCCACACACCTTTCATGGCACCTGGCAATTGCTACCCTCCTGGACTCTGCAGGGTGAGGCAAGAGATAATTCTGCAGCTTTCAAATAAAGACCACACAGTATGGTTGCCAGTTTCTAGAGAAACTGTGATGCTTTCTATATATAGTTTTGAAATCTCAGAATCATTGGCCTCTTGGAAGCTTAGATAAGAAAAGAGGGTCAACAAGGTAGGCTGCTTGTCCTTGGGCAAACCCAGTCTTTGGTCTTCTAGACTCTTCTAGAGATCAGTAAACTTTTTGTTCTGCCAAGAGCTACATAATAACTACTATGATAACTAGGTTTCGTGGGCCACCATCTCGGATGAAACTTCTAAGCTCTGTTTACCCTAGATAGTTCATAATGAATACATGGGTCTGTGTTTCAATAAAACTATTTATGTGAGTGCCAGCTCTGAAGCTCAAATTTAGTATCTAGAAACTGTTCTTTAGCTTTTTTTGCTCAAGGCTGGTGCTCTACCACTTGAGCCACAACTGCACTTTTGGCTTTTTACTAGTTAATTAGAGATAAGAGTCTCACAGACTTTCTTACTAAGCTTAGAATCATAAACCTCAGATTCTGCCACCTGACTAGCTAAAACTATAGCCACCAGCACCCAACTCAGGAAAACTCTGTTGACAAGAACTAATAGCAGGCTGGATTTGGCCCTTGAGCCATGGTTGGACACTCCCTGTGCTAAAACTTCGCATGGCCACAATACTAGGAGCCCAGGTATGGTCAGGGCGTCAGGGTATGTATGAGAAATGCAGGCTCCCAGGCCTGCAGAACCACGGTTCCACAAGATCTCTGAGTGTTTGCATGGACACTTGACTTATAAGAAGCACTGTACTGATGGCCTGGCTACCCGCTTTAGGAATGCCAGGAAGAAACTTAATAGATCAAAAGAATGAGGTCCAAGGAAGGTAACTGACCTATCCCAGGTCACTCAGTAGATCTAGCCCTAGAGCCCAAGTCTTAGTATTCCAAACAAGGAGTTCTTCCTACACCTATCAGAGATCCCACCTAAACCCCACCCCAGCCTCCTCACTCTGGCTGGTCCTGCTTCAACTCCAAATCACTGGAAATTCAAGGGAAGCAAGTGGTCCTTCTTCCTCAGCTGTCTTCCATGTGGAGAGGACTTTGTTCCGGGTGAGTTTCCTCCTCCCTGACTCCTGTCTCCAAGACCTAGGAGTGGCAGAGGAGATAGAAATGTGCCTCAGGAGGCTGCTCAACATCTGCAGAGGGAAACTTGCTCACACAGGTTCAGGCTGGAGTAAAACTCCAGCTCGATTCCTGCTTCCAGAAGTCTGCTGTTCAAAATAGAACAAGAACACTCTCACTTTCTGCATGCAGAAAAAATGTCTAGACTGGGCTCTTTGACAGGACTAGACAGACACCTTAAATTTTCCCTCTTCTGTTTGTCCCCATCTTGGTTCCCAAACCAGGCTCTCTGTTCCCCTGCAGCAGCTCTTAGGCTTTTAAGACTGAGTGACTCCTGAGACCAATACTATATCAAACTGCCATGTTGGCCGCATCTCTGCACAGCCTGAACATGGGTGTTACTCTTGAGAAGCATTTGTCTTAGTTTGGATTAACAGAATAGGCTGAGTGGCTTATCTAACAGAAATTTATTTCTCAAAGTTTTGAAGGCTAAGTCCAAGATCAATGTGACTTGATTCCTGATGAGGGCCTGATTTATAGGTAGACACTTCCTACTGCCTCCTCGAAAGGAAAGATGTCTTGTTCACTTATCTTTTTACAAGGGCATGAATCCCTTTCACAAAAGCTCCATCTTTATGTCATAATTATCATCTTTCAAAGGCTCTATTTCCATATATACATATATATTGATATGATTATCTCACTATATAGATGTATTTCTATATATATATTTCTATATTTCAATATATGAGTTTAGAGGGACAAACACATTCAGTAAAAGTCCACTGGTAGCTCATAAGCTATAATCCCAGGAGGCTGAGATCTGCAGATGGAGGTTCAAAGTTAGTACGGGCGACAAGTTCTGAGACTCTTATCTCCAATTAATCACCAAAGTGCCAGAAGTTAGCTGTGGTTCAAGTAGTAGAGTGCCAGCCTTAAGAGGAAAAGCTGAGGGACAGCACCAATGAGCCTGAGTTCTCAGTACCAGAAAAAAAAATCAATGCATAGCAATATTTAATGTTCCACAAATATGTATTGACTTGTTATTTATCAACTGCCTACTTAGCTGACAAGACTTACATATTTATTGCATCCATTTTATGTTGAAGGATACTAAGGCTTCATGTCACACAGGACAGAGTTGTACTCATGTCTGCTTTCAAGCTTAGCTCCAGGTGCTGTGGAGGATGCAGCAAAATATAATGTAGTCCCTCCCTTAAGTAGTGCATCATAAACTTGCTGCCAGCATGTGTTTTGCTGTGGGATGGGTCTCAGAAAGTACCTAACAGTCATGTCAATACTTGTAAGTAGCCAAAAACGAAAGAGTAGCAGTCCATGAGCATCATAGAACTTGAAAGGCAAGAAAAAGAGAGTCCTTCCTTCCAAATTTGATTCCAGCTTTCCCAGTACTATACTGCATACCTAGTGTTACACAGTATAGTACTGTGTGGTCACAATAGGTGATCAAGAAATACCAATGCCTGAATGAATGAATGAATGAATGAGGTAGTATGTATGCTAGTTCTTGGATCTGGAAAGGATGTAAAGAGACAGTGAGTGAGAGAAGGGAGGGGGAAGAGGAGGGGCTGAGGGAGGCGTGGAACTAGCACACGGAAGTGGCAACAGGGAAGATAGAAGCTTGAGTAATATGTCATGGAGTTTGTGCATAATCTTTGCCATAATGAGGAGATGAAATTTTTGAAGCCGGGAGCAGTAAGAGCTAAGTCATGAGTCATAGACTGTTTTAGAAGAAAGGGAGAGACCCAGCCACAAGGAAGCCTGTAAAGAGGCTAATGCAAAATGCAAGCTTACAATTCTAAGACTTTGATTTGGGAACCAGTGGCCCCAGAGAAAAAATGAGCAGAAGCCAACAGGAAGTGGAAGGAGGATCAAGAAGATACCCTGCTACAGGGATGATTTTCCCCCACAAACTGCCCAACATCCTGGCCACTCTCCATTACCAGAAGCTTCTGTTGACAGAAGGGATGCTCTAAGCAGTGACCTGTAGCTCTTTCTTTCTACCTCCAGCACACAGCCAACTCACATCTCTTCTCATGTACACACCAATTCACCCAACATTTGCTGAGGATCTACTTGAAGTTAGTAGTAGAGGCTAAAATATTTTTAGCTAAATATTTTACATTCATCACCTCATTTAATTCCTCATGCCATCCCTAGCTTAGTCCAGTTTTGGCTACTATCACAAAACACCACAGATACAATAACTTATAAAGAAAATGAACTCATTTCCCACAGTTCAGGGAAGCTGGAAGTCCAACATTGAAGGGCCACATCTGGTAAGGGCCTTCTTGCTGGGCCATGACCTGGCAGAGGGAATTACATATGTACAGAACACACAGGAGAGAACAAGGGGCGAAATTCTTTTGAAAACAACACATCTTTGAAATAACTAATTGTGCCCCTTAGTCCATTCATAAGGATAGAGTCATCATGGCCTAAACACTTCCCATTAGGGCTATTTTTTTATTTATTTATTTTTTTTGGTCAGTCCTGGGGTTTGATCTCTGGGTCTGGGCGCTGTCCCTCAGCTCTTCAGCTCAAGGCTAGCGCTCTACCACTTGAGCCACAGCGCCACTTCCAGTTTTCTGGTGGTTTATTGGAGATTAGAATCTCACAGACTTTCCTAACTGGGCTGGCTTTGAACTGTGATCCTCAGATCTCAGCCTTCTGAGTAGCTAGGATTACAGGCCTGATCCACGGGTGCCCGGCCTCTTTAGTACTATTACAAAAAATAGAGGGGGGGGGTGGGGCTGGGAAGGTGGCTCAGTGGTAGAGCACTTGCCTTGCATGCCTGAGGCCCTGGGTTTGAGTCCTCAGTACCACATAAGCAAAAAAAAAAAAAAAGCCGGAAGTGGCGCTGTGGCTCAAGTGGTAGAGCGCTAGCCTTGAGCTGAAGAGCTGAGGGACAGCGCCCAGGCCCAGAGTTCAAGCCCCACAACCGGACCCAAAAAAAAAAAAAAATAGAGGGGGGGGGAAAACCAAACCATTGAAACCATAGCAACCTCTGAAAAACAAATTTCTAGATTAGAATAATGGGTCCCAGGGAGATTAATTAACCTGTCCAAGGCCGTGTTAATTAGTGGATCTGTGTGTAACTAGAGCCCTTGTCCTAGTATTCTTAACCTAGAATTCTTTCTACATATACCATAGTTTGTTTGCCCAACCTCACCAATTCTGGTTGACCCTGAATCAACCAGAAAACTGCTTCTGTGTCATAAACCCCCTTATCTTCCTGGGGGCCAGTGGTGCCCTTTGCATTCCTTTGAGTTGTAATTAAGTTTGGTCAGTGGAGAGCTCTACAATACACATTATGTAAGTTGTACCTGAGTTATGCAAACCAGGCTTGAACTACAAAATCTCACCTCAGCATCACCACGAGCCAAGAAGTCCTTCCTACAAGGAGTCCAAAAGACCACACTGTGCTCCAAGTTCACCCCTACTGCCTTGAGACACCCTTTCACCCCCCAAGGTGTTTGCCAAGTCCTCTAGATCAGTTTATTTTTTGAGTCACATAGACCTTGATTGGAAACCTAGCTTTATCATATGCCAGTTATGTGATATTAGATGTTTCCTAACTTCTCTGAGCCTCTGGGTTTTGATCTTGGCTTTGGATTTTTGGTTGTTTGTATGTATGTGTCTGTGCACATGTGCACCATAATTGCTTTTTCATTTAAGGCTGATACTCTAGCACTTGAGCAACACCTCTTCAAGCTTTCTTGCTGGTTAGCTAGAGATAAGATATTTCCCCAAGCTGTCTTTGAACCACAATCCTTAGATCCCAGCCTCCTGCATAGGATTTTAAATGTGAATCATGAGAACCTGGCTTCTTGTTTTTTTTTTACGTGCAGATCATAGTTTCTGTGTTTTTTTGTTTCATTTATTTATTTATTTATTTACATGCCTTACTAGAGCTTGAACTGAGGGCCTGGATGATATACCTTAGTTTTTGGGTTTTTTTGCTCAAGGCTGACACTCTACTACTTTAGCCACAGCTCCACTTCTAGCTTTTTGCTGGTTGATTGGAAATAATAGTCTTATGGATTTTTCTGCTCAGGCTGGCTTCTATTTGTGATCCTCACATCTCAGCCTTCAGAGTAGCTGGGATTACAGATGTAAACCACTGGCATCTGGCTTTCTATGCGTATCTATTTGATACTGAGATAGTAATTTCTAACAGAGTTGCTGCAGAGATTGAAAATAAGTAGAAGCTTTGCAAAGTGCTAGGCCTGGTCTAGTGTCATTACCCAGCAAAGAAGAAACTGAGGTCCCAAGGCCACATGACTAGATAGAGCCAGAACAGACCAGCATTTCAGCCCCAGATACTGGGGTGCTGTGTTCCTTCTCCAGAGGCCTGGCAGTATCCTCCCCACCAACCCACCAGAACATAGTGGCTCTTGGCTACAAGGTCTCATCCAGAGTCCTTGCTGCCCACTGGCCACTTTATAGACCTGAGTGAGTACAAGAACCCTTCGAGCCGGTGTGTTAAGGGCTCAGCAGAACGTAGTGGTGTCAGCCAAGTCCATGCACTAAAAGTTCCCAGAGCAGGACAAGGCTGCCTGATTGTAGCTCTCCCCTCTCCGTACCACCCCTCCCAGCCAACCCCCCTCCCAGCCCCATACAACAGACAGACTGAAAAAAAAATGGAAAAGGAAAGAAACTTGTTTTCAAATAAAAGACCGGGTTCCCTGCCTGGTTTAGGATGATTTACTTGCCAGGAGAGGTAGTGAGGAAGTCACCCTAAAATCTCAGCAGCATTGTGCTCTCCTATAGCATCTCTACTTCTCTCCCTCGTACCCTCCCCCTTCTCCTCAGCCCCTCTCCACAGACACACACACACACACACACACACACACACACACACACACACACCCCTCCTCCTTTGCTTTCTCTGAGTTACTTTAATCTCCAGCTCAAGAAGGCCAAGTGCTAACCATGTAGCAAAGCTAGAACATCCGCGGGCATCTCTTTCTAAGGAAACAAAATCTCAATGACAGCAACGGTTTCCTGCAGGACTTCAGTGTTCAGGGCACGCTGGCCTCCCTTCTACACTCACAAGGCCCCTGCCAGTGAGGTATTATCTGTTTCCACAGAGAGGGCAGAGAAGTTAGTTGCCTCTGCCCAGTGACAAGTAAGTGGCCCAGCAATAGGATTCAACCTAAATCTGTCCCAGGCTCATGCTGTCTGGTCACAACCTTTTGCAGGGTACATAACTGTGCTGGTTTGAGGAACACTAAGGAAGGAGCCTTCATGCCTGGGTAGCTGGCTACAAGGGCTTCAGCCTCTGCTAGAGACTGAGTTAGTGAGTGAGGAGGGACAGCAAGGTCATTATTGTAGATCTTTTCTGGGTTAGTTATGGTTGAGTTGCCTTGAGGGCCAGGTAGGAATATGGAGATGGAAAGCCAGTTTGTCCAGTTAAAGCTTCTTTCTTTCTTCCCTCCTTCCCTCCCTCCAGCCTTCCCTCCTACCCTTCCTCTCCCCCTTCTTCCTTTCTTCCCTCCTCCCTTCATTCCTCACCCCTTTGCGCCCTGGGAACCCCAGTGGTCCTAGTTCTTTCCACATCCACATGGTAGGCCTCTGCAGGCTTCAGTGTTTCTAAGGTTGCTTTGACTCTCTTAGCAGCCTTCCAGCTGCACGACCAGTCCCAGTGGGGGCTGAGATGATCTGATCAGTGTCCAACTTTGCTGGGGCTCAGGTGGGCGTCTGAGCCATCAAGCATACATGGCACATCTCCATGGGAATTTGGAGGCAAGAGCACAGCCCGAGGCGATGCCTCCCCCAACCTTGGCAGCCCCGTCTGCAAGGAGGCCTGCCAGTACCACTCACCTGTCTAGACTGTACGGACTGACCTGGCCCGCTGCAGAGCAGAGCTTGGCTGAGTCCTTTCTTTCCTTAGAATGAGGTATCAACAACCTCCAGCACCCAATAGTTTCTTGTTAACACACTATTAAGGGTTATTGCTGTTTGCAGAACACTTCATATTCTTTATGTCTTTTGTTCGGAACATACCTAGTAAAGGAAATTTACTGTATTTTATTTATTTATCCTGTGCTGGTACTGGGGCTTGAACTGGGTGCGTTCCCTTAGCTTTTTCCACTCAAGACTGATGCTCTACCACTCGAGACACAGGACCACTTCCAGCTTTTTGGTGATGAATTAGAGATGAGTCTCACAGGCCTTTCTGCCCAAGATGGCTTTGAACCACAATCCTCAGATCTCAGCCTCCTGAGTAGCTGGGATTATAGACATGAGCCACTGATGCCTGGCAGCTTTTACGATTCTTCCTCTTACAGGCTGAATTGAGAGACCCTCTAAATTTATGTTGAAGCTATAAACACTAGGATCTGATTGTGACTGTATTTAGAGACAGAGCCTTTAAGAAATGACTACGTGAAAAGAAGGTTGTGAAGGTGGACCACAATCCAATAGGAATGGTGACCTAATAAGAATATAAACTCTACTGGATGTCAGTGGCTCACCCTAGCTGCTCAGGGGGCTCAGTCCTAGCTACTCAGGAGGCTGAAATCTGAGGATCATGGTTTGAAGCTAGTTGAGGAAGGAAAGCCTGTGAGACTCTTATCTCCAATTAATTACCAAAAAAAAAAAATGTTCAAGCCTCAGGACCAACACACACACACACACACACACACACACACACACACACACACACACACACACACACACAAATATGGAAAAGAGAAAGAGGGAGAGAGAAACAAAGAGAGAGTGAGATGCAGATGCACACAGGATTGGTGTCCATGTGAAGACAGTGGCCATCTGCAGCCCAAGCAGAAGCTTCAGAGAAAGCCAACCCTGCTGGAACCTTGATCTTGGACTTGGCATTGTCCCTTTGTCTTCCAGAGCTACCACATGGCCTGAAGAGAGCAGTGAACAGGTCAGATATGTCCCTTAGGTATGTGTATTGTGCCATTCATTTACCTGTCAGTTTGAGTTTTGATCTCTCCTCCCAACCATGCAGAGGACCAAGAAAATAAAAAAAAAAAATGAGGTGTTGAGATCAAAGAAGGAAGAAAGGAAGTGGAAGTCAGGGAAGAGATTAAAGGTAGAAATCTCTGACAGAGTGGGATGCCCACTTAATCTAAAGCTCACTTGGATTTCTAGCCTCTATATGGAGGTGGGAAACTGAGGAACTTTAATTTTTAACCAAGCACAAGTGGCTAGCTGCACAGGATGGTTCAAAAACAGCCTGGACTGGTGTATTTCATACATAAATAAATTCATTTTTTTTTATCTTTTGGTGATACTGGGGTTTGAACTTAAGGGCTGTGTTTGCTAAGCTGACACTCTACCACTTGAGCCACACTGCCGGCCTTGCTTTTTGCTGGTTATTTGAGAGGTAGAGTCTAGCGAATTGTTCTATCCAGGCTAGCATGGAACTGTGATTCTCCAGATCTCAGCACCCCTAAGTAGCTAGGATTACAGGTATTAGCCACCAATACGTGGCTCGAACTAAATCTATTTTAAATGCCCACTCTCTGCCAGGCACTTTTATACACAGCTCTGACATTCAAATCCCATAACCATACTTGGAGTGGTTATAAGATTCAATATTAAGATTCTTAATTTTCCATTGAGAAAGCTCTAATTCAAAGCAGTCAGGAAGTAACTTGCTTTTTTTTTTTTTTTTTCCACCCCAACTCCTGCATATATCACCAGCAGCTTTCTGGCCTCAGGCTAAAGTTCTCAAACTTGGAAGTGTGTTAGAACCTTCCAAAGGGCTTGTTAGAACACAGTCTTCTGGGCTCAGCCCCTAGAGGTACTGATTCAGCAGGTCTGGGATGAGGCCCAATAATTTGCATTTCTAACAAGTTCCCTGGTGATGTTGAAGCTGGTGGTCCAAGATCAAGTTCTGAGAACCACTGACTGAAGGTAGCCAATAATTTAGCCCAATGGTTCCTAACCATGGCGCAATTTGAAATCACCCAAGGAATCCTTAAAATAAATTTGATGATGGCTAGTTACTTCACCTGCCATAGGGTACAACCTGGGCATTATTGCCTTTAAAAGCTCCCAAATAAGCTGGGCTTTGGTGGCTCACACCTAGCTACTCAAGAGGATGAGATCTTAAGATCTCTATTTGAAACGGGCCAGGTTAAAAAAAATCCATGAGATTCTTGTTTCCAAACCACCAAAAATCCAGATATAGAGTTGTGGCTCAAGTGGTAGAGAGCCAGCCAGGTTCCTCTAACACATGGCAAAGTTTTGGAAGCACTAGTTTACCCTCAGACCTCTGTTACTGCCTTCCTCAGTACCATCCACCTCAGCTAATCACTATGAGGACCATAGGAATCTGTCATTGCTGAGCCCTGCTCCTGGCACCTCATCCTTACTTCTCTCAGAACTTCCATTCTAGAATTCCTCAAGTCTCTTACTTGCATTTTGATCATCCAGACTTTCACCTCTTTCCCCTTTGTATCCCAGCCCCTGAGATCCAATCCTTGCAACCATCTCCCACCCACAACCAATAGTTTCAATCTCCTTGCTCTCTCTTTGAGAAACCTACTGAGAGGAATCCATGTAGCTAAATCAAACTAGAGGCACAGAAGCTTCTTAAAGTTGATGACTCTTGACCTTTATTGCTATGAAGAGCAATTGGGTGTTTTTGTAAATGATCAAGTTATAACATTAATGCATATTTAAAGAAAGCTGGACCACCTAGAAAAGCATAATGAAGAAAATAACAATTACCTTTAACTTAATTACCCAGAACTCACTGCTATTAGGATTTGGCTGAGATTTGTTCTTTTCCTCCAGGCATATTCTTAGCTAGATGAAAGCATACTATATAAGTAAGCATTCGCACTTAACATTATGACATGAATATATTTAGTGTTAGTGAAGCTCTGTAAACATAATGATAGCAAAAAAATAATACTCCATCATATGTATACAATACCATTTATTTGAACTTCCCCATACAAATGGAAGTGAGAGGTTCATTATTAGACATAATGTCATAATGCATATATTTGTATGGCTCTGAACAATTATTTCTCATAGTAATCCTAAGAAAGCAAGTAATGACTCATCCAGATGCAGGTGGCTCACACCTCTAATCCTAGCCACCCAGGAGGCAGAGATAGAGAATCTCCAGTTCAAAGCGATTCTGGGCAGGAAAATCCATGACTATCCAACAAAAAAAAAAAAACAGAAGTAGAGGTGTGGTTCAAGTAGTAAAGTACCAGCTTTGAGGGGGGGAAAAATAGGTAAGGGACAGTGCATGGGCCTTTAGTTTAAACCCCAGGACTGGCACACACACAAAAAAATGATGGGTCAAATAGTAAAAATATTGCCGGAAGCTGGTGGCTTACACCTGTAATCCTAGCTACTCAGGGGGCTGAGATCTGAGAGGATCACAGTTCAAAGCCAGCCCAGGCACGAAAGTTTGTGAGACTCTTATCTCCAATAAACCACCAGAAAACTGGAAATGGCGCTGTGGCTCAAGTGGTAGAGCACTAGCCTTGAGCTGGACAGCTGAGAGACAGCATCCAGGCCCAGAGTTCAAGCCCTACAACCAAAAAAAAAAAAATTGTAGGAATATTTCAGATTCATTACTGTTGACCAGATTCTTTCCAGAAAAAGAAACTTATCTCCTGCTTTACATCGTCAGTGTAAAGAACATGCATGCAGCTTTTCTTGGCCAGCATTTGGTGTCACTTGGTATCACTTAGGATTTGGAGAATGGGGTGATATGATCATATTTACATTGATAAAGTTGAATCCTGGAGGCTGAACCAAAGGGAATGGATAACATTGGCCTAACCATTCCACCTTTCCTTCCATGTTCTCCTTTTTCTAATTCCTCATGCTTTATCTGTTCTTTCCTGGAGAGCATCTATTAAGTTTGCTAACTACAAAGACTACACAAAGCCTTGTCACCATGGAATAACAGGAGAAGTGTTCAATGGCCTTCCTCTGGACACACAATCTTATGCCTGACTGCTCTCTTTCTTTAGCTCTAGCCAAAAGGAGTCTCTGAACAGTAATTCTCCTTAGGGGAAAATATTTTTGTTATTTCCCAATGAAATTGCCAGGTAAGCTTATTATTTTGGTGGTGGTGGTGGTGATGATGATGATGGTGTGTGTGTGTGTGTGTGTGTGTGTGTGTGTGTGTGTGTGTGTGTGTGTGTGTGTGTGTGTGTGTGTGTGTGTGTGTGCTGTCCTAGGGCAAGTCCTGAGGGCCTGGGCTCTGTCCCTGAGCTTTTTTTTGCTCAAGGCCAACATTCTACCACTGAGCTTCAGCTCCACTCTGGCTTTTTGCTGGTTAATTAGAGATGAAGTCTCACGGACCTTCCTGCCTGTGCTGGCTTTGAACTACAATGCTTAGATTTTAGCCTCCTGAATGTCTAAGATTATAGACATGTGCACCTGGTTGTTTGTTTTGTTTTTCCATCCTGTGCCTGAGCACCCCATACAAGACCATCCCTATGCCTGGGTCCTCTCCTCCTTCCTTTCCTCTTTTTAACCCAGAAAACTGCCATGACATTCATCCTTAACTCCCTTGCTTGAGTATCTGTGGTGCCTATTTCTCTACCTTGCCCAATCAGAGTCATAACTCAAGCTTCCTTGATCCCATGGCTCGATTTAGCATTTTCTATACCTAATTCTGTTTCTCTTTCTGCTACAAGTCCCATAAGAATAGATCATTTTAGCCAGGCAATCATGGTTCACGCCTGTAATCTTAGCTACTCAGGAGGCTGAGATTTGAGGATGAAGGTTTAAATCCAACCCAGGCAGGAGGGTCTCTGAGACTCTTAATTAACTAGCAAAAATCTGCAAGTGGAGCTGTGACTCAAGTGGTGGAGTGATGACAACCTTGAGCAAAAGCTAAGGGCTTAGGCCCTGAGTTCAAATGCGTTCAAATGCCAGTACTGGCACACACACACACACACACACACACACACACACACACACTGTTTTTAAGTATCATTCATACTTGATGTAAACTAACCAGCATTAAATGGGTTTCTTTACCAATTTCTCAGTAGGTATTGTTGGTAGTTAAAAGGAAGATTGGCTAGGTTATGGTAAAAGGAGCAGCGAGAGCTTCCACTGGTCTTGCCTCTCTAGGCCAGGGAAGATAGAAAGAACAAATTCAAAGGCAGAATGGTAAAAGGCTAACAGGATCCTTGCCCCTTCCCCTACTTATATCTTCTCAGTCCCACAATGTAAGCCCCTGCCCCCACCCACCCACTTGTGCTGATGAGATCAGCCTTCATTATTTCTCTTCTGGAGCCAGGAAGCAAGGTAATGTGTGGGAAGTGATAACAACTTTAAAGCCATTCAACGAGAAAATTTGTTAAGAGACCAATACATTGTAAAGCTGAAACACTTGAGTCTATTAAGTTCTCTGCTTCTTAGAACATTTTGTTACCAGGGAATGTTTCAAGGAGGGAAAACATTGAAATAGTGCAGCACAGTCAGATAGCAAAGGTTGGTACAAAGAGCAACATTTTATGAGGCATCTGTCTTATAAAATGTTTGCAGAGAAACTTCTAAAAAGTTCTGCCTTTCTTCTCTCTTCCTCTCTCCTGCCCCAAATAAACTCCCCCCTCCACACCGCTTAGAGTCACTCCTTTCTCTCCTCTCCTCTCTCTCCCCCTTCCTCCTTTCTTTCCCTCCTCCTTCCTCTTCCTTCTCCTCCTCCTCCTTCTCCCCCCACACTGCACCTCTTCCTCCTCCTCCTTTCTTTTCTCTTTTCACCCCCACCTATATCTATACTCCTTGTTGTTTTCATAGACACCATTAGCGTAGCACAATAAGCTAAGACTGGTTATTTAGCCCCTTTGGTAAGAAAGGAACTAATTAAGTGACTAGAGGTTTAAACATTCCTTGTTTATTAGCTCCAAACTCCCTTCAGAGAGCCTGGAGCATTCTACTAAACAAACATTACCCTTTTATGGCTTCTTGTCCAGAGTCCAAATAAGATGTAGAGTTTAAGGAGACAGTACCTTTTCGCAGATGTGCAGAAAACAATACTTGAGACAGAGAAGAGTGGATGTAGAGGGGAGAAACTCAACCCTGTCCCAGGAAGACTACCATTGTCTGTTGGAGGTAAATGTCCATCAGTGATTACCAAGAGTTTAGACTGTATGATGTTGATACTTATGACCAGTCCAATGCTTTAACTATTTATTAGAAATAACATCCCTCAAGGGCTGGGAATGTGGCTTAGTGGTAGAGTGTTTGCTAGCATGCATGAAGCCCTGGGTTGGATTCCTCAGTACCACATAAACAGAATAAGCCAGAAGTGGTGCTGTGGCTCAAGTGGTAAAGTGCTAGTCTTGAACAAAAGAAGCTCAGGGGGGCTGGGAAAGTGGCTCAGTGGTAGAGTGCTTGTCTTGCATGCATGAAGCCCTGGGTTCGATTCCTCAGCACCACATAAGCAAAAAAAAAAAAAAAAGGCCGGAAGTGGTGTTGTGGCTCAAGTGGTAGAGCGCTAGCCTTGAGCTGAAGAGCTGAGGGACAGCACCCAGGCCCAGAGTTCAGGCCCCACGACCGGACCCCCCAAAAGGAGCTCAGGGACAGTGGCCAGGTCCTGAGTTCAAGCCCCAGGACTGGCAAAAAGAAAAGAGAAATAAATAACATCCATCGAGTAACAAGTTTTTAAGCAATATGGGGTCTTCTAAACAAAAGAGTAAGAAAAATCTACCCAAGTGCTGGTGGCTCACGCCTGTAATCCTACCTACTCAGGAGGCTGAGATCTGAGATTTGTAGTTCAAAGACAGCCTGAGCAGGAAAGTCCGTGAGACTCTTATCTCCAATAAACTACTTGAAAACTGGAAGTGGCGCTGTGGCTCAAGCAGTAGAGCACTTGCCTTGAGCTGAAGAGCTCAGGGACAGTGCCCAAGCCCAGAGTTCAAGCCCTGCAACTAACCAAAAAAAAAAGAAAAAGAAAAATCTAAATACTTCCTCATCAATCTTAACAAACACTGTTACACTGTACTTGGGAGGCTTTTTAGAGTATACAAGCCATCTGCTAACTAGACAAGCATTAACATGGACACAGTTTTCTAGTTGGTAGCTATTAATAGGATACTAGTGACTAGTCGTAACCTGTGAAGAAAGGTACTCTTGTCCTGGTAAGGCCAAGGAATTGAAGCTTTTTAAAACCCTGCCTTTTTATTTTGCTTCTGTTTGAAATACATAAAAGTTTCATTGTAAAGTAAGTCTCAGGCTCAACATCAAACATTAATCCTGCCTTTGCTTTCACAAGGGAAATTGGGAGGCAAAAATCAAAGCATCAGCAATGGGCAAAATGGACCTCTTCCAGGTTCTGAATCAGAAGCAACAGCCACCATGGGTGGCTGTTGATCCTGAGTAGCTGTGAGGCCAGGATTCATACTTTCTTTCCCTCCTTTTCTCATGTGAGCCCATAATATTCTGGTGTAGATGAAATAGTCTTTTCCCTGGCAGAGGTCACTGACTTTCCAAGGATGTCCAAGGAGGATGGCTCAGCAGTGGCTTACCACAGGCCAAACTCGAGGTTAATTAAGCATCAGTGGAAACAACATATTGTTCAGACATTGAGAGAAGTATACATCATGGCCTTCCTTAACATTTCTATTCTAGTCCCAATGGTTTGGATTAATGCCATTGTCTATTATGAGGTTTCTTGATAGGTCAACCTATTCATTGGATGTATATTAATGATCTGATTCTACTGGATTTTTCACTACAATTAAGCTGCTATTCATTAAAAGGTACATTTACTGACATTTGGGGGAATTCTCTACTCAGAGTGAGTTTGAAAAGGCCATTTGGAAGCTAGGTGTGATAGCTCATGCTTGTAATCCCAGCTACTCCAGAGGCTGAGATCTGAGGATTATGGTTCAAAGACAGCCCGGGCAGGAAAGACCATAAGATTCTTATCTCCAATAAACCACCAGAAAACCGGAAGTGGCACTGTGGCTCAAGTGGTAGAGCGCTAGCCTTGAAGTGAAGAGCTGAGGGACAGCGCCCAGGCCCAGAGTTCAAGCCGCAGGACCGAAAGAAAAAAAAAATGTCTGTCTGGTGGGGAATGCAGAGATGCTGACAGACCTGGTTGGCCATGTAGGGGCCAGACCTTTTGGCGAGAAGCAGCCTGAGTAACATCTGCTTCTTACACTGTCTTCCTCTGCAGATCTCAGTGATCAGCTCCTTGAAGTGGTGGGACTCGAGGGGGCAATGGAGATGGGGCAGATCTACACAGGCCTGAAGAGTGCGGGAAGGAGGTTGGCCCAGTGTTCTTCTGTCACCATCAGGTATGCCTACACATCACCCAGCAGCCGCTGAGTTTCCCCACCCGGTGAATCAACTAGGAAGCCATCTTGGGAGTTCAGCGTAGGGAAAGTAGGGGACAGAAGTTAGATAATGTTCATAAAGAACATCCTTGTAGACGCTCTTCCAGACAGACTATGATATAATCACTCAAGGAACCAAGTACAAGGTGCAGACTGCCAGTTCATTGTGTTCTTAAAATAACCTGGTGAAGCCCAGTGCGGGTGGCTCCCACTTGTAATCCTAGCTACTCAGGAGGCTGAGATCTGATGATCATGGTTCAAAGCCAGCCGGGGCAGGAAAATCCATGAGACTCTTATCTCCAATAAACTACCAAAAAACCGGAAGTGGCGCTGTAGCTCAAGGGCTCAAGTGGTAGAGTGCTAGCCTTGAGCTTAAGAGCTGAGGGAAAGCACCCAGGCCCAGAGTTCGAGCCCCACAATCAATACATAAATAATAATGATAATAATAATAATAATAATCTGGTGAAATTCTCTAAACAAGATTATGACGTCCAGAGAACAAGAGGTCCAGTACCTCGCCTTTTTATCTTCACAAATGTTATATGTATGCCAAGAGGTACACTCTGGCAAAATAAATAAATAAATAAAAATTTAAAAAAATAGGTTCTCTGCTCTGCTGTCTTATATAATAGCCTTGGAAATACTATTGCCTATATTCTATAATATTTTAAACCATCAACATTAGCAAAGCTATTGCCATGGACCAAGAAGATGACAACATTTCAGGATATAAACCACCCAGCCAGCAACTGAAAGTCTAGAAAATACAGGCTCTAGTAGAAAGGTGCCTCTCATTTCAGTTGCTTCTGTTTTTTTTATTTGGATTCCCATTGATTAACTTAATTCAGAAGTCTTTGTTTTTTACTTTTTCAGTTCACTTAGTATAGATAAGATCTATTCATATGACTTGGGGCTCTGGGTCTCAGTGTATAGGTTTTCCAAAGGCATTATCCACAGAGTCCTATTCTCCCAGAACCCCTAAGCAAGTGTCATCAAGAGCACATTTGAATGTTGGCACAGGTGGCTCTCGCTTGTAATCCTAGCTACTCAGGAGGCTGAGATCTGAGGATCATGGTTCAAAGCCAATCTGGGCAGCAAAGTCCGTGAGATTTTTATCTCCAATAAACAACTAGAAAACCGGAAGTGGTGCTGTGGCTCAAGTGGTAGAGCACTTGCCTTGGGCTGAAGAGCTGAGAGACAGTGCCCAAGCCCAGAGTTCAAGCCCCAGGACTGATAAAAAAAAAAAAGCATATTTGAGCCAGGCTCTGGTGGCTCATGCCTGTAATCCTACCAACTCAGGAGACTGAGATCTGAAGATCCCAGTTCAAATCCAACCCAGGAAGAAATGTCCATGAGATTCTTATCTCCAATAACCACCAGAAAACCAGAAGTGGGTGCTGTGGCTCAAAGTGGTAGAGCACTAGCCTTGAGCAAAAAAGAGCTCAGGAGTAACACCCAGGCCTGGAGTTCAAGCTTCATAACCAACAACAACAAAAAAGTGGTAGAGTGCTAACCTTGAGCACAGAACCTTAGGAGCAGTGTCTAGGTTCTGAGTTCAAGCCACAGGACTGACAAGAAGAAAAAGAACACATTTGAGGAAACTTTGCTGATCCAACTTTCTTCCCTCAGAAAAGCCCGCAGAGATGATTCCCCACCCCACCCCACCCAGGTCTCTTAGGACTGAGTGTCTGTTCCATTATGCTCTGTCTTTGGTCCCTGATTGTCTTCTTTGTCTTTTCTATTCCCCAAAACTGAGCTCTCCTTCCTCTCTGAACTGTTGTTCCAATGAGGTACCTGCTTTCCTGATGAATCTCTCCAGGATTACTCTCCCCACTCTCCAGGCCTCCATACTGAGTGGGGCCTGAGTGTGAGCACATGGAGGCCATACTTATGTGGGGCCATAGAAGACATGGTGTCCTGATCCCTAAGGACTCTGAAAAGGCTACGCATAAAGGAAAATACCTTTTCTTCTATTTGGTAGCTCTACTTCCGGACAGAAACAGAGGGGTGAGCCAGATGTCTCATCCTCCCAGGCATTTCCCTTGACACTAAAATGCCTCTCTTTCCTCTGATTCTTCATTTTTTTTATTATTAGATTTATTGTTTTTGTTATTAACTATCCTCAGGCTATGTCAAAGAATCATCACATCAAAACACAACTTTCCCCTCTCATTTTGTAATATCAAAAACAAGGCAGATGCCAAACTCAGGGGAGAGCTTCCTGGCCAGTGGGCAGTGACTTCTCCCCATTCCGTCCACCTCAGCCCCAAAGGGCTGCCTTTTCTCTCAAGGCAAAGATGTCTACCGAAGGGAGTCCTTGTCGCTCTCCTTCCAAGAATCCATATACCAGAGAAGCTTTGTCTCAAGCAAGAGTAACACTTTCTTCTCCCTCTCCTACTTTGGGGGACACTACTCCCAGATGTCCCCTTTCCCGGCAAAACCAGGTGTATATCATGGGTGCTTCTGAGTGTTCTGTTGCTCAGGACTGAGTGCAAGGTACGCTTCACTCAGACCTGAGCTGTAAAATCTGGACAGCTTGGAGACATGACTTCATTGGTATGATGCAATGGCTCACTCAACAGAAAGAGTAGGCCTTTCGTACTCCAGAGAAGAGCTTTGGGCACAGACTGCTGCCCACTGGACTGAGGAGGGTCTGCTCAGTTCCCATGTTGCCATGCTTGCTGGCCACTGTTTCCCAGACTGGGTGGCTTTTGCCCACAAAAGCTCTACCCCCAGCAGTGTTTCTGAGTGAGGGCTGAGGACCCAAGGCCACAGAATCACCTTGTCGTGTTTATTAAAGTACGGGGCCTGGCTTCAGATATGCCAAATCCAGTCCCTGAGGTGGGTTCAGTGTTCAATTCTTAGCAAATTCCTCAGGAGAGTCCTAGGGAACCCCTCCTAGGTGAGCAGGCAAGGACTCCCCGACTTTCGTATCTTTGGTAAAAAGGACAATCAAAGCTTACTGTGTCCTCTCGCTTTGGGATGGTTCCAGGACGAACAAGCTGCTGCCGATGCAAGTGGATGGGGAACCTTGGATGCAGCCACGTTGCATGGTGAGTTACACCAAGTTTGGGTTTGGGGATGGGAAGCTTAATTTTTTTACCCTTTCCAGGCACTAGCTTGATTAGAATTGCAGGTACCTTAGAAGATCATCTAGCACAGCCTCCTCTTCCACTTCATTCAGAAACTTCATCCATGGTTCCTTGACAGCCTCAGCTTGAACTATTCCAGCAGGCAGGGACCATACTCCATCCAAAAGAAGACTGTTCTGTTGGTGAGCAAGTCCACTGATTAGCAAATGCTTCTAATATGGAAGCTAAATCTTCACTCTCCCCCTAGAACTTCCACCCAGAGTGTACTGACAAGCATCCCCATGGGGGGCACTAACAGATATGAGGACCTACCTGAAAATACTGAAAGGATCACCACAGTGTTGTCTACAGCATTATCACCCAGCACCCAGCACGGTGCCCATGGTGTAATTGTTGCAGAATAATTCATGGACTAAAACATAAGGGGCTGAAAATAAATTTAAAAAAAGGGAACTTTTCCCTTCCCTGACTTGCCAAACCCACGTTAGTTCCACTTAGGACTAATGAAGGAGACAGGCCTCCTTCTTTCTTAATTAGAAAAACAGCCAGGAACAGCTAAATATTGGTGGCTATTCCTGCAGTCCCAATGATTGGGAAGCTAACACAGGAGAATCATAAGTTTAAGACTAGCATGGATTACAGGGTAAGTTTGAAGGTAGCCCAAGCTCGCTAGTGAAACCTGGAAAGAAAAAAAGAAAGGAGAAAAGGAAAGGAAAGCAAAGGAAGAAAGAAAGAAGGAAAGAAAGAAAAGAAGGAAAGAAAGAGGAAGGGAAGCAGGGAAGAAGAAGAGGAGAGAAGGGAAGGAAAGAAAGAAAAAGAAAAAAGAAAAGAAACCTAACTAGGACCCTTTGACAAAGAGAAGACAGACACTGCCTGGTTCAGGGCCTCTATTAGGATATTTTATACATATATATATATATATATATATATATATATATATATATATATAACATTACTTTCATGTTATCAAAAATATGCAAAGTTCATGAGAGTCAAAAGTTGTGTTTCAGAGCTTCCTTCCTGTTTAGACATCTTGATAATCTGTTCTTGGAAGCCTTTCAGAACACATCAAGTTGTCTTTCAATAGAGAGAAGCTTGCTTCAAATGAGCCTACTGAGGAGAAATAGCATCTGCTCTAATGGTCAAAATGGAAATTTCTTTTCAAATTCTGATCTGTTTTATGAACTTTAAGAAAAAGGTATGCTAGCCGGGCGCTGGTGCTCACGCCTGTAATCCTAGCTACTCAGGAGGCTGAGATCTGAGGATTGTAGTTCAAAGCTAGCCCAGGCAGGAAAGTCTGTGAGACTCTTATCTCCAATAAAAGCCACTAGAAAACCAGAAGTGTCTCTGTGGCTTAAGTGGTAGAACTCTCACCTTGAGCTGAAGAGTGCAGGGACAGCGCCCAAGCCCAGGTTCAAGTCCCACAACTGACCAAAAAAAAAAAAAAAAAGAAAGAAAAGAAAAAGGTATGCTGGACCCTGGTGACTCATACCTGTAATCCTAGCTGCTAAGATCTGAGGATTTCAGTTTGAAACCAGTCCAGACAGGAAAAGTCTGTGAGACTCTTTAAAAGCCTGAAGTAGAGCTGTGGCTCAAGTGGTAGAGTGCCAGCCTTGAGTGAAAAAGCTAAGAGACAGTACCCAGGTCCTGAGTTTAAACCTCAGTACTGGCACACACAAAAGAGAGGAAGAAGGAGGAGGAGGAGGAAGAGGAAGAAGAAGAAAGAAGAAGAAGAAGGAAGAAGAAGAAGAAGAAGAAGAAGAAGAAGAAGAAGAAGAAGAAGAAGAAGAAGAAGAAGAAGAAGAAGAAGAAGAAGAAGAAGAAGAAGAAGAAGAAGAAGAAGAAGAAGAAGAAGAAGAAGAAGAAGAAGAAGAAGAAGAAGAAGAAGAAGAAGAAGAAGAAGAAGAAAGAAGAAAACAAAAACTAGTAATAGAGATGGGCTCTGGTGGCTCACTGTTATAATAATAGTTGCTCGGGAGGCTGAGGTCATAATTGGAAGTTAGCTCAGGCAGACAAATCTGAGAGACTCTTATCTCCAATTAACTATCATAAAGACAGAACTAGAGGTGTGGCTCTAGTAGTAGAGTGCCAGCATTGAGGGGAAAAGCCAAGCTGAAATTTGAGGTCCTGAGTTTAAATCCTGGTACCAACACCAAAACCTGGCAATAGAATTCCACTTTGCTAGAATATAGGAAGATAGAGAGAATTCCTAGTACTTATCATTGATGGAGTTGAGTTGAAAACTCTGAGTTTCTCCTCCTGTATTCAAAAGATTTGGAGCAGGGAGAAATTCAACTCTTTCCCACCTAGTTCAGCAATATCCAAAGACAAGGTTTTTAAATACTTATTTACTTAATTCCAAGTACTGGTTTTCAAAATAGTCAAACACTTCCTTCATCCTCACTCTACTCTCTTGCAATATATTTGTTAAAATGTGATCCAAGGGTTTTATGGTGTGAAGTACACAAATCCATGTGTAGAGGTAGATTCGTCTGCTTGGACTACCATAACAGAATACCACAAACAGGTGCTTTAAACAATAGAAATGTATTTTCTCATTTTTGTGGAAGCTAGAACCCAAGATCAAGGTCCTGACAGGTGTTGTTTTCTGGTGAAACCTCCCTTCCTGTCTGACAATCTGCTGTATCATAATTTTTTCAAGAATTCATTGAGGATTGATTAAAATAGGTCATCAACTAGTTTAAAATAAAGAAGCTCCTTGTGAAATCCAGAAGCAGAAATCATAAAGGTCATACTCTTTGTCCAAAAGCAATAAAACCAGAAATTATTAGACAAAGATTAAATAAATAAGCAAATGAAATGTAATTTTGTTGGAAAATCTAATGTTGAGGGGGAACTTTTAGTTCAAACTAGAGTGTGAACTCAGGACTTGGTAAACAGGCTCTTTATCCTTCTACCAGTCTCTTTTGGTGTTGGTTATTTTCAAGATAGAACTAGCCTGGACTGGAATCTTCCTATGAGTGCCTCCCTTTGTCACTGGGATGTCAGGTACGCACTTCCATTCTCAGACATCATACTTCCCCCAAGTTTGGGAAGACAGACATATATCACTGCATCTAGCCATTGATTAAGATGAAGAGTCATGAACTTTTATGACCTGGCTGACCTCAAACCATGATTCTCAATCTCCACATTCCTGGTAGCTAGGATTATAGGCTTGAGTTACTGAAAATCTAATTCTTAGAAGAGAAAAACAGATATCAAGGGTATTAAAATGGAAAAACACAATAAACGTAACATAAAATCTAAATATAGATGTGACAATGTCTTTATTTAATTATAAGATAACATGTATAATCATCTTTAATAAGCTTGAACATCTTAAGAAAATGAAGGAAAATCTTGATTACCATTAATGAGATGGAAAATGCTTTCAAAGAAATGACATACAAAATGAGCTCAAAACAGATGATCTTAACTGCTGGATTATTGCATATTATCAGGAAATAAATGTTTAGGTAAACTATCCCATAGAAGAGACAAAGTCAAAAAGCTACCATTTTAAAAAATAGAAAGAGATACCACAGCCTAACAATTTCATTGTGTTTTATCCTAACAATTCTTTGTGTATGTGTATATGTGTATGTGTGAGAGAGAGAGAGAGAGAGAGAGAGAGTTTGTACTAGAGTTTAACTTCTAGCTTCTTGCTAGTTAAGATAACTCTTTCAGGGGTTGGGAAGGTGGCTCAGTGGTAGAGTGATTGCCTTGCATGCCTGAGGCCCTGGGTTCAATTCCTCAGCACCACATAAGCAAAAAGAAAAAAGCCAGAAGTGGCGCTGTGGCTCAAGTTGTAGAGTGCTAGCCTTGAGCTGAAGAGCTGAGGGACAGCGCCCAGGCCCTGAGTTCAGGCCCCATGAACGGACCCAAAAAAACAAATAAATAAATAACTCTTTCAGATGTATCTGTCTAGGCTGGATGAACCTTGATCCTCAGCCTCCCGAGTAGCTAGGATTACAGGCATAAGCCTCTGGAGCTCAGCCTCAAATAGAATCTTAACTAATTCATCCACTAGTTTGAGAGTAAGAGACCAAATTTTTCCTAATTTGAGAGTAAGAGACCAAAACTTCTTTGTCTTAAAATGAGGATATGATATCATACCTCTCTCAGTTATTTGTATTCAGAGTCCACAAACATGACCCAAAATACCATATTGCCTAGGAGTTCCAAATTCCCACCCTATCAAAGACTTTTAGCAAAACTGCTGAGAAACCAAATTCAGAGGAATTTGAGTTTCATCTCTTCTTTGCCTTGGAGGCGCTAACCACAAAGTATCTAGCTCATCTAGAGACAGAGAAAGGAGAAACAAGGGTCCTCCGTCATCCAAAAGTAATGGAGCTCTACGCACAGGAAATGCAGGCCTCCCAACAGAGCCCTCTCCAGTGCCAGCACACACTCTTTCCTCTTAGCTATGTTCATAAATTCTTTCCAGCACATTCTGCCAGCAGACACTGTACTGGCTCAGGGAATGCTCAGGTCTCAGTGAAGACTGATACCAAAAGAATGAGCCACACATCACTATCATCTTTGCGTGTGTCTGTGTGTATGAGTACTGGATTTGAACTCAGGGACTCACATTCTCATTTGGCTTTTTCTGTTCAAAGCTAGTACTATACCACTTGAGCTCTTTGCTTACTAATTGGAGAAAAGAGCCTCATGGACAATCTCAGACTCCTGAGTAGCTAGGATTACAGGCTTAAGCTCCTGCTATTGGTTACATTACCTTCTGTGAATACTAAATGACATGCCCCAAATAAGCGTGGTTGGAGTAACCAGGCTATGCCACACATCCATGACTTGTGGAGCAAACATAATACCTATAGTAAGACAACACAAAACGTTACTTGATGAATTCTTGGTTTGTTCCTCTGGCTACTACCATAAAACAGAAAGACAGACTCACCTTCAAAATCTCCAGGCTGAATATGAGGATCATATTCAGCATCCATCACCAGACTATACGTGTTGTGCACAATGTCTTCTAGTTCCATTATTTTCTTTTTTCTTTTTCTTTTTGTTGTTGTTGGTTGTGGGGCCCGAACTCTGGGCCTGGGTGCTGCCCCTCAGCTCTTCAGCTCAAGGCTAGTGCTCTACCATTTGAGCTACAGAGCCACTTCCAGCCTTTTCTGTTTATGTGGTGCTGAGGAATTGAGCCCAGGACCTCATACATGCAAGGCAAGCACTCTACCACTGAGCCACCTTCCCAGCCCCCATTATTTTCTTTCTATTTCCTAAAGTCTTATAATTGTGAACCTGCCTTATACTTTCATCCTCTTAGCCAGATATTCCCAAACCAGCTCATTCTTTTCTTTTTTTTTGGGTCCGGTCGTGGGGCCTGAACTCTGGGCCTGGGCACTGTCCCTCAGCTCTTCAACTCAAGGCTAGAGCTCTACCACTTGAGCCACAGCGCCACTTCCGGCTTTTTTCTTTTTGCTTATGTGGTGCTGAGGAATCGAACCCAGGGCCTCAGGCATGCAAGGCAAGCGCCCTACCACTGAGCCACCTTCCCAGCCCCAAACCAGCTCATTCTTGACAACAGCTGTAGAATAATTTCTTCCAAACCCATTTTCTTCATGTAATATATTTAGTTTCTATATCAACCTATAAAGGAGGAAATTTTTCCCTCTATTTTCTTAGGATTTTTGAATGGGCCCAAGAATTAAGCTGACACAAGTCATATTAATAAAAGAAAAACATAAACATTTAATGAAAATTTTATAGAGATGTCTCCTGATAAGAAAATGAAAACAAGAAGTAGAACAGGCAGTTTTGATACCTTTGAGACAGAGAAATGAGAACTTTGGGAAGAAATGACAAGACTAAAAGACTCCTACTAGAGACAGTAAATGATGGTAGATTCATGGAAACCAGTGGAAGATAAAGATGACTTTAATCATTTTGTTGGTACAGATTCATTTGGGATCAATTCCCAGTTTGATGAAGGGTAATCACAGCCCCCTTTCCCTTTTTCATTGTTATTCTTCATCTTTTTTGTCTATGTTTGCTGGTACTGAGCTTTGAACTCAATGCTTTGTGTTCTCTCTTAGCTTTTTCACTCAATTAGTGCTTTACAACTTAAGCCATAGCTCCACTTCTGGCTTTTTGGTGACTTATTAAGGATAAGAGTCTCATGGAGGATTGAGAAGGTGGCTCAGTGGTAGAGTGCTTGCCTTGCATGCCTGAGGCCCTGGGTTCGATTCTTCAGCACCACATAAGTAGAAAAAGTCCAAAGTGGCTCTGTGGCTCAAGTGGTAGAACGCTAGCCTTGAGCTGAAGAGCTCAGGGACAGAGCCCACGCCCAGAGTTCAAGCCCCACAACCAACAGAAAAAAAAAAAAAAAAGCCTCTCATGGACTGTACTGCTCAGTTTGGCTTTGGGCTGCGATCCTCAGATCTCAGCTTGCTAAGTAGCTAGGATTCCAGGCGTGAGCCACCAGCGCCCTTCTCCAGCTACCTTTCATGGTTCCTCATTACCTCAAATGAACCCAGTCTTGCATTTCCCCCCTTTAAAGCCCTGCACCAGCAAACTGCCCCGCAGTACCTGTCTTTCTCATCCTTTAGCCCCTACTCAACCTGATCATATGGGGTCCTCTTGCCAGTGCCCCTCTCCTCTCTGTCTATACTCTCCTTCCATTCCTTCAAATCGTAAAATCTCCCAGTTTCTCCCATTAGCCTCTCCTCATTCCTTTACCCAGCTTCTTTACAACGCCACGTGATTTATCCCACACTAACTGCAACTTGTTGATGGGTTGTCTCTCTCAAGTATTCTCTGTCTTTCTGTATTCATCCTGTGATTTCCAATAATATGGTAACAACTGTAAGACCGGGCTCATAGATCTATGAGTTTCGAGATTCTGTTTCATTTGACATCCATTTTCCTCTTTCTTCTCAAATAGAGAAGATGGGCTTTCACTGATAGCCCATCATATGAATTTTTTGTGGGGAAAAAAAAAAAACAGGACAAACATTAATATTCTCCTTTTACCATTCACCAAGCACTGCTTCTGAAGGTTAAATGATTTGGTAAAGTTTCACAGCAAAAGATCAGAAGTCCTACTGGGTATATGGGAGGCTTGTACCTGTAATCCCAGCTTATCTGAGATCTGACGATCTTGGCTCTAAACCAGAAAAAAATCCATGAGAATCTTATCTCTAATTAACCATCAAAAAGTTGGATTGTGGCTCAGTAGCAGAGCATCACCCTTGAGTGAGAAAGCCAAGTAGAATTGGAGGCCCTGAGTTCAAGCCCTAGTACTAGCACCAAAAAAAAAAAAAAAGAGTGGAAATGCTTGGCCCCACATTCAAATCTTTGGAGACCACACCAGGTCTTTGTATCCTAAGTACATCCTATTTCTACACCATCTGCCCACTCTGACCATGTATTATGCTTGGTAAATGTTGTTGATGGACTCTTACAGGAGATGACAGATGACAGAGGTGGCAGTGTCACCAGGGCACATTTAAATAGGGATTAAGCATTTTGAAGCCATGTCATAAGGCTAAGGTTGGAAAGAAAGGCAAAAATGAGAATCGGTGTCTTTCACTTACAATTGACTGAAAGTTTACAGAAGAAAATACTTTTTAAAAAATTTCTTATTCTTTGTTCAAGTCCTAGGGCTCGAACTCAGGGCCTGAGAACTGTCCCTCAGCTTTTTCACAGAAGGCTAACAGTTTACTACAGCCACAGCTCCACTTCCAGCTCTACTTCCAGCTGTGTGTGTGTGTGTGTGTGTGTGTGTGTGTATGTGTGTGTGTGTGTGTGTGTGTGTGTGTAATTAGAGGTAAAAATCTCAAACACTACCTGGGCTGGCTTTGAACTGTGATCCACAGATCTCAGCTTCTTGAGTAGCTAGGATTATAGGCATGAGCTATAGTTGCCTGGCAAAGCCTTTTTTTTTTTTTTTTTAAATGCTTTTCAAAGACAGTAGGGTCTTCCGGGAGGTTAAGAAAAGAGGAAACACCTAAAGGACTCACTTGGGGACTGTCCACTGGATGTTGCTTGGGTGGAGGTCAGACTGAACCCTCCAAGTCAGCTGGTTGACATCTGTTCCGTGCCTGGGCAGGATTTGAGGCTGGGAACCTGAAGGCTGGCTCCAGCTGTTTGTCCCCTCCCTGTATGAATTTAGGTTGATCTAAGTCCTATACAGCCTGGGGCTCCTATTTCGTATCTTTCCAACAGAGGGGCAGAACTTGAAGGTTCCCAGGTCTCCTCTGGCTGTGACATTCTGATAGTCTATGAATAGCAAGGACATAAGACAGGTGCGAGGTGATCACCACGTGGGAAGCTCACACCTGTCTCTCTCTAGTGTTTCCGCCCCTTGCTTCCAGCAGTGCCAAACTCTAGGCCCAGTCAGGGTCAAATTGCCAATTTCAAAGCCATTCAAGGACAGTTGGCTTTCTGCATGGGGCTCCTTCCAACCCCAAGCTGGCTTTCTTTTTTTTGTCTGGGACTCACTCTCCATTCTGCTATTGGAATTTGCATTACCACTAACTCATTTTGGCTTCTTTGCTTTCAGATTAAAATTACTCACAAGAACCAAGCACCTATGATGATGGGGCCTCCCCAGAAAAGCAGCTTCTTTTCACTGAGAAGGAAAAGCCGTTCAAAAGAGGTGTGTCAAATGCCAGCTTAACCAAGAGAGAAAAAAAAGAAACTCTAATTACACACACACACACACACACACACACACACACTTACTTCTCTAACCAGTGGAAGCAAAGCCACTCTTCTGAAAGAAAAGTACACCATGCCATACAGTCTACCTATTTCAAAAATGTGTCCACCCCTAAAGAGCCAGTGCCCATGGAACATTTTGAATGAAAGTAAGGTCTACCAGGGTGGTCGGCCCATGTTGCAACCTTCACATTCCCACAGGTTTTTCGAAGGACTCTCAGATGAAAGGAGAAATCTCCCTTTCTCTTTACCAGTCCTGCAAAGTTGCTCGTGAACACTTGTGAGAAGCAGGCTGCAAGTTTTCTACCTACAGTGAAATCGGATGTGGTCAAGGGGCAGAAATCCATTCTAGAAAGCTTTCACAAAAGGCCTTCTGTACAGAGAGACAAAATAGCCTTTGGAGTCCTGGCAGGACTCAGGAAGCACAGGATGGTTTCTTCGTTGTCCTTCAAGTGACAACTTCTCCCCAAACTTGCTGACAAGGCAGAGAGACTGTGGAAAGCTGTGTTTCATTTGTTGGTTCTCTGTGCTGTCAGTGGGTACTTGTTCATTTCCAGAAGCTTCTCCTGGTAACTGTATTATTTGTTTAGAGCTGGCTCCAAGAGCCCCCAGAGCTGCCTGGGCAGCATGACTTAGGTGTGGTATTTATTTTCTTAGTTCTGTGAACACCTGGGAGGGAAAGTGAAGAAACTTGAGATATATTTTTCAAATTGATGTTATAATATTGTGTAAAAAGGAAAGAAACTATTTAAAAATACACACACACTCACACACACATCTTTTTTTTTTTTTTTTTCCTGAGCCAAAACGTGTTTCCTATATGAGCTCCAAGCCCTGGTGGCAGACTATTCTAGAAGTCAGCCAAGTCCCTGGGGAAATGGGAAGACAGTAATATGGGGTGGCTCCTTCTGATTCTTGGCACCTCCCATGCTCAGAGTAGGTCCTAAAGGACCTTTTTGGTCATGTGTATGTATATATGTAAGCATATATATTTATATATAATATATAAGTATTTATTTACTGCTGGATTTTTCCTGATTGGAAGTAAACATGTATAATATGGGAACAGAAAGTAGAAAAGAAAAAAAAAACAGTTCTTATTCCCCCATTCCATCATTTCATCATCAAGACATAGTTCCCTGAGCCTATCATAAGGTTGAAGGGAACTGAAAGTCATTCTGAATCATGAAGAGAAATATTCTGGATCCTCAGAATGACAACGATGTGCTGAATAGGATTCGCTCTTCCATTTGCCAGATAAGGAAAAGGAGTGTCAGAAAAGCTAAGCAACTTCTCCATAATACCTTGACTTTCCAACAAGATATTCCATAGACAAAAGAAGCCACACATCTGGGAATAGAGTCACTTCTGGTTGCTGAGTAGTGATTCCACTTGGATCCAGATGGTCAGGAAAGAATGAACATTCAGTATGCACACAAAAAAGATGAGCCCAAATGAGAAAATAAGGACCTTAGGATGCTTCCAGAAGTTCTGTCAGGCCTGAACTGGAGAGGAGTTGATGTGAGGTTGAAGGAACTAGACAGAACATCAGATTGAACTGCATTACATCACCTTATTATAGTCACCAGAGTTTCTTAGTTTGGAAACAGGGGTGACCTCAGTGGAGAGCTCCAAGGACTGAGGTACCTTCTGCAGAGTGCTGCCAGCAAGAACAGGGAGCCTCAGCAGTGCTCAGGTGGCTTCATTTAGTTGGTGCCAGCATTGCCCTTCTTCCCAAGGGCAACTCTGTGGAGTTTCATTGCAGAGAGTAACACTTAGCTTTGCCCTTTGCTTCACTTGGGCCTCCATCCTCTCAGATTCCTCAAAGGGAAACCCAGGTTCACTTGACATTGCACCACTGAGCTGCTTTTAAGCTCCTTGCATTGGACCAGAAGATTTGGACAGGAGTGAGGATGTGTATACAAATTGAACCAACCTCTGAAGAAAGCAATCATCTACTCATGTCTAGCATTGAGTTTTGGGACCATCTTGCCTCAATCTAACGTAAAATGCTGAGCAAGGAGAAACCCAGGCCATCTGAAGAGCATCTTTCCAGGTTATAAGCTTGGTGCTGGGGACACAAGCTTCAGAATGAAGGCAGGTACCATCTTAGAAGCCACTTGATTGTGAAACTAAGGCAAGTTTGGGTTTGGCTCACTGAGTCTAAGACATTTCCAGACACTTTTGAGTGTTTTTCAGTTCTGATCCCTCAAGATGAAGCTTTTTTGGGACACAACACAATCAACAAGTGAAACTGATTATCAGAAACTCGAAAGTCTCACCGAGGGAGAGGCTGTGCAGAGATTGGCTCTTCTCTGTTCTCTCCTAATGAACAAGAAATGAATGTCACTTGAGAGACATTTGCCATTCCTCCTTAGAGGCACCGAGTGTGCAACACACTTCAGTGGACTTGCATTCCTCATTTGGTAACTTTAGTAAGTCTTGTGTTGAATTTTACCGTGCAAATCATCTTTTAAACACCGTGACTGTGGTTTCTTATTGTGGAGTACCTCATCATAGTGATTCCCCTCTTCCCATTCCCTCCGCCACACACAAAGCAAACTTTGAGGTTAGCAGGGAAGATACTATTATCTGCATTGTAACAAAGAGAATGAGGCTTCATGAGGTTTTGGTGACTTTTTGAAGCCTCACAGTTAGGTAGTCCTGGGAGGGCCCAGCCCCTTATTTCCTGTCTTATTCTGATTCTTACCATGCTACAGACATGTTGGCACCTGCCTCCATGCTTCCAACCCTTGTCCCCACCCCCTGCAATAAAAACAGTAAAACAGGAGATCTTCAGTGCACTGTGTTCTCCCTGGAGTGATGGGCCAGGAGTTGTGTCTCATTGTGGCTTAATCGTTGGGAGGTTTCCCCAGCAGGTTGACAGTGGAAATAGGCTTTGGAGGAGAATTATGCTCAGGTTAGAGATCAACTCTTCTCAAGAGAGTTCTTCCCACAGACAGAAAAAAAAAAAAAGATATGCTAAAATCGCCAAATAAATTAGGAAATACTTGGCAGATCCTGGAAGAGCCTCCAGACTAACATTACATAACATACATATACATTATACATATGCACATTATATAAGGTGACATAGTACTTAATGTGCTGTATATATTATGTAAATTACATATTTGTGAGTAATCACGATAAATATAGAGACCCACTAATCACTTTTTTACACATCCTCAGTAACAAATTAGGAAGTTACTTTGCCAGAGAGAATTAAAACTTACTCTCTCCTGCTGCTTTGGTTCCAACTCCTGCCAAAAATAATTGCATCAACTAACCCCCTCTCTTCTTGGCTCTTGCTCTCAGTTACCTCCTGTCCCAGCTAGGCTGTCCCCTCCATGCAACAGTGCCACAATCAGGATCCATAAAAATAGACTCCTGGGAAGGGGAAGGATCTAGACTCCCAGGTTCCCTAAATCGCAGGCCTATAACTCAATACTTCCAGAGAGGTGGGAGTTGGTTTTCTGCTAACATAAAAGGGAGCAGATAGGGAAGGGGGGAAGGAAATAGGGTGGGCCTGCTCAGCCACCAGTTCCAGGATCCAATAATAATCAAGAAATTCTTTCAAAATTAATTCAAGTTTTGTCCTCACAGTATGAAACCATAATTTCCCAGAACATGTCACAAAACACTAGAATCCAGAAAATGCTTCGTGATTAAGAATTCTGCTAGGAAAAGAATTGTGCTAGATCCCATGTAGGAAATATATAGAGATGTTTGGAGAACTCATAGAAAGGACCACAGAATCCTTTATGAACATCTATAGACTACACTATCCTTGAGCCAGATGCCAGCAGATCATGCCTGTAATCCTAGCTACTGAGGAGGCTGAAATCTGAGGATCAAGGTTGAAAGCCAGCTCAGGCAGACAACTCTTAGGAACTCATATCCAATAAACCACAAAAATGTCAGAAGTAGAGGTGTGACTCAAGTGGTAAAGTGCCAGCCTTGAACAGAAAAGATAAGCAACAATATGAGGCCCTGAATTCAAGCCCCAATACCAGCATATGTGTGCACATGTGCGTGCATGCATGCACGCAAGCGCACGCGCACACACACACACACACACACACACACACAGATATTCACATGAAAAGGGGAAACAAACCACACTACTCTAAGGCCACCATTTTTGGTTACGGTTCTCATTAGAGATGAGGACACATAAGTAATGATGCTCTACATTTTTTTTTCTTTTTGTCTTTGTCGGTCGTGGGGCTTGAACTCTGGGCCTGGGCACTATCCCTGCGCTCTTCAGCTCAAGGCTAACACTCTACAGCTTGAGCCACAGCGCCACTTCTGGTTTTCTAGTGGTTTATTGGAGATAAGAGTGAGTCTCAAGGACTTTCCTGCCCCAGCTGGCTTTGAACCGTGATCCTCAGCTCTCAGCCTCCTGAATAGCTAGGATTACAGGCGTCAACCACTGGCACCCGGCTTTCTGACTATTTTTATTCTTCCTTGCTATACATCTTCAAGCATAAATTGAAAAATCTAGACTTTTTGTTCCTTGCAAAGAATGGGAATCGACATAAAGAGAATGAATAATTTATTAAAGAAGAAACAAGACTGCTGTTAGGGTAAAGACTTCATCTATATAGCTCCAGAGAACAGAACCACATCTAAAGATTTTAGTTGTAAAGAGGTAAAACTTTGTTCAACTTAATGCTTGCTTTTAGAACTGGCATAATATGGAAAGGGCTAACTTGTGGAGGGATGAATGTCCTCCCTCTTTTATAGGAAAAGCCTGGATCTGGTTGAGAAGGGATTGATCTGCCTTGTCTAAAAGGCCATTGAAACTCTTTTTGTAGACATCAGTGTTAAATCAACAGATGTAGTAGTTCCTTTGCAACAGTATTTTTTAGGATCCCCTATTTTCTGAAAGAAATAGAAGTTTCTAGAGCAATGGGTGCTGACAGTAGATGAGTACACACCAGGACCCACCTGGCTTACTGACCCCTCAAGGGAAGCTGCTGGTGACTGTGATCTCTTTTTGGCATCTCTGAGGGTTAAGAAACATATGTGAAGACCAAAAGAGATGTTGCATTTCTATTCATGTCCATATCAGTGATTTAAAAGTTTTCTCCTGTCACAAAAGTTTTACCATGCCAGGCGCTGGTGGCTCATACCTGGAATCCTAGCTATTCAGGTGGCTGAGTGAGATCTTGAGGATCAGGTTCAAAACCATCCTAGGCAGGAAAGTCTATGAGACTCTTATCTCCAATTAACCACCAGAAAACTGGAAGTGGCTCTGTGGCTCTAAGTGGTAGAGTTTTCACCAAGCACTACATGCATCAGGCTTGCAATAGCAAGGAAAACTAAACTATTCTACACCTTAAATATCAGTCAGGTTTTAAACAAAGCAGGAGAGAAGAACTGATTGATATTTATTTATTTATTGAGGAGGGAGATGCCAGTACCGGGTCTTGAAATCAGGGTCTAGGTGCTGTCCTTGAGTTTTTTTTCTCAAGGCTCGCCCTCTACTGATTAAGTCACAGCTCCACTTCTGGTTTTTTTGTTGTTTTTTATGTTTTAATTTCTTTTCATTTTTATGATTAATTGATTGGAAGTAAGAGTCTCACAGACTTTCCTGCCCAAGCTGGCTTCAAACTGCTATCCTCAGATCTCAGCCTCCTGAGAAGATAGAATTACATTGTGAGTCATTGCTTTTAGCTCAATTTGACGTTCTACCATATTTGAGTGTGTGTTTCAATGTGCTGTGATGGGAGGCAGGGGGTGGACAGAAGGAGATAAGAAAGGAAATTCTCACTCATTGTTTACTGGATACTAGCTACTACTAAGTGTTTTTGTGTGCTGTCCATTTCAATCCTCATTACAGCCCATGATATGAGCATTGTACTTAGTTCACAGATGAAGGAATTAGTGCATAGCAAGATGAAGTACCTTGCCTAGTGGATAGCAAGTGGGAAAACCAGGACTGGACACATATCCAAACCTATTATTGTTTTCTAGATTTTAGTGCCTTTAACATTCTCACCTAATTGTCTCCAACCCTGCTAGCATCCTAGGTAAATTTTCAGGGTATGGACAAATCAATGTCTTATTTGTTAAACCTCTGTCTGGCCATTTAATCATGTCATACTAAGAACATCTAGTGCTTGTACTCATTTAAGCCCATGGACATTTGGATCCCCAAATCTTCCCCCTGCTATGCAGTTGGCAGCCATCCTTAATCCTCAGTGCCTTTGAGTTTCACCAGAGTGAGACCCATTTCCTAGAGCCTACCTAATACTTTTTTTTGTCCAGCTCTGTGAGTGGAAGGACAGCAACCAGTCTTCTCAGGCTTACATGCCATGACCGACACTGACCAGCTAGGCATGGGGAAAAAGTACTGTTGGTGTGGATGAGAGCCTCCAGCAAGGAGACTCTGCATGTGATCCTCATTAGTGATAGGCGTGGGTTGGGCCATCTGTGTTCCACAGGAGAACAGAATGGCAGACTGCCTCTCAGATGCCAAGATATGCTCTCTAATGGGAAGATCCAGAATGCCCAAAAAGCAGAGAATCATCTTTCCTTTTGGATATCTCTGAATGAAACCAGAGATACAGCAAACCAAGTGGTTTGGGAAATCACGTACTTAACTTGATGGGCAGTCTACCCTTGCTATCACATCATATCTGTGATGCAAGATGGTGCATAGTCCTGCTAACTAAACTACTTTAGGTCCATGATGAACCTAGAAAATTGCATATGCAACAGCAGGTGCATTATAACAAAGCACTGGTTTGCCATTCAGGTCTCCCAGCGGTCAGGAGATACTGCAGCTAGAAAAGATCATTTAATTGTGAATTGTAATTCCAGAGCATGAATCAAAAAATAATGGGGAGTCAGGTTAGGAAATGCAATTTTTCAAGCAAAGTTTATAACATCCAACCTCAATATGAAGCATATAGTAGGCAATGTGTAAATATTTGTTAAAAGAACAAATGAATGAATAAAGCAAGTGTCTGTCCTTCTACTCTGGAATGGGTAAGGGGGCAGAGGAATAAAAGCTTATCAACTAACAGCTCAGGAACTTGAAACCACAGGATGTTCAGGGAGCTCATGGGGGCCTTTACCCAGACATCTGTTGAGTGATGGATAGAGCTAAATATGGATCATCAAAGGGCTTTCTAGGTCACAGGGAGGGCAGCTTCATGATTCAGAAAGTATGAAATTCAACTTGTACTGAAGGGCAGAAATATTTGCAATCTACTTCTTAAAGATCAGACTAGAATTGACAAAGAGGGGGGGAAAAGGCAGCCTAGAAGTAGAGCTATAACACAGCAAGGGGTCAGCATAATAAGATACAGATTCATGAGATAAAAAGAAAGAGAAAAAAAAAAACTAGACTTTTTAGAAGATTCATTTGGTCCAGGAAGGTGAAAATGAACAATATAATCCAGAATTAGAATAGAAAATTGAGAAACTCAAAAGGAAAGAAAACAGGACAAAAGAAAAGAAAAAAAGAAAGCTTACTGTCCAATTAGTAGTAAAACAGAAATATCCAGGTATTAATGGACTTGTTACTAAATACCAATTACAATTAAGTATCTAGTCAACTTTTTGTGTGTGTGACAGTACTGGCCTTGAACTCAGTACCTTGCTCTCTTCCTCAGCTTTTTCACTTGAGGCTAGCACTCTATCATTTGAACCACATCTCCACTTCCTGCTTTTTGATGGTTAACTAGGGATAAGGGTATCACAGATTTGCCTGCTCAGTCTGGCTTCGAACTATGATCCTCCAACTTTAGCCTCCAGAGTAGCTAGGATTACAGATATGAGCCAGTATTACTACTTTTCAACTTTGCAAGAATCTTATGAAGAACCTTGCTTCCCCACTTGACAGGTGAGGAAACTGAGAAACAGCAGATATCATAGTGATAGATCCAAGATTGCAATCGGTTACTATCTCCTATCAAAGCCTTGTCCCTGCCTACAGGACCACTAATGATGCCCTTGAACCAATCATAAAGACAAGGATTTACTACCTCTAGTCCAATCTTTGTGTATGACTTACTTCCTTTTCAAAGTGAACACTTTTTTCCTCCCTTTCATAGATCTGAAGAAAAAGAAAGGGACAATCACATGTCTTAGTGCAGGACACTCTGAGAAGAGGAACAAATCCAGGAGCAGAAGGTCCACGTGTACCTTCTCCTCTTGCATCTCATAGGTCCTCAAGCCCAGGCACAAGTTGACCTGTATCCTAAGATTCCACTTGAAGAAGAGAAGGCCATGGGCTGGGAATGTGGCTCAGTGGTAAAGGGCTTGCCTTGCATGCATGAGGCCCTAGGTTCAATTCCTCAGCACCACATAAGCAAAAAGAAAAAAGCTGGAAGTGGCGCTGTAGCTCAAGTGGTAGAGTGCTAGCCTTGAGCTGAAGAGCTGAGAGACAGTGCTCAGGCCCAGAGTTCAGGCCCCATGACCGGACCCAAAAAAAATTAAAAAAAAAAAAAGAAGGCCAAAAATGAACACATGGGGAAGAAGGCAGCCAATCAGCGTACTCAGACAGTATTAAAGATCATTAAATATGACACACAGAGAGTATAGTAAAGATCAAGGGCAGGAGAAATGAGGCCATGCTGTCAAAGATCAGAATTTAGTAACTGGTATCTAAAAGGAAGAATGGAGATCAAAGTGTCCTTTGAAAAATGTGTTAGGTGAATCATAATTTAGGATAAAGATTGGCTGTAAAATTATGCAAAAAAACTTTTTTTTGCTTTCCAAATAAAAAAAGAAATTCTTTTTAAAGTGGAATATTAGGAAGAATAAACTGTTCATTTCTTTTTACCTTTGACAATAGAAAGGAAAAATAATTTTAAAATTATTAAGTATTATGTATTAGTACACCAGATTCTGAAAAGTCTTCATTTCCTGATAAGGAGACACACCACAGGCATTTCAGAATAATTAATAAACCTGATCATATATATTAAAGAAAACTAATAACAATAGGTAATCAGAAATGGAATTATTCTCAGGAAAGAATATTTGAAGCCAGGCACTGGTGGCTCACGCCTGTAATCTTAGCTACTCAGGAGACTGAGATCTGAGGATCGTGGTTCAAAGCCAGCCCAGGCAGGAAAAGCTGTGAAACTCATCTCCAATCAACCACCAGAAAACCAGAAGTGGCGCTGTGGCTCAAATGGTAGAGCGCTTGCCTTGAGCTGAAGAACTGACGGACAGCGCCCAGGCCCAGAGTTCAAGCCCCATGACTGACAAAAAATAATAATAAAGAAAATAAAGAAAGAATATCTGCCTGGTGAGTATTTCCCTAGTGCTTCCCCATTGCTAACAGGCGTGTGCCACTGGGCCCAACAACTGAGTGAGATGGAGCCTCAACAACTTTTATGCTGCCAAGTGCTAGTAGCTCACCTTTCTGACCCTAGTAACTCAGGAGGCCGAGATCTAAGGATCTCAATTCAATGTAAGTTCAAAAAAGTCAAGTAAGTGTATCAAGCCCTGAACATATAAACCCCTGGCTGGCCTCCAGCTCTGGTCCCCGATCTCTACCCTAAGTAGCTAGGATTATAAACTTGAGGCACCACACTTGGCTTGAGCATTCAATTTTTTTTTTTAACTCAGAGATCCCAGGATACATGGAGGTGTTGATAATAGAAGATATCACTGACCTGCTGTCTGGGTTTATTATTGCTATCCTCTGCTGCTGGCCGGCATCAAGGTAATGATAATAAACCCAAGAGGATTCAGTAATGTTCACCTCCTCCAGCTCCCTGTTTGCCTCCTACAGGACCCATACTTAACCATACTTCCTGGAACTAAAACCTCTGGGAATAACTTCATTTTCTATGAGAATGTTAAAAATTACTGGAGAAGAGTCATGAGTATAATAAGCAACCATGTACCCATCATTTAGATTTCCATTGTCAACATTGTCCATCTTTTGAGAGGAGACTGAAATGTTTTAAAGTAAGTTCTATGTATTACCACCACATCTAACACCAAAATACTTAATATACAGCACTAGGAGGGGATACTTTCTTAAGCATTACCAGCTGCATGGATCATGTGCATTTCAGAGGAAGATTCAAGATATGGTACACATAAGCTTAATTTTTTTTTTTCTCAACTGACAGAATCCAGTTACTACTCAGATGGAAATCAATCAGGAACTACTCAGATGGAAATCAATCAGGACATCTCTGTATCATTCATGAGTAGAAAGGTTGTTGGGTTTACTGGGGGGAGGCTGTGTGTTTAGGTAAAGGGGGGGCTGTTTGTTTGTCTAAGTATGGAGATTTGAACTCAGGGGCCTCATTCAGCTTGCTTGCTTGTGGCTGGTGCTTTAGCCCTTGAACCATGCCTCCAGCCAGGCTTTTTGCTGATTATTTACAGATGAAGTGGCCAGGACTTTTCTGCTCTGGCTGACTTGAATCTCAGTCTTCCATGTCTCAGCTACCTGTGTAACTAGGATTACAGTTGTGAACCACAAGTGCCTTGCTAAGGAAAGTTTTTTTGTTTTTTGTTTTGTTTTGTTTTGCTAGTCCTAAGGCCTGAACTTAGGGCCTGGGCTCTGTCCTTGAGATTCTTTTTCTGAAGGCTAGCACACTACCACTTGAGCCACAACACCACTTCTGGCTTTGTCTTTTTATGTGGTACCAAGGAACCGAACCCAGGGCTTCATGCATGCTAAGCAAACACTCTACGACTAAGCCACATTCCCAGCCCTAAGGAAAGGTTTAAGTAGAATTAATAAGGTCTTAGCTATATTCAAAACATTCTTGGTTGATCTAGAAAAAGGAAACACAAATGGCATATTAACTACATTCTCAAAATACATTAAATTAAGCCACACACCATTCTCATGCCTGTAATCCTAGCTATTCAGGAGGCTGAGATCTAAGGACCAAAGTTCAAAGTCAGCCTGGACAGGAAAGTCCATGACACTCTTATTTCCAATTAATCAGCAAAAAGCTGGAAGTGGAGTTCAAGTGGTAGAGTGACCGCCATGAATGGAAAAGCTAAGGGACAGTGCCCAGGCCCTGAACTCAAACCCTGGTACCAACACACATACACAAAAAGACATTAAAGATGTTATAAATATTAATACCAAGTGGAAAATGCAAAACACTTGAAGGAATTAGAAATTTACCTGAACAAGAAAATGTTCTTGCCAGGCTCCAGTGGCTCATACCTGTAATCCTAGCTACTCAGGAGGCTGAGATCTGAGGATTGTGGTTCAAAGCCAGCCCAGGCAGGAAAGTCCATGAGACTCTTATCTCCAATAAACCACTCAGAAAACTGGAAGTGGCACTGTGGCGCAGGTGGTAGAGTACTAGCCTTGAGCTGAAGAGCTGAGGGACAGCGCCCAGGCCCAGAGTTCAAGCTCCACGACCGACAAAAAGAAAAAGAAAAAAGAAAGGAAAATGTTCTTATTTCTGAAAGAAAAAATTGTTTACAGCATTCGTTACAGAGAGAATAGATACAATATCACAGGTCAAACAACAGAACATCATATCTGCAGATTCATTTATTCACACACAAGAAAACAGTAACAGTTACTTCCTCAACATGTAAAGTAATGAAGCTAGCCTGGGGGAGGGAGGGGATGGGCTGTGCGAAGTGCAGACAGCCCCTCCCCCCATTGGGGCACAAAACTGAACTGGAACTGTGTCAACCCCTGAGAGATCATCTGGGGAGCCTAGTTGAAAAGCACTGGCTCATTTACACAGCAGGAGAGAAAATCCTTAATAGCAAAAGTGAAAGGAAAGCAGACATCATCTGACTTGCTCCTGCCCCCACTGGGATCCAGAAGGACCCACTACAGATATGCTAGACAGGATGGTTGGCAAGGTGGTTTGGTTAGTTTGTTTACAGAGGTCTGTTGGCTCAGTGATTCTGTGACCTGAAAGGAAAACAGGTGGCTGGACATTTGGTGGCTCACACCTATAATCCCAGCAATTAGGTTGGCTAAGATCTGGAGGGTTGCAGTTTGAGACCAATCAAGGACCAGTTAAGGCAAATACAAATAGGCAAAGACCCAGTCTGCCATCTGACTCCAATTGGCTCATGCTTATAATTCTAGCTAGCTAGGGTTCAGAGATCTGGCGGGTGGAAGATCAAGATCAACCAGGACAGCACAGTTCACTAGATTTGATCTTCAAAATTGCCAGCAGAAAACAGAGCAGAAGGTATGGCCCAAAGTAGTAAAGCCAGTCAAATAAATAAGTCCAGCAAACCTTGAGTTCAAAACTCAGTACTGGCAAAGGGAAAAAAGAAAAGAAAGGCCAGGTGCTGCTAGCTCACATCTGTAATTACACCTAAGCAGGAAGCTGAGATTTGAAATCCCACTTCAAAACCAGCCTAGGCAGCAAAGTCCATGAGACTCTTATCTCCAATTAACCACCAGGAAACTGGAAGTGGTGCTGTGGCTCACGTGGTACAGCTCTTGGTTTGAGCTAAAGAGGGCAGGAAAAGCACCCAAGCCCAGAGTTCAAGCTCCACAACTGACCAAAACGAAAACATGCACACACACAAAAAGGAAGAAAAGAAAAGAAAAAAAGTTAAAGTGAGTGACAGAAAGTTCCAGAAAATTCCAACAACTAATAACCATGGCCTGATATTCCCAGCCTGTGCACAGTGGTCCTAACTGGGCACCTACCCATCTGACTTTCCCACATGTCAAAAGGGGATGGTTCTCATCCAAGCTCCAAGTGCACATCTACATACCTTTGACTCATTAAACATACCTACCTCCATCCCCCCTCCCCTCCATCAAGGAGTTTGTCTTTTCTGACATTGACACCATGGGGAATGTTAGGTCAAGGCTGACTGGCACACAGATGAAAGTTACTGTCAGCATCCTGAGTGCAGGAACATACTTTCTTCCCTGAGCACCCTCTCTTTGGAACAACACAACCCTTCTAACCTCTTCCCTCCTCCGCCTAACCCCTGGCCCTGAAGCCCAGGATCTGCTGATGAGTGTGAAAACACATGAGCTCACTGGAGCTTATATAAGAGCTCTTGGCAGTTCTTCCCAGAGATGGATGGCAGCCTGGTCTCTGACTAGGTAGTGTGATTTTTCTTTTCTATACCTCATCAGAACAAAGGATCTTATTTGTACTACTGGACAGTCTTCTTTTAGTAGCAAGGAGAAGGAAATACAATGTTTCCTTGGATTTCCTAGTGATTTAAATAGCCACAATTTCCTGGGGGGGGGGGGGGGGAGGAGTGAAAATTCAAAATACAAAGTTTAAGCCAGGCATGGTGATACATGCTTGTAATCCCAACACTTAGGAGACTGAGGCAGAGATATCACAAGTTCAAGGCCAACTGAAACTTCTTTGTACAACTACTTGAAGATAGACAAATAAGAGTTCAAAGGCATTGTGGGATACATGGTTTGCAAGACTCTGTCTCAAAAATAATAAATTTATTTATTATTATTTAATATTAGGGCTTGAACTCAGGATCTGGGCTGTGTCTCTTTTTTTTCTCTCTCTCTCAAAGCTAGTATTCTACCACTTAAGTCATAGCTCTATTTCAGCTTTTTGGTGATTAATTAAAGATAAGAATCTTACAGACTAGTTTGCCCAGGCTAGCTCATGTGGTAGAGAGCTAGTCTTGAGCAAAACCTCTCAGGGACAAGGCCCCAGGCAGGTCCTGAGTTCAAGTGCCAGGACTGGCACACACACACACACACACACACACACACACACACACACACACACATACATGTTCTATTTCCAGCCTCTATTTTCTTGATGGAAAAATAATTCTGGAAATTATATTCAGGAAACCCAGAAAAAGTGAGAAGAACGAGAAAGCAAGGAAATCCCTAAGCCAACCTCCCAATTCAGTGGCTATTTCACATGACTCCCAAGATAGAAGGCTAGTTTTATGTTAAGATTTGGTTCTTCTGCCACTGGGCAAAGAAAAAGAGGTTAGAAGACTGAAACCCTGTGCAGCTGGACAACTGGTAGCTTCTCTTACTCTTCATTAGACGTTTTCTCTGGTGGGGCCCACTCCAGCTCTTACCCATCAGCAGTAGGGATTTAGGCAGGTTGCATTATAACTCACTTTTCCCACAGCTAGGATGGGGTAGATAGGATCATCATTCATTTACTGATTGATTACTCAATAAATACATTATTTTTAACCAGCATTTCTTTTCCAGGCACTTTAATCTCTTAACATGCATCCACATGGTTCCCTTACCTTCTCTCCATCTTTTCCCATCATCTTATTCTGTTTTTCTCAGCCTCTAGGTATCCCAAATGACTATTTTTTCCCCTCTTTTTCTTCTTTCATTTCTTGTAAAGAGATTTCTATTCACTATTCTCCCAGTCCATGTTTAGTATTCACACAAAAAAACGGAGATCAGGGCTGGGAAGGTGGCTCAATGGTAGAATGCTTGCCTTGCATGCATGGGCCCCTGGGTTCAATTCCTCAGCAGCACATAAGAAAAAAGCCAGAAGTGGCGCTGTGGCTCAAGTGGTAGAGCGCTAGCCTTGAGCTGAAGAGCTGAGGGACAGCACCCAGACCCAGAGTTCAGGCCCCATTACCGAAAAATAAATTAAAAAAAGAAAAAGAAAGAATAAAACAGAGATCAGGCCAGCGCTGGTGGCTCATACCTGTAATCCTAGCTACCAAGGAGGCTGAGATCTGAGGATCATAGTTCAAAGCCAGCCCAGTAGGAAAGTCCGTGAGACTCTTATCTCCAATTAACCACCAGAAAGCCAGAGGTGGTGTTGTGGCTCAAATGGTAGAACACTTGCCTTGAGCTGACGAACTGAGGGACAAGCGCCCAGGCCCAGAGTTCAAGCCCTATGTGTGTGTGTGGGGGGGGGGGGGGGGTGAGGGGAACTTCCATAAAATCAGTAATAAAACAAAAACCCCACAAGTAGAGCCCTACTACAGTCACAGCTTCTAACAGAGTAACTCAAAATGAAAAGCCCAACTGAGAAGGATCTGTATAACTCCGGTCAAAAAGACCCTCTTTAAATGTCATCAGCCCAACATTTCATACCAAGTTTGTAGCCAGCATAATGTGATGTCTTTGATGTCGTTGGATAACAAATGGTAACCAGACCTGCTCTCCCATTGGTATATATAGAATTCTTAAAAGCTGAGACCCCTGGATCAGGCACAAGCCAGATGTGCACCCACCTGATGCTCCAGATGTTGCCCTTTCTGATTTATTACAGCCTACCAAGGTAATGTACAGTGTTGACAGAATCTGTGTGGTCTGCTGGTGTAGATCATCCCCTAAGAAGGCAGATTGGAAAACTTGTAGCATTTTGCTTTCTTCTCCAGATGGCAAGAAGCAGGTGACTCAGCTGAAGAGAAGAGGCTTCACAGCAAGCTGCTGACCCGGCCTACAGCACAGCTGTCTTCTCCCACAGAATAGGAAGGAGTCAGTTTCATGCTTCTCTGTGCTATTGACCTTAGTGCTCAGTGGGTATCTCAGAGGAAGCGTTTTGTTAGTAAGTAACCTTCTCAGCCTGCTAAGAGGGTTCTGATGGATGCTTTTCTCTCCCTGGAGGAAACAAGCAAGATCCTTTTGTCTTGAGAAGTCTGGCAAATGCCATAGAGGCTGCTGGGGAAAGAAGCTAATCCACTCTGCCTTGAAAAGCAAAGGAGGCACAGGGTGTCAGTTACAGGCCTAGCCCACCCAGTAGTACAAAACCCCGTGCTTTGATCTCTTGGAACCACTCTTTTTATCACCTGTCAAACAAGGGACTAACCTGTCTCAGCAAACTTGCCTTCAGGGTCCTTGTTCCTCAAGGTTCTTCCACCAAGCCAAAAGCTTCTCCAGCCCTGCTGACCCAGAGGGGGAACCTTGTAGCCTCTCAACCAAGAATAATCTAGTTTCTTTCCCTGAGGGTGATCAGACTCTTTAGTAAGTTCTCAACCTCAACCTCTGTACATACTCATTGTGAGCACATCTCTCTCTCTCTCTCTCTCTCTCTCTCTCTCTCTCTCTCTCTCTCACACACACACACACACACACACACACACACACACACACACACACATCTTGAAGGGTAAACATTTCCTCTCTGGATAGCAAAGCTCTCTTACCCTTTCCAGTTGAGATGGGAGAGAAGCCCACCACACAATGGAAAAACTCCATTTAGGAAACTTGGCTAAATCTCCATGGTTGAGAGTAAACCAGGGCACAGATTCAGGTTAACAATCTTCACACACTTCCACTGGGTCTCAGAAAGGCACACTACCAACCAAGACTATGTGGATCACTAATTAGCTCAATGCCAATGTCCAGATCCTTCTTTCTTTCTCTCTGCTCTCCTGCCTCCCTCCCTCTCCTTCCTGCAGTGATGCTGTTCTGTAAGGGTGGCTGCCTGCTCCAGCCTGCCGGTCTGCTGCTGCATAGAGGGCTGTGGATTTATTCTGTAACACACTCTGTGTGTGTGTGTGTGTGTGTGTGTGTGTGTGTGTGGACTCTGTGGTTAACTACAGATAAAAGTGACACTAGGTAGCTAACCCCTGATGTCCTGGTGGTTTCTTTCTTTCTTTCTTTTTTTTTTTTTTGGTCATAGGGCTTGAACTCTGGGCCTGGCACTTTCCCTCAGCTCTTCAGCTCAAGGCAAATGTTCTACACTTGAGCCACAGCGCCACTTCCGGTTTTCTGGTGATTAATTGGAGATAAGAGTCTCAGGGACTTTCCTGCTCGTCTGGCTTTCAACTGTGATCCTCAGATCTCAGCCTCCTGAGTAGCTAGGATTACAGGCATGAGCCTGGCCCTGGAGGTTTCTTTACAGGTCATTGCTTAAGAATTTGAGATGTCTTATCATCCACAGAGCACCAGGGATATGCTTGCATCTCCATATTCTTCTGTAACCTCTTCACACTTGCACTGCCAGAAAGAGGAACTGAAATTCTCTGTTGCCACTTGCCTGGTATTGGAGGAAAGGGAGAGGAGGAAGCTTAAATCCCTAGTAAATAAGCCCAAACTAAACACTATGTTTATATCCTTACCTTCACATCTGAAAATTCCTCTGTGCAGGTATGAGTATTTGATAGATGATAAAACAGAAAAAGGCTCAAATATGGTGACTCATTTATTTAACAAGTCACACAAGAATGAACCTAGCCAGATGCTGGTGGCTCCCACCTGTAACCCTAGCTACTCAGGAGGCTGAGATCTAAGGATCACGGTTCAAATCCAACCTGAGCAGGAAAGTGTGTGAGACTCTTATCTCCAATAAACCACTCAGAAAACCCAAGTGGCACTCGGGCTCAAGTGGTAGAGTGCAAGTCTTGAGGTGAAGAGCTGAGGGACAGCGCCCAGGTCCAGAGTTCAGGCCCTGTGACCGACCAAAAAAAAAAAAAAAAAAGGAAGAAATATCTAGGCTCCAGATTCCTGGATCATGGTCCTTGAGAGTGGGGCTCTAAAATCTGATACTTTGTAAACTGGAGCTACAGATGAGCCCTGTACCCAGGAAGTTGGAGAGTCAGCATCATCCTCTACTTAGAGGGAAGACCACAAGGCTTTACGACTCAGAACCCAGAACCTGCAGATGAGCACCCTGAGGCAGAAGAGACCTGGTAAGAGGCAGATACAGAACAAAACGGAAAGAAAAAAAAAAAAGCAAGGCTGTGGAGTTCTTTCTGAATTGTCTGGGCCCACAATTTAGACCCAGGAACAAATCCACCCACTAGTCTTGAGGACCAGGCTGTCTGTCCTGAGCCAAGGGTTCAAGGTCATACTTGGGTAGAACTAGACAAGTAGATATGGGCTCAACCCACCAGCCTTGGGGGACTAGCCTATAGCCCCCAAGAATGGCTAAGGATGCTCTGTAAGCTGCCTGGGAGGCTTCTGCTACCTTTGACTTCACCTTCATTCCCCTCCTCCTTCCTCCTACCCCCTTGGCCTGATTGGCCAGTCTTTTACAAAGCCATTCAGTCATTCAGGTTCTTACTGCTACAATTGACCAACCAGGCCCCCAAAGCTGGGATCTCACGTCTTGAATCCTCCTTAGTTGTCTCCATATCCCTGCTGTCATTCCTAGACTGGGCAAAAAACTCTGACCTCAAGGAAACTGACTTCCAGGAAACCTACCCATTCCTTCCTCCTCCCACCTGGATTTGGCCAGTTCTATTTTGTGCTCCAGAGCCTAGGTGGAGGTTTCTGAAATGATGGTTGGGATGATTGAGGTGTGGCACTTGAGCCAGATACATAATTGCTACTCCGGGACAGAAAAGAAAAGTAGAAATAGTTCAGCTTCCCACTCTAGCTTCAGAGATTCAGCCAGCCTCACCCTACCAGCTGCAACACTGACAACTCTGACAAACAAGTCTCCAGAAAGTAGTTGTTCTGAAGCAGGGCATAAGTGGCTCACTGGTAATCCTTCATTCTCAGATGGCTGAGACCTGAGGATCAGAAGTTTCAATTTGGACTGGGCATGGGCAGGAAAGTCCATGAAATTCTTATCTCCTATTAACCAGCAAAATGCCAGAAGTGGGGCTGTGACTCAAGCAGAATAAGGAAGGAAGGAAGGAAGGGAGGGAGAAAGGGAGGGAGAGAGAAGGGAGGGAGGGAAGGAGGGACAGAGGGAAAAAAAGAAGTAAGGAAGAAAGAAGAAAAGGAAAGAAGGGAGAAAAAATGTTTTTTTTGGAGACAAGAAATTAAGGCAATACCTCCTATACAGAATGTGATATAACCAAATCAGTAAAGGACTTAAATTAGATGCTAGAAAGTAGTTCATGATAGAGAATTCTTTTTTTTTTTTTTTCTTGGTCCGGTCGTGGGGCCTGAACTCTGGGCCTGGGCACTGTCCCTCAGCTCTTCAGTTCAAGGCTAGTGCTCTACCACTTGAGCCACAGCGCCACTTCCGGCTTTTTTCTTTTTGCTTATGTGGTGCTGAGGAATCAAACCCAGGGCCTCAGGCATGCAAGGCAAGTGCTCTACCACTGAGCCACCTTCCCAGTCCCATGATAGAGAATTCTTATATCAAGAATTTTCTTGAATATCAATAGCTAACGAAAGAATTGTACAAACAAGGAAAATGTTGATTCATTGAAGAACAAAAGACCTTTAGCAGTTATGTTTGCATTTTAAACTATAAGAACAAATGATGCTTGTTCATTTGCTGTAGTGTTTACAAGATTCTCTCACACTTATGGCCATGGTCCTGCCCCTCCCCCACCCCCACTTAACAGGTTACTGTGTGCCCTTCCAAATAACAAAACTGCCTTTGTTTTTAAATGTTCCTCCCTCCTACTTTCCATTAAAGCAGACTATCAATTATTACGGAAATATTCCTGCATCTAAAACCCTAAAGCCATTCATAGAGGAAGCAGGAAAACTCAACAAAGGGACCAGTAATCATGAGGGAAACAAATCAGAAAGATCAGAGAGATCAGAAGAGATTATAGTGGTCTCTGAATCATAGGGAGTGGAGTGCAGAGAAAACTTGATCCAACCTCTCACAGACAGCAGGAATCCCTAAAAAACTCCTTGTTCTATAGGTGGTCACCTCCACCTGAAGACTGCCTCTGATGGGCAGCTCACCACCTACCCAGGAAGTCCACTGGAGAGCCTAAGACAGCACCCAAACCTCCCTCCCAGTACTTCCCAACGTTGGGCCCTGGCTTAGTCACTGGCAGCACAAAAGCAATTATCTTCCTCTTTGGCAGGACAGCTTTCAGACCTCATTCTAGCTAAATCTTTTTTTTTTTCCTCCAGACTAAACATCCTCCAGATCCTTAAATAATCCCTTCTTGACTCTCAAACCCTAAGCTATTCTTGCAACCTGTTCTGAAACAGCAAGAGTTTGCGGTAGTCCTTCTTAAAATGAGATTTCTAGAACTGAACACAGCATGGGCAGTGCCTCAGAAATAATGGACAAGTACAGAGCTGTGTCCCTTGCTCTAGCTTTTTTTTGACTTTTTTTTTGGGGGGGGGGGAGGCAACCATCATACTCTGCTAGTTCATCTTACTCTCAACAGTTAACAAAAATCCCTTAGCATCTTTTAAATGTTAATAACATCCAAGCACCAGTGGATCACGCCTGTAATCCTAGCTACTCAGGAGACTGAGATCTGAGGGTCACAGTTCAAAGCCAGCCCTGGCAGGAAAGGCTGTGAGACTCTTATCTCCAATAAACCACTAGAAAACTGGAAGTGGTGTGGTGGCTCAAGCTGTAGAGTGCTCGCCTTAAGCTGAAGGGCACAGGGACAGCGCCCAAGTCCAGAGTTCAAGTCCCACGACTGACCAAAAAAATTCCTGAGGCTGGGTACTTTTATTTATCTCACAGTTTTGGAAGATCAAGAGGAATAGTATTGCTCCTGGTAGACTCAGAGTTTCATGACAGACAGCATTACACTAGTGGGAGCATATATGAAGAGATCATGGGGTAAGACAACATGTCAGAGAGATTCAAAGGTCAGATTTGCCTTTTTTTTTTTTTGGTCGGTCATGGGGCTTGAACTCTGGGCTTGGGCGCTGTCATTGCGCTCTTCAGTTCAAGGCGAGCACTCTACTGCTTGAGCCACAGTGCCACTTCTGGGTTTTGGGTGGTTTATTGGAGATAAGAGTCTCACTGGCTGGCTTTGAAATGTGATCCTCAGATTTCAGCCACCTGAGTAGCTAGGATTACAGGCCTGGGCACCAGATTTGCTTTTATAACAACACATTCTTGTGGAAACTAACTAGGGTCCTAGGAGGACCACCTTAATCTCTTCCAAGGTCAGCACCCCAATGACCTGTCCACCTCCCTCTATACTCCACCTCTTAAAGTTGTACAACCACAATACATCACCAGACTGAGAAGCAAGCCTCCACCCCCTGAAACTCTGGAAACAAACTATACTCCAATGACAAAGGTTTGGGCTTTTTGTTGTTGTTGTTGTTTTTGTTTTCAGGACCATATTCTCTTTTGCTCCTCACAACAACCTAGTGGAGTTGACTAAAGATGAGTCTGCAATTCCAAATATTCCTCCAAACATCATGTGGCTTTTTCAGTGGAACTCCTCTCCACCTAAGAAAGATCTCCCTGGCTTTATTAGTATCTGTCCAAATTTTTCTTTCTGCTCCATTTTACCTTGTACATTCCTGCCCATGCTTTAACCTGTCAATATCTTTGATTCCTTAACTACTGTCTTAAAGAAAACACTCTCATCAGAGAGAGCTGGCAACAGAAGAACATGAAAAACCCATCAGGAAGAGCAGTTGAGAAGGAGGAACAGGGAGGGGAGCTGCTCAGAAAAGAGTTGGCAATGGTCTGTTTGGGGTGTAATGGAGAAATGCATGTGGAAGGGGGCGGGGAATCTGAGGATGGGGTTCTGGGTTTGTACACTTTGGCAGGATTGCTACCCTAGGCAGGGCCTTTGGCCTCTCTGAACCTCCTTTTCTAAGGAGAGAGGCATCTGAGTGGATCCTGACTATTCCCAAGTCATTCCCCAGGTCCAGGACTCAAATGGCCTTGCCCTTAATCTAATGATCTCTTGACTCTTCACACCTAATGAAAACATTGAAAGTTAAACTTCACATATAGGTATATGAATATATAATCTTCTTTTCTTCTAAAACAAGGAAAAGCCAAGGTGCCTTGGGGTCATGGCAATAAGCAATATTTATTGTATTCAATTGTCAGCCCTTGTTTTTTCTTTTTTGGGGGGGGGGGGGCAGATGAGGGGAAAGGGGAGGAATCACAGCAACCTTTGAAGATATTGGACCCAGAGAGTAAGCTGTCTTTGAGGCAGCTAGATAGGGGCTCTGCTGTCCTGTCACCTAAGGCCTTCCCCACTTGCAGCCCAAGGCCATTCTTACTGGGTACAGCACAGGACAGCAGCCATCACCTAAAAGTGATCACAATACTTGTAAAGCTGCTCTGTAACTGCCTTGCTTCGCATTACATTTGCGACTGGAAGTCCTGGAAGAGCAGCAGCTATGGAACTGTCTCATGCGTTCTCAAGCCCCAACACAGACACAGGTCTTGGAAGAAAAGTTGACAAGGAAGTTAGATGCTCTGTGCTCCCTAAACTTGAGGCAGCGTCGTGAAAACAGGCTCAATTCGAATTTCAATGAATGACCAATAATGGGGAACTCACTGCCAAGGTTATTCCAGTGGTTTGCTAACTTCCCCTCCCTGAGCCTTCATTTCTGCATTTGTAAAATGCAGATGATAATGTTTTCCTTCCCAGAAGCTATGAAAGATGACAGGGGCCAATATGACTAAGTACAGAATCCTGTAAAACTTTCTAGAAAAATTGCTTTCCTTCTCCTGCTTAATAAAATGGAAATACATAATACCTATCTGGCCAACATTAAATCATGAAGTAGCTTTGGCTTTCTCTAGAAAGGGAAAAGTAATACAAAACAAACTGGAGCTTGAGGAAGGAAGCTTCTTCCCACCATATACATTGTTTTATTTATTGTTTGTTTTGTATTTTTCTTTTGTTGCCAGTACTAAGGTTTGAACTCAGGGCTTTGTCCTTGCTAGACAGGCCTTCTACCACTGGAATTACACCTTCAGCCTTCCTTGTTCCTTCTTTTAAAAAGCTTTACTAAGGCTAGGCACTGGTGGCTCATGCCTGTAATCCTATCTACTCAGGAGGCTGAGATCTGAGGATCACAGTTCAAAGCCAGCCCGGGCAGGAAAGGCTATGAGACTCTTTTTGTTGTTGTTGTTGTTTTTTGGGGGGTCCGGTTATGGGGCCTGAACTCTGGGCCTGGGCGCTGTCCCTCAGCTCTTCAACTCAAGGCTAGTGCTCTACCACTTGAGCCACAGCACCACTTCCGGCTTTTTTCTTTTTGCTTATGTGGTGCTGAGGAATCGAACCCAGGGCCTCAGGCATGCAAGGCAAGCACTCTGCCACTGAGCCACCTTCCCAACCCGGCTGTGAGACTCTTATCTCCAATAAACCACTAGAAAACTGGAAGTGGTGCTGTGGCTCACATGGCAGAGCTCTCGGTTTGAGCTGAACAGCGCAGGGACAGCCCAGAGTTCAAGCCCCACAACTGACAAAAACAAACAAACAAAGCCAGTCTGGGCAGGAAAATCTGTGAGATTCTATCTCCACTAAAAAGCCAGAAATGGAGGTGTGACTCAAGAGGTAGAGTACCAGCCTTAAGCAAAGAAAAAAAAAAAAAAAAGGTAAAGGACAGCGCCTAGGACCTGAGTTCAAGTCCCAGTATTGGCATATACACACACACAGAATAATCTCTCTCTACCTTATTTCTACCACAACCAACATACATATATGTGGACACATGGATGCATTCACACACACACACACACACACACACACACACACACACACAAGACTGCCACACAACATACAACTACCACACAACACACAACACTATACCACACATAGTCCCCCCCCCCCCATTTCACACACAGAGAAATGCACACCCCATTCTCACACCACACACCCTACACTTGCTCCCTCTGTGCATACTCCCAGCCAACAAAAACAATAATTACCCATACAGAACACTTTTTTTCTTGAGTTCTGGAGACTCATCTCTGTCCCTTTGGTTAGACTCAGTAATACCAAACATCTCTTATTTCATTTGTGAACCTGCCCCTCCGCGCAAAACTTTGTCTTTTCATTTTGGTCCTGCATAGTGCAGGACTGGGTTCTCCTGTGGCCTTTTCTGCTCGAAGCTATCACTACACCACTTGAGCAACTATACCACTTCCAGCTTTTGGCTGGTTAATTGCAGTTAAGATTCTCATTTTCTTTTTTTTGCCTAGGCTGGCTTCAAAGTGAGATCCTAACTCAGCTTTCCTAGGTAGCTAAGATGATAGCCATGAGCCACTGCTGCCCAGCTTCCAATAAATATACCAAATGAAGCAATCACTCAATTCATTAATCCATGTGTCTACAGGGGACCAAATGAAGGGACTGGAGAGAACCATCCTTTGTGGTCTTGGGGGACCGGGGGCTCTCTATTCAGGGGCAGGTCCGGCCTGGTCCTGCTCTATCACCTTAGTCTCGCTCCAAGGGAAATATTGCCTTCAGCCTGAGGCTTAAATCTCTAAGGCACTTCAAAGAACTTCAAAAATACAATGTCTGCAGTGGGGGCCAGACGAATAGAGCTTTTTTTTTTTTGTCCAAAGAGAAGGCTAGATGACAAGTTTTCCCTTGAACCTTTGTAAATGATTCAAGTCCGAACTCTACACATCACCTGCTTCTCTTTCCTCTTAGGCTATGGGGGCTGAGAAGTAGCAAAGCTGCAATTTGAGAACACACAGATACACCCTCACACCACCCTCACACCAGAGGTGGGGTCTTCGTGTCTATGTTTAACTAATGAGGGAGGAGCTGTGGATGGAGCCAGGCTCCCCTTTTGTCCATCCTTACCACACACCAGGTGTCTGCATCTTAACCTTCACCATGGTTGCACCAGTAAGGAAGAAAGGAAAAAAAAAATCACTCCTTGTCTCAGAAAATTAGGAAGAGATTTTTTTTTTTTGCTTTGTTTGTTTCCTACTAAGGAATTCTTCGAAGTTCAGAACCTTCCATAATAAGCTGTCATTGGATACACTTGTTTTGGAATGCAGCCTGGGGTTGATTGCAGGTTTTTCGGCTTGTGAAGGAGGAAACATTGTCTCTGGGTTCCTCTACCCAGGCCAGGCACTTCTTACAGGCTGGGGGAGGGGGAGGGGGAGGGATTCATAGTGTTGATCAACTCATCCTGGAAAGCCAGTGGGTATAAACTAGTTTGGCTTAAATGTCTGCAGAGATAGGGTGAGATCCAGGCTGTGGATTTTACAGACCTGAGCCTCTAGGTTGGGAGGTGAGGGCACCTCTCTCTAATTCTGGGTTAAGAACCAGACTCGATGATCCCTCTTGGCACAGCCATAGGTGCAATTGGGATGAGAAATGTTAGTGGTATTGTCTGCCTTTTTTTCTTTTTTAATTGTATTTGGGTTTGGGATCTACTGGAGTTTGAACTTGGGTCCTTACCTTGCCTGTCAGATATTTTACCACTGTAAGCATTATGCCCACCTTTGGTCCTCAGCTCCACCCCTCATGCTGGCCCCTCCCTTTCTGCACCCAGACCCACCTGAACTCTCATCTACCTCACTTCCTAACCCCAGACCCTGCTGCTACCTAGAGAGTGGAGGCCACCATTTGCTCTCTCTCTGGGGGAGATATGGCTCCTCTAATAAACCTTGTAATAATCTTTCTCCTATGCCTGCCTGCCTCCGCATGGTCCCCTGGCATGGATGTGATAGATCCTTTCGTGGATCCTTTCAACCACTGACCCCACATTCCAGCTTTTCTTTTCTTTTGCTAATTCTGGGGCTTGAACTCAGGACCTGGGCACTGTCCCTGAGCTTCTTTTGCTCAAGGCTAGCACTCTACCACTTGAGCCACAGCGCCACTTCTGGCTTTTTCTGTGTATGTGGTACTGAGGAATTGAACCAAGGGCTTCATGCATGCGAGGCAAGCACTTCCACTAAGCCATATTTCCAGCCCTCCACCTTTTCTTTTTGCTTGAGTTATTTTTGAGATACAGTCTCATCTTTTTGCCTGAAGCCACTCTCAGATCAGGATCTACCTAATTATGCCTTACTCGTAACGAGGGTTCATAGATGTGAACCACCATGCCTCAAATGTTTGTTGGGATGAGGATCTTACTTTAAGTTTTTGTTTTAGGTTTTTGTGTAGAGATGAAAAATCCCAGCTGGCTTTTGTCTCAGTCTGGGATTACTGGTGTACGGCCTCAAAGCCAGCTCCCACTTGCCTTATTTTGTAAGTAGGGCATCTGAGGCTCAGAGAGGCCAAGCAACTTGCTCAAGATGGCTCAGCTAGGTTCAGAATTCTATTTTGTTGAGTTCCGAGTTCCTTCTGTTATTCTGGGAACTGCTCCACCTAAGGAAGCCTGCCCGTATAGAACTTTAGAATAACATTCCCACTAGTTTTGTTATTCAAAGTAACTGCTTGTCCTCCACCTCTTGGCATCACGAGTTTTTTTTTTTTTTAATCTCCTGTAATTTAACTTGTAAACCACACTGCCCTAGCCTCCTCAATTCAAAAGGTTTTTTGAAAGGTACTGTTTCCTTTAAAAGTAGATTGTCTCTTAAGTTCCTCTATCACAAAGTAGAATTACAATACCTCTCTAATGAGTTTACAACATTCTTAGTCAAGTGCTATCCCTTTTCTAGCCAGAGTGACAGTCTCTGAAGCAGCCCTGACTAGCCAGTCACAAAAGCAGGACAAATTTACCCTCATCTTAAATAGGTAACTGGGGTCTGGCCTGACCTTCTGCAATCAGGACTATATCAACCCATGCGTGCACAGACTTGCAGAGGAAGATGTGCACCACCATAGTCCACTGGTAACAGCCTGATACTCAACACTAGACAAACAATTAAGAAAATATACTACAGTCAAGAGAAGGCATATTAGGCAAATCGGAAAAATGGAGCTTATAAAGAATGTTTAAATCCTTGGAGGCCTGCCTGTGATATAATGTAAGGCAAAATGCAAAGTTATATGTTTTTTTTTAATCTCCATTATGTAAAACAGCACAGAAAAAAAACAGGGAGGAAATATGTTTAAATGTTAACGGCATTCATTCTGAGGATGATAGATGCTTGCTGGTTTGTTTTTAATCTTTTCTTTTTGTTTATTTTTCTATTTGCACACAGTAGGTATAGAATGATTTTGTAGTTTGAAATGTGTGTGGATTTTTTGTTTTTTTTGCTGTTGTTTTGTTTTTTGTTGGTGTTTTGTTTTTTGTTGATGTTTTGTTTTTTACTTTTCAAAGCCCAAATTCCCTGTATAGAGAAATTAAGAAGACCTGTTTTTGTTTGTTTTGGGGGTGCTTTTTCAGTGATCTAAGTAATATTGGAGAAATGGTTAAAAAGTGAGATTATTAAATGTCTGATGCCTCTGCCTGGGATGAGGCCATAAACTGGCAATTTTTTCAAGTATCATAACTAGGCATGCCTGCCAGTTGAAAGAACAATTTTTACTTCCGATCCCACTCCCTTACAAGTACTGTACCAAAAGTATTTTAAAATAACAAATGTAACATTCTGCAGGATTCTGCTACTCGTCTGGGATTAGACTTGGACTTGGGCTCTGGCTCAAAATGGCTTGAATAAATCCTTACCACTCTGATCTGTCCAGATGAGGGATTGTTGGGAGAAGTCCCTGGTTGGGGGTGGGGCCAGGAGTCAGAGGTAGAGAAAGAAAAGAGGAGCCTCCCACCCCCTCCCACCTCTTGTGTGGAGCTAGGTGAATTACTCATAGAAGGAATCTTTTATTCAAGGAATCTTCAATTCTGTTCTCTTCCTCAATCGGAGCCAGCTAGTTGGGGCAGAAAGTCTCAGCAAGAGGATATGCTGGCCTGTTCATTCACCAGTGCTGGGAGCCTGCAGATGGCCTTTCCCATCTTGGGCACTCTGTCCTGTTCCCTTTGGGTGTTTTGGGGCCAGGTCAAAGGAGACATAGGAGAACACTTTTTCTGGCCTCTCTGTCTCTCACTCTATGCTCTGCTCTGCTCTGTGTGTGTGTGTGTGTGTGTGTGTGTGTGTGTGTGTGTGTGTGTGCTCACCAGTACTGGGACTTGAATTTGAGGCCTGAGTACAGTGCTGTCAACCTCAGCTCTTTCACTCAAAGCTGTTGCTCTACCAGTTGAGCCACAGCTCTACTTTCAGTTTTTTTTCTGGTTAGCTGGACATAAAAGTCTTCTTTGCCCAGGCTGCCTTCAAGTTGTGATCCTCAGATCTCAGCCTCCTGAGTAGCTAGCATTACAGAGGTGAGTTACTGGTGCCCAGTACGCTGTGCTGCGCTTTATTGTACACCAATCCACTCTTCGCACTCATCAAGTTTGTCTTTCCCAGATTTCCCCTTGGCTCTTGTCACTCACCTAACCTAGAACTTAGCAAAGCATCCACTTGCTGGCAGAATTCGATCCATATTCTTCAGATCACCAACCTACCCAACTCCCTCCAGACTAGCCTTTCCCTGCCTAACCACCACTAGACCCTCTCCAGCCCATCTATCTTCCCCCACCCCCAACATCTAGCCGGGTCCTGCCCAGGCTCCTCCCTTTGCTCTTTCCCAAGCTCCTCCCCCACTCCGCCCCCCCCCCCCCATACATTTATGAGAAGCAGCTCTCACAAATTCCTCCAGTTGGAAAGAACTGTTCCTTCACTGACCTAAAATAATGGAACCTTGTCCAACTATGCTCAAAGATACAATTTTCTCAATGTTTTGTTGTTGTTTTTTTCCCCTTCCTATCTCCCATGGGAACCCACAGATGGTAAAGGGAATGAACAAATCCCTGGGGGATATTCTTGGAAAGCGTCAGGGACAGCCCATCCCTGTGTCAGTGCTGTGTTGTGTTAATTCAGTTGTCTTAGGTTCATGTAACCTAAATACACGTCTTTGTGATAATCTTTTTTTTTTTTTAATTATCGGCTTTTACTAAGAAAATGAAATTTTCTTAGGAAATTTAGCAATATTTGCATCAAATACCTAAAATCCCCTCCTCCCCCAACATGTCAAACACTTGTGCATACTTATGACTTTATTTATACCTTTCTTTATTAATTCTTGTGCCAGTATTGGGGCTTCAATTAAGGACCTGAGCACTGTCCCTTGAAGTTTTTGTTTTTGTCAATTATGGGGCTTGAACTCAGAGCCTAGGCACTGTCCCTAAGCTTTTTTTGCTCAAGGCTAGCCCTCTACCACTTTGAGCCATAGCTCCACTTCCAGTTTTTAAGTGGTTAATTGGAAATAAGAGTCTTATGGACTTTTCCGCCTGGGCTAGCTTTGAATCACAATCCTCAAATCTTAGCCTCCTGAGGAGCTAGGATTACAGGCACCAATGCCCAACTCCCTTAAGCTTTTTTTGCTCAAAGCTGGCACTCAACTACTTGAGCCACATCTCTACTTCCAGTTTTTAGCTGGTTAAGGGGACTGGCTTCAAACTGCAATCCTCAGATCTCAGGCTCCTAAGTAGCTAGGATTATAGGCATGAGCCACTAGCACCCCATTTATTTGTTGTTGTTGTTGTTTTTAGATAGGCAATTGATATGTGGAGAAATGAAAATGTCCTATACCACTACTCCCCTACTAAGTTAATGATAGAAGAAGTACAGCTGTGGCTCACATGGAGTGTTGTCCTTGAAAAAGTCAGTGATAGAATCGAGACCTGAAGTGGGGCTCTAGCTTCAAGTTTATCCTGTTTTCACCACACCCCAATTGCAAATTTAGTAGCTTGGAGAGAGGGAGGTCAATCAATCTGGGAAACATGGAAGTAGTTCAGCCTACTGGAGGTCTTTGAACACAGAAAGAGCTACAACCAGATGTGACTCTGTGGAGCTATTACCACATTACCATATAGATCACCTGACCTGATTACCATTTACAGGGTATACATAGAGATGTAAATGAGTGCTACTCACATTCTAGTTGGAATGTGGGGGAGGGGCTGGAATGACTAAAACATGGATTCTATCATTAAAAAAAAAAATCACACCTTGTCATTGGAGGTGGTTTAACATATGGGGGAGGAAGAGGAAGACCATATTTAGCATTTATAGTCTGTTGGGATACAGACAGACCCTGTTAGAGCAGGCCTGGAGGGAGGTCAGCCTCCTCCAGGTTCCAGACCAACATTCCTAAGTGAGAAGGTTCACATGAAACCTAGATAAATAGACCAAGCAATTAGATGAAGAAACAAGAAACAACAGGAGTGTAGAAAAATGTCAAAGGTGGCTTAAGGCAGAGGGGATATGAAATTTTCCCAGCCCGGATGCTACTTGAAGGAAATTCCTCGATGGATAACCTCGATGGATAAGCAGAATGTTGATCTCTGTCCTGGCTACCTGAAGGAGCTATCTAGGTGCTGGATTTTATCCCAGGGGACGTCCCAGAGGAAGAAGCCAGGGTGCAGAAAGGAAGACACTCTCCTTTTGGACTCTGGAAACACACACACACACACACACACACACACACACACACACACACACACAATCACTCCAAGCAAGGGAAGAAATGGAAAGTGTTTTTTCAAGTTTTCAAGTGGGCCCAGCCTCAGTGTGTGAGCCCCAGCTATGGGGACAGTAGATTTAGGTTGAATGAGTCAGTGGGGAGCAGATCTTCTCTTCCCAAATAAGGCTGGGCTTCCAGGTGAACATTTTGGTACAGTACAAATTCCTCCATATCACCAAGGGCTGAGGTGGGGTCCCACCAACCTTTGTGCCATCACAAATGTAGCCCCAAATGGAATTCAGTCTCAGGGCCAGTGTCTTGCTACTTTTTTTTTTTTTGCCGGTCATGGGGCTTGAACTTTGGGCCTGGGCGCTGTCCTTCAGCTCTTCAGCTCAAGGTTAGCCCTCTACCACTTGAGCCACAGTGCCACTTCTGGTTTTCTGAGTGGTTTATTGAAGATAAGAGTCTCACAGACTTTCCTACCCAGGCTGGCTTTGAACCTTGATCCTCAGATCTCAGCCTCCTGAGTAGCTAGGATTATAGGAGTGAGCCACTTGTGCCTGGCTTTCTCTTAAGATGCCAGGTTTCCAGCCTCCTTCCTGTCCCATTCTGTGGGCAAGGTATGTGAAACTAAACCTGCAAAGGGCTACTCACTGCTTCCTTTATCAGACCCAGTAGAAATCAACTTTTTGGTGACCACTTGCAAAGTACCAAGTAATATGTCTGGGGCTAGATAATTCAGATGATCATCTGAGAATCTTCCTGTTGTAGGAATGTGTGCCATGGGTCACACAGATTCGGTAATAACATAACTCTGTGTATGTGCGTGAACATGCATGCATGTATAAGTGTGCACATGTGCCAGTATCAGGGCTTGAATTCAGGGCCTTATACTCTGACTTAGCTTTTTTTTTTTTTTTTTTTTTTTGCTCACATCTGGTACTCTACCCCTTGAGCCACAACTCCACTTCTGGAGTTAATTGGTGGTTAATTGGAGATAAGAGTCCCATAGATTAGAGCTGGAAAGGTGGCTCAGTGGTAGAGTGCTTGCCTTGCATGCATGAGGCCCTGAGTTTGATTCCTCAGCACCATATAAGCATATAAAGCCAGAAGTGGTGCTGCAGCTCAAGTCGTAGTCTGCCAGCCCTGAGCTGAAGAGTGTCCAGGCCCAGAGTTCAGGCCCCATGACTGACCAAAAAAAAAAGAGTCTCAGACTTTTCTGCTGGGGCTAACTTTGAATGCTCCTCAGATCTCAGCCTTCTAAGTAGCTAGGATTATGGGTGTGAGCCATGGGAGTCCAATTAAAATATACTTTCATGAGGAGCATCAGAGATGACGTGTAACTCAGCCTCTGTGTGTTTTGGTTGATAGTTTTGAAGCACATATGACATGTATCCCATGACTTCAAAACATGGTCATCTCTCTAATGACTGTAATTAGGTCCCTGATATCTGGTCCTCAAAATTCCCATTCTAGTCCTCTCTCTGTCACTTCTCCTAGCTTGAGATCCTACTGGATTCACACATGAGCAATGTATGGGCCCTGGACCAGATGTCTATTATCAAACCTGTGTGTGTGTGTGTGTGTGTGTGCGCGCGCGCGCGCACATGCATGTGCACATGCATGTGCCCACTGTTATCTTTTCCAGGAAAACTCTTCCCACTTTGCTCAGAAAACTCCAGTAATAAATCACTCAAGGGCTGGCCTAAATGTCAATTCTCTCTGGAACATTCCTTGACTGTCACAAGAAGTACTTACTGCTCCTTCATTTGTACTCCCAGAACCTATTTGCTTATGTCTATTACAACACCTGTAGACACTGAACAATAACTACTTGTTCCTGTGCCCTTTTCCTGCCTCCCATGAGAAAGATTTCTTCTGGGACAAGCCCCAAACTGAGGACACCAGCAGCTCAACAAATGTTTACGAGAGTGGAAATCAAGTTTACTGCTCTATAAACTCCCATGCATCTTACCTTAAGAAGGGCCTATGAGGAAGTGGAGCTGTGGTAGGTAAGAGTGCTCACCTTGAGCAAAAGACCTGAGGGACAGCACGCAGGCCCAGAGTTCAAGCCCCGTAACACACAAAAGAAAAAAGAAGGGCCTATGAAAGAGATGGCCCAGGCTCCTCTGATGGAGGAAGGAAAGGGTCATTCACCTGCCATGGCCAGAGGCTCTTACCAAGGCTCTTAGCAGAGGCTTAGATTCCAAGATTCTATAGTGTTTATGGTATAGTGTTATGGTGGGATTAGACAGGACCAGGGGACAGAAAGACAGCATAAATAAAATCCAATTTATGTTGCTAGGCACTGTAAGGTCCGGTCCTGGATGGTGAGCAGACTCCACTCTCCTCGCAGCAAAGTCTCCGCCCAGTTACCTGCATTGCCTAGGCAACTGGCACAACTGGAAGAGGTCACATCTGCATCTGCTGAGGTCACATCTGAATTTGATGTGGCCACAGTAGCTTGAGCTACTGGCCTGGGCACTGTCCCAGTGCTCTCCAGCTCAAGGCTACCACTCTACTACTTGAGCCACAGCGCCACTTCCGGTTTCTTGGTGGTTTATTGGAGATTAGTCTCACCGTTGGCCTAGGGCCAGTGGCTCACGCCTGTAATCCTAGCTACTCAGAAGGCTGAGATCTGAGGATCGAAGTTCAAACCCAGCCCAGGCAGGAAAGTCCATGGGACGCTAATCTCCAAACCATTGGAAAACTGGAAGTGGTGCTGTGGCTCAAGTGGTAGAGCGCTAGCCTTGAGCTGAAGAGCGCAGGGACAGCGCCCAGGCCCAGAGTTTAAGCCCCATGACTGACAAAAAAATAAAATAAAATAAAATCTCATGGTCTTTCCTTCCTGGGCTGGATTTGAACCGTGATCCTCAGATCTCAGCCTCCTGAGTAAATAGGATTACAGGCACGAGCCCCTGATGCCTGGCTCACTTCTAATTTTTTGCTGGTCACTTGGAGTTAAGAGTCTTATGTTTTTGACTGCCCAGCCTGTCTTTGAATCTCTATATTCAGATCTCAGCCTACTGACTTGTAAGGATTACAGACATGAGCCACTACCAGGACCTGGTTGTGTTTCTTTTATTTATTTTATTTTATTTTTTGTGCCAGTCCTGAGGCTTAGAGTCAGGGAGGGCCTGAGCATGTCCTAGTGCTTTGTTTTATTCAAGGTTAGGATTTTTACCACTTGAGCCACAGATCTACTTCCAGTCTTTCCGTAGTTTTTGGAGATAAGTATCTCATGTACTTTCCTGCCTGGGCTGACTTCCAATTCCAACTAGATCCTCAGAGCTCTGAGTGGCTAGGGTTACAGGCATGAGCCACCAAGTACCTGGCTCCAATTCTGTTTCTTAATCTTGTACTGAATACCCAGATGTGCTTATTCTGTGAAAACTCATTAAGGTCTACACTTCCCTGTTGTGTACTTTCCTCTGTGCTAGACAACAATAAAAAGCAAACACACAACACAAGCCAACATTGAAATGCCTGAGCATTCCCTTACATGGGGCTGAAATCCCTCCTCAGAGTGGAATACTAACCTTTTAGCCTCCTTGATCCAGCAATGGCTGAGTGTAGAGATAGAGCTAAACTTTGGATCCTAATGGTTTTGTGAGTACCTGTACCATGCCTTGCAGCAAGAAGAAGAAACAGGAAGGAGATCTGAACACCTCCATGTATCAAGAGGTTGGGTCTATCCCAGCCTTGGATCTTGTTTGCTCTGTGTGTGTGTGTGTGTGTGTGTGTGTGTGTGTGTATACGTGCACATGTGCACATGCCTGCATGTATGTGTGTGTGCATGCCAGTTCTGGGTCTTAAACTGCCTTGCACTATGCTTGACTTACTTGGTCAAGTCTGGTGTTCTACCACTTGTGCCACATCTCCACTTACGGCTTTTATGCTAGTTAATTGGAGATAAAACTCTCAAGGTCTTTCCACCCTGGCTGGCTTCGAACTGTGATCCTCAGATCTCAGCCTCCTGAATAGCTAGGACTGTAGACATGAGCTACCAGTGTCTAACTTCCTGTTTGCATTTTTAGGCATCATCTGGCAATTGCTTCTTCCTCTTTTCTTCCATTTCCTCTTTCATTTTTTGCATCTTTTCCTCCTTCTTCTTTTGCCTTTTTTTTTTTTTTTTTTGAGATAGGGTCATAGACTAGGTAGTCAAGGCTGGTCCTGCATTTAGCTCTTTCCACAGTCACCCAAGTGTTCATATCACAAGCATGCACTGCCCATGCAAATATTGAGAAGGGGAAAAAGGCAGGCAGAGTATTAGCAAAAACAACAATGAGAATGGAGGGAGGGAAGGCATGTCTACTTGTCTTTAAATAGGAACTGGTGGCTCAATTCCAAGCAGCCTTAGACAGAACTAGGCAGGCTGAATGTCTCATTTGAAGCAAAGTGATCAAATCCATTCATGAGCCATTTTATCTAGGGGCTCAAGAACCAGTAGACTATGGTTGATCTTTCCTTTGACCAATTCAAAATAAATTCAGCCCCTCCATAGGCAGGCCCAGTAGAACCTCAGTGGAGGTGGGCACTTATAGACCAAGCCAAGAGCTGAAAGAACCGCCTTCCTTTCCACCCTCTTCCCAGCTGCCATCCTGAAGCAGGCCCAGGAGAAAAGCCACATCCCAGCTCCACCAACCCACTTAGCTGGGCTTCTAGTGGGGTAGTGGGGAGACACCCAAAACAAGGCCTTTCATAGCTTTAGGCATAGAAGTGGTGAGTTAGCATACTTCTGGTTCTAGAGTAAAGTCAGAAGAGGTTGCAGTACGGGTTAACCCTTGCTAGGTCATATGAAACTCACCATCAACAGCATAAAAAGGAAGCAAAACAAAAAAGGGGACTCTGATGGGTCAAAATAGATTTTGCCAAGTCTACATATTCCAATTCCTCTACTTCCTTATTGGTGAGGGCCCTTCAGCTCTCAGTCCCACCCAAGGCCTTCTCTAAGCTTATTCATGCTTATTTGGCATACAAGTCTATCAATGCCAAAACTGAAGGTAGATAAGAGGGGCTGAAGAAGTTGAGCTCATCGAGCACTGAGAAGTTCTGCTTGACAGTCTAAGATTGGGAAATAAGGAAACTCTAAAGGTCAGATATCTCCTCCAAACCCCCCACTCCACCCAGTACCCGAGGGTCCCTCATTTGGGGCAGACAGTTCTCAGTGGGCCTCAGAGGATGCTGGGATATGACTGGCTCCAGGAGCAAACAGTTGTATCTGTGACCAGACTGGGATCCAGGGGGCTTGAGAGAGACTTCAGGATCACTGAGATACAGTAAAGATCCTGCTGCCAAACCTGCTTACTCAGGAAGATGTGAGAATCAAGGTTCAAAGCCAGCTGGGGCAGAAAAATCCCAAGAGTCCCATATTTCCAATTAACTACAAAAAGTATGAAGTGGAGATGTAACTCAAGTGGTAGAACACCAACCTTGAGCAAAAAAGCTAAAGGACAGTGCCAGGTCCAGAGTACAGGTATAAAACAAATAAGAAACAACAACAATGAAGAAATTCAGAAGTCTGCCTGGAGTTGGTAGAGCAAGTTCCCAGGAAACACTGGTGTTGGGAGTAGCAGGTAAACAACCAGAGTGAGCCCCAAAGGCAAGATGAGACAAGATAAGATGATGGAGTGAGAGATTGCCACAACAGGAAATGTCACAGTGCTGCAGAGCAAGGGCTCTGTTTTAGGATCTGCATTCAGATCTGGCTCCAGTTCTTTCTAGCTGTATCACCTGCAGCAAATTTCTAAACCTCTGTGTCTCCCTTTGTCTCCTGGTCCGACACCTCCAGGGTGTTAGGAGAGTTAAATGAGCTAAGACAGCAAAAGCCTGGCTCCTTGAGTGTTGCTGTGTCCTGAAGCACACACAGCTTCCAGAAGAAAAGAGAAGACAGCACAGCCTGAGACTGCAGGCTTGGGGAGTAGCCTGGTCTGTACCTTTCTCTTTTCTTTGTGTTAGCTCTGTGACCTGAAGCAATTTAGTGGCCCTTTCTAGTCTATACAGCTTCATCTGGGCAAAAGGGAGGTGATCATAATAGCGGCCCCCACCCTCTCACCCCACCCAGACCTCAGAGAGCTGTTGCTGGGATTCAGTGTGTTAATACACATGAAACATTTGGCCCAGTCTAGCTCCTATTAAGTTCCCTGGAACTGTCAGCTATGGCTATTCCCAAGAGGCAACATGGCCCCTATTTGTTTAAAGAAACATTAATTGGTGTAAGTTTTGTGTAAGACTTTTCTTCACTCCTCTGTTTTTTTAGGGCATTTATTTCTGAGTTCTAGTATGAAAGTTGAATTCTTTCTCCTCTGAAGATACGAAAAACACCTGTACCTTTGTGATCATGTCCTAAGTCCCTTCTTCCACATTATATTAGAATAAGAGCCAGGCTCCACAACTCATACCTGTAATCCCAGCTATGTGGGAGACAGAGGAAAGGGGATCTTGAGTTGGAAGCTGGACTTGGACAAAGTTCACTGATTCTTTTTTTAATGGCTGGGGCATGGTTCTAGTAGAGCTATGCTTACTGTGCTCCAAGCTGGGTTCAATCCCCACCCTCCAAAAAAAAAAATGGAAAAGAAACGAGGGCTATGTACCCAAACTCTAGTCTCTAGACGAGGCTAAACACACCTTAGCATTTCTAAGAAGGGTGAGTCCAATACAAGAGGCCAAGATCAGGACCCAGCCCCATTTACTACCACTTGGCTAAAGCTGGGCTCCAGGCATGCTGTCTGCGATAAACCTTTGCTTGCTTTGAAAGCATTTTAGGGGACACTGTAAGAGCAGTCCCTTAAAGGACAACAAGCTCCTGTACTTGGGGCAGGACACTTTTTTCTTTTATACTCTCCTTCTTTGTAAAGAACAAGGGTCCACTTCTCTTATTGTGATTGAATTTTGCTCCTGCCTGAGGACAAAAGGCTACATTGACACTAGATGAATGTTCCAGAGAGGCAGCTCCCACTTTTTGTTTTCTTTTCCGATTTTGTTTCTCTCCTGCAGAAGGATGATAATGAGAACACGTGCTCTACAAAACCTCCTATGTAAATACTGCTCTCAGGAGGAAAGACTCTACACACTACACAAAGAACGTCTAAACACTGACCCTCAACTCTTAATGGAGGCACAGATAAGAGGAGTTTGGGACAGGAATGGGAATGAGAGGTAGTCATGAGATAGGAAGGAAGAGCTGTGGAGAGAAGACATTAGTAAATATTTAATAAGAAGGAACCAATCCTGGGTCCCTTTGGCAACTATGCACCATTTCTCTCTTCCTGCACTAGAGCCAAGGTGGTTACACCAAGGAAGGAAATTTAAGTTAGGGTTCAAAAGATACAGAAGTGTTTTTCAAGGGACAAAGTGACTATGGTCGTCCTGGCCCAACACATAGCTCCAACTTTCCAGAATCACAGACATTGGAAGTTGGAACCATCTTCAGAGTCCAGGTGCTGGTGGCTCATGCCTGTAACCCTAGCTACTCTGAAGGCTGAGATCTGAGAATCAAGGTTCAAAGCCAGCCTGGGCAGGAAAGTCTGTGAGACTCTTATCTCCAATAAACCACCAGAAAACTGGAAGTGGCTCTGTAGCTCAAGTGGTAGAGCGCTAGCCTTGAGCTGAAGAGCTGAGAGACAGGGCCCAGGCCCAGAGTTTCAAGCCTCACGACCTACAAACAAAACAAAACAAAACAAAACACTGCATAAATGCCTCCTGAAATGGGAGACCCATTATCAACTACAGCATTGTTTTGTTGGAACAATGTCCTAACACTATCGTGATTTAAAGTCTGTTTCTCTGTGTCTTGGAATCTTTTTTCCTCTCTCTTTCTTTCTTCTTTCTTTCTTTCTTTTTTTGGTATGTTTTGTGTCTGAACTGAGGCTTGAACTCACAATCTGAGCACTGTCCCTTAGTTTTTTTTCCCTTCTCAGGGCTAACACTCAACCACTTGAGCTGTACCTCCACTTCTGGAGATAAGAGATAAGAGTTTCTTGGATTGTTCTGCCCACCCTGGTTTTGAACTTCAATCCTCAAATCTCAGCCTCCCGAGTTGCTAGGATTACAGGCATGAGTCACCAACACCTGACTTAAACTAGTTGTGTCCTCTACGACTATGGGTTCAGATGTTGTTTTCTCGTGATGTGCTAGGTATCCCACACATGGGCTCTGTGTGTGCGTGCGTGCTTGTGTGTGTGTGTTTTCCTCTAGCCAAAGTTGTAAAGTGTGGTTGATTTGCTCTGGCTCACATGGCAAGGACTACTGGCCCATGGACTATACCAAGAGGACTGAAACCTGAGATACTTAAAGAGAGTAAGGTCTGTTGGAGAAGCTATGGGTGACACATGGGAAGGAGGACAGCTAATGATGACAAAGCTAGGAAAGAAGGATTTGGAAGCTGACCTGGGCCCCGCTTCTAGGTGAGATTTCAGCAAAAACCTGAAGGCACAAGTGGACTAGAATAAGATCTCCCGCCACCAAACACTGCTCGGTGCTGCCTGGCGAATAAGGAAAGAAATACAGAAAAGTTTGAGTAGAAAGCATAGTGCTTAACTAGGAAATTAAATGTCAAAGAAGTGCTGGTTCAAAGTTCAAAGCATCACCTGCAATCCCAGCTACTCCAGAGTTGGATCACAAGCTGGAAGCCAGGCTAGCCTGTACAGGGCTAGAAAAACCCCACTTCAAAGACAAAATACAAATAAAAATGATAGGGCATGCCCCAAGGGGTACAGGGTGCCTCCTATGTACTTGGCCCTGAGTTCAATCCCTAGTAACTCCCGAAACAAAGGGCTAAACATCCAATGTCTGATCTACAACTGGAGAACATTATGGGGTTCAAGCTCAGAGCCTTCTGCTTCCTTAGCTAGTGCCCTACCACTTTAGCTATGCCGCCAGTCCTGCTTTTTTTTTTTTCCTGATTATTTTAGAGATTGAATCTAGCAAACATTCTTACTCCACCTGGGCTTGAACCTTGACTTCCCCAGACCTCAGCCTCCTGAGTAGCTAGGATTACAAGTGTGAGCCACTAGTGTCCAGATTGATTTAATTTCTTTTCTTTCCTTTTTTTTTTTTTTTCTCCCTAAAAATACACCCTGTCTGTATTCCCCACCTGGAGGCATGAAGCAGTCCTCAGGGTTAGCTACCCTTTGCTAGGGGCTCTCCTAATGTTTGGCATTTTTTTTTTTCTCCACAACTCTGACACCCAGGGAGATGAGTGGCAGGACACATGGGATGAGAGCAGAACTCTCTCAAGTCCAGCATCCTAGGGTAGAGGAGAAAGACAGTCTAAGACCTTCACGGGAAGGAGTAGAGAAGAAAGGGGCACTGGTGGTGGTGGGGGGGACGAGAGGGAGGAAAGGGGGATTTGCTTGCTTGTTTCCCGGAACACCCTGTTAAGAATTTCAGCAATGGTCGTTAGTGTCCTCTCGTTTGGCAAACGGGGCTGGCGTCTCCTCGTTCCCAGCTGCGCGCAAGCTAATTCGCAAATACACCATCTTGCATTCAGCACTTAAAGGGAAAACAAGCAGCCGGGAAGGAAGGTCTAACTCAGCACACTGCTTTGAGAGGGATGTACGTTTCCTAAGTTCTCTGGCCCTGGCTCCGCAGAGAGAATTTCACTGAGCAGCGACCCCTTCGTCTCGCCAGAACGCAGTGCTGAGGAGTGGGTTTGAATGCGGGCTGCAGTTGAACAGGGAAGCAGGGGATCGGGCTGGGCCTTAGGCCTTGCCAGTGTAAAATGGGAACTATAATCTGGGCGAGCTTCGATTTTCCAGGGAGATAACTGCTGATTCTTTCCACTGGAAACCTGGTGAAGAGAAATTAAGGCCTCTCTCAAAGGTAACTAAGATTAGAGGGCTCCGTTTCCGTTTTCTGTTGTTTCCGTGGGCCGAACGCCCGGGTCGGTCAGCGAGTTTCTCTGTGGAATGACGAATTCCTCTCGCCTGAATTCTAAAATGATAAGTTTGCTTGCTGCTGCAGCTGCGAACGTCTGGCGCCAAGCGACCCGATCCTGGCCCGTGGCGTGGCTGAGGGAGAAGCAGGGGCGAGTGAGGAAGGGGAAAGAGCCGTTTTACGGTGAAGTGGAGAGAGCAGCGAGTTGTGGGGAGGGGGGGGAGCAACAGCGGCTCCCTCAGCCTCGGCCCCTTTAAGTGCTTCACTGACTCAGCTAAGCTTCCCCCTCAGGTCGCGTTTTTTATGAATGAAAAACGTCCTTACATTCATTATATAAACAAGCTTGTGCTGATTGGCCAATGGCCCCCCGGTGCATAAATTATGTAAAACAGACCCCTGGGTGGGTGGAGAAAGACCTACCGTATACCAATGGGGGCCGGAGATGGTGGGGCGGCTTGGTTGGATTTGTCCGAAGACAGGGTAAACAAGAAGTGATGGACAGCCGCGGGAACAGTTTCGAACCAATGGGAACGAGTCTGGGCTAGGGCCGCGGCCCAATGGCGACGGACGGAGCCGAAGACTGCGGGGGGGCCGGGCCAGCGCTCCAGCCTGGTTGGCAGCTGAGGCGCAGAGTCCAGCCGCTGGTGCGCGGAGCGGTTCTTGGTCTCCGGAGCGGTTCGGTCCGGCCAGTCGCCTAGGCGCCCAGGCCCGGTGCACGCGCGTGAGCGCGCTTGCGCCGCCCGGGCAGCTGCGAGGAGAGGAGAGCTGCTGCCTCAGGTGAGGGGGCGTTGCGGGAGCCGGGGGACCGTAGGGAAGACGTTCTGCGACGGGTCCGAAGGCCCAGGTAACGCGAGTTCACGGGCTAATTCGACAGCCTCAAAGTCGGGTTGCACATCTGGGTTGAGCCCCGCCGGAGTCTACAATCGCCCCCTCCCCCCAGGGCCGGGTTCGGTCCGGTTCCCGGGGGGCGTCGGGCTAACGGTTCCAGACTTCCAGGAGAGCGGGTTTCCGCACATCGCGGGGGAGGCACGCCGGAGCGCAGGGTGCGGGGGTGCGGGGCTCCGGGGTGGAGATGGGGGGGGGGGGAGCGGAGTTGTGGGGCTCTATTAGTCTCTGGAGATCCGAGAACCCCGGAGGGACTTGGGAGGCTCGCGAGAAGAGACGCACGGCGGAGCTTTGCAGTTGGGAGGAGGGGGCGGGAAGCAGGTCGAAGGGGGGGGGGGAGTACTTGCTAGGTGCTGCACCCTCCCCCCCCACCATCAGGAGAGGTGAACGATGCTAGCATGTGCAGTCTCCGGGCGGAGGGTCGGCCAGGAACTTAACTCAGGTCTTGCAAGTTTCCAGTTGGGGAAAGTGGACATCCAGTCCCTCGCTCCCACCCCCAGCAGGCTGAGGGCAGCGGGCGGCGACTCTGGAGAGAAAACGGGGAGCGCTACCACCGCGGCCTGGGGATGGTTGGGGGACGAAAACGGGGCGTGGAGCTGGACGGATGGATGCGGAGCCGCTCCGTCGCCAGATTCAGGATCTGGCTGCGTTTCCAGGGGTGGGGGTGGGTGGGGGTGGGGCCCGGACTCCCGATCAAGGAGGAGGGGGGGGGGTGGTGTCAGAAAGATGTTCAGGCAGGATTGGGGGGGGGGGGGGGATTGGAAGTGGTTGGCCGCGCCTGGCGCCGCACCTCGTTTTTATGAATGTGGATGACTTTTATGAATGAAGCGGGTTTCTTTGGTTGGCTCGCAGCTCCCTGCGGCTTTTTTTCTATCCTTCCCCCCCTCCCCTCCCCGCTCACTCCCCCCCCCCCCCCCCCCCCCCGCCTTCTCCCTTTTTTGTGAATGAAGCATTGAGCTTGCTCCTAAAAAACGCTGGGTGAGGGGCCTGCTCGGAGGCTGGGCGTGCGGTGGGGGCGGGGCGCAGCTGAAGGAGTTTTCATGAATGGGGAAGGCTGGGAATTGGGTGGAAGTGTGTCTTGTTTTGTGAATGGGGCCCTGCGCGAGGGATCCAGTTACAGCCTCTACCTGAGGTGGCGGCCGCGGCTCGCTCTCCCATTCATAAAACCAGGCCCGCTGCGCGCCACAGGGGAGGGGCTTCCACCGCGGCGCGGCGGCGTGTTAAAGTTTTTCCTGGGGGCACCCGGGAAACGGGGGGGGGGGGTGAGGTGGGGGGGGTGAGGTGGGGGGGAGCACAAAGGAAGTGGTTTAAACTCCTGGCTGAACTCGGAGGCTTCCCTCTAGGCTTTAAGTAAATACTTTGAACATACTGTTTCCAGCCCTTATGCTCAGAGCTGCCTTCAAAGAGCCACGGAGCTGCTTTTGAATCCGCTTACGGCAGTTTGTTTTATTACATTTTTGAGATGGTGTTTTTGCTCTTCGGGGGTGAAATACTTCCTCGTGAGCCTGAACGTAGCTCACCCTCGGGTCTCCTCGTCTTTCCCCCGTGGAATTTCTGAGACGACGATTTAATCTTTTTTTTTTTTTTGATAGAGAATCAACCCCCTTTCACCCAGTGCTAAGGTTTCTGAGATTCTGTGTGCGTGTCGGGTGACATTTTTGTGAGAAGTTTTATTCCGAACCGTTTTTGCACTATTTGGAAGGCATTCAGGCTGGCAGGAGTGTTTTTCTAGGAAGTTATGAACTGTGCTATTTTGCTCCACTCGCCTTTGACTTTGAAAATATCTGATTACTTGGGCCAAGAGACAGAGTGAAATGTTTTCTTATATCCTGCTCGCTCATGAAAATTGGATATGTTTCACACTGTGAAAAGCAAATTGGATGGAAATGTCCACTGGAAGAAAAAGTTCCCCGTTTAAAATGTGTATTAAAGTGAAAGAAATTATCCTTTAGGCATTTTGTATTGTTAAGAGCTGGGGTGAGAGTAAGACTCTCCATTTTGTTAGCCTTATTGGTTTTCATTTGGAGACTAAAAGGTATTTAGGAAGGTGGTACATTCCTAAAATGGTTACTTAATTTCTCTCCAAATAAAAACTCTCCTCTCACTTGTGATTTCAACCAGGACACTTATCAGTGTTGAAATGAGTATATAGATATATATGTTTCTTTGGGGAGTTATGTCTGGGAAGTTTGATTTAACTGTGAAAAAACAAACTGAGTTTCTTTCCATGCATCTTTTGCTTTTAATGCTTTTTAATGAAAGTCTTTGGTAAAGTTGCATTTAAGATATGTGCAGTAGAATTTAGTTTTCTTTACTCACTGTTTTTCATAGATACTCTTTTTGAAAGTTGAGGATATCATAGATATCTCTAGTTGCCATGGATATATTTGTGACATTATAGATATACACACCTGTTTGGATAGAAGGTATAGGATTTTAATAAAGAGGTATGTGTGCTGAAAGTATACTGAGCCATTTTTTTTCTGGCATCATACACAATTTTAACCACTGATCTAAAAATACTCTTAGAAATAATATATGTCATATATATACTTATTTATTTGTTTCAGTTGTGGGGGCTTGAACTTTGGGCTTGGGCGCTGTCTCTCAGCTCTTCAGCTCAAGGTGAGCGCCACTTCTGGTTTTTTAGTGGTTTATTGGAGATAAGAGTCTCAGGGACTTTCCTGCCCTGGCTGGCTTTGAACCAAGATCCTCAGATCTCAGCCTCCTGAGTAGCTAGGATTGCAGCCTTGAGCCATGGGTGCCGGCCTATGTCATATTCTTAATTTCCAGTAACTTGGAATACTTAAACCCAGTTTCTCTACTTTCTGTCACTGCACTGTCAAAGTTAAACTCCTTTTTACAAAAACTCTACTAAAGATGCCCTGGAAAATCTTCTGTACCAAGAACTTGAAATCACTTGTGTGTTTCTCCAGCCGCCCCCAGTAATAAGGCTTGAACCTTGTATACTTGTTAGCATTTTCATTCAAGGCTGGCACTCATCTGCTTGAGCCACACCTTCACTTCTGGCTTTTTACTGGTTAATTGGAGATAGAATCTCAAGGATTTGTCTACTTGGGCTGGCTTTGAACTGATCCTCAGATCTCAGCCTCCTGAGTAGCTAGGATTACAGGCTTTGTGGAGACTGGCTGGACATCACCTTTTTATTATGAAAGTAAGTTGTGTGTGTGTGTGTGTGTGCGCGCGCGCGCGCGAGAGAGGGAGGGAGGGAGGGAGGGAGGGAGGGAGGGAGGGAGGGAGGGAGAGCTCTGTTCTTTTGTAGAAGACATGCAGTACCAATATCATAATGATAAGAAAATGATAAGTACCAATCTTAATGATAAGAAAAAAGAAAAAAAAATGATGAGTGAATGAACTTGACCCTGAGTACATTTGAATCTTTGATACCGTTAATCAAGCCAAATGTTGATCTGAAAGCTTATTAAATGTTTACTTAAGAGTGGGTTTTATTTTACACCAAGATAGTGATGTTATGTGTAGGTCCTAAAGAGTGACCAGTACAAAAATCACTTCATTTCCCTCTCAGCCCCACTCAGTTGAAATCTCCCAAATTCATATTGCAGGAGGATCTCTCTTCCCTCAGAAATTGCTCAATGCTGAAACCTTTCAAAGTGATAGAAGAGACGTTGAAAGCACCATGGATGGGTTTTATGATCAGCAAGTCCCTTTTATGGTCCCAGGGGTAAGTTTCTGTGGCTTTTGAATTTTTTTTTGTCTTCTCTCTATAGTTTGAGTCTTCTCCTTACTGGTTAGTGAGTCCCCCTTCCTTTGGGCCTCTTTACCACACTTGAGTCTTTATGTCTGTTGGCCTCTTTCAGAAATCTCGATCAGAGGAATGTCGAGGGCGACCTGTGAGTGACAGGAAGAGGAAGTTTTTGGACACAGATCTGGCTCATGATTCTGAAGGTAGGGAAGCTTTCCCCTCCTAGCAGCTTCTAGACTTCTCTTTTCCCTAGCAGAACCATATCTCCTCATTCTTGGGTTTTTGTTTTTAATTCCAGAATTGTTTCAGGATCTCAGTCAACTTCAAGAGGCTTGGTTAGCTGAAGGCAAGTTTCTTGACTATCCCATTTTCCATATAAAACATTTTTACTGTGCTTTGTAATAAAACTTAAAGGTCTAAAGTTAAAAAAACAATCTCTTTTTCCAGCACAAGTTCCTGATGATGAACAGTTTGTCCCAGATTTTCAGTCTGATAACTGTAAGTACCTTTCTAATGGTGATATACTTGTTCTTAAGTTGGCCTTGGATAAAAATTCCACTTAATTGTGTCTCGGATACCCTTCAGTGATAGCCAACAGATTTGGACAGTGATGTACATGTAATTTACTTCAATAATTCAGTATGAATCCTGAAAACTTTTGTTCCTTATTGAAATTATTTCTAACGTACCTCTGTAGATAAAATTTACTGAATGTAATTACAGGTTAAATTTCTTTTTACTTGAAAATACTACCAAGCTTGAAGCTTGAAATTGCAAAGATATATATATATATATATATATATATACATATATATATAAAAATATATAATATATATATGTATGATGTTGGAGCAAATACCTTACGAATTATTCATTCATGTTCTTAGCCTTTTTTCTTTGTTTTGATAAGTTAAGCCTTTGGGCTGGGGATGTAGTTCAGTGTTAGAGCCCTGGCTTAGCATTCACAAGGGCTTGGGTTTGATGCCTACCATGATTTGGACGTTGGTCTTTGATGTAAACGATAAATCTGACGTTTTCCAGAAGATAGTTAATAGAAAATTCCACTTAATTGTGGTTATACCTAATATGTCAATTTTGTTCCTTTTTCTTTTTCTTTTTTCCCCGGCCTTGGTGCTTGAACTCAGAGCCTGGGCACTGTCCTTGACAAGGCTAGTGCTCTACCATTTGAGCCATAGCTCCACTTTCAATTTTGTTTCTTAAACGGTAACAAAGGGAGAGTGGATACAGGGTGACCTGATGCTCTTGTTTTTTTATGTAGGTGTTATGACTTTACTGTTCAGAGTAGAGTAGAACCTTCTGCTTAAAATGTTCATTAAGTGCTCATTACCTGAGATAATGAAATGCCATGAGGAGTTCCAAAAGTAGTCCGTGGTGCTGACAAAGGCATAGTTAGCTCTGCCCTGATTTTTTTGGGGCTGTCCTCAACAGGTTTTAGAGCTTTTATGGTCCAGGCAGAGCTATCAAGGACAAAGCTGGCTGATGAAATTTGAGCAGCACAGTACTGCTCTAGAGAGCATTAGTCACTGACGAATGAGCAGGTTTAAGAGAGGTCTGGAGAAAATGCTGCCTCTCTTGAGAGTTGCATCATAGAGAAATTCATGTCTCTTAGTCATAGTTTATAATAGCAAGCACCTGAGCCAGGCAAGGATTTGATTTCTCATTTTGCACCAACTAATTCTTCCCAGCTTTGTTTTATCTCTGTGTGTGTGTGTGTGTGTGTGTATAGAATGCCACTGGGGAAGAGAAGATGTTGTGTCAATGTAAAAGCCATGTATTCTAAATCTATAAAATTAAATGAAAGAACAGAAGCACCAGCTAAACATTTTTTTTAATGATAGGCCTGATGTCTAAGGCACAATGCCATGAAACTTTAAAAGGGAATAGACTGTAACCCACAGATACTTGGTTACCTCAGCTTTGCCACAGCTTGCTGTAGATTTTTTCTGTATGAAAGGAAATGTTTGTTAATTATTGCCCTTTGATGCTTTCAAGTGATTGGGAAGCTTGCCATTGAAAGGTTAAAGATAACCCAAATTTGTGTGAGTGTGAGTGTGTGAGCTTGAGCTGCCTGTGCCATGTGCACAAGATGAAAGACAGTGCTTGTAATCTTAACTTGGTTCTGTGTTGACAGGTTGGCCCAGCCTTTTCTAGTTCTTGCTCAGAGCAGCATAAGCTGTAGTCTGTTTGGGAGGTGACTTTCTTGGCAGAGTTTCTTTGAAATGCTGTTATGTTTCTTTGTGACCCCAGAAGTTAAAAGGGAGGTGAGATGGCCACATTCAGAGTGATTACATCTGCGGAAACCCATGCCCTGTGTGGTCTGCAGGGAAAGACATTTGCATACATTATATTTGAAGAGATACTTATTTGTGGGAACAGGGTAAAGTGAAGAAATCAATAACTGTATGTTGGCTTCTTTTAATTCCTGTTTAGCAGATAGAATGTGCTAAGTTTTTAAATTAAAATACCGTACCTTAAAAGGAGGTGTTTTGGGAGATGTCCCTGCTTACTAAGTGTGTTTTGTGTGGTGTGAGTGTGTGTCTATCTATGTATGTGTATGTGTTTGTTTTTTGCTTTAACTGATTAAGATTGAGCTTTTCAGTATTTTAAGGCTAAAATTGATGGCTGAATAACATAAAAAACAAAAACAACACCTTAGCCGGGCCGTGGTGGCTCATGCCTGTAATCCTAGCTACTCAGGAGGCTGAGATCTGAGAATCACAGTTCAAAGCCAGCCTGGACAGGAAAGTCCGTGAGACTCTTTTCTCCAATAAACCACTAGAAAACTGTAAATGGTGCTGTGGGCTCAAGCAGAAGAGCGCTCGCCTTGAGCTGAAGAGCACAAGGACAGCGCCCAAGCCCAGAGTTCAAGCCCTACAACCCACAAAAAATAAAAAAGAAAAAAAAACTTTTGATAATTCTTTCCCATTTGAATTTTCTGAAAGCAGAGTGTGAGGAAGGCTAGTTTTAAATAAGGTGGTTTCTTCAGATGTTAAGCAAGAGCCCAAGTGTGGAATGGTGCAGCCTGGAGTCCTTATTCAGGCTGGTGTTTGGCTGTAGATCAGGGTTCATACTAACAGGGAAGCCCAGGAAGAGTCAGCATTGCCCACAGCTTCTCTGTGAACACTTTTTACAGACTTATGGAGAACTGCTCCACTCTAGACATCCTCCTGGGAGAACCCATGACTTCCAGAGAGGGAAGAAAAGCATTCGTATTTTTAAATTTTTTTTGTGCTGGTCCTGGGGCTTGAACTCAGGGCCTGGGCTCTGTCTCTGAGCTCTTTTTGCTCAAGGCTAGCACTCTACCATTTGAGCCATAGCTCCATTTCTGGCTTTTTGTGGTTAGTTGAAGATGAAGAGTCTCTCAGACTTTTTTTCTGTCTGGGCTGGCTTCACTTCCAGCAAGGATCTCAGCCTGCTGGTTACAGATGTGAGCCACCAGTATTAAGCTTTATACTGGTTTGAATCACCCTATCATTGAGTTATATACTAAATTTATCAGTGAAAACAAATCTTTTTCTTGCAGTAGCAGAAAAATTAACACATTCTCAACAAAGGTTTGCCGGTAATAGCCTATCCTATTAATGATTTAATAAATTTTCATCTTGAAACTGGATGGGCATGAAAAGCAGGAAAGGAAAAATACTATGTAATGTGGGCAATGGTGTTTGATGTTTTTGTTGTTGTTGTTGTTGTTAGTTGTGGGGCTTGAACTCTGGGCTTAGGCGCTGTCCCTGTGCTCTTCAGCTCAAAATGAGTGTTCTACGGCTTGAGCCATAGCACCATTTCCAGTTTTCTAGTGGTTTATTGGAGATTATAGTCTCATGGACTTTCCTGCCCCGGCTGGGTTTGAACAACGATCCTCAGATCTCAGCCTCCTGAGTAGCATGAGCCACCGATGCCTGGCTTGATGTTAATTTTGAAGATTATGCCCCCCCCTTTTTTTTTGTAAACATAATAAACCCAACTTCTGAAGGGATTATATTTTGAAAGTTTTCCAGACTTGAGTTTCTTACCCATAGGAATCCATCGTATAAGTGATCCTTAAGCAAATGAAACCATTATAAGTCTCAGAAATGAGCAGCTTATCTCTAACTGTACAGATTTTCCCTCTGCCTGGCAAAGATAGACTATAGCCAGGTACCAATAACCAAGCCACTCCTGATGCTGAGATCTGAGACTCATCTCTAATTTACCAGCAATTGGCTGGGGGTGGAGGTGTGGCTCCAGTGGAAGAAAACCTGCCTTGAGGGAAATAATTACCAAGCAAGCATACAGGGGTCCCAGTTCCAACTCCAGGACCTGCGTGGGCATGCACACTCCTCACACACAGTAATCAAGGATCTCTTACTTGGAAATACCTTTTTTTTTTGTGCCAGCACTGGGCTTTGATACTGTTCCTTAGCTTTTTTTGCCACAGCTCTACTTCTAAAAGGTACTGTTCTTTAGCTTTTTTGCCACAGCTCTACTTCTAGAAGGTACTGTTCCTTAGCTTTTTTGCCACAGCTCTACTTCTAGCTTTTTGGTGGTTAATTAGAGATAAGAATCTCAGGAATTTTTTCTGCCCAGGCCAGCTTTGAATTGTGATTCTCAAATCTCAGCCTTCGGATTAACTAATATAGTCGTGAGCCTCCATCCCTTATGTGGAAATTATTAAAAGTCAAATTCAGGATAACAGAAAAATGTACCCTGTGAATTTGCCAGTGTTTATCATTATCCCTAATGAGTTCTCTCATTATCTCTGAAGATCCCAGCTGCAGAGGATCCTGTTTGAGCTGCAGATTCCTGGTAGAGATAGGGCTCTATTGCCCCACCTTCTAACTTACCAAAGGTCCTTTGAAACTAACCAGTGGTTTGGATAAAGCGGGAAGATTAGCTGAGTGGGGAAAAATGTTTCTGCCCTAATATCCTTAAAGAAGTACTCAACAAAGTCACAGTCAGTTACTGCATGCTCAGCTCGATTCAAGGTGCTCTCACCATTTGAAATACCTGGGGATGGCTCAGGGAATCCTTGGGAGTCTATTGGCTGTCCAGTTGAACTACCTGAGAAAGTTATCTATCTTGGTGCTGTGAGTTTTTCCATTAATTAAGAATTTGGAAGAGATAGAAAATACAAAAAATGGTGAAAACTAGTTTCCTTGAAGGTGTTAGTTGCATATACAGTATAAATAAAAGCATGTGTATGTGTGCATATATTTAGAAATAAGTGGATGTGATATATACCTGTAGAAATAAGTATGTATTAAACCAATGGAGCTGTCAAACCAAGGAATCTGGGTTAGTACATAGACATATGCACATCTTTACTATATATTTTCACAAAATTAACGACAAATCAAAACCATGAGTAAAAACTGGAATGGAGCACGTCAATGTGGGGGATTGGGTAGGTGTTACAGATGTTACATTTATTTTTCAGAACTGACTGCTTAGGGATTTAATAGTGAATGACCAGATTTTAGTATACATTTACAGTTTTTTTGTGTGTGTGTTGGTTTTGTGTGTGTGTGTGTGTGTGTGTGTGTGTGTGTGTATGTGTGTGGGGGCACTGAGGGTTGAGCTCTGTGGGTGCTGTCTCTTAGTATTTCTGCTCAAGTATAGTTTTTTAGCCGAAGTTCCACTTCTGGCTTTTCTCAAAGACTTTCCTGGGGGCTGGGAAGGTGGCTCAGTGGTAGAGTGCTTGCCTTGCATACATGAGGCCCTGGGTTCGATTCCTCAGCACCACGTAAGCAGAAAAAGCTGCAAGTGGCGCTGTGGCTCAAGTGGTAGAGCACTAACCTTGAGCTGAAGAGTTGAAGAACAGTGCCTTGGCCCAGAATTCAGGCCCCACGACCAACCAAAAAAAAAAAAAAAAAAAAAGGCTTTCCTGCCACGGCAGGGTTGGCTTTAAACTGAGCTCCTCAGCTCCAGCCTCTGGAATAGCTAGGATTACATGCCTTGCTGTTAGTTGTGTTCTTTTTTTCTTTTTTTTTTTAATTTAATTTAATTTTATTTGTGAACATACTGTACAGAGGAGTTACAGTTACATGGGCAGGATAATGTGTACATTTCTTACCAAGCATTGCAGCCTCCTCCTTTGTTTACCCTTCACATCCCTTCCCAGCCTCCCCCCTCCCCCACTAATCCCAATCCTTCTCCTTCCTCCCCCCCCAGCCCCCCCCCCCCCACACCAACGTTGTAAAGTTCGTTTTGGACATGACAACTTGTACTTCTCATTGTTGCAACAGGTCCACCTGTATCCTTAAACAACTGGTTTTTCCCCATCTCCTCCACAAGTTATACTGACATCAAATATAGTGAAAGCAAGGGTTATACTGTGGGGGAGGGACATACAAAGCAACAAAGAGATAATCTTATAAATGTGTTAGAAACACATGCATGAAAGAAAAAAACATTAAAATACACATCTAAGGGTTGATTTTCCTGACATCACATTATCTGACCTTTTCCGCTTGACTCATACATATACTAGATATTACAAATAAGGGAAACCATGGGACCTACGTTTCTTTGGGCCTGGCTTACTTCACTTAATATAATTTTTTCCAAGTTTTTCCATTTCCTAACAAATGGGGCAATGTCATTCTTTCTGATGGAGGCATAGAATTCCATTGTGTATATATACCACATTTTCTTGATCCATTCATCTACTGAGGGGCATCTGGGTTGGTTCCATATCTTAGCTATGGTAAATAATGCTGCAATAAACATAGTTGTGCTGGTAGCTTTAGTGTGGTCTTGTTTGTAAACATTAGGGTAAATGCCCAAAAGTGGGATTGCTGGGTCATAGGGGAGCTCTATGTGGAGTCTTTTGAGGAACCTCCATACTGCTTTCCAAAGTGGTTGAACAAGTTTACATTCCCACCAACAATGAAGTAAGGTTCCTTTCAGTCCACATCCCCTCCAGCATCTGTTGTTAGAGTTCTTGATTTTTGCCGTTCTAACTGGAGTGAGGTGATATCTCAATGTTGTTTTGATTTGCATTTCTTTTATGGCTAGGGTAGTTGTGTTCTTAGTATAGATTTTGCTTTGGAGTTTAAAAAAAAAAAAAAGACCAAAAAACTCAGTCATTTATCTCAGGGTAGTGGTAGTATTGTGAACAATAAGCTTCTTGAATAATTGAAATATTTTCTGTTGAGAAAACATGATCAAAATCTTAGCTTCAAATCACAGCCTTGTATTGGGACGTGACTCAGGTGGTAGAGTGCTTGTCTAGCCAGCTTGGGGCCCTGGGTTCACTCCTGTGAGTGAAGATGGTGAATCAAAATACAATTTAGAGAATTGTTTTAAAATACCAATGACCCCCTTTTACCCTGGGAATGTTCTTTTTAGATCTCTTTCAAAAAGAATAGAAATTAGAGGAAGTACAAGTAATTTCCTAAGGACTAGCTAATTAACTGATAAAATCAACTTTTCATAAATTCTTTGCAATAGATGGTTGGGGAAGTAAGATAGCCCTTGAGCCTAAAGCATGCTGATATAATCCTGTTAGACTAAGATTAGTACACTGATTTTTTTGTTTGGGTCTGTCTTTCTTTCTTTCTTTCTTTCTTTCTTTCTTTCTTTCTCTCTTTCTCTGTCTCTTTCCTTTTTTCTCTTTCTCTCTTTCTTTCTCTTTCTTTTGTGAGGTGGTATAATAGTGGCAACCAGTGCCTTTCTTCTGTACAGAGAACATCATCTGGTCCCGAATGGGGGTGAGAAAGCTCTCTACTTCCTTGCTCTGTGGTCTAGGGCCATTTCTATTTTAAAGTTGTTCCTAAAGTCTTTTCATGTCCAAAGGTAAAAAAAGAAAGCTTTAGGAACTTGAACAGAAGAGGCGTGGCAGTCAGGGCTCCAGTTTTTACTTTTCAGGAGCACAAGTGGTCCTTGAGACAGGGAGAGGGAAGGGAAGAAAGTGTGAGGAAAACGCTATGGAGATGATTTGGCCCCAGGGTTGGCAGTGTGATTTTTGGTTAATTACCTACTCGCTTAACTGCAGAGAAGGTGAAATAATTTGCAATTCTTCCTGTTGTTGATAGGCACTTACAGTTTCAAGTTTGGGACTATTAGGGGCCCAAGCACTACAGTGGCTATTAATCTTAAAGAGCTAAGTGTTTAACGAAGCCTTTCTCCTAATTTTGGTTCAGCTACGTGTATTTAAAACAACAATGGCAGCCGGAGACTGGTAGCTCATCTCTGTAATCCTAACTACTTACTAGGCTGAGATCTGAGGATCACAGTTTGAAGCCAGCCAGGCTGCAAAGTCCATAAGACTCATCTCCAGTTAACCACCAAAAAGCTGGAAGTGAAGCTCCGGCTCAAATGGTAGAGGGCCAGCCGTGAGTAAAAATGCTTAAGGGACAGCAACCAGGCCTGGATGGGTACAAAACAAAGCAGCAGATTTTTGTGTTAATTCTTTTATGTCTCTTTGCTCTTAAAGTCCATTAGCCATTTCCATTCTTTTGTATTTGATTAGGACTAGAGGTAGGATTAATCTGTGCCAAGCAGATCACGTGTGTAGGTGCCAGAAGTAGCAAAATCCCACCATCAATCAGGAATCAGCATTCACCCTCTGCTCTTCAGCATCCTTCAGTTTTCCAAGGTTAAGGCCTGGGTAGCATGATAAAACTGACAGTTTGCATTATCTGCCAGTTCTACATCTAGTGTACCCTCGTTATTGATAGTGGAGTTGGGGTAAGTTAGGGGTGTAATGTTGTTGTTGTTGTTGTTATTATTACTATTATTTTGCCTACAAACTGTTTGCTCCACAGTTTAATGGTGGCAGAGTACTTCCAGCCTCAGACTGACAGCCCCCTCTTGGGCATACGGCTGCCCTTGAGGCAGCTTGGGCCCCATCTGTGCCCTGGCGCACAGTACTTCTCCATTTGGAATCCAAGTTGCTCAGAGTCTTGTCATGTTGCAGCTCCCAGTTCTTGGACGAGGGCCAGCCCTGCTGATGCCATTACCGGATTAGGTTGCTTTTTAAAAAATTTATTTTGTGAACTCATCAAGCTCATTTAACAGAGGTTTTGGTCGTCGGTTTCTACCATTGCCCTTACCCCTCCAGGTTTCCCTGAAGAAGTGGCAAGACACTAGGCCCCTAATGAGAGAGAGAGAGAGTGTGTGTGTGTGTGTGTGTGTGTGTGTGTAAGTCATAATTGCAAGGTAAGTACATCATTGGGCCTGGCAGGTTGATGACAATGAGCTAGGTGTTAAAGGAAGAAGAGCCCCACATAAAAGACCCCTCCATGCCTTAGCAGATAATAAAGGAGGCTCTTCTGCTTAGGAGGAAACTATAGGGAAAAATTGAGCAGAGGGTAAAAAAATTCCATGCAACACACTGATCTAGTATTAAAGGGCTTGGTTGGAGATGGAGGCTGACCTGCCAAACGGCCAAGGCACAGATTGGGGTCAGCTATGATCAAAAAGATCTGAGAGAATGGAGCCAGCAGTGAAAAGAGGTAAACAACCAAGTACATGTTGTGAAAAGAAGAAAACAAATCTATGAGCTGGAGTTATCTCCAGGCTTTTCTTAAAGAAAAACACTTTTTTTTTTTTTTCCTGAAATAAAGTCTGGTTGTCAGACTGGCTCTATCAGTTCTTCCTCTTGGTAGTCATTGAAAGTTTATTAAAATCCTCTAAGAAACCAAACCATAGAGCTTTGTGCTCTATGAAGCCTTAGAATGAATTTTACCCTTCAGTCCTAGATTTGAACGTTCTTCCCTTTTGATATCTCCTAGGCCTTCAGAAGTGTATTATAAACCACTCAGAGCCAAGGAAAAGTGAGATTAGCTAGCTTGTCACCTTCTGCAAGCAGACTCTCCTGGTGTTGCAGGAGGCCCTCTCCCCTGGGGAAGAAGCCAGGTGGCTCCTGGTGTAGCTACTAGTGATGAATGGCAAAGAAAAGTCTGGAGTGGCAGGCTTCCAGCCAGAGCTGTCCCCTAATGCAAATCAGCCTCGCCCTGGGGCAACAAAAAAAAAAGAAATAAAACCAACCCAGTGAAGTCTGCTCTCTCAGTTGGAAGCCACATTGGGCGGTGCTTCAAAATTTTGCCTTTCCCCTTTTGGCCCAAGAGTACTTTGCAGGCTCACTTTTAGCAGATTTGCACACCCTTTCGGAATTCAGCCTTGGTACTGGCCATTTGGATTCTAGGGTAGATGTAGAGTGAACAGGAGCCCCAGCAGTGTCTGAATTTCTTACATAAACCCAGTGCTTTGGGCAAGTAAGCATCCCTACCGGGACAGCTGGGCACTAGGTCTGCTTGAGCTAACTGAACTGCAGACTCCCCTCCCCCCCCCTTGCTTGAATGGGGCATTCCAAATTGGTTGTGAATGGAGGGCGGGGCTCACTTGCAGACTTTTTCAATGAATAACCAGACCCCATTGTGCAGCCTGTGGAAAAACAACCAACTCAAACAACGTGGGGACTGTTAGAAATATGCTTGTGATTGGCAGCTTGGAGAGCCTCCAGAATTAGTTTCCTTTGGCTTCCCTGCTGCTCCCTGTTCTCCAATCCTGGGCTTAATGGGGTTTGAGTTTTCTTTTAAGTGCTGTCTTTAACTCTCAAGCTGCCAGATGCTTGGCCTGGTTTCTGAGGAAGGGCTGCTATCGACCACAAAGCCAGGAGTCTACCCCAACTCCCTTGCTTTTTAGACTGTAACTGCCTAAAGGCAATAGTAGAAAGGTGGTGTAGCTTCCCCTAGAAAGATTTGTTGAGACTTGATCTGAGGATGTTGCCCTTTTATCTGCTGTCTTGAAGTTGTGGCTTCAGCTGCTGAAGGTTGCTGCTAGCTCTTCTTTTGCTGCTCTTTTGCTGTCTTGCAACCCCCACCCCCTTCCATGCTGACCTGAAAGGTCAGGTGTTTACCTGCCAGGGGCAGGTTGTTTAGCCTTTCAATGGGGATGACAAAGCTGTAATTTCTTTACTCCTTGCCTTTCTGTCTCCTGTTTCATTTCCTACTGAGGTCTGGTAGGCACTAATCAAATGGTTTGCCTCCCACAATGAATATCCCAAGAAATTTCAGGAAAAAAAAAATGTAGCCTCTGAACACCTCCCACACTAGAGTGGCCTTCTCTTTCTGGAAGTGGGATAGGTACTAGGGACAGGTACATCTATCTGTCTTTAGAGCACCAGTAAACAAGGAAGCTGAGCCAACTGGAGGCCCTGAGTACACAAATAGATCACCATCCTCCAACATCTTGACTCACAGCTAGCTTCAGGACACCCCCCAATGGCTATGTGGCCTTGCCCAAAGAAGGACAGTCAGTTTAAAACAAAACAATAATAAATGATTAATGCAGTTTCTTCAGGATTTTCAAAAGGCTCTTCATGCCTGCTCTTCATCCTCACAAACATAAGACTGTATTTATGTTTTTCTCTTAAGAGTTATGTCCTCCCCCTTCCCCCCATTATTTCTCCTGCTATAAATTGTTCTTACAAATTCACCTTCCCATTCCTATTAAAGAAAGAATAGGTCTGGGCAGATTGTCCTTTGTGAGAATTTGAAACCTGTCAAGAGGTGACCCAAGATACCAGACAGAAATGGGAGCTGATAGGGCCTCCTCCAGCAGGCTCAGGAGGACTTCAGCTTACATAAACACTTTAAAGCTGAGTGCCTGCAAATGCTTTGTAATAGACTGAAAGAGCACTTAACCAGGGTCTTTTATACTTTTATACAAAATAGGCAGAATGAAGAGGGAGAAATTAGTAAGATTGGATTGTGAAGCCCACTTGAAATTTCCTAATCTGAATTTCTTTTTTGGAGGGTAAGGGGGTCCTAGGGTTTGAACTCGGGGGCCAGGCACTGTCCCATAGCTTTTTTTATGTTCAAGGTTGGTGCTGTTCCACTTGAACACATTTAGCTTTTTGGTGGTTACTTGGAGATAAGACTTCCTGCCCTGGCTGGCATTGAACTGTGGTCCTCAGATCTGTCTCCTGAGTACTTAGGATTACAGGTTGAGCCATGAATACCTGGTTTCTAATCTGAACTTTAATACAGAATAATTGGAGATAATTGTGCTATGCTAAGGGATATCTAAATTAGAAAATTTCTATCCCTCTGTACCTTTCTCTTCTTTCTTTCTTTCTTTCTTCTTTCTTTCTTACCAGCCATGGAATTTTATTCCTTGAGAAATACAGAGAAAACAGAATAGGGTTTTAACATGTTCTATATTTTGTGACTAAAATTAGTCCCTGCTTCATAATTCCCAGTCCTGTTGAAATAGGCAATAATTTTCCTTAGGCTCCAACTGACTCCATAAGTAAAGCATGCCATGCTTCCTTATTCTCCCCTCCCCCCTTTTCCTGGTCATAGCGGTCTGCTCTGCTCTGTCAGTAAAAGGCTAAATGTGGACTTTTATTAGTTTTTCAGTACTGGAGATTTAACTTTGGGCATTCTATAACTTGAACCACACACAAAGCCTTTTGCTTTTAGTTTTTTGTTTGTTTTTTTTTTTAAGAGAGTATCTTGCCTTTTCCCCAAGTTGGCTTGTGTGAACACAATTGTCTTTCTACCTGCCAAGTAGCTGGAAAGATTACAGGCATGTACTATTGCAACTAATATCTTGTTTTTTGTTTTTATCCTTCCTGGGGCTTGAACTTGGCCTGGGCACCGTCCCTGAGCTCTTTTGTTCAAGGCCAGTATTCTACCATTTTAAGTCACAGTGCCACTTCTGGTTTTCTGGTGGCTAGTTGAAGATAAGAGTCTCACAAGTCGGGCGCCCGTGGCTCACTCCTGTAAGCCTAGCTACTCAGGAGGCTGAGATCCGAGGATCACTGTTCAAAGCCAGCCCTGGCAGGAAAGTCGTGAGACTCTTTTCTCCAATAAACCACTAGAAAACCGGAAGTGGCTCTGTGGCTCAAGTGGTAGAATGCTGGTCTTGAGCTGAAGAGCTGAGGGACTATGCCCAAGCCCAGAGTTCAAGCCCTATGACCCACCAAAAAAAAAAAGTCTCACAGACCCACTGGGCTGGCTGCGGCTTATGAACTGCGGTCCTCAGATCTCAGTCTCCTGAGTAGGATTACAGGCATGAGCTGGCTCATGCCTGTTTTTTTGAAGATAGAGTCTCAATATTTGCTGCAGCTGGCCTTGAACCTCTATCCTTCTATCTCTGAAATTACTGAGATTGCTGGCATGAACCATAATACCAGACCAGTGGATGTGTTTTTGATTATTTCTTTATTAGTACATTCTCTGTTACAGTTTTTTCTCACCCCATCTTCCAATAAGGCAACACCAGCCTCCTCTAACTTGGAGGGAGGTAATTGTGTAGTTTCTAAAAACCTAAATTAAGAGTTCTTGGGAGGATGATCTGAAAAGAAAACTAGTCTCTCGGACATATACAGTACCAAGTGTTCTTCAGTTGTGTAGACTGAACAGTTACTGCCGTGCTTTGCAATATGTGTCTGCATGTGCTAGGGAACTAAACAGCTCCTAGAGTCCCTGATGCCCTGGCCAAGTTTCTGCTTGGAGAAGGGCAAGCTATAGACAGAAGGGAATGGTTCTGTGAAGAAGACGAATTCCCTAGAGTTTAGATTTTCTCCTGTCAAGATTTTTAAGGATGAATTTTAAATTTAAAGTAGAAGATAAGATTTTCCATCGGGCTATTTCAAGTACTGTTAACATTTCACTTTAGTGCCAGGTTAGATGACACTTGTATAAATCGGGAGTGAATTATAAAAGGAAGGGTATAAAGCTTTTAGATTTTAGAGGGGGTTTTTTGAGGAGGGGACAGGCGAGTTGTTTTTGTTTTCCCCTCAAGAAAAAAGCACCAGCTGGGTGCCAGTGAGCCACCTGTATTCCTCTCTACTCAGGAAGCTGAGATCTGGGGAGTCACGGTTTGAAGCTAACCCAAGAAGGTGTATCCCCACCCCGTTCGGTCGTGGGGCTTGTGGACGCTGTCCCTGAGCCCTTCAGCTCCAGGCTAGCACTCTACCACTTGAGCCATAGCATCACTTCTAGCTTTTTCTGTTTATGTGGTGCTGAGGAATCGAACCCAGCGCTTCATGCATGCAAGGCAAGCACTCTACCACTGAGGCACCTTCCCAGCTCCATGATAACCTTTATCTCCAGTTAACCACTAAAATGGAATTAGAGCTGTGATTCACATAGATAGGATACTAAAGGACTCCAAGCCCTGACTTCAAGCCTACTACCATTACCATAAAAAAAAAAAAAAAGCCTGTTTTCCTTTCCCCAGCTGGTTTGTTACACTGTGAGAAGCCCTTTATAGCCAGCCTTTCACCAAATCTTGTCTACCACACAGCAAGCCACGCTATCAACATAACACTGGGATGGGGAGAACAGGGCTTTTTTAGGCCTCTTTCTCCATGAGATCCTGAAAACAAGCCAATTGTTTTATTACCTTGTGTAAGATTAAATATTCAAATTCTTTGGATATTTGTCAAGGGAAAGCAGTAAAGTGGTTTAAAGGATACTCAGATCTGTTGGTGTAATCAACCATCACATTTGTGTGTATGTGAATACATGTGCGTACACATATGCTGGTACTGGGTCTTGAACTCAGGGCCTAGGCATTATTTCTTACCTTTTTGCTTAAATCTGGCACTCTACCACTTGAGCCACATCTCCACTTTCTTTTTGTTGGTTGTGGGGCTTGAACCCTGGGCCTGGACGTTATCCTTGCGCTCTTCAGCTCAAGGCTAGTGCTCTACCACTTCCAGCTTTTTCTGCTTTTGTGGTGCTGAGGAATTGAACCCGGGGCCTCTGCAAGGCAAGCACTCTACCACTAAGCCATCTTCCCAGCCCTCATTTTGTCTTTTTGAGATGGGTTCTCTCAATGTGTGCAGGCTGGCCTAAACTCCTGAGATTAAATTATCCATTTTTGTCTGTCTCCCAAGTAGGCACTGCCACTATCTGGGCCTCATGAATGTTCTACCACTGATCCACCTTCCCAGCCCGGTCCTGTTTTTTTTCTAAGCTCCTTTCCCCTTTAATTTCTAGCTGTTACACTTGAGGTCTCTGGGTTCCCATTTTTAGAATTCTATAAAACACAAATCTTAAATTGTTGGTATAAATGCATTTGAAGAAAAGGAGCTACACAGATCCAAGCTATTTTGAGAGTAAAGCTGAAGTGTGGAGAGTGTTAAAGGAAGCAAATGTAAAACTAGATCATTTGGGTCAAAAAAAAGTGTGCTACCATTGGCCTTGGCATTGGTTATGGCAGACACTGGCATTCACTTTTCTTCCTTATTTAATAACAAATTTTCTGCTTGGAGATTACTCTTTGAAAGGTTGAATTTAAGCTGGGTGCTTACACCTGTAATTCTAGCTACTCAGGAGGCTGAGAACTGAGGATCATGGTTCAAAGCCAGATTAAGAAAGAAAGAGTGAGACTCTTTTCTCCTAGTAACCACCAAAAAGCTAGAAGCAGAGCAAAAAAAGCAGAAGGACAGTACCCAGGCCCTGAGTTTAATCCTCAGGACTGACCAAAAAGAAAGAAAGAAAAAAGGAAAGAAAATTCTCTTCAAATAGCTGGGACTGCAGACATAAATCATTATGCCCTGCTCCTTGATTCTTGCCTCTGAAAGCATACAACAGGCCAGTGGAGCTGTTCCTGTGTCCTGGCCCATTGCCCTGAGTTTCTCAGACTGTAGAGGGTTAAAGTCTCCTGCAATAGAAGCAGTAAATGGCTTTGAGGACCACTTCTCTTCTTAGCCAGGCATTCCTCTCTTCTGTCTCACTGCCTTTTGAAGACTTGGGTGTCATCTTGTTCTGAGCCCCATTTTTTTCCTCTCTAAAGGGTTGGTAAATGGGTGGGGGTGGAGCTCAAGCTTCCTATGGTGTTTGGAGTGTTCATTACCCCACCCCACCCACCCCCACCATTTTACTTAACCACCCTGAATAGTCCTATATCATCTATTGGGTTAAAGTTCCATATCTTATAATGATCTGCTAAGCTGGCTTTCATGGGAAAATTTTGTTTTTCATCTTCTAAGCTGATAGTTTAATTGGGAGACAACACATGCTCTGGCCAGCTGCTACCATTGCTTGGAAGAGGCCTTAGGGGATGGGTAAGGGGAGGGAGAAAATTTCTTCCTAGATGTTGTAATCATTGAGTGAAGCTTAGCAGAATAAAACCTTCAAGCCGCCTCCCCTTACCCTCGTGTTATATTCATTCACTAGATAAAATCAGTGTTAGAGTTCAAATTCGATTCCTTGGGTGTAAGAAAGCCCCCAACTAAAGCTCTTCCTGTAGAACATAGGCCTCTGCCAAGTCAAGTTCTTCTTCCTACAAATAACTTATGAGGTTTTTATGAGCGTAAAACCCTTGTTTTCATTTTTTCCTGCTTTTATCCTAACCAGAAAGGCTTTTGTCTTGGGATCAAAGGGCAGTTATATTCCAGAGCTCCTTAAGCTGGCATTGCCCAGGAGTTTTGGCACCTTCAGAACTGGGCTTCTCAAGAACATGATTGAAGCCATCTTTCATCTCTAGTCTACCTTCTAGAAAGTAGTAATGGCATAAAATAGCGTAACATTAACCCTTTGTAAACCAAGCTCTGAAACATCTCCCTCTCCACGGCCAGTGTGCCCTTGGGATAGCATCTTGTCAAATAAGCATGGTTTTATACATAGCCAACAAGTTCCCAGAGGAAAGCGTGTCCTACATGCCCAGTGCATACACCTCAGCCTGATACACTGCTCTGTTGTGCTTTGGTCCACAGCAGAGATTTTTGGTTACCTGAGGGAAATGGTTTATGGCAAAGAAGCTTTACAGAGCATGGCTTCAAGGTCTTAAACTCTTAATGGTATCACTTTGTTGTCTAGTTAGCCACTAAAAAGCTAAAAGTGGAGCTGTGACTCAAGTGGTATGGCATCAGCCTTGAGTGAGAAAACTAAGGGGCAGCTCCCAGGCCCTGAGTTCAAGATCCCACTCCTGGCACCATCCCCTGCCCCCCCCTCCCCCCCCCCCAAAAAAAAATTGGTGCAGGTTTTTTTTTTTTGCTGCTCATGAGGCCTGAACTCTGGGCCTAGGTGCTGCCCCTCAGCTCTTCAGCTCAAGGCTAGCGCTCTACCACTTGAGCCATAGCGCCACTTCCGGCTTTTTCTGCTTATGTGGTGCTGAGGAATCGAATCCAGGGCCTCATGCATGCAAGGCAAGCGCTCTACCACTGAGCTACCTTCCCAGCCCGGTCCAGATTTTTTCTAAGCTTGTTTTCCTTTGGTTTCTAATTCCTACATTCAAGGCCCCTGGGTTTCCATTTTCAGACTTCTAAAGCAACTTTCCAGTGTTCCTGACAAGTGTGTGTGATTGCCACCCCCTTTACGAATTTTCTCAATTCTGTGAAGATACTGTCTCTCAAAGTGCAGAACAATTTTTCATAGTTTATCAACCAAGTTCCTGGTCTTTGTCCCACAAAACTGACTCCAAAGGTCCTGGTTCTTGAATTTCCAATTATTTGTTCTAACTTCATCTGCTTTTTATAAACAAGCAGTATCTTCTTAACTCAGTTTGTGCCTACTTTGGCAGGATTTGGTGCTAAGGCTTTTCTAGTCATTTTACTCTAGTAAGTCCCCAGCTGTATTCATGAAACTTCCTAATCTTTTTTTTTTCTTTTTTTTGGTGCCAGTCCTGGGGCTTGAACTCAGGGCCTACGTGCTGTCTTTGGGCTTTTGTGCTCAAGACTGGCACTCTACCACATGATCTATAAGTCCTTGTCTGGCTTTTTGCTGGTAGGAGATAAGAGTCTCACAGACTTTCCTGCCTAGGCTGACTTCAAACCGTGATCCTCAGATTTCAGCCTCCTGAGTAGATAGCATTACAGCCATAAGCACTGGTTCTTGGCCAAACTTCAAAATCTTAATAGTGATTTTTGTTGTTGTTGTTGTTGGTCATGGACCTGAACTCGGCCTGGGCGCTGTCCTTCAGCTCTTCAGAGCAAGGCTAGCACTCTACCACTTGAGCCACAGCGTCATTTCCAGCTTTCTTTTCTGCTTATGTGGTGCTAAGGAATCGAACCCAAGGCCTCATGCATGCAAGGCAAGCACTCTACCCCTGAGCCACCTTCCCAGCCCAATAGTGATTTTTGGTTGTTCCTATTCCTGTATCCATGTAAAAACCCTATTTATTCAATTTTCCTTTCCCCATGGGCCATGTCATGATTTTAACTTCAAAGCAATTTTTCTTTAGTTGATTATATTGCCCAATTTTTCTGGAGCTAAGTCCTAACAACAAAGTGTTTTGTTTTTGTTTTTTTTTCTTTTTTGGTCCACACATCAGTTCCTGGAGCATCTTCTGCTGACTGTAGGTTTTTTTCCCCCTGCATAGGAGAAATCTGATTCCTGGAGCCAAATGTTCCAGGAACTAGCTTTGTTGGCTTCTAATTTGTCTCTTAACATTATTTATTGCACAGAAGATGATATTGGCCATATAAGAAGGCCTTCTGTAATTGTTCATTGATGTATTCTGCTACTTTATTGTTGATCCTACACCCGGGACTCTGAAATAGACTACCATAGTGACAGTTCTTTAGTCCTTGCCAAGAAACTAGACAAATAACAGGAGAAAAATGACTTGGACTAATCAACAATTTAGCCACCTCCTACCAACCAATTTAAACTCCTAAATGATGATCCAGCTGTGTCAATTCTGAAGGGAACTTTGCTTTTACACACTGACACCAAATCCTAATCCAGAGCAGAAGCCTTATTTTTGTTTTTGTTTTCTTGCTAGTCTTAAAGCTTGAACTCAGGGCCTGAGTACTGTCCCTGAGCTTCTTTTTGCTCAAGGCTGGCATTCTACCACTTGAGTCACAGCTCCACTTCTGGCTTTTTCTGTGTATGTGGTACTGAGAAATGGAATCCAGGGCTTCCTTCATGCTAGGCAAGCACTCTACCACTAAGCCCCATTCCCAGCCTTCTCTCCCTCCCTCCCTCCTTCCCCCCTCCCCCCTCTCTTTCCTCCCCCCCCTCCCCTCTCTGTCAGTCATGGGGCGTCAACTCTGGGCCTGGGTGCTGTCCCTCAGCTCTTCAGCTCAAGACTAGCGCTCTACCACTTGAGCCACAGTGCCACTTCTGGTTTTCTGGTGGGTTAATTGGAGATAAGAGTCTCTCAGACTTTCCTGTCTGGGTTGACTTTGAACCGTGATCCTTGGGTGTCAGCCCTCCTGAGTAGCTAGGATTATAGGTGTGAGCCACCAGCGCTGGCTTCCAACCTTGCTTTCTTGATGTAGGACTTTGCCATGACACATAATGCAGTCCTTGTGCCTCCCCTCAAACCCCTTAAGATGCTTCTCTGACTAGGCATTAGCTGTATTAGGTGCTTGTTTCCCATAGTCTGTGGAGGGCCTTGGTTCCATAACAAAATCCTCCTGCAGCCCTTCATTCCTAGGTCGAAAATGCACAGGGATTTCTCCAAGCAGGCAGATTTTCTTGAACACCATTTAGATCTTTAGCTCTATATGCCTTTTGGATGCCCTAGCTTGGTCTTTGCTTTTCTCTCCTCTCATCATAGGCTCTAAGCAGCAAAAACTGAGGTTACCCAATTCAGCTTTCTTCTTCTTGCCCTGGTTCTGTCTCTGTTTAGCCATTATGGGGAAAAGTGGGCAAAACAACTGCTTATGGTAATAATATGAGGAGAACCTCAGTGAAGAAACATTGAACTCTTTTTAATTTTACTAACCGCTATAAGTTGGTGTTGGCTGCATTGTGTGCTCTTAATGAAATGTAATTAATTCTCACACTGTTCTGGTAGCATTTTAAGCTTATTATGCATATGTAGTCACACAGAATGGAAATTCTCCCAATTTTTCCCCCCCAAGAATGCACTGTGGCCTTGGTTGGACACATTTATGTTCTATGTCATTAATATGTATGTGAAGCCAGTCCCTGTCTGTTTGTAGAAGCAGTGGAAGTGTTGGCAGCTGGGAGTAATCACAGTGATGTTAGTGGCTGTTCTTGTTTTGGGCTCTAGGGTATTTCCCTTGTCCTTTCTAAGTGAGCCAAGGCCAATAAAATATTTGAGAATCACAGACTTAGATGTTAAGAGTATGACCAACTGTTACTCCTGTGTAATTTTAGGTTCCCAGGCTCTATTATCTATCCAGTTTGGTAGTAGCCAAAGGTGACTTTCTTTTTTTTATTTTTTTTTGGTCAGTGATGGGGCTTGAACTGGGCTTGGGCGCTGTCCCTGTGCTCTTCAGCTCAAGGCGAGCACTCTACTGCTTGAGCCACAGCACCATTTCTGGTTTTCTAGTGGTTTATTGGAGATAAGAGTCTCACGGAGGGGCTGGGAAGGTGGCTCAGTGGTAGAGCGCTTGCCTTGCATGCCTGAGGCCCTGGGTTCGATTCCTCAGCACCACATAAAGAAAAAAGCCGGAAGTGGCACTGTGGCTCAAGTGGTAGAGCGTTGGCCCTGAGCTGAAGAGCTGAGGGACAGTACCCTGGCCCAGAGTTCAGGCCCCACGACCGGACTCCAAAAAAGAAAAAAAGAGTCTCATGGACTTTCCTGCCTGGGCTGGCTTTGAACTGTGATCCTCAGATCTCAGCCTCCTGAGTAGCGAGGATTACGGGTGTGAGCCACCAGTGCCCAGCTAAAAGGTAACTTTCTTCTTGTGCAAATACACGAATTTGAAGTTGACACTTTGTGTATGGGTGTGGATGTGCACACATGCCAATCCTGGGCTTGAACTCAAGGTTTGAGTGCTGTCCCTGAGCTTTTTTTGCTCAAGACTAGCACTCTTTAACACTTGAGTCACAGCTCCACTTTAGCTTTTGGTGGTTAATTGGAGATAAGGGTCTCACAGACTCCCATCAAAGTCAGACTTTGAACCAGGATCCTCAGATCAGCCTCCTGAGTGGCTAGGAGCACAGGTATGAGCCACCAGCACCCAGTTGAAGTTCCCACTTTTGTCAGTCATACATAAAGGACTTTTTTCCTCAAAAAGAATTGTTCATTTTTTTGAGAAATGGAATATAATAATCTGTTTTACTGATTTATTTTTAAGACATTGCTACATTTGCATTGTTTTCTGTGCATGTATGTGTCTAGCTATGTGCATATATTTGTATGTAGATAAATAAATAAATACTTTTTAAATTAGCCATTTGAAAGCAAGTTACATTTGCTCACATACTTCAGTACAAAGCTCAAAAAAAGAACACTGCTCCCCATACCTATAAGTTAACTTTCACTTGGTAATATTTATAATCTTCCAGTTGTCCCCTTCATGTATAGCTGATATTGATAGTTTTTTAAATCTAAGATGAAGTTAGGGTTCATACATTCATAATGTGTGTGATTTGTACTTTGCTCATTATGAATTTGTCATTCTTACACGAGGATCTTGCTAGTGTTCTCTATCATTCCAATCTTAGTGGATGTGCTGAAGTTTGTGCCTCATTTATCTTTAATCCACAGCAGTCTCCTTATCACCTCTCCCATAGCATTGACTTTTAAAAAGTTGGAGTTTTTTTGGGCCTGAACTTTGGGCCTGGGCGCTGTCCCTCAGCTCTTCAGCTCAAGATGAGCGCTCTACCACTTGAGCCACAGTGCCACTTCCGGTTTTCTGGGGGTTTATTGGAGATAAGAGTCTCACAGACTTTCCTGCCTGGGCTGGTTTTGAACCATGGTCCTCAGATCTCAGCCTCCTTAGTAGCTAGGATTACAGGCATGAGCCACCAGCACCCGGCAAACGTTTTCTTTTAAGTTGTTGACTTTTTTTAGGCTACATCTAGAGTGAATATATAGAATTATAGATGTCTAAACATGTTCATTCTTTCGCCTCTCACATCTGTGTTACTTCGTTGGCCTTAGAAGAGTTAGGGTCAGATGTTTATAGTTACATCATATAAATAGTTTGTGTTTGAAGAAAGGGCTTTTCAGGGACTCATTAAAGTTTTTTTGGCACAGATTGTCCAGTAGTTGATTTTTTTCTGTTTTAAATGTGAGAACTTATTGCTTACTGCGATTTAGCTGTGCTAAATATTAAAATGGCGCATTCTCCTGTACCTTCACCTATCCTTGCTTTTAAAACTTGTGCCCCCTAAAATAAAATAAAATTTAAAAAAAAATAAAACTTGTGCCCCCTAGATAAAATGGATAACACTGACAATTTTTATCTTTGGAAACTTGCCAGGTAGCATCCATGTTAACCATTCAGTTGACTTTTAAGTATGCTTCTTACTGGATTTGGAAATCTTAAGTGAGGATCTCTTTTTCTGAATACTGTTTTTTTTTGTTGGTTTGTTTGTTTTTGTTTTTTGTTTTGTGCTGATCTTGGGGTCTGAACTCAGTGCCTGGGTGCTGTCCTTGAGCTTATGGCTAGCACTCTACACTTATACCATAGCTCCATGTCTGTCATTTTGGTGGTAAATTGGAAATAAGAGTCTCATAGATTTTCCTACATATGCTGGATTCCAACCACAAATCCTTATATCTCAGCCTCCTGACAAGCTAGGACTATAGGTGTAAGCCACTGTTGTCTGCCTTGATACTCTTTTAGGTGCCAGGAGGTCAACTACCTACTTAATCTCCTTGTGAACTGCCTGTCTCAAGGGTGAGATGTTATTACTCATTTTTGCTACTATAGCAATGAAAAGGAATAAAAATAATAATCATCATGTAGTTTATGCTTGAAATGAGTCTAATCTACTCAGTCTTAAAATGGGAAATATTTCTGACTCTTCCTGGTAATACAATAGGAAGAAAAAGAATTTAAAGCCTTAATTTTTCTCCTCACTAATTACCTCTGAGTTTTGTTTCAGTTTGTCAAAAAAAGTCCAGAGTAAAGAAAAGACAAGAGTGAGTTAGAAAGTAAGACTTGGGGCCATTTTTGGCTTTTCAAACCACAGATCCCAGGAAACATTCCCTCTGGTGACTTCAAAAGCCTCAGGATTTTATGAGTGGGACACTCAGACAGACAAGTGAAGGGTAAATCAAAGAAGAATGGTACAGTGGCTTCAATTCTGTACTGGCAGTGTCATTTCTATATTCACGTGTTCCTTATTTGATTGTCTTTCCTCTGCCTGCATTTGTATTTGTGTGTGTGTGTGTGTGTGTGTGTGAGCTTTTTTATTAAAGGCTAGCCACAGCGCCGCCTCTGGTTAACTGGAGATAAGAGTCCCATTGACTTTGCTGCCCTGGCTAGCTTCAAACTGCCATCCTCCTGCCTGCCTTCTTATTCCTTCTACTTACCACAACCAGAAAATGTGTGGCCAGATGTCTCAGGCATTGCCAACCGATTCCCCCTTGTGTCTTCTAGAGGGAACTGTGGTAGAAGGGTAATGGTCCAAGTGAGGAATGACGACACACAGCTAGCTGGTGACCAATAGAGTAGTAAGCTTAAGAGTAAGCCTTTGCTGTAGGATAATGGCTTGAGTTCTGAGGAATATCTGGCTATTATTGCTAGCAAACAGTCCATATCACAGTTGTGCTGAAGTGTTATGGAGCCGCTGTAGTAAAGGCAGCCCACCTGAGATGATAGTCTCATGGCCTGCCATGCAGAAGCAGGTGTCAGTGTTCTGCTTAACTTCTGTCATGAGACAACTTTCCATGTAAAGTAAGAGTTGTGGTTGTTGAGTGTGACCAAATATGGCCCTCTGTCAAAGTCAGGCCTGCACAGCTGATTTGGGAAAGATGAGTCTGTCCCAGATGAAAGTCATGAAACTGAAGAAGGGAGGAGGAAAACCCCCAAACAAGCTATAAACAGTGACAACTGGTGGAAGGCAGACAAAGCCCGTGTGGATCAGGAGAGGTAAGCCTGCCTCTTCTTCAGACCTCAGTACAGCCGGCTGGCAATTCCTTTAACACTCCACAGTACAGAAATATTTTATGTAACTTACCACAAAGTCTGTGGCAGATTGAAACTTGGATGATTTTGAAACACTCTACTTTGTAGAAAGGAGAATGAGACTTTGAGGGGATCGCTAGAATAGGAAGCAAGGATGGCAAAGACGTGTGAAGGCTTCTGATTCAGAGGTTTGTTGCCAGCAGGGGTGAAAGTGGATCCTGGACATTCTTTGTTGTTGTTGTTGTTGATTGTGGGGCTTGAAATCAGAGCCTGGGCAGTGTCTCTGAGCTTCTGTGCTCAAGGCTAGCCCTCTACCACTTTGAGTCACAGCTCCATTTCCATTTTTTTGGGTGATTAATTGGAGATAGGAGTCTCATAGACCTTCCTTCCTGCGCTGGCTTCTAACCACAATTCTCAGTTCTCAGCCTCCTGAGTAGCTAGGATTATAGGCATGAGCCATCACTGCTTGGCTGATCCTGGACATTCTGATGTCCTAGACATAATGGACGGGGTGGGGTCTATGTTCTTGAACTTAGGTATCTAAAGCATGACTGGCCGGGAAGTATAAACATATTCTTATGAGCAAATGTATATAAATGTGAAAGCTTGAATTAAGTATGCTAAGGCCATAGTCAACTTCTAAATTGTTTCCAAGAGGAAACATTAAAAACCAAGGGCTGGGAAGGTAGCCCAGTGGTAGAGTGCTTGCCTTGCATACATAAGGCCCTGAGTTCTATTCCTCAGTACCACGTAAGTAGAAAAAGCTGGAAGTGGTGCTGTGGCTCAGGTGGTAGAGTGCTAGTCTTGAGCTGAAGAACTGAGGGACAGTGCCCAAGCCCAAAGTTCAGGCCTCACGACTGAAAAAAACAACAACAAAACCCAATCCCTCAGACGGGCACTGTGGCTCATGCCTATAATCCTAGCTACTCAGGAGGCTGAGATCTGAGGATCACAGTTTGAAGCCAGCTCAGGCAAGAAAGACTGTGAAACTCTTATCTCCAGTTAACCGGCAAAAAGCCAGAAGTAGAGTTGTGGCTCAAGTGGTAGAATACTGGTCTTGAGTGGTACCAGGTACCAGACCCCTGAGCTCGAGCCCTAGAACCAGGATGAAACAAAACAAAAACAAGCAACAATAACAAAACACCCAAAATCAACTCACTAATTATGCATATATTGTCATGCATTGATGATGTACTGTATGTTTTGCTTACACTCATACCCAACATCTTAGACTGATTGGCTCATAGAAGGTACTCAGAGGAGGAAAGGAAATGAGAGAAAGGGAGGGAAGCAAGAAATTTAAAAATGTATTACAATGAAGATGGTCTTATACCCATTAGGAATTACTGTCAAGGATCCATAGATTTTGTGGGCTCATCTTCTATAGCTTGAGCTTGAACTCAAAATTTTCTAAATTGTAGATGTGTATCAGCTTAGTCAATACTTTCTCAGTCTTTCTTTTCATTTCTATTAAGAGTCTGTGATTTTTTTTTTTTTCATTTTTAATTGATTATCTTTTGTGGTCCTGCGTCTTTGTCTTTTTTTTGTCTTTGTCATCTTTTAGTAAGTCTTCTGTGCCAAGGTAAATACTCTATTTTTGAAAGCACAAGTTGTAATTGTGTACCCTCATAGCACTATCTACAAGGTGCTGTGGCATTTTCTTTTATTTCTCAAATGAAAACAAGGAAAATTCCTTGGGTTTGAGTTTCTGCCTAAATATAATACAACATAGTCGGACCATCTATGTGTCCTCTAGACCATGGCTCTACTGTTCACATATATCTGTTAAACTTCTAGTTTTATTCCTGACATTCTCTCTTTTCTTTCTTTTTTTTTTGGGGGGGGGGGGTGTGTGTGTCAGTTGTGGGTCTTGAACTCTGGGCCTGGGTGCTGTCTGTCCCTGATCTCTTCAGCTCAAGGTGAGCACTCTACCATGTGAGCCACAGCACCACTTCTGGTTTTCTGGTGATTAGTTGGAGATGAGAGTCTGATGGACTTTTCTTGCATGAGCTGGCTTTGAACCACGATCCTCAGATCTTAGCCTTCTGAGTAGCTAGGATTATAGGGGTGAGCCACTGACACCCAGCTCTCTGTTTTCTTATTCCCTTTAATTGAAGGATTCCGTGATTGTAGCAGGGGTTGGGGGTATCTATGTGTGACTAAATTGTGGTTAGCCTTATATAGGACCATGTGCTTCCTACTTGGAGGTACTGATAATATAATTTCATCATTCCCTCATTTGGCTTTCTTTCTTTCTTGCTTGCTTGCTTTTTTGTGTAAGACCAGGACTTTGAACTTGCTCTCAGACACTTGCTTTCACTCATTGGCTGGCACTCTACCACCTGAGTTATACCTCTATCATGTTTCTTGAATTCCTTCTTTGAGTAAGAACACAAGATTCCATGTATAAGACAGTTTTGTGGTAAAAGATACTACCTAACTTAAAGCCAAAATGGTGTGGCACACACTAAGCATTCTATTTAGATTTGCAGAAATCTAGATTAAGAGTGAGCTAGCAGTTTAGATTCTCTTCTGACAATTATAGAAGTTTTATTTCTGGACAATTTTGGTTTATACTCTAGTGTTAGTCTTGTCAGAACTGTATATTGTATATTACTAAAACCCAAAATGAGGAAATTGAATAGTACTATAATTATTTACTTTTCCGAACTCCAGTAAAGCAGTGGTTGCAATTTTTTTTTTTTGGTGCCAGTACTAGGGTTTGTTTAGGCTCTGGGTGCTGTCCCTGAGCCATTTTGCTCAAAGCTAGTGCTCTATTATTTGGAGCACAGTTCTACTTCCTGCTTTTTGGTGGCTAATTAGAGATTAGCATCTCATAGAGTTTCCTGCTTGGGAAACTGCTGCCTTTGAACCATGATCCTTAGATCTCAGCCCTGAGTCGCTAGATCATGTAACTTTTGTTTAAATTGAAATTTGATTACCTTTCCTCATAACTTCACCAAAATTTTTATAATTGAAGATAGGTAAGAGAAGCAGTGACCGAGTGGCCATACTGCCAGTTGCCAATGCACTAATTGTATCATCTTGTCCAACTTTCCCTTCTCATATTTACTAATAATATTCATGTATAAACGTAGCTATTTATCTGTATGAAAACATTTAATAACAATTGAGTGTTGGCTGCCATGTCACCATCAAAAAAATCACGAGACTCTAATATTAGACTTCTAAATAAAATCTGTTCTCAACTTCTATTGCATGTGTTCAAGAAAAGCAGTTGGCCTTATGTAAGAGTGATGGAAACTTGTCCTCTCCAGTCAGTCACTGCCATGACTTGACTTTATATCTTGTCATTGGTAATAGTTTCCATCTAATGTGTTGACAGCTGAGCCCAGAACTTGGGGGTATAGACTTAAAAGACTTGTTGGCTGGAAGGAAGGTCATTTAGTCTTCTCACATGGAAGGGGTGAGATGGCTAATTCTACTTGGTGTAATCACTGGAAATTAACCAAAATCCTAAAAGTATTTTAGGCATAAATATTGAGTCAAGCAAAATTGTAGTGGGTTATATTTTCTTTTCTTTCTTTTTGGTGATAATACTGGGACTTGGGCCTTTTTTGCTCAAGGCTGGTGCTCTACCACTTGAGCCATTGCTCTACTCCAGCTTTTATTTTTTTGGGGGGCGAGAGGAGTGGTTAATTGGAGATAAAAGTTAGGTCTGGCTTCAAACTGATCTTCAGATCTCAGCTTCCTGACTATGAGCCACTATATCTTGCCTTGTGATTATTTATATATATATATATATATATATATATATATATATCAGTATATATATCATGAGGCTTGAACTCAGGGTCCTGGGCTAGTACTCTACCACTTTGAACCACAGCTACACTTTGGTTTTCTGGTGGGTAATTGGGAATGAGTCTTATGGACTTTCTTCTGTCTGGGCTAGCTTTAAACTGTAATCCTCAGCTCTCAGCTTTCTGAGTAGTTAGGATTACACATAAGAGCCACTGGCTCCCAGTGGGATTATCTTTTTTTTTTTTTTTTTTTTGTTGGTCGTGGGGCTTGAACTCTGGGCCTGGGCACTGTTCCTCAGCTCTTCAGCTCAAGGCTAGCGCTCCACCACTTAAGCCACAGTACCACTTCTGGTTTTCTGGTGGTTTATTGGGGATAAGAGTCTTAAGGACTTTCCTTCCTCAGCTAGCTTTGAACTGTGATCCTCAGATCTCAGCCTCCTTAGCAGCTACAGGCGTGAACCACTGGCAGATTATCTTTTTACTAGTGTGATTATCTTTTTACTGAGACCTCAATGTAGTAGAAAGTGGCCAGCACAGAAGTTAAACTCTGTTTTTCCTTCCTGCCCTCCAAGGTAGTTAGACAGACAGTAGCCATTTTAACTCACGACTAGAAGACAGCCCTGATGGTACAACATTGTTATTAGGGCTTTTTCTACTTTGGGTAAAAGGCCCTCTCTGAAATTATTTAGCTTCTAAATAGGAATTTAAATTTGATTTTGTTGCAAGGTTGTGTCTTTTTAGTGTTTTGCCTTGCTTGCTTGACTTGTGACTTGACTTGAATTCTAAGAACAATTAGGTGGATGGAAGGTTTGAGAAAGGAGGCCTTGTGGGCTAAACTAACTGGCTTTCCCTCTTTTTCTTTCTTTTCTGATTTCAGTGGTGCTTCATGCCCCACCTCCAACCAAGATCAAGAGGGAGCTGCATAGCCCCTCCTCTGAGCTGTCGTCCTGTAGCCATGAGCAGGCTCTTGGTGCTAACTATGGAGAAAAGTGCCTCTACAACTATTGGTAAGTGGAGCCAGAGGAAGGCTGTCCAGAGTGGAAGTGGCCATCAAGTTGAATGTTCTAGGTATTACCCAATAGAATCCGCTAGGTGTACCCGAGTCCATTTGGAACTATGGGGCTATATACAAAAAGAAAAATGTGTTTGAGAGCCACAAACAATATAGATCTATCTAAACAATATAGATCTATAGGGATCTAAATTAGCCTGGAATACTGGGTTATTTGATCTGTGAGCTGTGGATTTGAGACGGGCCGAGAATACTTATTCATGTCTATCATATGTTAATGTGAACTTTAAGCACCAAGGAAGTAATCTTCAAATCAGAATAGACCAAAAAAAAGGTCCCATTCTTGTGCCCTTTACCTAGGAATATCTAAGCTCCGGGAATGAAGCTTTAATTTTAAACCATTCTTTGCTCTAGAAGGTAAACATAGATCTGCCTGAGAGGGGGAGGCTGAGGTTTGTTAATTCAAGTGATGTTATACCAGAAGTTTACCTTTCACCAGGATTCTTACTCATTCCCCAAAGCCCTGGAATATGTAGGAGATGGGACCTGAAAATGCCCGGATGTATATTCTCCCCTCACCCTCTACCTCTCTACACATGCACAGAGAATTCTTTGAGAAGGAGGGAAAAAAGGAAACCGGAAGCAGAGGCTAAAATTATCTTTGAGAAAAATCACTAGATGTGTTAAACAAGTCCCTGTGACGCAGTGTGTTTGTCACTTTTCTGAGGTACAAATATTCCCTCAGGGCTTCTAGCAATTTAACTATGTTAATGCTGTTATTTCCTGGCAACCAGGGGCTGAAAACTGGACCTGGTAACCATGCTAATGGCTTCATTGCAGCCTAATGGTCCCTTCTTTCTTTCTGTTTGCAGTGCCTATGATAGGAAGCCTCCCTCTGGGTTCAAGCCATTAACCCCTCCTACCACTCCTTTGTCACCCACCCATCAGAATTCCCTATTTCCCCCACCTCAAGCCACTCTGCCCCCTTCAACTCATGCCCCTGGAGCTGGCTCAGTACCAGGTGTGGGCCCTGCCCCCACCCCTCACTCACTTCCAGAACCTGGACCACAGCCGCAGACATTTGCCGTCCCTAGACCACCACATCAGCCCCTGCAGATGCCAAAGATGATGCCTGAAAACCAGTATCCATCAGAACAGAGGTGGGTGCTGGGCTGCTCTGGACTTCCTCAACTCCTGTCCTCATTGGGAGAGGGAAAGCAGTTTGATCGGATACCTATAGAAGTTCTCATGCTATTGAGGCACCTTGTGGTGGTAAGATTAATAATAAGATGAGTAGAACCTACTTGTATTCCACGCTGTCCGTGGGGTGCGCCGTAAGATTGGTAGACATCACCAAACCTTATGAAGCAGGGAAGGGAGAGATACTTGGTGCTACTAACCCCCTTTCCGAGCTACAGGAAAGGTGACTTGCACAGAACACACAAGTCTATGGACCCTCACTGAGGGCAAGTTTCCTGGCTCCTCATTGGAGACTACCCATAAGACTTGAACTTTGGTTTATACCTCTCATAACTAATTTGTTACTATTTTACCTAACTATTAGAGAAGATAGCTGAGTTACAGGGGACATAATTCATCTATTTTTAACATAGTTCATCACTGAGAGATTAGCTCAGGGTTTTAACATCTGCTTTGAAGATAGAAATTGCCTAGTTATACTCCACATATGTTGTGCTCTTAATTAGGGAATTGAGGCTTTAAGGGTACTTTTTTTTTTTTTTTTAATCACCAAGTAAAGGTATCTAGGTATCCCCCGTTCTTCTAAGTCCGTTATTGAGGTGTAGATTTTTGGATACTATGGCCTTTATGTGGGATGTCCTGGGAGCCTGCCCTATTTCAAGTTTCTGGGATGGTGAGGTCATGGATTGTCAGTGATGTAACCAAGGGACCATTTCAGTTCATGGCTGTCTCACTGCATTGTGTGTGGGGAGGGGTGGAGCAAGAGAGAAGGAGAAGGAAGACTGGGAGTGGCTTTCTTCAGGTTTGGTTCAACCTGAATGACCATCAGTGTTTACTTGAAGGTCACTGTGGCTTATTTCTAGATGAAATGCAGAAATAATAAAGCACCTTTGGTTGGTTCTGATTTCCCCTGTCCTCTTGCTTTGACAGCTACCCTGTAGAGCTGTGTATTATGGTTAGTTGTTCGTTAATTTGCCACATTGCACGGGGTCTAAGGAGTGAGCATTGGGTAGGGGGGGATGGCGCCTTTGTTGGGACTGGAACTCAACTGAAAAGACAGCAGCCAGTTGTTAACTTTATGTCACAAGCTTGTTCTTTGACAGATAATTGGGAAATTTGGATTTTTTGTTGTTGTTGTTGGTCATGGGGTTTGAACTCTGGGCCTGGGTGCTGTCCCTGAGCTCTTCAGCTCAAGGCAAGTGATCTACCACTTAAGCCACAGTGCCACTTCCTTTTTTTTTTTTTTTTTTTGGTTAATTGGAGATAAGAGTCTCACAGACATTCCTGCCCAGGCTAGCTTTGAACCTTGAGCTTCAGATTTCAGCTTCCTGTTAGCTAGGATTACATTCATGAGCTACCAGCTCCCGACTTTTATATAGTAAGCACAGATTTGTTTTAAGTTGGCAACTAATTTAAAGTTTAATTTATAGACTAAATAAAATAACTCTGTGGGCAAAAATCACCCTATAGACCTGCCAGCTTATGAATTCTGGCTGAGACACCATTTTTATTTCAGTACGTTTTTGTCTTTTTTTTTTTTTCCTGTAAACAGTAGCATCTTGCTGATTTTCTATAAGGTTATCAGTTGAGGAAGAGGGGTGAGGTAGTAGCATTTGAAATACTTAGCACATTTGTATTTTTATACCATAAAGAAAAATTGTTCTGTGTTAAATCTGTTTTAGTATTATGTCCCTCTCAATTCACTCTTTTTTTTTTTTTTTTTTATAACACATCCAAAGGGCTAGTGTAACATTTTATGAATGGTTGGCTGAACTGGGGAAATACCTTAATTCCACTGAAATTTTTTTTCCTTTTGCAGCTCTGGCTGACAATAGAGTCATCTACCTCCAGGCTGCTCAATCTCCTCAAGAAAGGAAGAGGCTTGGGTCTCTGAGATTTGTGGCCATCAGCCTTCAGGGGTCTAAAGGGAGAAGGGCCAGAGTAGAATGTGGATATAGCTTATTTCAGGGCTATTCTTTTGAAGTCTGCCTGTCATCTTGAACTTACTCCCTCCTACACGTCTTCGCCTGTGGGAATGGAACGGTTTCACACATACTGGGATGATGTGGAGAGTCTTGAGATAGAAATGGAGTCCAAGGGGAAGTATTCTGTAGGCTTCTGAATCAATAAAGTAGAAGTAATACAGAGTACCAGAGTATTAGAGTACTGTGTCAAAGATCAGAGTACACAGGAGGCCCTGGCTGTGGGAAAGGCAGAATCAAAATGCTCAACCCGCTACTGAGTTGGGGATCTGAATATATAAATAACTGTCACATGTGGAGAAAAATCATGGTCAATCTCTGCTCTACCATCACCCTTATTCTTCTGTACCTTTTTTGTTAAACAGAAACATTCTTCAGTTCTCTAAATTTTTCTTCCTTTCTTTGCCTTTTTTGGGGGTGTCAGTATGGGGCTTGAATTCAGGGCCTAGGAGCTGTCCCTGAAATTTTGTGCTTAAGGCTAGCACTCTGCTACTTTGAGCCACAGCACTTCTGGTTTTCTGGTGGTTAATTGGAGATAAGAACTTCCCTGCCTGTGCTGGCTTCAAAGTGTAATCCTCAGATCTCAGCCTCTGAAGTAGCAAAGATTACAGGTGTGAGCCACCAGCACCTGGTCCCTTCCCCCTCTCTTTCTCTCTCTCTCTCTCTCTCTCTCTCTCTCTCTCTCTCTTTTTGTAGCAGTACTAGGGTTTAAACTCAGAACCTGGGCACACTGTCTCTTAGCTTTTTCTTTTTTTTTGGGGGGGGGGGGGGAGTCCGGTCGTGGGAGCCTGAACTCTGGGCCTGGACGCTGTCCCTCAGCTCTTCAGCTCAAGGCTAGCGCTCTACCACTTGAGCCACAGCACCACTTCTGGCTTTTTTCTTTTTGCTTATGTGGTGCTGGTGCTGAGGAATTGAACCCAGGGCCTCCTGCATGCAAGGCAAACGCTCTACCACTGAGCCACCTTCCCAGCCCCTCTCTTAGCTTTTTCCATTCAGAGATGGTGTTCTACCACTTGAGGCACAGATCTGCTTCTAGGTTTTTTGCTGATTAATTGGACATAAATGTATCATAGATTTTCCTGCCTAGGCTGATTTCCAACCCCAATCAGACCACAGCCTCCTGAGTAGCTAGAATTACAGGTGTGAACCACTAGTAGCACCTTAAGGAACATAATGTCTTTCTCCCTCTCTCATCTCCCTCACCTTCTTTTATCTCCCTCTGCCTCTCGCTTTCCCTTCCCTTCCCTTCCTCTTGGCCATACTGGAGTTTGAACTCTGGACCTCTTGCTTGTTAAATAGGCACCTTTGAGCCATGTCCCATCCCTTTTTTCTGCCTTATTTTTTTTGGACAGGGTACCCATAACTCACCTTCCTGCCTCCACTGGCCTTGAACTATGATTTTCCTCTCCTTTCCCTCCAGAGTTGCTGGGATTATATCCTTGAGGCACAGTACCTGGTCTCTTATCCATCTCTCAAAACTGCAAAATTTATTTTATTGTTATTATTAAGGAGTTGAGCAGAGGGGTTACAGTTCCATAGAGTCTTTTTTTTTTGGTCCAGTCGTGGAGCCTGAACTCTGGGTCTGGGTGCTGTCCCTCAGCTCTTCAGCTCAAGGCTAGCACTCTACTACTTGAGCCACAACGCCACTTCCGGCTTTTTTTCTTTTTCTTTATGTGGTGCTGGGGAATCAAACCAAGGGCCTCAGGCATGCAAGGCAAGTGCTCTACCACTGAGCCACCTTCCCAGCTCTAGTCTGGTTTTTTTTGAGGATAAAAATTGATTAGATAAAAACTGATTTAGGCACCCCTTTCCTTAGATTACATTTTATCTCTGTATCTTATTTGACCTCAATGTATTTTGTTGATAGTGATGGTATTTTGCAAGGATTATACTTTAAACAACTAAAATAGAATCTTGTCAAAGTATATTCTTAATGTTTCATATAATTCTAGTATATAATTCTTCACAACTCAGGTTATTTTTAGAAGATAAACACTGTGCTTGAAAGCTGTGATTTATATTGGTGATTTCCTCCCTGAAAGGAAGGGAAAACCATGCAATTTGGCATGTTCAGACATGTTCCATTTATCCCCAGAGACCAGCTGCTCCTCAGAGTAGTGTGCTTTTCCTTCAGCCACCCAATTTCATGGGACTGTGGGAGGTGGTCACACGTGCTGGGTAGAGCAGAAGCTATTTCTATTCAGGCCCATAGTGTGGTCACACGTATTTTCATATATTATTACATCTCAAGTTGAAGAAAGTCCCACAATTCAACTGAAGGGTCTCCAGTGGAAAAATAGGTTATCTAAGAATTTTGAGATATACTGTTCTCATGCGCTTGACATTTTTTTTTTTTTAAAAAAAGCAAAACTTAATAAGACAAAATTAAAGAAAACATTCCTGTAGTAGAAAAGACTATTCAAGAAACTGAGATCTGAAGGATTGAGATTCCAACTCACAAAATTTCAATAGACTGCCTCCATCTCCAATTAATCAGTAAAAAGCAGGGCTGGAGGGTTGGTTAAGTGGTTGAATGCCAGTAAAGCAAGCTTTAGGTTCAGTACCACTGAAGCTACTTAGGAGGCTGAATAAAATCCAGCCCAGGCAGGAAAACCTGTGAGACTCATCAAGTTTGCCACCAGTAAGCCAGAAGTGTAGCTGTGGCTCAAGTGGTAGAGTATCAGCCTTGAGAGAAAAAGCTAAGAGACAGCTAGCTCCCAGGCTCTGGGTTCAAACCCCAGTACTTAGAGACAGACAGACAGACAGACAGACAGACAGACAGATAGACAGATACATACGCACGCACGCACGCACAATCTGCTTCTAGATTGTTTTAAGAACACCAGTATTATAGTGGGTGATCATTCTGTTATTGACAAGTAGCAAGATCCCAGTCAGCAAGAGGTCAGCTATGTACAGTACCTTCTGAAACAGGAAACTGCCTAACCTGTTTGAGAAAGTTCTTTTCCTCCAGGATTATAATGCAGGCTTGAAAATTTACAGGGATGAGCTAAGTTTTCTGGAATTTACTAGAAATTACTCATTCCTTAAAGATGGTAGATAAATTAAGAGATTTAATAGACTCAAGTTTTTCCTCTGTGTCTGCTTCCTCTCTTAAAAACTCCTTCCCTAATAAATTGCTGCTCATTTTCGCCCTTCAGATGTTGTGGCTTTTAGAGGAAAGGATTTGACTGAGTCACATGTGTAGCGTGGTCTGGAATAAAAGTGGATGTGTCTGATGTAGCTTCTCTCCACGTGCCCTGTTAATACCATGTTATGCATGACAGCACAGATTCACTTTGGGATCCAAAACGGAGTTTCTTAGATGCTCACTGAAACCTCCTTTGACAGACTGAATAATGCACTTCTTGAAGTGGTATTTCTAGTTTGAGTGTAGGATGTTTATTAATTTCTTTTTGTTGTTGTTGGTTGTGGGGCTTGAACTTGGCTTGGGTGCTGTCCCTCAGCTCTTTAGCTCAAGGCAAGTGCTCTACCACTTGAGCCACAGTGCCACTTTTGATTTTCTGAGTGGTTTATTGGAGATAAGAGTCTAAAGGACTTTTCTGCCTGGGCTAGCTTTGAACCATGATCCTCAGATCTCAGCGTCTTGAGTAGCTAGGATTACAAGCGTGAGCCACTGGTGCCCAGCCTGTTTATTAGTTTTGAATCTTAAGGTTAGTTTTCAGCATTTCACCTTAGTGTTCATTGTAGGTTTTTATTGCCTGTTATCAAGCTAAATTTCTTTTTACTCCTCATTAGCTAAAAAGATATTACTGTATTGAAATTAACATTTGTCAGACATGACTTCTCTCCCTCTTGAGATCTCCAAATGATTGTCTCCTTCAATAATGTAAAACCAATCTTGAATTGTTTTTATGTTTTTGTCAGTTGTGGGACTTGAACTCTGGGCCTGGGCACTGCCCCTGAGCTCTTCAGCTCAAGGTGAGCTCTCTACTACTGGAGCCACAGTGCCACTTCTGGTTTTCTGGACTTTCCTGCCCGGGCTGGCTTTGAACCACGATCTTCAGATCTCAGCCTCCTGAGTAGCTAGGGTTACAGGCGTGAGCCATCTACGGCAGGCTCTTCAATTGTTGTTTTTTTAAATTATCTTTAGGTAGTTGTCAAAGGACTTGTCATTCAACAACAAAGCAATTTTTGAAAACAGTGCATCTTAATCAGTGTCACTCCTTTCAACATTCTTACTCTTCCCTCTCCTACTTATTTCCTCTCCCTCATTTTTCAACCTCCTGAGTAACTAGGATTATGGGTATAAGCCACCGGCGCCCGGCTTTAACTTTTTTTTTTTAATGGGAATTTTAAAATTTCTGGCTCAATGTCTTCATCATTTAGTTTTTCCCTGGATTTTACCTAGTTGAGTAATAGATTTTTTTCCCTAGTAATGTGTTGGCTTTTCATGTGAGTTTTAAAATTGATTGACAAAATTATTCATAGTATTTTAAAATTTTCTATAGTATCTGAAGGTTGTCTCATTTCTTTCATTAGCTTACTTTAGTTATTGGGGTCTGGGATCTTGTTACATTCCTAAATATGTTTCCAGTGTATTCCAGTCTGACTTTTTTTTTTTGGGGGGGTGGGGGTGGACGGGCAAAGGACCTTGAACTTAGGGCCAGGGCTCTGTCCCTGAGCTTCTTTTTTTTTTTTTTTTTTTTTCATGGTTTTATCTTTTTTTTTTTTTTTTTATTGTAAAGATACTATACAGAGGGTTACGGTTACATGAATGAGGTAATGAGTACACTTCCTCTTGAACATTGTTACCCCCTCCATTGTTTTCCCCCTACCATCCCCTCCCTCCCTCCCTTCCCCGAGGTTCTTTTTTTTTTTTTTTGATTGTGATTAAGTGATTACATAATTTCAAAGTCACAAGTTCATTCTAACTTTCCTGGAGCAAATTGTCTATCACAGTCTGTAATATATAACAGTGTTCACATGTTATATACCATATTTGTGATCAGCAGCATGGGGATATTTAGTAGTGGTTCAACCAGATGAGCGGGAGTTCTTTGTTTCTTAAGTCCTGTTAGTTTTGTCGTATCACCTAACATTTTGGATTTAGCATCCACTTATCAGCGAGACCATGTACCGTTTGTCTCTTCATTCTTGGCTTACCTCGCCTGAGCTTCTTTTGCTCAAAGCAAGCAATCTGTCACTCAAGCCACAATACCACTTCCAGCTTTTTTTGAGTAGTTCATTGGAGATAAGAGTCTCATGCAGTTTCCTGCCTGAAGTTGGCTTCCAACTGCTACCCTCAGATCTCAGCCTCCTGGGTAGCTAGGATTACAGGTGTAAACCATTGTACCCGGCCTCATTTTATGCCTTGATATTAATTACTTAGCACTTTTTTACTTTTATTAGTCTTGGCAGACTTCGTTGTTGTTGTTGTTGGTCGTGGGACCTGAACTCTGGGCCTGGGCACTGTCTATCAGCTCTTCAGCTCAAGGCTAGCACTCTACCACTAGGAGCCACAGCACCACTTCCATCCTTTTCTGTTTATGTGGTGCTGAGAAATCAAACTGAGGGCCTCATGCATGCAAGGCAAGCGCTCTACCACTGAGCCACCTTCCCAGCTCCTTGGCAAACATTTATCTTTTCATCAGATTAGCTTGGCCTTGCTTTATTTTCTCTGTTGGCTATTTTCTATTTTATTGTTTTATGCTTTTACTAAACTACAGTATTGATATTTTTTTTTGTCATTCATGGGGCTTGAACTCAGGGTCTGGGCACAGTCCCTGAACTCTTTTGCTCAAGGCTAGCCTTCTGTCACTTTCAACCACAGTGCCACTTCTGGTTTCTTTTTTTTTTTTTTTGGGTCTGGTCGTGGGGCCTGAACTCTGGGCCTGGGCGCTGTCCCTCAGCTCTTCAGCTCAAGGCTAGCGCTCTACCACTTGAGCCACAGCACCATTTCCGCTTTTTTTTTCTTTTTGCTTATGTGGTGCTGAGGAATCGAACCCAGGGCCTCATGCATGCAAGGTAAGCACTCTACCACTGAGCCACCTTCCAGCCCCACCACTTCTGGTTTCTGATTTCTGATGGTTAATTGGAGATGAGAGTTGCATCGGCTTTCCTTCTTGGGCTGGCTTTGAATTGGGATCCTCAGAGCTCAGCTTCCTGAGTAGCTAGTTTGACAGGCGTGAGCCACTGTGCCTGGCTATATTTTCTCTTTGTTGTGGTGGTTTTCTGACTTCTTTATTTAGATAATTCGTTCAGAATTTTTAACTTTTTTTTTCTTTTGCTTATGTGGTGCTGAGGAATCGAACCCAGGGCCTCATGCATGCAAGGCAAGCACTCTACCACTGAGCCACATTCTCAGCCCCTTAACATTTTTTTCTTTCTTTTTTTTGGGGGGGGCGGAGGGGTTCCAGTCGTGGGGCCTGAACTCTGGGCCTGGATACTGTCCCTCAGCTCAAGGCTAGGGCTCTACCACTTGAGCCACAGTGCCACTTCTGGCTTTTTTCTTTTTGCTTACGTGGTGCTGAGGAATAGAATTCAGGGTTCTCATGCATGCAAGGCAAGCGCTCTACCACTGAGCCACCTTCCCAGCCCCCATTTTTTTCTTATTATGTAAGGATGTAACCAAGTAGGCTTGAGGCTGGGATGACCATACATTAAGAATTTCTAAGGTCACAAGGCTTAGACATTGTCTGCTAGTAGTTTCTCCTTCCTCCCCTGAATGTATCCCTATTTGGACAATCAATATTGGATCTCCTTACCCAAGTCCTGATTCAGTTCCAAGTTTAGTTCTAAGTATTTTCTGTTATTTCTTTTAACCTTGGAGTTTTTTTGTTTCTTGTTTTTGTTTTTGTCGATCATGGGGCCTGAACTCTAGGCCTGGGCGCTGTCCCTCAGCTCTTCAGCTCAAGACTAGCATTCTATCACTTGAGCCATAGCACCACTTCCAGCTTTTTCTGCTTATGTGGTGCTGAGGAATCGAACCCAGGGCCTCATGCATGCAAGTACCACTGAGCCACCTTTCCAACCCCTGACCTTGGGGTTCTTACATTCCTAATTTTTATACAGAGGATATTGAATCAATGAGATTTTTCAAATGTTATTACCAGAGTCTTTAACTATTTTTACAGACATAGGCCTAAGATTCTGGAGTCAGATTCACAGACCCGGGACTGAATCCCAGCTCTGCTAGTGTGGGACACGAGGCAGGCACTTTGCTTTTTTTTCAGTTTGGTTTCTTTGTCTGAAAATGGAAGAATAGTAGATGTCATATAGTAACAATATATGGATTAAATAAAATCACATCAGAACCAAGATATTTAGTCAAGGTTGTCTTCTAAAGACAGTTTGACATTTTGGGGGGGGGGGTCAGTCGTGGGGCTTCAACTCTGGGCCTGGGCGCTGTCCTTGATCTCTTTAGTTCAAGGCGAGAACTCTACCACTTGAGCCACAGTACCACTTAGGGACAGTTTGACTTTTAAACATTACGTTTACTTCCATAAACTATACTTTCAAGAATCCTCACTTGCTTAAAAGAAACTTTAGTTGCTCTTATGTTTAATGGTAAAATTTAAAGCTCCCTTTAATTGTCAGACTGGTTAAAGTTGTATGTGTACAGGTAATACTTTCACCATATAATATCTTAGAGGCATATCCTATTTACAACACCGTTTTTTTTTTCTCTCAGGATGTTGAGAATTAAGACAATCATCGAGGTCCTAGAAAGGACATAGTGTGTGTTGCTCCTCACCTCTCAGTGTCTTACAATACTTGAGATGAGGCTGTTCGAGTCTTTACTGTTGACAGGCTTGAAGGAGCTCTAAGGGTTGTTTCAGAATTCTTGGTATGCTTTTCTAGGTAGAAGTGTCTAGATTGTTATTGCACAGAAGGAAAATAAACAATAGCTTCACACGAGTTCTTCACATTAGTGTTTATTTTCCTGTCATAACATTTAAAGCTAGCTACTGAAGAATAAAGTGGCATTCTTTCTGAAAAAGGAGACTGGGTGTTACAGACAGTTAATGAACTCTTATTTAAATGCAGTAGATCTTTGTATGAATACCTTCTGATTTTAACTAGGGTATTGTGGGGGGGGGTGTTGAAGGTCATGTGACTGGTGTGCTGGGCTTTGTTACATTCATTACCTTATGTCCTTTTTACAGTAGATCTTGAGACAAACGTTCTGGTTTTTTTTTTTTTGGGTCAGTCATGGGGCTTGAACTCTGGGCCTGTGCACTGTCCTTAAGCTTCTTGGTGCTCAAGGCTAGTAAGTTACAGCTCCACTTATGCTTTTCCAGTGGTTAATTGTAGATAAGAGTCTCATGGACTCTCCTGCCCGAGATGGCTTTAAATCATGATCCTCAGATCTCAGCCTCCTAAGTAGCTAGTCTTATAGGCAGGACTGACCAGCACCCTGCTCTGGTTTTTGGTTTTTGGTTTGTTTTGGTTTGCACATATTAGGGCTTGAACTCAGGACCTGGGTGCTGCCGTTAGCTTTTTCAACTCAGAGGCCTCTACCATTTGAATCACAGCTCTACTTTCGGCTTTTTGGCAGTTAATTGGAGAGTCTCACCGACTTTCTTTCCTGGACTAGCTTTGAACTGCTATCTTCGGATCTAAGCTTAGGATTACAGGTGTGAGCCACCAGTGCCCGGATCTGGTTGTTTTCTTCTATTTCAGAGGAAAACTGAGGTTCAGAACAGTTACAAGCGCTCTCCCAAGGTTATACGTTTAAGTAAGAGGTGGGTTGGGTTTCAGCCTACGATGTTCTGACTTAAGCCAGAGCCTTCCATCGACTGTGCCGCGTCTCAATTCCTATTCTCTTCCCTTAGCCTCAGTAGAAAGCTTTAAGTATGTGGTGTGGCCCTTGTCAGCTTTTACAGATCACCTCCAAACCAATCCCTGACCCATTACCACTTCACCTGGCACCCATAGCTTCTGTGCAGTCTTCATTGAATCTGCACTTTCTTCCCCTTTTCCCCCTCATAAGCATTGTATTTACTCTGTGTTGTTGGCAGCAGAGGCTGAAAAGGAAATGCAGAAAAAGCATCGGACGGTTTTTCATAACGTAAACCAAATGTTGGTGGCGTGGGTGAGCTCTTGGGAGGAAAGGCTATAAAAATCCCACAAATAAATAAATAACTGGCTCTTTAAATAAACTGGCACCAAAAAAAAAAAAAAACTAACCCTTATTGGATATTGCGTCTGCCTTTGCTCATTCAATGTGAGTTCAATTGGCTCAGCTCATTAGGGTCAGGGATGGGGGTAGGAAGAAGTCAGGGCTGAGCTGCTCCTCCTGTGGGAATGATGGCCGGCTCCAGTACAAAGCAGCATCTTTGTCATCGCTGTTTTGTGTGGACGACACATTCTTAGATACTTCAAAAGGATTGCTGAGAGAAGAGGGTTCAAATGAAGGTCAGCGAGTGTATTTTGAGAACCAAGAACTGAATTACTTTATTAATCTCTACAAATAGGAGCAATTACAACAGCTAGCTGAGAATCCTCCTTCCAAATTTGGTGTAGGGAGCTACCCTCAAGATCCCCTCTGCTACGCCCACTCTCAAAACCAACCAGGGCTAAGCAGTCCCAGTGACAAAATGTGGCCTGCAGACCCCAGGCCTCTGAGTTCCTTGCATCTTTGGCGTGTACAGAGAGAGAGAGGGAGAGGAAGGGAGGACTGCCGGCCCTTGCCTATGTGGAAGTGCCTTTTCCTGAGGAGGCCATCCCAGGCTGACGCTAGAGTTTCATTCTGGAAGATGAGAAGATGAGAACTAAGCAGAAGTGGGACCATGGGTCCTGCCAGCTACAGAGGCTCTGGTTACAGAACTGAGCCATCGCAGAGCCATCAAAGGAAGTGACTTGTGGAGGTCACCTTTGAACATGCTGAGATGGTGGCAGAGGGGACAGGGAGAGCAAACATGGGAGGTGGGTGCTCTTATTAACTGTCCTTCCAAGTAGCATAAAGTCGGGCCACCTAAGACAAACAAAGCCTGAAGATTATCTTTCTGTTTCTGTTCTGAAAGAAATTCCCTTCAGGTTTGCTGCATGCTGCTGGCGCCTGAATTCTAAATGTCAAACCTAAACCTGAGTTGCAAATTCACACTTCTTCAGAGACCCTTGAAAAGTTTCTTTAAATAACAGCAACCTTGAAAATCAAGCTCTGTTTTAAGTGTACACCATACCCCAGGGAAGGGCTCCCAACCCATTGGACCCTATGTAGTTGATAAAATGTGTTTAAAATATTAGCCGGACAGATTGATAGGCTTTTGTGTCTGGGACTAAAGGATATGAATATGTAAAATTGCTCAGAGATCATATAGGAACATGGTCTCGTGCTGCTGGCAGTGGAGTCTGAGAACATGTTTTGTCTGCCCCAAGATCTCTATTTTATTTTGAAATTTGATGTTCTAGAAATCTGTTCACCTGTTGCCATAGATTATTAGATGAAAGTAATTAGTAAGAGCCAAGCTAAAGCTAGAATAAGACCTTAATGATCTGGGACTATATTTACTGGTAATTTTTCAAAAAAAAAAAACATACTGAGAGTTGGGTGCTGGTGGCTCACACCTGTGATCATAGCTTCTCAGGAGGCTAAAACCTGGAGGATCAAGGTTTGAAGCCAGCCCATGAAGAAAAGTCTTCAAGACTCCCATCTTTAGAATAACCAGCAAAATGTCAACTAGAGGTGTGGCTCAAGTGGTAGGAGCTTCACCCGAGTAAGTGCAAAAGAAAAAACCTAGCAAAAAGAAAACCTTCATATTGAGAGTCTGAGAAATGTAATGCAGCAACTTTGTGTTTGCTTTGCATGGGTGAAGCCCCTAGGTTTGATCTCCAGCATCAAAATAAAAAGTAAAGCTTTCAAACTCACTGAAATTAGATGTTTTAAATGCTTTGTTTTTTTTCCCCTTGAACCCTAGTTCTAGCTCCAGCTTGAGATCACAAATGTGTGTGTGTGCGTGTGCACATGTACCAGTCTTGGGACTTGAACCTCAGGGTCTGGGTACTGTCCTTGAGCTTTTTGGGGGGGGGGGGTTGTGGGGCCTGAACTCTGGGCCTGGGCACTGTCCCTCAGCTCTTCAGCTCAAGGCTAGCACTCTACCACTTGAGCCACAGCACCACTCCTGGCTTTTTATTTTCTGCTTATGTGGTGCTGAGGAATCGAACCCAGGGCCTCATGCATGCAAGGCAAGCACTCTACCACTGAGCCACCTTCCCAGCCCCACCTTGAGCTTTTTTTGTTCAAGGCTGTCTCTCTACCACTTGAGCCACAGCTTTCCTTCTGGCCCTTTGGAGTTGGAGATGGGAGTCTCAGCAGTTTTCCTGCCTAGTTAGCTTTGAACTTCAATCCTCAGATCCTACCTAAGAAGGTAGGGTTACAGGTGTGGGCCACTGGTTCCTAGCTACAAGTGCTTTTCTTTATCCACATAGGTTAGTGCCTAATGCTTACATTGTGAATTGAGGGTCATTTGTGTCTAACCTCCACACCTGCTCTTGGAAATACATCTCAATATATCAAAAATTAGGGCCATAGCAACAGCAATACATAGACATGATTGTGGTTCATCATTCCAGAAGCATTGAGAGGATAATACATTCCCTTGTCACAGATAAGTAAACAAACCCAAGTACCACCTCCCTAGGAAATGGCATCACCTGAAGGTTTCAAACTTCTCTGACCTGTAAAGGGCAATTGGCAGGCATCTGGATGGATCTGACTTAAAAGAGTATTAAGGATACTCACGGATTAATCTTGCTTTATTTTGTTGTAAAATATTTATTGTTAAACCATAGATGAAAATCACCTTTGTGTATACAAGCAATGTTACTATTTAGTATAAATCTTTGTTATTTTGTTTGACTACCGTGGTTGTATCTTACTTTTGCAAAACTTTGATGCTCTATATATTAATTGTCTGCCTAATCTATCATCAAAAGTATGGTTACATTATATTTGATGACTGGTTTCATCAAAGTGATTGTGTACCTTGTACTCTTGTTAGACATTTGCATTAGTGATGACTTTGTATGTATCATCTGTGACTTAAGTGTTGTTTATGTACAGACCCAGAATTATTAGCTGCCTGATCATCCTCTGGGTTAAGATGAAAATACTTTTTTGGTTACTGATGAAATCAAACATTTAAACTTATGAGTATTCTTTAATTATTTGTTTTACCCTTTACATTTTTTATTATTATTGTTATAAAATTGTCCTTTTTTTTTTTTTTTTTGGTCAGTCACACGGCTTGAACTCTGGGCCTGGGTACTGTCCCTCAGCTCTTCAGCTCAAGGCTAGTGCTCTGCCACTTGAGCCACAGCACCACTTCCAGTTTTCTGGTGGTTTATTGGAGATTAAGGGTTTTACAGCTTTTCCTGCCCAGGCTGGCCTTGAACCATGATCCTCAGATCTCAGCCTCCTGAGTAGCTAGGATTATAGGCTTGAGCCACCGGTGCCCAGCAAGTGTCCATTTATTTAAACCATAATGTTAATCTTTGTTATGTAAAAGCTTTGTCAAGCAGAGTATGGTAGTATATGCTTATAATCCCGGAAATTGAAGATAGAGACAAGGAGATCTTGAGTTTGAAGAAGCCTTTCTGGACTGGACTACATAGGGAGTCTTTGTCTCAAAAAGAAAAAGAAATCTAGAAGAATGCTCAGCCATCAGTATTAATGTTACTCTGTTGTACTATATACTTTTTCCCCCTACTTTGGTTTTTGTTTCTGGTATTTTCTGACTATTGCAGATATTTCCCCCTCCCCCTTCCCACTTTGATATGTTCCTTTTGGTTTTGTTTCTGGGGTTTTTTTTTTGCTTTGTTTTTTGGTCAGTCATGGGGCTTGACTCTGGGCTTGGGCGCTGTCCCTCAGCTCTTCAGCTCAAGGGGAGCGCTCTACCACAGCACTACTTCCAGTTTTCTAATGGTTTATTGGAGATAAGAGTTCCATGGACTTTCCTGCCCCGGTTGACTTTGAACCACAGTCCTCAGATCTCAGCCTCCTGAGTAGCTAGGATTACAGGTATGAGCCACAAAAAAACACCTCCTGGTGTTTTTTTTTTTTTTTTTGGTCGGTCGTGGGGCTTGAACTCTGGGCCTGGGCGCTGTCCCTCAGCTCTTCAGCTCAAGGCGAGCGCTCTACCACTTGAGCTACAGCACCACTTCTGGTTTTCTGGTGGTTTATTGGAGATAGGAGTCTCACAGTCTCTCCTGCCCGGGCTGGCTTTGAACCGCGATCCTCAGATCTCAGCCTCCTGAGTAGCTAGGATTACAGGCGTGCTCCTGGTGTTTTTTTGACTCAGAAATATACATACCTTCTGGTGTTTTTTTTGACTCAGAAATATATATACTGAGGTATATCCATGTTTATCTTCATGGTTTCTGCTGTTGACATAACTGGGAAGGTTTTCTCTCATTCTAAAATTATGTAAGTTTTCATATGTATGTATTTATTTTCACATTATAATTTTGCTTTTTATATTGAAGTCTTTAATTCAGATGGAATTGAGTTTGGCATGTGGTGTAAAATGCAGTCTAACTCCTCCTCTCCCCCTGCTAGTTTGAAATACTAACTTGAATAAGTACTAAATTTTGGAATACTCTTGATACTTGACAGTTTTTAACTTTGTGTAGTTAGTTACTTGCCAATCCATTTTTCATTCTTTGTATTAAGTTTTTAATTACAGCTGTATAATGTGTGTCGATACCTAATGGGTCATTATTTCTTCACAAAAATTATCTCATATTTTTAGTTGAGTGTGGTAGCATATATTTATAATATCAACACTCAGGAGGCAGAGGCAGGAAGATAAAAAATTTGTCATCAGCCTGGGTTACATAACAAAGTCCTATCTCAAAAGAGGAAAAGAAATTAATAAAATGTAGAATTATCTTGTCAAGTTGATTGAAAAGATACTTCCTTTTATAGAAACATTTTCAGTGAAACAACAAATTCAAAGCCCTAAACGTTTTTGCTTTAGATGGCTTTCTTTCCTCAGAAAACAATTTTTCCTTCCTTCCTTCCTTCCTTCCTTCCTTCCTTCCTTCCTTCCTTCCTTCCTTCCTTCCTTCCTTCCTTCCTTCTTTCCTTCCTTCCCTCCTTCCCTTTCTTCCTTTTCTCTCTCTCTCCCTCCTTCCTTCCCTTACTTTCCTTTCCTTCCTTCTGTTTTTTTTTTTTTTTTTAATAGGATCTTGCCTATATAGTCCAGGCTAGCCTCAAATTCAAGGTTCTCCTGCCTCCACTTACTGAATATTGATATTACAGGAATGTGCCACAATACCTAACCTCATAAAACAATTTTAATATTCTAATATTTTTTAATTTTTTTTTTTTTTACTACTGAGTCTTCAACTGAGGCACTCTATCACTTGGTTTTATTGCTTATGGCTGGTGGTCTACTACTTGAGCCACATCTTTAGCCTGGCTTTTTCCTGATTGATTATAGATGGAGCCTTGGGCTTTTTTGCTCAGACTGGCATGGAATGGTGACCCTTCAGGTTTCAGCCTCCTGGGCAGTTAGGCTTATAGGGATGAACTGCTAGTATTCAGCAAAGATTTTATTCTTACTTGACCTACACATTTACTCCTAGAATTTTGGGATCTTTTTGATTGCAACTTGAAGATTTAATTTTTTTTTCCCTTCTAACTGGTTAAAAATGTAGATTCTGGGCTGGAAATGTGGCTTAGTGGTAGAGTGCTTGCCTAGCATTTATGAAGCCCTGGGTTCAGTTCCTCAGTACACATAAACAGAAAAAAAGACGGAAGTGGTAGTAGAGTGTTAACCTTGAGCAAAAGCAGTTCAGGGACAGTGCCCAGGCTCCGAGTTCAAACCCCAGGGCTGGTAAAAGTAAAAAAACGAATGTAGATTCTTTACTTTTAAAATTGTAATCCTATCTACAGGTGACAGAATAAATAACTACTAAAGAATGTATCTGTATTTTAGTGATAGTTGCAATTACTTGGCCTTCCATATTCATGTTCAGTCTGATCATCGGACATATTTATTCATTATACCTTAAACAGTATAACTTCTGTTTTCTTACAGATTTCAGAGACAGCTGTCTGAACCCTGCCACCCCTACCCTCCTCAGTCAGGAGTTCCTGGAGATAATCGCCCCAGTTACCACCGGCAAATGTCAGAGCCTATTGTCCCTGCAGCTCCCCCACCCCCTCAGGGATTCAAGCAGGAATACCACGACCCTCTCTATGAACATGGGGTCACTGGGATGCCAGGTCCCCCTACGCATGGGTTCCAGTCACCAATGGGAATCAAGCAGGAGCCCCGGGATTACTGCGTTGATTCAGGTGGGCTCAGTCATGTTCTCGTTTCTTTATTCTTACACTCATCCCTCAGCTCAGTACTGACTTCTATCTGCGAGGCTTTGTGGAGTAATGTCAGATTTGCCTCCAGCCAACTGCATATGAACGTTGGTGGATAGCATGGAAAAGTACTGGGGTTCCATCCTCAATTATACCACCAGAAGTGAAAGGAAAAGTGCCCTTCGAGAATAAATGAATTAGTTACAGCAGACATTTATGCATAGCTAAATACAAAATGAAAGAGAGAAGCAGCGCAGATGGAGGTGTAGTAGGCATCCAAATTGGTGTAAAGTACCACTGAATCTGGCCTGAAGAATGCTGGTATTCTATCTCTGGACACAAGGAATGCCATTCCTTTTGTCCTGTGCTGTTCGGTGGCTTTGGTTTTTAATATAACAGACTCCTTAAAACACCGTGTATGATTGAAAGAAAAGAGCCCATGTGTAAGACATAGTTCTCTGCTGGAAATGAGTTTGGTTCTGAGAAAGCACCTCATACTTTCTAGCTGTTACAGGGTGCTGACTATATGGTTGAAAAGCCTTCCTTGTTTACTTCATGGAATTTACAGGTCTTTGCAGCCCCATTGCAGCTGGAGAAGTTCTTGTCTCTTGGAGGTGTAACGTGTAAGCACTTGTTTCGTTAGGGAGATGCCTCTTGCCTAGAAACTTCAGTACTTGAAGTAGGTAAAGCCGTCTCAACTTTCCTCCAACTCATTCACTGCTTCATAATGTCTAGTCGAGGGCCAGGGTCATTAACTAAATAGGACAATTAAGAGAAAGGAGAATTGGATTTTGGCACCTTACACATTTAGAAACTATTTGGCCTTTTTTTGGTTTCTTGTCACCCTTCAGAAATGATAAAAAAAAACTTTTCCTCTCCTTCGTGCTAAAGCAATCTGAGGGTAGCTGGTAGATTTTCAACCTTTTTTTTAAGGTGTTTTTCTTAAGATCATGGGAAAAGTTGGTATAGTATGAACTTGAATGGTTTTTGCAGTTGGAATAGATTAGAATAGAATTTGCTCAGGGCTTTCTCTGAAGTAACATAAATTGCTCTATTCTGGAAAAAACTGGTCATGGGAGGGGTTGAGAAGGTAGGCTGAGGGAGACATACATCTGATGTTTTATGACAGAAAAATTAGATGTGGCTGGTGTCGGTGCCTCACGCCTATAATCCTAGCTACTCAGGAGGCTGAGATCTGAGTATCACAGTTCAAAGCTAGCCCAGGCAGGAAAGTCCATGACATTCTTATCTCCAATTAACTACTAGAAAACTGCTGCTGTGGCTCAAAGCGGTAGAGTGCTTGCCTTGAGCTGAAGAGCGCAGGGACAGCGCCCAGGCCCAGAGTTCAAACCCTACAACTGACCCCCCCCCCCCCCCCCAAAAAAAAAAAAAATTGAAATTGTGCTTGCCAAATCCTGACCTCTGCTGGTTCTTGTCCTGGCTTCAGAATTTCAGATCTTCAAATCCCTTTGATCTGAAAATAGCCCCACCCCTTGGAGCAGAATTGGATATAACCCTCATCTGTAAAAGAATAAGTTGAGAAAGATGTAAAGAAACATCTTCTTCCTCATTCTAACGCTGGGAAGCTAAGGATTTTTGAAAACGAAAAATTTCCCCCTACCATTAGCTTTGTCATGAGATTTGGTGTTCACTGATTAGTAAGATTTGTGAATTATGAGAGTAGGCATCATTTATTTCCTCCCAAGACTCTTGGTAAGGAGTATCTTCTTTTCCAGGTTATAGTATTTCCACATAGCTTATGGGGTGTATCTCTTTCTCAGGACAAAGCCAGAAATGAGAAATGAGAAGGTTTAAGGGCTTTCATACCAAGATGACTGTGTGCTGCTTCAGAAATTATTGATGAGCGTTCACCTGTGTTTCTCTTTCAGAAGTGCCTAACTGCCAGTCATCCTACATGAGAGGGGGCTATTTCTCCAGCAGCCATGAAGGTAAGGAATTTATTTGCTTGAGATTGGTTGATTGGTTGGTTGGTTGATTCTTAATGTTCAAATTTAAAATTACTGTCTGTACACTGAGATTTGAGATTATAGGATGTAGTTTCTTAGCTCATAAATATGGAGCTAACTGATGGTAATTTTAGATGTTTTGCACATAGATTTTTGAGGCATATTCTTAACTACTGTAGGAGCGGTTATCTTTTTTTTTCTTTCTTTCTTTCTTTGCTTTCTTTCCTTTTCTTTCATTGCTAGTACTGGAGCTTGGACTCAGGGCCTCATACTTGGTAGGCAAGCGCTCTACCAATTGTATCATGTCCCCAAACTTTTTGCTTTTTTAGTTTGTTTTTCAGGTAGAGTCTTGCATTTTTGCCCAGTTACCTTGGTTTTCATCCTCATCTTTAATAGCAGTGACTTGAACTTCATGAGTTTTAGGACAATTTGAAGGAAAAAGGAACTCACTTGGTTCCCACATTTCCAAATAATGTCAGCCTACACTAGAATTGGGAATTCGGTCAGTGAGGGTGGTCTGATATGCTTTGAAGGAACACTTGACAAAATAATATTAAAGCTGAGTATAGTAGTACTTATCAGAAATCACAGTTCAAGTCAAGTATGGACTACTTAGTAAAACCTTGTCTAAAGAAGACTAAACAGAGCTGGGTGCTGGTGGCTCATGTCTGTAATTCTAGCTACTCAGGAGGCTAAGATCTGAAGATCGGGATTCAATGCCAGCCTGGACAGGAAAGTCCATGAGACTCTTATCTCTGATAAACCACTAGAAAACTGGAAGTGGCGCTGTGGCTCAAGTAGTAGAGCACTAGCCTTGAGCTGAAGAGCTGAGGGACAGAGCCCAGGCCCAGAGTTCAAGCCCCATGACCGACCAAAAAAAAAAGAAAACTAAACAGTATTTTATTTGTTTATTGGTACTAGACTTAGGGCCCCAAATTTTCTAGAAAGTGCTCTGTCACTTTCACCACACTCCCACCTCTTTGTTTTAAATCATTGTTAACTAAAGTTTTGCCTTAGATTGCCCTCCTACCTATTCTTCCCAGTAGCTGGAACTATAGGCATACATCACCACACCTGACTTGGTTGAGGTGGGGGTTCTCAGTAATTTTTTGCCTGGGATTGACCTAAAACAACCATCCTCCTGATCTTTACCTCTTGAGTGTCTAGAATTACAAGGACATACCACCACACTTGGCCAAAACAAATAATTTTTAAACATGTTTCTAAGTTTTAGCTTGGGGCAGCTCTTCATTGTAATTATTATATAATGAATGGTTTCAACTTTTAAAATGGCAAATAAGTTTTGGGTATTCCATGATGGGAAGTTTTTGAGCTGCCCATGGGTGGAAGGAAGTAGGGAATGGAGCAAGTAGGTTGATGTGACTGTTTGGAGGTATTTTGTGGACAAAATGCTGTATAGGTGGACACAAAAGAAATGTTTGCTAATTGGATAAATTAAAAGTACCTCAAAGGAGAAACATGAGAATGGATATAAGGCAGTTTACCCACATGCCTAAATTAATTACATCTTCATGTTTATTTGTATGTAAAGATGATAGTTTTATATTAAGGCCATTATGTCAGTTCAAGTTCTTATGCCGAGTCCCTTTGAAACCCGCTAATTGAGCAAGTCTCAAAGATAATCTTACTCTAATTAGGAACAAGAGCAGTGGGCAGAGTTGAGTCTGTGATTTCACCTTCGTTAGCACTGACCTAATTGGGGTAAGGGTAATTTAGAACAAATAGATGCATAGTTGTTCTGCAGCATATGATTTCAAGGAAGTAGCCAGAACAGAGCTGGAATCTGTTTCCTAGAGGAACTTGTTTTTAGCAAGTTTTGTTTAGCCTATGAATTTCTTTTATTATGTTCTTACCATAAGCAATACATACTGATTATACAAAATTTAAAAAATGCCGAGAGGCACAGATAAAAATGAAATATCACTGTTCAGAAATAATCCATTCACTTGCTATATAGTTGCTGTAATTGTGTGTGTGTGTGTGTGTGTGTGTGTGTGTGTGTGTGTGTGCGTGCGTGAGAGAGAGATTGAGAGACAGAATGTGTGTGTGTGTGTGTGTGTGTGTGTGTGTGTGTGTGTGTGTGTGTGTTGGCCAGTCCTGGGGCTTGAACTCTGACCTGGGCGCTGTCCCTGAGCAACTTTTTGTTTAATTCTAGCTAGCACTCTACCACTTGAGCCACAGCACTACCTTTGACCTTTTCCGAGTAGTTTATTGGAGATAAGAGTTTCATGGACTCCCTGCCCAGGCTGTCTTTGAACTGCGGCTCTCAGATCTCAGCTTCCTGAATAGCTAGGATTACAGGTGTGAGCCACTGGCACCCAGCTTCTGTGTTTTTTTTTTTTTTCCCCTCCTTATGCATATATAAATGTTTCATATCAATCATTTAAAATTATTTTATAGGCTATTTCTTTTAATAACAAGTCATTCAATTTCCAATATGTTTCACATGTATTTTAAGTCATTTAGTCCTCCCACAAGCCATGTAAAATAGAAATTCCTGTTAGCTATCTAGTATAATTTGAGAACCAGAGATGTTGCTAAGCTTCAGAGATTTGCTAAGCTTCCTATGGCTAGGAAGGTAGAGCCAGAATTTTAAGCTTAGCTCGCAGGACCTGACAGTCCATAGTATCCCTCCCTCCACACTGTACACCGTGTAAGCCATACTATCCAATATTCCTGTGCTTTCCTCCCTAGTGGCTGCACTGCATGGGTATGCATTTAACTGATTACTTCGTAATGAAAATGTAGATATTTCCAGGTGATTAGAAAATTAGAAATAAGCATTTATCTAATTAAATCCTTTTCAGATCCCCTTGAGATTAATTCTCGAAACTAAATTTCCAAAGTTTCTGAGTTAACAGGGTTATGACATTTTTGAAGCATTTACTACTATTTTTCTTTTACTTTGTGAGGAGGGTCCTGGTTTTTTTCACGATGTTTTGTGCATCATCGCAGATATTTAGAATTTGGGATCTCTTAAAAGAATTAACTTGATGAGGATTCAGAGAATAGGGGGCGGATAATTGAGCTGTCAGAGCTGCTAGGAACATTTACTGAATGAATAGCTCCTGTGTGAATGAATGACAATAGCAAATCTGTTAGCTCATTTGACAAAAACAAGCCCTATTGAGGACTAAGATAAAACTTGTGAGATATAAAAGGCCTTAAGAGTTAGGCTAGGGCTTAAAAGTTACCTTTGTAGGCTATGTGGTAAGTTTTGGACTTCTCTTCTAAACACTGTAATCAGGAAGGTGGTTTTTTTTTCATTAGAATAGCTTCCCCAGATAAATATCTTACTTGCTGCCAAATGCATCTGTCCCTAAGTATCTTAGGGCAGTGGAATTCCCCAAGCCTGTGGCATCAGCTTTACCAGTAACCTGTTGGAAGTACAGATTCTCAGGACTCAGTTTAGCCCTATAAAATCGGAACTTCCAAGGTGTAGAGCCCGGTACACTGTTTTTCAAGCCCCGCAGAAGATGTGATGCCACTGTACTGCAGAGATTCTCAACTTTGACTATTCCTTTGAATCACTTAGAGGACATTTGGCTTAAAATCAGGGTCTCAGTGCTCTCACTTGGATTTTTTACTCAAGACTTGAGCTCTACCAATTGAGCCACACTTCCACTTCCAGCTTTTTGCTGGTTGGAGATAAAGAGTCTCAGGGATTTTTCTGCCTGAGCTGGCTTTGAACCATAATCTTTAGATCCATGCCTCCTGAGTAGCAAGGAGTATAGGAGTGAACCATCAGGACCTGTCTTAAAACCTTGCAGTGTCCAGTTTTCACCTGGTGCGACAATCAGACATTCCAGGGTGAGAGGCTCTAAGACTGGAAGCTGCCAGATGATGTTCAAAAGAGGAGTGTCCAGATCTGGACCACTGGCTATGGTAGACGCGGCTGTGAATCTGCGATAGAAACAGCTGTGTGGGGCTCTCTTCCAGGTTCCTGGATGTTTCTACAGAAGCAATTGATGTCTGCAGCAGGCAAACAAGGAGGGAGTGGGAGAGGAGAGCGAGGAAAACGTTTTGCATAATTACAACGTTTAGGAAGGAGCATGCTCTTAGGGAAATATTTTTAGTAAGGCATTGGGTTGCTTACTATACACAGACTCTGATGAGTTTGTGTGTATTTTTCTTCCACACTCTTTCCCTTCCCTTTCCCTGACCGCCCCCTCCCCACCCCCCCGCCCCACACACTGAAGACATTAGCTTGAAAGAGACCAGCATTTTTAATTGCTCTAAATTGCTCTAGCATGGATTTTCTATCCTCGGAGAGCTTGACCACAGACACCCATGAAAACTGTTAGCAAAACAAATGTTTCTGATTGGCATCTGTGATTGCCAAGATAGTCATTCTTGTCTGGTGCTCACCTGGAGTCCTTGCGTAATGTTTTGAATCCTTTATTTCTACTTCACCCCACAAGCAGGTTCTTCCTTCCTGCCGCTCTTATTTGAGTGGGTGATGAGGTGGTTGTGGCCACAACTGAAATAACTGCTGGGTGTGAATTCAACTGACTAAAATTCACTTAAACCAGGAGCATCTTCCAGATGTTTTAGAAGACCACATGTGGTGTGAACTAGAAATCACAATATGCACCCAAACCCTTACTTCGCATAGCAGGCCTTCATTTGATTAGTTTTAAAAACCCAAACTGAGGATTTAATCACAATTCATGAGGCTGTGAATGTTTTATCCTTACCTCAGGCAGAAAAAGCTCAAAAGAGAAAGACGGCAAGTTTGACAGGTGTGTACACTTTGAAGTAGTTTCCTTCCTACTACTTTATCATGGCTGGAATGTCTTATTGAGAATATGAGTTATATCTACTGTTGTTAAAATCAGTTCCTAGCACCAACTTTGAAAACAAATTTATCAGGAGTTACTGAATCCTTTACTTAAGTAAGCATTTGTTGTTTATGCCAATCAGTATTGAGGCTTGAACTTGGTCCCACAGACTTTCTTGCCAGACTGGGGTTTGAACACAATACTCAGGTCTCAGCCTCTTGAGTTGTAGGGTTATAGGTGTGAGTCACTTATACCTGGCAACATTGTTTTGTTTAAAATTTATTTATTTATTTTGTTGGCTGTAGGGCCTGAACTCTGGGCCTGGGTGCTGTCCCTGAGCTCTTCAGCTCAAGGCTGCATGCTCTACCACTTGAGCCACAGCACCAGTTTTCTGGTGGTTAATTGGAGATAAGAGTCTCAGGGCCTTTCCTGCCCAGGCTGGCTTTTGAACTACAATCCTCAGATCTCATCCTCCTGAGTAGCTAGAATTATAGGCGTGAGCCACTGGTGCCTGTCTTGTTTAAATACATATTTTAAAATAGAAATTACAGAATCTCATATATTCAAATGTGTCTGGCAGACTTACTAAACTCAAGGACAGTGTATGATCTTTATCCTCAAGGAATTCAGATTCCATGACAGGATGTGCAATAGAGCTTCTCACATTCCAGTTAATTGCTTAATAGTCCTTATCACAACAGCAATTACTGTGGGTTTTGTTTTTTTTTTAAGCTATCATTTATTGGGCACTCAAGTACCAGGAGCTATTCTTGGCACTGAGTTGTAAAGATACAGCAATTGATCAATGGAACACACCATATAATTAACCCATTAAATTCTGGTGACAATATTATGAGTAGGAATTATTCTCTCCTTAGTCCTCCCTGATGAGGAAACTGGAGTGTAGAGGAATAAAGTTAGTGGCTCATGCCTATAATCCTAGCTACTCAAGTGGCTGAGAGCTGAGGATTACGGTTGGAACAGCCCTTCCCAGGGCTCACTGTGATACTCTTGCAGTTTACCACCAGAAAACTGGAAGTGGCACTGAAGTTCAAAGTGGTAGAGTATGAGCTTCAAGCAAAAAAGCTCAGGGACAGTACCCAGGCACTTAGCATTGACATCAACAAAAATCACAGTTAATTAAGGTCCATCTGGCTACCCTCTTTAACTTCCACACTACATTTGTCTCCTTTCTTTTCCCCTTTATTTTTATTTTTTAATTAATTAATTAATTTTTTTTTTTTGTCGGTTGTGGGGCTTGAACTCTGGGCCTGGGTGCTGTCCCTCAGCTCTTCAGCTCAAGGGTAGCCCTCTATCACTTGAGCTACAGCGCCACTTTCCCCTTTATTGTGTGACTCCTTTAGTGGAGAACAACCAAATCTATATTCTCCTAACTGTAAGGTCCATTCCTGGACGGCGAACAGACCTCGCCCAGTACCTGCGTTACCTAGGCAACTGGGACACCTGGAACAGGTCACATCCGCATCCGCTGAGGTCACATCTTAACCTGATGTGGCCACACCTTTCTCCCACCTGATCCCACTTCCCTTTACCTGGACACACCCTTCCCCACCCCCTACCCTATATAAGGCCTAAACCGCGGCCAGACAGCCCTTTTTCTTTTGCCAGCCGCGTGGAGTGCCAACCTTGCCTGGTCCCAGCAGGTCTACTGAATAAACCTACCCCTTACCTGAATACCACGTGTGTGGTGCAGTTCTTACTCGGCTACCTCTTTTTAAAAACCTAACACTAACTACCTGCTCTTCTAGCACAGTACCTCATCTCAAAAAGTGAATCCAATAATAAACAAATGCCAGTGAAGTAGACTTCCTTTGATAGAGTTGAGTAGCAGAGAAAGATGAGTAATACAAACTTCAAAACAATCTCCATGTCCTCTAGGCAGGGTTGGTTTTCTTCAGGCCTCTTAAAATAATGCTGGTCCTGCTGAGCGTCTAGTAGATCTGGGCTGGTTGTAAAGAAAATCGCAGGATCATATCTTAACTTTTTTACTCAGGGGATTTTTTGATTCACTGGAAATTCTTGTTAGTTTCTAAGGAAACTAACCCCTTCTAGGTGTCAGTACGCAAATAATTTACTCTATAGCCAGGTGAATCGACTGGGTCCCAAGCCCAAGGAGGCCTCATTTATTAGACAGTAGCTTGTCGGGCCTCTTCCTGAAAAGTAATCTGAGAAAGAGCTGTCCATGCAGCTCTCATCCTCTGAGACAGGCTGGGCTGCGTGGAGCTTGGGATCCTATCCAGAAGGTCTGTTGTCCGCTTTGGTTTGCACACCAGTCAGGGCCTGGGCACTGTCCTTAAGCTTCTTTTATTCAAGGCTAGCACTCTATACCATTTGAGTCACATCTTTACTTCCAGCTCTTTTGGTAGTTAATTGGAGATAAGCATTTCATGGACTTTCCTGCCTTTGGGCTGGCTCTGAGCTGTGATTCTCAGATTTCAGCCTCTTGAGCAGCTAGGATTACAAGCATGACTGACTCAGGCAGGTAGTGTTCTTTACCTTCCATGCTCTTTTATAATCAAAGGAGGTATGTAGGTGACCTGGACAAGTTTGTAGAGAAGGTTGAAATCAAAGAAAATGGTAGATTATGTGCAGATCAAATAAATCATCCATCTAGGTCAACTGAAATAGACAAGATGTCTTTTCAGATGTAAGGCTTAGTCACAACCACACTGACTTACGCAGACGGCATAAGCAAGCTGTGAAGGAACCTACGGGTGATTCAGTGCTTCCTGCAGCTCTGGCTCTGATAGCAGGAATTGATGTTATCCTAAGCAAAACACGGTGATTGTATCAGAACCTGATGTCCAAGTCCTTTGGAAGTCCCTGAAAATACTGCTGTAGGTCTTAGAACTTGAAATGATGGAATTCTGCTTCAGCCTTGCAGTCCATAGTTTTACAGCAATACAGAGGATCTGGTCAGCATTGTGATCTTTCTCTTTAAACTCCTTCAGGTTTTTCATATGAAAAAGATCCCCGGTTATACTTCGATGACACCTGTGTGGTACCTGAGAGACTGGAAGGTAAGATGTTCATCCAAGGTTTGATACTCAGTGATGTCAGAACTCCACTGTCTCACCAAGCTAAATTACACAGCAGTAACACCTCCTTCTTCCCTCCCCAACTCTAGACTAAGTTATTGGACATGTCTTCGTTTCCAAACAGGCAAAGTCAAGCAGGAGCCTACTCTGTATCGGGAGGGCCCCCCATATCAGCGACGGGGCTCCCTCCAGCTGTGGCAGTTCCTCGTCACCCTTCTTGATGATCCAGCCAATGCCCACTTCATTGCCTGGACGGGTCGAGGCATGGAGTTCAAGCTGATAGAACCAGAGGAGGTAGGCAGAGGAAGCTGAACTCTGTGGATTTTTGATTTGTCTATGTGGTTTGTTGTTAGATGTTTATGTTGTAAGCCTTTGTCCTATATTAAATACATGCTTCCTTGTCACTCTCATTCTGGCCTGGCCAATAGAATAATTTTTAATATAAGGACTGACAGAGGGCTTCACTATAGAACACATTAAAAAGTAGGGCTGGGGAAAGGGTAGCTCAGTGGTAGAGCACGTGCTGATACCATGTGCAAAAAGCATCTGATCTCTAACACCAAAAGAAAGATAAAGAAAGGAGGGAAAATAGGAATAAAGGGCAAGCCACTAAAAAAATAAGTTTGGTCTGATGAAAGTGGGTAGTGAGAGACCATGCAGACTTACATCTGAATACTGTTCTCCTCTTGGGAAGTCTTTTTCAAGTATTCATTGACACGAAAGGAACACATTGGTGTGACATTTTGATAATGCAACTACTCTTCTGCTACTTCACATGGCTCTGACCAAGAGAAATAAAACAATTAAAGTTAGTTAATCTTGCTGGGCTCAGGTGGCTCATACTTGTAATCCTAGCCACTTAGGAGGCTGAGATCTGAGGCTCACAGTTCAAAACCAGTCTGGGCAGAAAAATGCATGAGACTCTTATCTCCAATTTACCACTAGAAATCCAAAAGTGGTGCTGTGGGTCAAAGTGGTAGAGCACTAGCTTTCAGCAAAAAACAGCTCAGGGACAGTGCCTAGGCCATGAGTTCAAAAGCCGCATGGCCGACCAAAAAAAAAAAGTTAATCTTAAGAACTTAATATTCGTTGAAGCATCTTATGTACCATCAGTATTTGAAGAAGTGATAGAAACTCCATTATTCTGTTGATAGGAAAATAAATATTGTTACTGTTTTTTTGTGCTCAAAACTATTGACAGACCCAGGATAGAATCAGTGTCATTTCTTCACCTGAAAAGACATAACAAAGAATATTTTTCCTGAAAATAAAGTTATGCTTTCAGTATAACATATTTCAAAAAAGAATGCTTCTAGTTTCTATTTGGTTGAGACTATATAAAAATATCTACAAGGGAGTAGTAGCTAGGATCCGTTTGGTCAACACTATAAAAAAAAATCCACAAGTGAGTAGCTAGGAGGCTGAGATCTGAGGATCATGGTTCTAAGTCATCCTGGGCAGACAAATTCAGCTAACCAGTACAAAACCAGACGTGGAAGTGTGGCTCAAGTGGTAGAGTGCCTTTAGTAAAAAAGCCAAGAGAGAGAACATGATGCTCAAGCCCTAATATCATCACAAAGGGAAAAAAAAGTTCTATAAGAGGAAAAGAAATAACTGTTTCCCCAAATTGACATATACTTCTTTCAGAAGCCTGTACTTAGGCATGTGTGTGCTAAACTAACAGATCAAAAGATACCCAAATACCTTGGGATTGAGTGTGTGTAATTGAAATGGAAACTGTGCTCTTAGAAAGCATTGGAGCACAGGCGGCAATTTTAGATGTTCATTTACCTCCAGGGATCACCACAGGGCTGTGTCAGCAGCAGGGGTAACAGCAGGAGGTAACAGTTGGGTACTTGCTTTGAAAGAAGGAGGAAATGTTCTGAGAGTGGAAAGGAGAAAGTATAGATTGGAAACCTGTGAAGAATCTTGTAATGGTAGGAGGATAAGGCAGACAGACTATTAAAAATGATAAAAAAAAAAAAAAACAAAGGAAGATTGTATGAATGATTTTCCCAGTCAGGTAAATGGATCCATGGCAACATCAAGTACTATAGGCAACCTCTAATTAAGCTCAGTTCACCTTCAAAGCCAGTGTTTGGTGCCACTGTTTTCCTAAGGTTTTCTTTCTGGCTAAGTTGTATAGATGAGAAGCCTTGTCTTCAGCTTCTAGCCCCACTGGAGAGCTGCCCACCCCATGTAGGTCCATTCTTCACCTCTCTGCTTTCCTAATCATGTAGCCTGGTTTATGTGAGGCTGGAAGAAAGCATGTCGCCTCAACTCCGTGAGGCTTTTTTGAAAGTAAGTCCTTCGTGTGGGTAGCCCTTATTGATTTATCTTGTTTCACAAACTGGAGCTTTTATTACTTTATTGCCACTGCCTCGGGCCTGAGCACAGGCTGTCCAGCTGCAGGTAAACCTGGTTATGACCCTTTGTAAGACTGTTATTGAATCTTCTGCTGTCCTATGAGTGGTAAAGAAAATGATGAACAGATGGCAGAGGGCCCCTATTTCCTTACTTTAATAAAGGAACTAATATTAACCCAGAATGCTCATAAATGCCAAGCAGTCAAGTCACGTGTATGAGGCCAGCGATGGCCTTGAGCCTCTCCATGTTTACGGGCAAGTGTTACTTTTCACCCTACTTTGAGGTCCCTAAAACTGCTAGGCTCCTCTTGTTCTGCTTTGTTAAACCAGAGCTGCTGGGTTTCTTGTGTGTGCTTCTGCCTCAGGACCCATAACATTTGTTCACATCTCCCCCTCCGCTCCTTGTGTAACTGTGAAGGCCCTGTTCTTGTGAATGTCAGGAAGATGCCAACTCCTGGAAAAAGCTGTAAGAAGTTGTCATGGGGGGGAGCTTGAAGGGTGAAGCGGAGGAGGAAGCTGTTGGGGACGTAATTGTAGGCAGCTGTGTGGCTGAGTAGTGCACTCTGGGTAATTATCCATAATATCCATTACACTGTGCATGGAAATTGTGGTTTTAGAACTGCGTTTTGGCAGGCCCCCTAATCAAATGTCTTTTGATAGTCATCCAGCTTAGCACCCTCTCAATTATGACTGACTCGGCTTTAATCTGGAGCCATTTTAACTGTGAATCTGCATTAATGAATATTTTGGGGGTAGGGTTGTTTGTTGAACATGTGGCAGATCATTGATGCCATGGGAGGTTTTCAAGGATGGGCTGCTAGAGAGAGCTGATCCTTGGGCTGTGGCTGCTCTCTGTTTAAAAGGGAGGAGGAAATAGGTGGATTTTTTTGGGTTAACTCCTTCAGCTTTAGTCTCCAAGATGTGTGCTCTCTGAGTAACGAATGGGCGAATTGAAAGAGGAGCTGGCAGTTTTTTCTACCCTGCTCCGCACAGCACTGAAGAGGGGCAGCTCTAGTCTCCAGCTGCTCTGGAGCTGTGCCGCATCCTGCATTACTATAGAGGGAGCCGCTTGGTGAGGACTTACTAAATCACAGGGCTCAGACCCTGGAGGATGAGTCAGTAACTATGGCTACCAGAGCTGCTTTGAAATCTGTGCATATACAAACCTCGCCAGTAAACCATTGCATATGCAAATGACAGCAAAGAGGTCATCCTTGAAAGTTAAAGAATATTCAAAATTGTTTTCCCACCACTCACTAAAATGATGAGAATGTTTTTTTTTTTGGGGGGGTGATTCTGTCTTGTGATTTGTGGTGGGCGTGGGCAGTAGTTAAAGATTAGTTTGGGGGGAGATCATTTCTCTTGAACAGTGCAGAATTAAGTTAGAGTTAGTGATTTAGCAGATTTCCTTTTTTACTACAATTTCCTCTAGTTTAAAATATTTCTCCAGGCTGTGGCTTGGTGGTAGAGTGCTTGCCTAGCATGCATGAAGCCCTGGGTTCAATTCCTCAAGTACCACATAAATAGGAAAAGCTGGAAGTGGCACTGTGGGTCAGTGATAGAGTGCTAGCCTTGCACAAAAAGAAGTTTAGGGACAGTGCACAGGCCCTAAGTTCAAGCCCCATGACTTGCTCCCCCCAAAAAAAGAAAGTTTCTCTTACAAGATATATTTTTTGGTTCATTTTGTTTTGGGGGGCAGTTGAATAGTTGCAATATGAAGAAAAAGAAGACTTAGAAGCAGGCATGTGCCAGATGGGGATGGAGCAAACAAATAGAAACAGAACTTTCCCTGGGTTTTTTGCAAGACAGAGTAGCCTCTGGGGTATACTGGATTCTTCCAATATTTAGGACAGATGGGTCCTTATCAGATCATCTCTGGTATTATTAAAGAGTAGTTTAGCATTCTGAATTTAGAAAATATTTTTTATTCTGCCCACGTATTTTAAGGGAAAACTTCATGAAATGTTATTTTCTCTTTCTTATTCTATGTTTAACTTTTAGCTTAAAAAAAAATCAAGATAGAGACAGGAGGGAAAAACTAGGAGAGAGTGAGGGAAAGGGTGACATTGTCCAAAAAGAAATGTACTCTTGGCAGGTGTTGTAATCCTAACTACTCAGGAGGTTGAGATCTGAGGATTGTGGCTCAAAGCCAGCCCAGGCAAGCAAGTCCATAAAACCCTTATCCACAGTAAATTACAAAAAGGGCCAGAAGTAGAGCTGTGGCTCAAGTGATCGAGCACTCACCTTGAGCATATAAAAACTCAGGGATAGCACCCATATCCAGAGTTCAAGCCCCAGGAATGGCAAAACAAAAACAAAAAAAAACCCACAAACAAAACAAACCCGAAACCCAAAAACAGAAATTCACTCTTTAGCTGACTTATGTAACTATAGCCCCTCTGTACATCGCCTTTCTAATAACAGTAAACAAATTTTTTTTAAAAAATCAAGGGCGTTGAGTGTTGTGATACACACCTGCATATAATTACAATAATTGGGGCACTGCGGCAGGGGCATTGTAAGTTTGAGGCCAGCCAGGATTATATAGTGAGATCTTGTCTCCAAAACAAAAAGGTTTTGGAAAAGTCCAAAAATGTTCAGAATATGAGTCAGTTTGCAGACATTTAAAGACAGAAAACCCACATTTCCAGGGTTGTTATTCTGCTTCCTTGTAGACACCTTCATAAGTAGGATTTTGACAATTGAGATGCTTGAGAACAAATTTTTTGGCTACCCCGATAATAGGGTAGAGTCTATGAGAAAGGTTCCTTGTTGTATGGCTGTAAGGCTTCTTTGCCCAAAGCTCCAATTATATCTCCCCATCACTACCTTGCGTGGACTGAGTTGGATATAATGTACTTCAGAACTGTATGGGAAGCCCTGTTAATTTTTCATTAAGTGGATAATGGTGCTATGTGCTTTAAGGTCCATTCTACAAATCTGCTGGGAGCAGGGGATTTGGATGGCAGTAGGCTGAAATGATCTGATTGCCCCTTAGTCTATGAGCTGCAATAAGTAAACATCTCCCAGCCCCTCTACAATCTTATTAGAATTGAACTTTTGCTCCGCTGGCCCATTAGCAACTCACTAGTGTGTTTCTAATGTTTCAGGAATGACCGTTCTAATTATTCCTTATTGACTGCTACAGAAACCATAGCACTTAATGGCAACATGTTAATGGTCCATGAGTATTGGTCAATAATTCATATATGGAGAAATAGTTGGGAGCCCAAGTCCTCTGGGATAGTAGCCAAGCCCTCTACTATCGTAAAGTACTTGGGTTCTTCTACCCTCCTGTTATATATACCTCCTAACATGTGACTGAATCATCACCTTTGTTCAGTGTTGGGTCTTGAGGGAATTAAATGTTTCCCTTCCAGATAAGAGAAATGGATCATTGGCCAAAAGTAGTCCGAATACAACATTTGGCATTCCTGGGATGGAGAGAAACTGCAGGCCTAGGGAATGTGTTTCTATTATTCTTAGCTTCCTTGTCTCTTCAGGTTGCTCGACGTTGGGGTATCCAGAAAAATAGGCCAGCCATGAACTATGACAAGCTGAGCCGTTCTCTACGCTACTACTATGAAAAGGGCATCATGCAGAAGGTAAGTATGTATGAGAGACCAAAAAAAAAAGTCCAAGGCTTCTGAAACAAGACCCTTTATAATAGGAGAAAATATTAGCCTTATAAGCAATTCTGTGGTCAGAAGAAAGCTGGAAAAACAGGACAAGAATGAAATAAAATAGTAAGAACACGTTTTAATGTTCTTGGATGCAAACCAGAAGTTGCATGTGGAAGAAACACTAGGAAAACTGACCTCTTCTGTTTTACCTAAACTGTATCTAGTTACAAAAATATCCAAACCTGTATCTATAAAGGAGCCCAGGAAGGAATCAAGTTGAACGTTCTACTCCTTCAAGAATTTGGTTGAAGAAGTATTTAGTTGTTATGACACCTGAATGTATGTATACGTCAGTCAAGGCTCAAAAGAGTTCGGAGGAGTGCTGGAGGCTGTTTAGTATGCACACAAACAACTGTTAGGAGCAACGCAAAGTGGCACACTCTTATAATCCCAGGTACTCAGAAGGCTAAGGCAAGAGGGGCTGGGAAAGTGGCTCAGTGGTAGAGCGCTTGCCTTGCATGCATGAAGCCCTGGGTTTGATTCCTCAGCACCACATAAGCAAAAAGAAAAAAAGCCGGAAGTGGTGCTGTGGCTCAAGTGGTAGAGCAGTAGCCTTGAGCTGAAGAGCTGAGGGACAGCGCCCAGGCCCAGGGTTCAGGCCCCACGACCAGACCCAAAAAACAAAAACAAAAAAGAAGGCTGAGGCAAGAGAATGGTGAACAGCCTGGGTAACAGTGAGATCTCATCTAAAATGAACAGATTAGAAGAATAAGAAAATCTTATTTCTCGTTCCAGTTTACACAAACTAGAACTCAAAACACTCAGACTTATAAAATGACAGTCATGATCATCCAGTAGCAGGTTGCTGTTTTAAAAATAGAGAATAAAGCATATTTTGAGAGTGCCAATTAAAAAAATGTACATACTGCGCTGGGTATTGCTGGCTCACACCTGTGATTTTAGATTCTCAGCAGGCTGAGATCTGAGGATTGAGGTATAAACAGTCAAATCCAGGAGCCTCTTATCTCCATTAACCAGCCAAAAGCTGGAAGAGGAGGTGTGGCTCAAGTGGTAGAGTGCTATGCTAGTCTTGAGAAGAAAAGCCAAATTATAGCTCCCCAAATGTTATCTAGCATGGTACAGGTTGAGTATCCCTTCGTTACTTTAAAGTTTTTTGTAATGTTTGTATATACTTTGCCAGTTAGTTGGTACAACCATCACCATAATAAATTTTAGAACCTGGCTTAGCCTTCAAAGAAACGCACACCCATTAGCATCACTTCCCATTCTTCCACCCCCGAACCCACCTCACCTCTCCATAGCCCTTCCTATATTAATGTCAGTGGGTCAAATCCTAAATCCAGAAAAGAGTTATTATTCTTCTGTTAGTCCAGCTCCAGATCCAGCATGAGAAAATGTAACGCAGACACAATAACTTGAAGCTGAGAGTTATGAGTTGTCCTAGGCGTCCAAAGGAAATAGAACAGAAATTAATTCTGAGACTGATGCGGTTAAAGAATACAGGTGGAGCCAGCAGTGTGGCTGTTCTATCCTTTGGGGAAAGTCACTCAACCTCCCAAATCCTCTGCAGGAAAAATGTGGGACTTACAAGATAATATATTGGTAAATGTTCCGGAAATGATACCATGGAAGATAGTCGTTTTATGAATTCTGTGACCTATGACTGAAAGAGAACTAATTAAAAAGCAAACGATGGCCAGTTTGGTATGGGAAGAGTAATATCATACCTTAACTTTTTGGATGGAAAGCTTGAGAGTGCGTTCTTAGTATATTATATATTGTTCCTGTGCCCTCCTGCTCACTCTACTACATGAAATGATTTGGGGGTGGGGGGGTTGAAAAGCTAAGTGAAGATGATTAATTATGTACATCTGCTGCCCATGAGACCAGCTTTTTGGTTTGGACACTTGTCCAATTTTGTAAACACAATCTCTGATTCCTGACATTTGAGTACCTAGGAATTTTGGTGCAGACATTATATTATGGAGACGCAACACAGAAAGTGTCATCATAACATTAAGTGAAAAAAGTCACCTAAAATCTATATAAGCTGAGTCTGTGGGCTCATGACTCTCTAACTGAGGCTAGAGGATCATGAGTTCAAGGCCAAACTGGGCTACATAGGGAGACCTTGTCTTAAACATTCCCTCCCCTAAACAAAAGACCTATTGGAAAGAGAAGGAGGGAACAATTTCAGGACAATTTCATTGCTATTTCTACAAACAGCCATTGTAGCAACAGATGTGGGAAGCAAGGCCTTTTCTTCCCTCAAAGGAACTTTTAGAATGATGAAAGGACAGGTTTAAACTCAAAAATTTAAAATTTTTAGCCTGAAATTATATTTTTTCAGGTATTGTAGCTGCTTTTCCTTCTGCATTACTTGATAGAAGCTGGTGATCAGTTGATTTACAGGGTTTACACACACACACACACACACACACACAGAGTGTGTCATATAGCTTGTCAGCTACACGACTAGGCCTTTGAATGATCAAACCTTGATTATATGTTGCAATGCATAAAATTCATCTAGAGACAGTTATTTAGATCCTTCAGTGTAGCTAACAGATCCATGTAATGAATAATTCAAAACTGTGAGTACATCCAAAAGCAATTCTGCTATAATGTTGAAACATAAAAATCTCCCACACAAAACTGGCGCTCTACCACTTGAACAATACCTACGATTCTAGCTTTTTGCTGGTTAATTGGAGATAAGAGTCTCATAGACTTTTCTGCCTAGGCTGCTTTGAAACTAGATAACTCAGATCTCGGCCTTCTGAGAAGTTAGAATTACAGGCATGAACCAGTAATGAGAATTTTAAGTCGCCATCTTCTCAGGGAGCCAAGAACCAATTGCGCTCATTAGCAGCTGATTAGCCAAATCATTCAGATTTACTTTGAGAAATCTTGAAGACCTATTACCTATCAAGTGTTTTGTTGACACCATAGCTCAGCAGTTAAAAAGACAGTATTTGAATTTCAAATTCACACCAGATAGGCTCTTTCAGGAGAAAACTCTCACTTTTGGTCCTACACTGACAGATTAAAAAGCCTGGATACGCTGAATCTGGTTGTGCGGGGTTCTAGCATCTGAGGAGTGAAAGATGGGCTGCAGAATCCACATTACACTTTCCATTGTGTCTTAAGCTTACAGTCTTTAAAGGATGAATGTGTTATTTTATAGGGCTAGAAATTTGATTAAGACAGGTTGTTGTGAGAGGAATTTTCTTCCATTGATCTTCGTGCTCTGTTCCAGCAGCTCATTGTAAGGTGCTTTTCTCACACAGGTGGCTGGCGAACGATACGTCTACAAATTTGTCTGTGACCCAGATGCCCTTTTCTCCATGGCCTTCCCGGACAACCAGCGTCCATTCCTGAAGGCGGAGTCCGAGTGCCCCCTTAACGAAGAGGACACTCTGCCACTGACCCACTTTGAAGACAACCCTGCTTACCTCCTGGACATGGATCGCTGTAACAGCCTCCCCTATGCTGAAGGCTTCGCTTACTAAATTTCTTGAGTGGCTGAGCGGCCAAACCCTAGAGCTAGCAGTTCCCATTCAGGCAAAATGAGGGCAGTGGTTTTGTTTGTGTTCTTGGCTGTTCCTAAAGCTTGCCCTTTGAGTATTATTTGGAGAACCTAAGCCGTCTCTGGGTTGACACCCTTAAAAGACCGATACCTTGGCTGGAGAGTGGAACGGGAGGGGGAGACAGCCACCAAAAAAAAGGCTGGTACCTCGACTCTCTGATTCTGACTAGATTTCTGGAAAGAGATGGAAATGGAGCCTCCTTACCACCATGGACAATATATGCAAAGCAATACCTTGTTAAGGTTAGTACCTACAAAACAGGACTGTGTGTGAGACAATCTGCGTTGATCATGGACTACTAAATGACTTGACATGGAAGGGCTCTATGACTTGCACAATTTTTTGAAAAAGAAAACATAAGCTCATATAAAAGTAGGTAACTGTGTCAGGGAGGCTCAGATCATTAAGACTTGAAATTACACAAGTTGTTCGAGCTCAGGCTGAAATGCTTCCCCCTTGGTTGAGCAAAGTGGTGGGGATAGGGGGCGGGAAGGGGAGGCAATAAGTCAAAACAGCTGTTACCCACTTGTTCTCAAACCTCGGGAACCTTCTAGCCATGTGGTCATCAAGTAGAGGGAGCCTCCCTCTCTTCCCAGTCACGTGGCTAAACGCGAATGACTTTCATTTTAGAAGGGCGATCAATACTTTTGACAGTATTTTGTTTTGCTTTGAGTCAAGGGGACTGTTTTGTTTTGGTGGTTGTTTTGGAAAAACAGTTTATAAACTGATTTTTGTAGTTTTGGTATTTAAAGGAAAAAAAAAAAACCACAAAAAAAAAAATCCAACCTTTTGGTAACTGCACTGTGTCCCTTAAGCAGGGCAGTGACAACCTATGAAGACTGCAGCTTGAGAGGCTTTGCTGGGCCTCCCTGTACCTACATAAAAACCTGCTTTTGTTGCCTGCTTTTGTGCTTTCTGTAACAGACAACCTGATGGAGCATTTGCACCTGAGTTGTACAATTTCTGACGTGTACAGGGCAACCTGGACCCAAGCTTGTATACAGTTCTCCGTGTTCGCTCACGCCCTCTCTGGGAAGCAGATGTACATACTACATGCCCTGTCCATTTGAAACCTGATCACCTAGTTGTAAACCCGAGAGTTCTTCTCAAGGATTCTCACCTCATGACTAGTGACCTTTCTGTTTTTCCCTTATGTTTGATTTTTTTCTTTTAAATCTTAGAATTGAAACCATGCATCACAGTGCTGCTGTCGGGTTTGAGATTTATGTGTAGCACTGACAAGTAAAACATCCCTAATGTTCTGATTTTCTCCCATACCTACACACCTTTTCTTTAAAAAAAATTTTTTTTTGATTGCTGTATTATATTGGGAAAGTTGTAAGCTACAGCTCTGTGAAAGGTGAGCTTGGAGTAGAGGAAAAGTCACTGGGACACAGTAGCACCTTGCTGACTTGTGGCTGGTATTGTGCCCCTGTTACACTGCTGCTCCTCATGCCCAATGCCAGTGTGAGACGCGCTTTGAATTGCTTTTCTATTAATGGAGCTCTCCACAGTCCCTCGTATGACCAACAGCACATTTGTGACAATGTTCTTCGGGACGAGGGGGGGTGCATTTGATAGCTATGAAAACACGAGATTTCCTCTTTTGGAAGCTAATTAGCCCAAAAAAGGTATCAAACCTAAAGCTTGGGTCTTAATTAGCATTGTGTACTCTAATCAAAGGACTCTTTCTAAACCATATTTATAGCTTTCTAATCTACATATAGACTATACATAGATACATATTTTACCCCCAGCCGGCTAGAGATTTATTTGTTGTAAATGCTGTATAGATTTGGTTTGGTTTGGTTTTTTTTTTTTTTCCTTTCTTTACTTACTCTGGTTTGGGACTTTATTCTTTTTACCAAGTATGAAAATACCTTTCTGTCGCTGAGCTGCCCCTCCCCTGCTGAAACCACGTGGCCTGTGCTGTCACCGGCCCTAGGATGGCAGTTGTCACCCTTGCATTCCCATGGGTCTCATCCACCTCCCAGATGGTAGTTTTTGTTGTTGTTGTTGTTTTCCCAGGGTTTCCAGGGGGATTGTTTTTTTGTTTGCTTCTTTTCCAGAGTGTGGAAAGTTACAGTGCAGAAAGGCTTTAAACCTGCCAGTTGATCTGAAATACTTTCCTCTGCGCAGGGCTGTGTGCATCCTGACAAGCTGCGTTATATTCTGTACTGTGTACAATAAAGATATTTGCTTTTCGTTTACCAAGTGCCTAAATCCTGTCTCTTTCTTGCCCTCAGTGATCTAGCTATGCAGCCTTACCAATGAATGGTGGAGTTGGAAGTAAGTAAAGGCTATGATACCTGGAAATTTTACCCAGAACTTTGGTCCAGGAAGATGGGGAGGTGGAGAGCCTTTTTCTGTCCCTAGTCATTCATCTGACCCTACATAGTTACTAACTCTTAGTAACTATTTCTTTTAGGCATAGCTTGTTTTGATTTTTAGTTGTCTGAAAAAATTAATTACAGGACTTATGAGTTCTAGAATTATTCTAGCTCAGCCCCTTAGAAGGATACTTGGAAAACCAGTAAAAACAAAGACTATACTATAGTTTTCCAACAACAGGTCTGGCTTTTTGACAGTAAAATTTTGTTTTACTAATGGTTGAGTCCTAAAAACCAAGCAAAATCCTTAGCTTCAGGTGTGGCTGGCTGTACCTATTTTCTGAGTGTCATTCTCCTGACTGTGTCACTTGGGCAATTTGTGGAAGGAAACAGAAGTTTGCAGAGTTGTGTGCGTTACTATGCCGTTTAGTATTCTTATTTCATCCTTCGGCACCTTTAATTTGGCTTTTTCAAGACTCCTATTACAGTAGAAAAGTAAAGCAGATCCTTATAAAAGCCTAGAACAGAAGGCTTTCTGTAAGCTATCTCCTATCTTTCTTTTACTGTTTTACAAGCCTTTAAGTGTAAAAACATCCCAGACTGAATTGGTGCACAGCCACTTGAATTGGAGCTTGTGGGGAATGAATGTCTGTCACATAAACCCCATTAGCTTCAACAGATTAAGAAAAGATGCTTGGGGAGAAAGGGCTAGGGGGTGCAGGACAAAGGGGCTCTCCTCTTAGCTTCCCTAGGATAAGGTTTTGACAGTCAGCTCCCCATTATTCATGGGCTCATTATCCAGCCTGGGCCCAGTCCCAGATCGTTAACCTAATGCTGGAGGTCACCAAACTGCTGCCCTGCTAGTGCTGGGCGCTAGGGGAAGGAAGCCAACAAATGTGAAGTTTATTCTTCATCAGGGTCTCCTTTCATAAGCCAAGCCAAGGGGACAATGCTTATTCAGTTGTTAGATAACAAAGAGGTAGTGTGAGGGCAAAAGAATGTGGTTTTGAAAGCCAAGAGTATGTGCAGAATCTAAATTCTAATGCAGCCTGGCCAAACATAAACTCATGTGGAAGAAAGACACTCATGCACTCAGACGGTTGGAAACCTTGGAGAGATAGTCCATGGCCCACCTGCAAGTGGCAGGTGGTCAATGTGTGGCCTCTCAAATCCAAGCAAAAAAGGAAGAAGTCTAGCACAATCACTGGTTTTAATGCAAACAAACTCACAAGTACTAGTTTTCTTCAATATAAGTATATTGTACTTTAAATCTATGGTAGAAACCAGCGTGGCTCAGAGGAAATTGTGTGTGTGTGTCTATGCATGCTCACATGCTCGTGACCACACACACCTGCCAGTACTTGGGCTTGAACTTGGCCTAGGCACAGTCCCTTAGTTTTTTTCACTCAAGGCTGGGGTTCTTACTTCTTGAGCTACATCTTCACTTTTTATGTCTTTTTGCTGGTTAATTAGATATAATACTCTCAAACACGTTTGTACCAGGGCTGGCTTCCTTAGGTATCAGCCTTCTGAATAGCTAAGATTACAAGTGTTAGCCCCCAACCCCTAGCTGACTTTTGATCACAGCTCATATCCTGTCCAACAGGGGCCCCTTGAGTGGGCATCCCTTCCTTAGCTCTTTCAATTTAAGAGCTGGCTCTACATACCCTGGCCTTGGTTTATCAGCCTTGGCAGTGAACCTCAGCACTTTACCGAGCACTTTACTTTTAATCTCCATTATCTTTTTTGGCAGGCTTTCTTAAATGGTACAATTGGTTGAAATTGAATCTGAAAATATTCATGACCATTGGCCATTACTTTCTTTGAATGGGACATCAGAACTCTGGTGCCATCTTGCTGATTGCCTGGATTTAACCACACAGTCTGAGGGCCTCCTGACACAGTGAAGCCCCCATGAGGTTCCACCTCCCATGACCCATAGTAAGAGATAAGGAGAAAAGACTCCAAAGACTTGAGGTGTGTGTGGGATGGGGGGGGGGGGCACAGTTTGACCAGTTTATAATCCTCATGGGCCCTGGTGGCTCATACTCATAATCCTAGCTAACTCAGGAGGCTGAGATCTGAAAATTGCAATTTGAAGCTAATTGGGGCAGGGAAGTCCATGAGATTTTTTTCGATTAACCAGCAAAAACCAGAAATTGAGGTGTGGCTCAAGTGGTAGAGGACCATTGATAAGCGATAAATCTAGGAATAGTGCCCCAATAACCAACCCACCCACACAAGCAAGAATATCCTCACTACCTTTAAGCAAGCTCTGAAGACAGCTCTATCCCACGTACAAGACATAAGTTTATTTACTTTCTATACATACACTGAGCACCTAGTAGATGCCAAACACTGCTAGAGGCCCTGTAAAAAGCATTTGGGAATTAAAGATCTATTCCAAACATCATGATACATGCGAAGTGTTTAAAACACTCTTCCCAGATCATAATTAAATACCAGTTTCATCTTTCTCTGGCCATCTTGACCAGAGGCAGGGGCCACGTATCCACTAACCCCTGTGGGTCGAAGGTTAGCCCTAGGTATGTTAACTCCTCAGTGAACTTCCTGTCAGGAAGAGAGGAAGTTAGGTGCTGCAGGAATCAGCGTGCTGGGAACTGCTTACAGGTGCAATTGATTACAGTGAACATGAAGCTGGCATCAATGGGGATGGCTTCACTTACCTTTAACAATTAGCAGGATGTTCCTGATGACCGGGCTTCCTTGTCTCCATAATTATGGTGGTGAGTCTCATTTCATCATTCAGTTATCATTTTATCAATCACCCATTACATGGAAGACTGGGCTAGATAGACAATTGGGAGTTGGGGAGAAATCATAGTGAAATGTCCTGCCCCTAAGTAGCTCATCGACTAATTGGGCAAAATGTAAAACTAGAATACAAGGTCTAACATACTGAATATTAGTCATCCAATACATAATAGTGCCGATTTGATGCCAAGTGTTGCTCTAGAATTAGTAGAAGGGAAAAGCAAATACAATTCTCATGTAAGGGAAGAGGGGAAGAAAAAAACAAATAGAATGATATTTGTTAGAAGGTGCTAAGTACTAGAGAGAAACAAGGAAAGTGACAGTGAAGAGTGAGGGTGGAAGGCTGTTATAAACAGGGAGGTCAGAACACCACCCAGTTAAGCAAAGACTCAGGAAAAGCTGCTGGATGGATATCTGAAAGAAAAGAAAAGCTCTGCACATCCTCGCTTTGTTTATGGAAGAGCTGTGGAACTGGGTCAGAGGAAAGTGGAACGTGGTAAGATGTGAAGTCAGGAAATTAACTGAGGTGGTATCACTCAGAGGTGGTAGGAGGTTTAGGACTTTGCCATTGTCCATGTTTAGCCTTTACAGACTTTACAGCTTAGAAATGATATCATCTGATGCATCTATTAAGGAATCACTTTTTGTGTGGGTGAGTGCCTGTGTTGGGGTTTGAACTCAGGCCTTGGGCTCTCGCTTAGCTTTTTTGCTCAAGCCTGGCACACTATCACTTACACCACACCTCCACTCTGGATCTTGGCTTGTTAATTGGAGATAAAAAGTCTCACAGATTTTCCTGCCCAGGCTGGCTTTGAACTAAAATCCTTAGGTCTCAGCCTGTTGAGTAGCTAGGATTACAGACATGAGACACCAGCACTTGGTTTTTAAACCAGGATTGCTTTGACTCCTAAATTGAAATAGACCTAGGGAGCAGGAGAGGAAGCAAGAAGACAAGTTGTAGGTTGCTACAGTAATCCTCAGAGCAAGAGGGTGACTCAGACCAAGTGCATGAAGAGAACATATCTGGATAATGTTTTTAAAGTAGAGCCAATAGGTTTTGGACATGGACATAGAAAGTGAGGAGAAAAGTCAATTATGGCTCCAGGGTTTTTTGGCCTGAGCACAAGGAAAGTTGAAGTTACCTTTAACTGAACTAAGAGAAGTCTCAGATGGAGTGTTTTGGTGTTGGATGGAAGAACAGGCATTGTGTGAGGGGCATATTCTCCGAAGTGGGAATCAAGTGGGAATACCAACTGGGATATAGGAGTCTGGAGTTCAAGGGAGAGTTCTGGGCTGGAGACAGAAATTAGAATATGTTAGTGTGGCCAGGCACCTGTGGCTCACACCTATAATATTAGGCACTCAGGAGGCTGAAATCAGGATCACAGTTCAAAGCTACCCAGGCAGGAAAGTTTATAAGATCTTATCTGTAATTAAACCCCCAAAAGCTAAAAGTAGAGCTGTGGCTCTAGTGATAGAATGCCAGCTTTGCTTTGAGTGAAAAAGCTAAGGAACAGTGTCCATACCCTGAGTTCAAGCCCAAATATGTTACCTGCATGTGTGTGCACACAGACACAGACAGACACACACACACAATTTTTAAAGATGAGACAAGATAGAATCACAAAGGGAATAAGTGTAAATAGAAGAAAAACATGGGACACTCAAAGATATTGGAGAGGAAACTAGCAAAGGAGAGTGAAAAAGACTGACCAGTGAAAAGATAACTGGGAAGATGTGTGCAGGAAGAAGGAGAAATCACTACAGCAGATGCTTTCAATGTGTCAGCTAGGATGAGGACTGGGGTTGGGTAGCAGGGCCGATGACATGGATGGCCTGACTGAGCCATAAGAGGACCAATCAAAAATCGAAAAGTGGGGACCTAGATTTCAAAGTCCCTGATTTGAGTTCAGCACGGCCTTTCTCATAAGCCTTTCTACCCTCAGTCTGTCAACATCTGAAGAACACTAGAATCCCTGCCAGGTTCCCTATCTGCGAGGTATAAGATTGCCGGAGCCATTCAAGAAGAAGGGAGAAAAGCAAGATGCTTTTATTGTTATCTTCCCAATCCTCTGAGATTCCACTTGTTCTGTGCTCCTAAATGTTCATTTTTGAAATGTTAATTTTTTTAAAAAAAGCTTTTTCTCAAAAAAAAACACCCCACCCTTTCCCCCATATTCTACAATTAGCATATGTTCTTTGTATAAAAATGGTGGGGGAACAAATCTGTAGCTCAAATTAAGGACGATTCTGAAAACTCAGCCTAAAGATCAGTTAACACTTCCCTGTATGTCTTTCCAGGTGGCTTTCCTAGATACTGATTTTTTAACTGCAAACTAGTCATACTGCACTGCATTCAATTTTTTTTTAACTTTTTGAGTGATGTATTTTGAAATACTTCTTTTTTTCTGGAAATATTTCTATATCAAGAAATGTTCCCCTACAACAGTTTCATTGTTTTAGTCAGTTGTGGGGCTGGACCTCTGGTCCTGGGTGCTGTCCCTCAGCTCTTCAGCTCAAGGCTAATGTTCTGCCACTTGAGCTACAGTGCCACTTCTGGTTTTCTGGTATTTAATTGGAGATAAGAATCTCATGGACTTTCCTGCCTGGGCTGGCTTTGAACTGCAATCCTCAGATCTCAGCCTACTGAGTAGCTAGGATTACAGGTATGAACCACTGGTGCCCGGCCCTCTACAACAGTTTCTAATAACTATATGCTATTCTGCAGTACACCTGTAACATGGAAAAGCAGTCACATTTGTCAGTCACATTGTATCTAAAACCAAATGATATGCACCCTCAAAAAACAAACAAGTCAAGGGTCCGTGGCTCATGCCTATAATCACAGCTACTCAGGAGGTTGGGATCTGAGAGTAGCAGTTACAAGCCAGCCCAAGCAAGAATGTCTATGAGACTTTTATTTCAAATTAACTACCCAAAAGCTGGAAATGGGGCTGTGGCTCAAAGTGGTAGAGCACTAGCCTTAAGCACTGATCAGGGATAGAACCCAGGACCTGAGTTCAAGCCCCAGGACCAGCACCAAAACACAAACAAAAAAAAACAACAACACTCAAACAACAACAACAAAATAATGTGGGCCTTCTTTAGTGGTCTTAATCAGTAGCTAACACATATTAATTTTGCCTTCGGATTATCTCTCTGATCCATCTTCATCTTTAGTATCTCCATCCACAGTATCTCTCACCAGGACTACAAAAAAGCAGTCTATCCATTCTTGCTCTACTCCAATCCCTTCTCTGTGTTACAGTCAGAGTGATGCTCTTTTTGCCTGAGATGAGGTGTTTTGTTTTTTTTTGTTTTTGTTTTTGTCGGTCATGGGGGCTAAACTCTGGGCCTGGGCACTGTCCCTCAGCTTTTCAAAGCTCACTCTACCATTTGAGCCACATCACTTCCTTCCAGCTTTTTCTGGTGCTGAGGAATTGAATCCAGGGCTTCATACATGCAAGGCAAGCACTCTACCACTGAGCCACCTTCCCAGCCAAGATGGGAGTCTTTCTATGTAGCCCAGGCTGGCTACAAACTCAATCCTCCTGACTCAGCTTCCCAAGTGCTCGGAATAAAGGCATGTGCTACCACATCCAACTCTCAAGTGATTTTTCTTTAAAATCCTAAGTCATCCAACTGCTTGGGACTTTTCAATAATACCCACTGAAATAACTCAGGTAAAAAAGCTTGCAACAGTGGACAGGATACTGGTTTGAGTGAGAAATTGTACCACCTCTTTGAAAGAAAGCATGCATCAAGTCTATGATTCAGTGATTCCAATCCTAAATGTTGACTCAAGAGAAATACAAGCATGGACCACAAAAAGACTTTTGCAAGGACATTAATAGAACTTCTAATTACAGCAGCCACTAAAAAATGTCTCCATTAACAAGTTAGATAGACAATTGATATTCATACAACAAAATTCAACTCAACCATATAAAAAGTGAGATACATGCTGGTGGCTCATGCTATAATCCTAGCTATGCAAGAGGCTGAGATCTGAGGATCATGGTTCAATGCCAGCGTAGGCAGAAAAGTCCTTGTGAGACTCTTATCTCCAATTAACCACTCAAAAACCAGAAGTGGCCTTGTGGCTCAAGTGGTAGAGTGCTAGCCTGTAGCACAAAGAGGCTCAGGGACGGTGCCCAGGCTCTGAGTTCAAGCCTCACAACTGGGGAGGAGGAAGGGAGAGTGAGCTACAGATACAGCTTCATCTCAAAGTGATCATTTCTAGGGTAAGAAACAAATGACACAAGAATATATAATGTCTAATTCCATCTCATGAAATCTTAAAATAGACAAACCCTAAGCTATGGTGACAACTGGGCACTGGTGGCTCACACTTATAATCCTAACTACTCAGGGGGCTGAGATGTGAGGATTATGGATGGAAGCCAAATTGGCAGTCCATGAGACTCTTATCTCCAATTAACTACTAAAAAAGCTGGAAACACTCTCGTGGTAAAACAATAGTCTTGAGAAAAAGAATCTCAGAGATAGTGCCTAGGCCCTAACTTCAAGCCTCAGGATTGAGGGGGTGGGGGGGAAGCTATGGTGGCAGAAATCTTTTGGCAGTAGCACGTGTTTGGGGAGGGGACAAGTACTGGTTAGAAAAGGGAATAGTAACCATGTCCAGGTAATGGAAATAGTCCATATCCTTCTTTTGAGATGCATGTCTTTGGTAACACACTCTTTAAGCTGACACCTAAGTTCTGTGTCTCAATTGTACTTACCTACCTCCCGCTCCATCCTGCACAAACTGGTCCCTGGATCTAATATGTGATACCTCCTTGGAGTCCATCCCCAACCTTCCACCATCTTAACCTCCATACAAGCATGAATAGATGAACTGGGGCTGTAACAAAAGTAATAGAGCACTTGTCTTAGCATTTGGAAAGCTCTGGGTTCAATCCCAATGATTTCATTTTAGCACATATTTAAATTTTATGTTTAAGTAAAATGTGATTCAACTGGGAGAATATTAAGCATGAGACCCTGAATCAAACCCAAGGAGAAGGCAGAGGGAGAGAAGCGTGAAGAGGAGGAGGAGGAGGAAAATGGGAAAGAAGTTTCATTTTCCCAGCTTCTCTCATTTTTTAATAGAACTTCTAACAAGGTTTATTCATTCATTTGTATGATTAGTCTTTCCCAATTAGACTATAAATTCCATGAAGGCAGGACCAGATCGATTTTGCTAACCTTTGTTATCTCTAATATAGATTAGAAGATTTAAAAGTATCTACTGAATGCACAAACATAGTAAATAATGACTTAGATTGTTTGGCCAATAGACACAGTTCTAAACTATTTATGGGAATGACAAACCTCTCCCAAAAGATTGTGTGAAGCTATACCTATTCTAGTTAGAGAAGGTTCTCCACCTTGGGCATTTACATTTTTACCTCTGTCCTTCATTATTTTCTCAAATAATATTTACTAAGGAACTATTATGTGTCATATACCAAGCTATGTGTTGAGGATCAATGATGAAAAAAACCAGTAGATTTCATGTTTTTTAACTTACAATCTACAAGATTTTTTTTTAAAGCGAAGAACCTTTTAGCACTATTTTAAGTTGACATTTAATATTGTCTGCCATATTATAGAAAGAATATGATTTCCAATTTATTATAAATTCTGACATTTTAAAATACTGTTCTAATTTAGCAACAGATTCTGTATGTACTTGCAATTTAATTACCGCAACACAAAATATCACCACTAATTGTCGCCAAATAGAGTCTCTGTAACACACTTTATGTCACTCTTAAAAGTGTAAGGCCTTATTGTCTAATGAATTTGTTTAAAATATTTTTCTGTGTGCAGATATGATAAGATACAATTAAAAAGTAAGACAAAGACTTCCAAAAATAAAAATATATCATGGTTTGTCTGATGTATGTGAAGTCATGAGTTCAATCACCAGCACTAGAGGAGATATTATTCTATATTATTGCCAAGAGTTTGTGGCTCATGCCTGTAACGTTAGCTACTCAGGAGGCTGAGATTTTAAGAACATGATTTGAAGCAAGTCTGGACAAATCTACAGGGTTAAAATCTTCAATTAACCAGCAAAAAGCTGGACCTGGCGGCATGGCCAGCCATGAGTGAGAAAGCCTTGCCGGGCGCCGGTGGTTCATGCCTGTAATTCTAGCTACTCAGGAGGCTGAGATCTGAGGATCATAGTTCAAAGCCAGCTGGAGCAGGAAAGTCCATGAGACTCTTATCTCCAATAAACCGGAAGTGCTGCTGTGGCTCAAGCGGTAGAGTGCTGGCCTTGAGCTGAAGCTCAGGGACAGTGCCCAGACCCAGAGTTCAAGCCTCACGACCAACAACGACAACAAAAAAAGCAAGAGGCCTTAATTCAAGCCTAATATTTGCACAAGAACTTTATTTTATATTATTGTAGACTATTTGTTCATAGATCATTTAACCTATAACCAAATCTAATACATCATTATTAAACAAAAAAGTAAAATTTTTTCCAGACATGAGTTTCTCAATGAGATACATAGAAAATTATTACTTTTTCCTTAGTTCACTTCAAGAATGACATTGGATTTACCATAAGTTCTGTGCCTACTTTTCAATGTTGAATTAAGAGCTAACAGCTGCCCATGTGATCATTTTTCTTCTCCACTAGTCATAAGATTGTGGGCTGATATAAACAGGACTCTATTTCCCAGCATCCCTTGCATTATGGCTTCTCACATGATCAATGTATTACCTGGTCTCCAATGCACCCTTTATTGTTTGCTCTGTGAAATTGATCACAGTCCTATATACAGTTTGCCTTTGGTGGCTGGTGGTTCTGATAATTTTGTAAGAAGACGGTGCCAGAGTAATACTGAAGGAGACAAGACTTCCCTTGCTTTGCACAGGATCCTTCGCTGAGCATGTCTCCTCCAACCTCAGTCACTGCACAAGAACAGCTGGTATTTTGGCTCCAGTGCCTGACTCCTCCAGTGTCCAACAGCCAGTAGCACTCTCGTTCCACATCACATCCTTCCAGCAGTTTTATAGTGGTCACTAGACCACTTACGCTTCTTCAGCATAAGAGGGTGGATTTCTATCAAGTTCCTCCAACAAGAATTTCCCTGCCCTTCAATGAGCAATCTCCAGATCTTTGTGTATATCGTCCAAACCTTGCACATTTCAAAATAGTTTGGTTCTTATCTAGCTCCTGAGAAATGACCTTTAAACTTTTGGAATATTCTTCTTGATAAGATGATTTCTATGTACTCTAGCCTTGAGCCTTGCCAACTAAGCTGCGCTAACAGCTAGCTCCTGCTGGGGAACTCAGGCCACATGGTATAAATGAGCCTTTGGAGGGGCTGTAGACTAAAGTCATGATGTAGATAATCAGCTCTGCCTGTGGGGTCACCTCCCACCACCCAGGACATCTAAGCTCAAGTAAGTAACTCTAGCTGGCAATACTTCATTAGTGTTTCCATGCATCATTGCTGGAAGGATTCAGTGCTGAAAATCTGCTTTCAGATGAATTAGAAGCTTGAGCCCAGTGTTTTCCAGACTTGGCCTTTTTCTTACTCTGATTTTAATCTGCCTATTTACATAGAAAATAATAGCTTTTCTGGGTTTGTTTTTTAGTCCTCACAAATCATCATTGATCCTAATGGTTTCCTTAAGACCCTCAAACATCTTTGTAGTGGAGTCTGAGGTTAGAAGAGGAAAAGGTAGAACTCTCTTTTGATAACCCTGTCTCTGCCCTAGGGTAGTATCCCTTCTTTAAATCTTTACTTCTTACTACTGATCAGTTGTTATTCCAATTCTCTGTTAATAATTCTTCATAATAAATGTTCCTTATTCAAATCATTTTCTTGTTTCTCTGTCTGTCTTTTGGACCAAGATGATTGTAATGGTCATGTTATTCATTTCTGCCTAGTTAAATATAAGCAGAAATGATATATTAGCTCTGAGTAAGGACTATTAAGAAGCAGGTGGAGGGAAGAACTGGAGGAAAGTAAAGGAAGGGGTGACACTGTCTAAAAAAAGAAATACACTCATTACCCAATTTATGAACTGATAATCCCTCTGTCTACACTTTAATAATAATAGTAATGTTTTATATATATATTTATACATACAAACACATTTTTACATGTGACATATTTATATGTAAATATGTAATGTTTATATATTTATGCATAACCCATAATATATATATATAAACAGGTATGCCTTGTGCACTTGCTCTTCTGTGTATGAATGATGGCAAATCCCTGGAGAGGCGGGGCACAAGGAAGAAGCAGCCTAGGTCTCTGATTCATCATCACAAGCTGAAGAACCAACTGAGAAAAAAACTTCAATCATGTTTGCACCATTTTTTGATCTGTTTGTAACCATTTTTTTAGACAACCCTAAGTTTGTTTATTTAAATAAATAGGAATGGAAGGCATTTTAGTGTTGTTAAAAAATAGAAATGCCTTGTGTGGATCAGGATTATATGCACTCAAAACATTCAAGGAAAATAAATGATCTCGTACTATAAAAAAATAGAAATGCCACTCTGTTCTTGAAAAGACTTACAAATTATATGCCAAAATTCACATTCCATTTACATAAAAAAAAACAGTACGGTATACTGAGGGTTTGTACTCAGAGCCTTGGGCTTACTAGGTAGGTGCTCTATCACTTGAACAACACTGCCAACCCTTTTTGCTTTTGTTGTTTTTCAAATAAGATCTCTCATTTAAGCAGGGGCTACTGTAGACTAAGATCATCTCAATATGAGTAACTAAGATGACAGGCACATATCTCTGTGGTCCTCCCTATCTTAGTCTCTCAAGTAGATATGATTACAGGTATGAGCCACAATGCTCAGCTCATCAATATTTTTTCCAGTACCAGGGTTTGAATTCAGGGCCTGTGCTTTCTCAGCTTATTTACTTGATGAGTGTTGTAACACTTCAGCCATACCTCCACCCTGACTTTTTGATAACCATGTTGGAAATGAAATCTTGAAGATTTCTCTGCCTGGGCTGGCTTTGAACTATGTATGGTCCTCTGAATCTCAGGGTCTTGAGTAGATAAGATTACAGGCATGATCCAACAGAACCTAGCCAAAACTATTTTAATGATTTATCAGTCTTCTCTCAATAGTGTTGGAGAAAAAGATTAGACAGATAAAATCTTATATATGTTATGTAATATTACTTAGCCAAAAAGAAAAATGAAATCATGTCACTGAAGAAAAATGGATGGATCTGGAGATCATCATGTTGATCAAAATAAGTCAAACTGGAAAATCCAGATTATTGTGTGTTCTCATTCATCTGTGGAATGGAGAACTAGAATGATGATGATGACACCAGCAGTGGTAATGGGGTATGAATATAAAGGAGGCTATCTACAGGTGATCAGTTAGAGAGATTAAAGAGAGGATACTGAGGAGCAAAGAGGAGCAAATGCTGATAGATATGTGCATATATATATGCACATATATATCAACACAGCATAATGAAACCCACCAAATATTGTTTGAAAAGTGAGGAGAGAGTGAGCAATGGGAATATTGGTGAATTTGTTCAAAGTGCACTATGTGCGTGCATAGAAATATCACAATAAAAACCCCTCATATTACAAGTGGATGTTAAAAGATTAAAAATAAATTTAAAAAAGAAGAAGATTGCTGGACATGGATGGCTCATACCTATCATCTCAGCTACTGAGGAGTCTGAGATCTAAAGATCGTAATTTGAAGCCGCTGGGTCAGAAAAGTCCATAAGACTCTCATCTCCAATTAACCATCAGAAAGCCAGAAGTGGAGTTTTGGCTCAAGGATAGAGTAATGTCCCTGAGCAAAAAGAAAAATAAAAACCGAAGGACAGCACCCAGGTTCTTAGTTCAAGCCCCAGTACTGGCAGGATCACATACACACCATCATCACCACCACCACCACACAAAAGAAAGAAGGAAAAAAAGAAGATTGTAAAACAGTATATTAGTCATTAGAATCTTATAACTTCCTCAATTTCTAAGAGATATACCAAAGGAGCTTCTCTAAGACTGAATTACCAAATAGCTATATTAGTGGCTTTCAAAGTGTGGATTCCAGACAAGCCACATCTACACCAACTGGCAATTTGTCAGAAATGTGAATTTCCAGTTCCCACCTAGAACCAGAAATTCCACAAGTAAGACCCAGCAGGCTGAGTTTTACCAACAACTCCTTTAGGTGTTTCCAATGCCAGCTCAAGTTTGCAAACAACTGCCAACATTGTACCTGTAACTCCTCCTGACTCATCATTCAAATCATTCAAATATTGACATTTGAATATTGACATTCCAATATTCAATACACCTTTGACATTGTACTAGCTATCAGTTGCTATACTTAAATATTGCCACAATCTTAGCAGTTTACCACTATACATTCATGTTCTCCCAATTTCTGTGGGTCAAGAGTCTGAGCATGACTTAGCCAAGTCTCCCAAGTCCCCAAGAATGTAATCAAAGTATGGCAGGGAGTGCAGTCATACTTGAGGCATGTCAGGGAGGAGTTACTTCTCAGTCACATGGTTGTTGGCACTACAGTATCAGTTCTTTACTGGCTGCCAAATAAAAGCTTTTCTCAATTTTTTCCATTATGGGCCTTTCCAGCGCAACCATTTGCTCCCTCAAAACCAGAACTGAGTCTCTCTGCTAGAATTCTGAGCTCCAAGTGAGTCCTAAGTCCCAACCAGATTCAAGGAGTGGGGCTACACAAAGGCCAGGCTATCAGAAAGCCAGGGTTATGGGGTGATCTTAGAACCCGTCTGTCATATAACTCAGTAATTTTTAAATGCCTTTGCCTTACTGTGTGTTTTAACTCTATTTATCAAAACCTCCAAGATTCCATTTTGATCATTCAATAATATGATTCTGGAAAATGTTCATTGGAACCTTTCTGTCAAAGTTGATTGTCAAGCTAATCCTCAAAATCAGACTTAATTCCTGTCAGGAAGAATCTGATGTCATTTTTCAGTTCAAAGAAATCTGTTACGACAAATTTGAAGGGATGAAGCTTAAGAAAACTAATTTTGTAGTATGTATCGTAAGAAATCTTTCTAAAGAGCTAAGTATGGTAATGCAATTTCAGCATTCAGGAGGCTGGGGCGGAAAGATTGAGGGGTTCAAAGCCAGCATTAGCTATAATAAAGCATGAGACTTCTAGTATACGTCTGAGTCAAGCAGAAAAGGTCAGATAAGGTGATGTTAGGGAAATGAACCCTAAGATATGTATTCAAATGTTTTTTTCTTTCATGCGATTGTTTCTAACACATTTATAAGATTATTTCTTTGTTGCTTTATATGTCCCTCCCCCACAGTATAACCCCTGCTTTCACTGTATTTGATGTCGCTATAATTTGTGGAGGGGAAGGGGAAAAAACAAATAGCTTAAATAGGGATACAGGTGGATCCATTGCAACAATGAGATGTACAAGTCGTTATGTCGAAAACGAACTTTACAACTTTGGTGGGGGGGGAGAGAAGGGGGCGGGAAGGATTGGGTGGGGGGGGTGGGGGGAAGATGGGAAGGGATGGGAAGGGGAAACAAAGGAGGAGGCTACAATGCTTGATAAGAAATGTACTCATTATCTTGCCCATATAATTGTAACCGCTCTGTACAGTATTTTCACAATAAAAAAGTGAAAAAAATATAGCATGAGACTGTCATAAAGAAGAAAAAGAGGAAGACAGAAAGAAAGAAAGATTACTAAAGCAAACAAACCAATATTAAACCAAACACAGATATAAGAAAGCAACGTGATAATGGTATTCTTCATTATTTTATAATTATCCAAATTATAAAATTGACGAATTTCCAATTATTATTAATGTGATGAGTATTGCTGAAGGCAAGGTACTTCTTTGACAAATGGGTGTTCATGTAAGAATTCTGGTTGTCAGCTTTTGGGAATAATGTAATTAAGTAATGTGTTTAAAAGGCCAAAATAGCTCCATTACGACATTATGATTAAATTTCCATGTATTTAATGAAAAAGAAAGGTGTATACTGCTAAAACTAATTGATCCAGCAGCTAGCATATAATTTTGTTTTTTGTTAATAGGGGGTTGAAAATCTTATTATAATCTGAAATAAGATGAGTATTGACCATAATTGTGATGAGCATTTCATAATATGATTTGATAACAGATTTTAACTGAATGATGCACATTAAATGAAATCATGGGAGTTTTTACATAATATATACCTTGGGGGACATGTATAACGGGTATACATTTTGTTTGAAAGTTCCCTTTGTAACAATTTCAGACCCATGAAAAATAGAACATAACATAATGAGCTCCTGTAAAAACTTGGCTTAAATTTCTCTTAACCCCTTCCCCCCGATATTCAGACATTTGGCTCTTAAGTGCAAGGACTTTCTCCAAGCTTGTTTGATAGAATGTGTTACAGCTGTGTTTATTTGGTATTTTCCCATGGTTATATTCAGGTTAAATATTTTTTGTACTTCCTTATCATGTCATCTCAAGTATCACATTCCAGTTGGCACCAATATTGTTGATGCTGCATTGTGTGTGTGTGTGTGTGTGTGTGTGTGTGTGTGTGTGTGTGTGTGTGTGTGTGTGTGTGTGTATGCTGGTACTGGGGTTTGAACTCAAGGCCTGAATGCTATCTCTGATCTTTTTTGCTCAAGGCTTACTCTACTACTTGAACCACACCTTCCCTTCCAGCTTTTGAGTGGTTCATTGGTAATAAGAATCTCACAGACTTTCTTGCCCTGGCTGGCTTCGAATCACAACCCTCAGATCTCAGCCTCTGTAGTAGCTATGATTACAGGCATAAGCCACTGATGCCTGGTTGGAGGTGTCAGACATTTTGATTACAAAAGTACCATTTCCTAAGGGATTGATTGAGATGTCCAATGGCAGATGAATGGTAAAGAAACACAATGGAACACTATTAGTTCATTAAAAAAATGACATCTTGTTATCTTTGGCAACACAAATGGAGATCGCAACATTAAGTGAAATAAGCCAGACAAAAAAGAATACATGGGGGGGGAGGGGGGAGGCTGGGAAGGGATGTGAAGGGTAAACAAAGGAGGAGGCTGCAATGCTTGATAAGAAATGTACTCATTATCTTGCCTCTGTAATTGTAACCCCTCTGTACAGTATGTTCACAAAAAATAAAAATAAAAATTAAAAAAAAAGAATACATACTGCATGATTTTCTCTCATATAGAATTTAACAAAGTTGATCTCATAGAAGTAAAGAGCAGAATAGAAGTAGAGACCAAGGAAAGGGACAGTGGACTGGTTAACAGTTACAAATCTAGATATGAGGAGTAAGTTCCTGTGTTCTATTATACAGAATGATGAAAAAATCAGCAACATTGTATAATTTAAAATAATTAGAAGATATTGACTATTCATCACAAAGAAATGATAAATGAGACAATGGATAACTTAAGTATCTTAAGTTGGTCAATAAACATGTAAAAATGTTCTGAAACATTATACCACACTCATGAATATAATTACTGTCAGTTTAAAAAGAGCAGAATAAATAAAAAACAAACAATCCACAGCTTTTCTCCTCTTAGTAAATAGTCCAAATAAATATCACCCAATAGTTTTGTCTTCTTCTGATGATCTTGCCTGAATAGCTACACATTGGTAGGTGCCCAGTGTTGACTCTCTAGTGTATTAAAAAAAATGAATAGCCTGCATTCTTTTTTTTTTTTAATTTGGTGGGGGAATGGGGGGAAAGGAGAGAACCACTTCTAGTTAGTGACAGCTCCTAGTGGTGAGTAATGAGAACACCTAGAGAAAATTCCATTTTCTCCTAGGTCAGGTTCCCTGACCTCAGCCTGGGGCTGAGAATTTTGCACAAATGTTTTATTGGAAAGTGCTCTCAAAAGTAATAAAGTGGGATCATAGAAAAAGCTAAGCAAGAATGCTCTGAAACCCAAAGTTCTACTTTGAGATTACACGACTGGCTTTTCCACCCATGGAAATCAGGCATTAGCAGAGTTTGAAGGACGCTCTACCTTTCTTGTAGGAGAGCTCTTGATTGCCCAGGAACAATTCTCTGAAAAAGGAGCCAACTAAAAACTGTTATCAGCCAATTCTCATAGCAACATCAAAAATTTTAAATACTAGGCTGAGCACTGGTGGCTCATGCCTATAAAGCTAGCTCCTCAAGAAACTGAGATCTGAGGATTACAGTTTGAAGCCAGCCTGGGAAAGCCCATAAGACTCATCTCTAATTAATCACCAGAAAACCAGAAGTGGCACTATTGCTCAAGTGGTAGAGCACTAGCCTTGAACAAAAGAGGTCAGGGACAGTGCCCAAGCCCTGAGTTCAAGTCCCATGTTCAATAAAAAATTAAATTAAATATTGAGGTAAGCAAATAAGACATTTGTAAAACAATTTCCCCTAGTTTATGTCCATTGGAAGAGATAAATGGGTCAATGGGTCAGATTAAAGGGCCAAGTTCATATCAGAATGCTACATATAACAAAAAGCATTATTTTCAAATCAATTTGGAAACAGGAAATTGTTTCATTTTCTTTTTTTTCTTTTTTTTTTTTTTTTTTTTTTCACTGTTTAGTTTTTATTCATAATCATAAACTTAACTCTGCAATCCAGCTAGATTTGGAGGGGAGGTAAGGAAAACATGGAACCCAAAGAACTGCAGTGAGAGCACAAAGATTACAGGATATTGCAAGCAGATGGGGTGGAAGGGTGCTCTCCTGAGCTACAGAAGGAATGGTCTGGTGGTTATGGTAAACCAAATCAAATGTATTAGAGTTGTCCGCAGTCGGTAATGGTGACCTTCTTGCTGGTTTTGCCATTCCCGGACCCAAAGCCCTGCATGGCTTCCACGACTTCCATGCCCTCTTTCACCTTCCCAAAGACCACATGCTTGCCATCCAACCAATCAGTCTTGACAGTGCAGATGAAAAACTGGGAACCATTTGTGTTTGGTCCAGCATTTGCCATGGACAAGATGCCAGGACCTGTATGCTTCAGGATGAAATTCTCATCCTCAAATTTCTCTCCGTAGATGGACTTTCCACCAGTGCCATTATGGCATGTAAAGTCACCACCCTGGCACATGAATCCTGGGATAATCCTGTGAAAGCAGGAACCCTTATAACCAAATCCTTTCTCTCCAGTGCTCAGAGCACGAAAGTTTTCTGCTGTCTTTGGAACTTTGTCTGCAAACAGCTCGAAGCAGACGCGGCCCAAGGGCTTGCCGTCGGCGGCAATGTCGAAGAACACGGTGGGGTTGACCATGGCTGGCAGCTGGTAACCACAAGCGACAGCGGCGTCTGCAAAGCGGCCTTCTTTTTTTTTCTTTAGTCAAGTGTCTATTTGTTGCAAGTGCAAGCCAGGGGTAGGACATAATTGAATTCAAAGATAATTTTGTCAGTACCTAGTCTCTTATTTTTTTTTCTTTTTCTTTTCTATCACAGAAGCTCTGCCTTTTTTGCTGTAATGGTTTCCTAGAAGCCCAGATTTATGCTTTTATAGCTTCAAATCACACAGGAAAAGACTACCTCTTCTGCAATATGCCAACAAAGATTTTAGTGTTCAGTCATCTTGATTCAAATTGGTTTAGTTTGGATTACACCTCATCCCTGAACCAATTGCTGTGGCTAGAGAGATGATTCTAAAGTTGATTTATATATCTAACCATGGATCAGGAACTAGGGGCAGTTCTAAACCAGCAGTATGGACTGATAGACAGTCCCCTCTTCCCCCACAAAAAAAGGAATTGTTATTAAAAGAAAGCATTATTAATGAAAGAAAAAACAGATTTTTGGGGCTGGGAAGGTGGCTCAGTGGTAGAGCGCTTGCCTTGCATGCCTGAGGCCCTGGGCTCAATTCCTCAGCACCACAGAAGCAAAAAGAAAAAAGCCGGAAGTGGCACTGTGGCTCAAGTGGTAGAGCGCTAGCCTTGAGCTGAAGAACTGAGGGGCAGTGCCCAGGCCCAGAGTTCAGGCCCCACGACCTGACCCCCCCCCCCCAAAAAAAAAACCATTTTAGGCAGAAGGTAAAACCAATAGATAAATATGTATTCCAAATGACTACTCAAGTAAAATGTTTAAATATTTCTTAAAGCATGTAAAAGGACCAAGCTTGAGAGACAGAGAATAAAGGTAGGCATCTACTCATTCTTTACAACAAAATATATTCTGATTATTCAAACATTTTTATGTAAAAAACAAAACCACAAAAATACCAGAAGAAAGCATGGCCAAATGATTATAAAGGCTGGGAGTGAAGAAAGACTCTAAAGCAACATGAGATAAAAAACAATAAAAGATAATATTGATAAAATTTGACTACATAAAACCTTAAAAGCTTTTGTCCATAGAAAATACTATGTCAAAAGAGAGAAGGAAGAAATAATAGGAAAATCCATACAGCAAATAATGTAAAAGCAACAATAATATACCATAATCTATACAAGATACAAAAAGAAACACATTGTTGTAAAGAAACACATTAGTAGGAGACTTTAATTTTCTCAGTTTGTGACAAATCACATGAACATATAAAAGATAAGACCTTTTATATATGTATTAGTAAATGAGTTCTGGCATGCAAAATTTCAACACTGTACTATGAAAATAATATAATCTTTCTATTTCCAAATGATAAAACATTCATTAAACTTGACTATTAGGCCACAAGAAAACATTCTAAGTCCAATATGTGATAGAACCAGTAACAATGAAGCTGGGTGGCTCATGTCTGTAATCCAAGCTACTCAGGAGGTTGAGAGCTAAAGATCAAGGTTTGAAGACAGCCTGGACAAGGAATCTTGTAAGACTCTTATTTTCAATTAACCACCAAAACATGAGAAGTAGAGCTGTGGTTCAAGTGATAGAGCTCCATCCTTGAGTGAAAAAGCCAAGGGAGAGCATGAGATTCTGAGTTCAATCACCACCAGTTTTGGCACAAACAAGCCAACAACCAAAATAAAAAACAATAATAATGAAAAAGTCAGGAAATTAGGAGACCCTTCCAAAACAACCCTTCAGAAAAAGCACAACTCTGCCTTACATATTTTTTGGGTTAAGTGGAAAATAACAAGCTATGGTTAATTTAGAAACAATAACAAAAACAACATCTTAGTACCCGTGAAAGAGAGCTAAAGTAATACGCAGAGGAAATTCCTATCTTTATTTATATAGAGAAAGAAGACAAGGAAATTAATTAAGCATTTGATTGCAAAATTAGAAAATAAATAAACCAAAGAAAGGTAGAAGGAAAAAGCATAAATTTAATGTGCTAAAAAAGTAGTAAAAAAACAAAAATAAATCAAGACATTATGAGTAAATTAAGATAAAAATAATTAAGTTGATTAAAATTTAACAGATCTTATCATTAAAAGAAAAAGAGATGGATGGAGAATAACAGCTTGCCTTAAATGTCTACCTGCTAATTCCCAGAATCTGTGAATATACTACCTTACATAACAAAAAGAACTTAGCTATTATGATTAAAGAGCAAGATCATGGGGATATTACACACGTGGGCTCAACTTAATTTTCTGAATCCTTAAAATCAATGGCAATGAATGAAGGGTTAGAGTTGTGGTGTTACAGTTGACCTGCCTTTGATGACTTGACGATGGAAGTAGTATGAGAACCAAAGGGGTGGGAAGTCCCACACCATGTTGATGTCACCACCACACCCTCTGGGCTGCTATGGGGTGAGGTATCAAAGGGCGGCTTTGGGGTGTGGACACCCTATATATAGGCTGCGTGTTCTGGATCAGAGGGAAAGATAGAGAAAGAGACACGCTGGGAGAGCCAGCAAAAGAGGCTCCTCCCAAAGCAGAGAGGCCTATAAAGAGCAGAGAGGCCTGCAGAGAGCTGAGAGGCTTGTGACGAGGTGGAGAGGCCTGCAAAGATCAGAGAGGATTATGGAGATCGGAGAGGCCTGCAAGAGAGGCCCATGGAGAGAGGGAGAGGCCCATGGAGAGAGGGAGAGGCCCATGGAGAGCAGAGAGGCCTGAGGAGAGGCTGAGCAGTGGAAAGGCCTGTGGAGAGCAGAAAGGCCTGCAGAAATGGAGAGGACTGTGGGAAGGAGGAAAAAGAGGGAAAAAACTTGCCCGCTTGGAGGTTGTAGCTATTCCTAGTCCTGACGTAACTCAGGACAGGGTTGCAGACCCTGTTTGCAATTAATAAAACTCCCTTGTCATCTTTAACAGTATCTCCCTGGATATCTCCCTGGATTTTCTCTCTCACAGGTCATTACAATAGGAGCCATAAATAAGTGAAAGAACATAGATGGCCTTAGAAAGAAAAGAAAGTAGCCCAGTGCTGGTGGCTCATGCCTGTAATCCTAGCTACTCAAGAGACTGAGATCTGAGGATCATGGTTCAAAGCTAGCCCAAGTGGCAAAGTCCGTGAGACTCTTATCATCAATAAACCACTAGAAAACTGGAAGTGGCACTGTGGCTCAAGCAGTAGAGTGCTCACCTTGAGCTGAAGACAGCACCCAAGCCCAGAGTTCAAGCCCCACGACCAACCAAAAAAAAAGAAAGAAACAAGAAACAGAGCTCCCCCGGTGAATGATGTTAGGCAACACTTAGGTCAGACTTCTCACCCACTGAATTGTGGCATAATAAGCATATACTGTTCAACCTACCGAGTTTGTGATCATTTATCATAGCAGCAGTAGAAAAGTAATAAGAAAAAAAAATTCAACTTCACAAAATAATAAGTAACATGGAAAAAATAAACTTAATTAGAAGACTTTTTAAAAATCATAAGATTAATTCACTAACCCTATTAATTTACTAACTTTGAGATTTCAAATGAGATGAGGTTTCTAGGAACATATACTCTCCCTATACCCAGCCCAGAGGAGGTAGAAAAAAAATGCTAGGCCAATTACACAAAAAGAGTTGAGAAATTTATCAAAGAACCAAGTCTCTCAAAAGACAGCAAGCTCATATAATGTCAAAGGAAAATTTTTTTCACTTTTGAGAGTTGGTAATGCCCGTGTTATTTAACTGACCCCTAGCTTGTGAAAAAGGAACCTTGAAAAAAATTGTCATAATATAACATTGATACTAATAAAGATAGCACACATAAAAACTATATATCAACTTAATTTATAAATATAGATGCAAAACTAGAAGCCATACTTCAAAAGCATTATAAAAATTACAACAACAAAAAATTACAACAGTAATAGCTATATGAAGTTTAAGAATGCATGGACGGTTCAATACAAACAAATCTATCAGTATAATCTTTCATTATTAATAAATTTAAAGCCAAGTATAGTAGCATGTACCTATGATCTCTGCATTCAGGAGGATGATGCAGGAGGGTCAAGACCAGCCTGTGCTATATAGCAAGACCCTATCAAAACAAATGAATGAATAATAAATTAGAATTTCTTAATTAAAATTAATTAATTGACTCATTGTAAAGGAGGAAAATAATAGCATTTCCAAACACAAAAAAAAGAGTGGAAGAGCAGGCATTTAGATCACGTGGAAGGAATGAAAGACTTACAAATCATCATTTGGCATCCATTATAATAGGAGTGGTTCAAGCTAAGAATCATCAAGGGACACTAAAACTAATCAGTGAAAAGTCTGAAGACTTACAGGATATGTTTTTTATAGTCTCAGAACAACTCCACAGAAATACTGGTAAATTACAATAGTAATTTTTGGTTGAAAAAACCTAATTAACCACCAAGGGATCAAATAGAATGTAATTGGTTGCCTAAAAGTCAGGCCTCTACAACAAAATATCTTTACCTCAGTGCCTTTGAAATAACAAATTTATTATAATTTTTTGAGATTGAAAGTCTGTGATTGGGGCACCAGCATAGTAAGGTTGTGGTGAGGACCATCCTCAAAATTGTCAACTTCTTCTTGTGGCAAAAAGAGGGTCAGAGAGGTATCTGGAGTGCCTTTTATAAGGGCACTAATCCTATTGATGGGGTTTCACCCTTTTGACCTAATCACTTCTGAAAGGCCCATCTCCTAATACCATCACATTGAGAACTAGAATTTCAACATGAATTTGTGGGGGCCATTTTAAGTCGATAGCACTAACACAGGGCAAACAAATATGGTGTGCCTCCTGGCATAACACAATGAGAAAAGCACCATTTGTATGTGCTTCTGCCAAAGAAGCACAACTTTATGCTAGTTATCAATGGAAAATCAGACAAATAAATTGAGGAATTATCCATTTCTTATATTTCCTTTAAATTTTTTTTATTGTTATTGTAAATGTGATGTAGAGAGGATTTATAGTTATATAAGTCAGATGAATGCATTTCCTTTTGAATAGTGTCACCTCTTCCCTCATATTCTCAGTCTTTCCCTCCCAATCCTGCCCCCCAAGTTGTAAAGTTCATTTCAACATAGTGTCTAGCATGTATCACTGTTATATTTGTTTACCCTTTGTCCCACCATTTCTGCGTCCCCCCCTCCCTTATTTTCCCCCAAACAGATGAACTTACAAGACAAAAGGAACAGAAAGCAAACTGTAGCCCACGCTCTCAATGCTTCTCCTCTGCTTCCTGAATAAGTGGAATTACTGATGTATGTCATCACAGCTGGTTTATACTTTTGTTTATAAGACTTGCACATGGTGGGGCTGGGAAGGTGGCTCAGTGGTAGAGTGCTTGCTTTGCATGCATGAGGCCCTGGGTTCGATTCCTCAGTACCACATAAGCAGAAAAAGCTGGAAGTGGCACTGTGGCTCAAGTGGTAGAGTGCTGAGGGACAGCACCCTGGCCCAGAGTTCAAGCTCCACTACCAACAGCAACAAAAAAAAGAAAGAAAGAAGACATGATACACAAACTTTCCAAAATTAAGCAAGTTTTGTGTAAGAGAAATCATTAACAAAATGGAAAAAACAAGTCAAAGACTATGAGAAAATATTTTCAAATCGCATATATCAATAAAGGAGCTATGGCTAGAAACCAGGCATCTGGGACAAAGTCTAAGCCACCATCACTGGTGGAGCCAAAGTGACAGACTGAGACACCAGTCCTTCTCCTTCTTCTTGAAAATGAGCATTGTGTACAAATGGGATCTTTATCCTTCAGTCTCTGCTTTGTCTGATTCTGTCATAACACTGTGGCTGGTCTCTCAAGGAAACCCACAATGATCAGGTACTGGCCCCACCAGAGGCATGTAGATACATGTAGATGTAGGTATCACCTCCCAGGGCTTGGTGAACTCACAGGTTCTAAGCTAGACATGTAGTTGATAACAAAGTAAAAACAATTTCCTGGCATTATATCATTCAGCCTTGTAAAGTCATTATTAAAACACCAGTTGTACAAATGAGAGAAACTAGAGTCAGAATGCAAATAACTTACCTCATTGAGACAAAACTCTGTCTTCTGAGGCCCAACTGCAAACTTCTGGACACAGCTATCTCCATTGTCTGTGGGGCAAATGCCTGTCTTAGACCTGCTCCCTCTAGTCCAGGCTGGACAATGGCCTCCTTTCATCCCCATCCTTCTTCTCTCCAGCTTTTTTTTTTTTTTTAAAGAAGAGACTTATTTTAATAGGTGGTTTCAGAGGTTTCAATATAGCATGGCAAGAAGGACATAGCAGAGCAGTCACAGCATGGTGGTGGCCAGGAAGTAAGAGAAAGAGAGAACAGGAAGTTGAGCAAAAGAGAGAGAGAGAGAATGCCTGTGGCACAGACCTCCTCCTTCTCTCCCTTTTCTTCCTTCTGCTTCAAGCCACTCTTTTCACTTAGACAGACAAACTAACAAAGGGACATCCCCTTGCTCTCAGTGGAAAGGTAGGAAGGTGTCACCAGTGACCTTGCAGCTGTTGAGTGGCAAAGACTCAGTTGAGATGATTCCTTATTGGAAAATTACAAAAGGTCTCTTCAAATCAGAAAGCAGAGGATACAGTGTTTTTGCTTGGTGAGAACCTGTCTGGGCTGAGTCAAATCAGGAGAAGGAAACAAAGAAAAGAGCAGGAAAAAAAAATCTGAAGTCAATTATAAAGAGTAAGGCATAGATTCTTCCCTTCTGAGAAAGAGACTAGACCCCCAACAGAGACAGGGAGACAAACTGGGTTGATGCCTAGAAAGGAAGTTAAGGGAAATGTCAGTGTTTCTCAAATAGCCTTGCCCAGAAAATGTGTCAACAAAACACCCAGCCAGACTGTGCAGATACAACTCCGGCAACTCAGCTGAGAAACCAAGGAAGAGCCATCTCCAGAGACAGAAGTCCTTGAATTGAGTTAAAAATAGATTAAATTCACAATTAATCAAACACACTAAAGGCCCAGAGACTATCTTTGGACTTTAAGCTTCTTTCATTTTTTTTTTTTCTGAAAGAATAGCTGGTATGAGATTCTGCTTTCATAATTATCACAACCAACAATGGGCCAGGGAAGATTAGCACCCAAGTTGAAACCTGTTTTCACCTTTAGCTGAGTGCTATCCTGAATGCAGCTCCACAGGGAATTCTGGGCCTGCCACTTTCCTGAAAATGGAAACCAGGTCCAAAATTCATCTTTGCAGCCTGGCAAGGGTAGAGTAATAAACAGTTTCAGGTGAAGAACAGATTTATTTTTACAGTATCCTGTATGATGCCTTTTTTTTTTTTTTTTTTGCTAAAATCCTTTAGAAATCTCATTCAACCCCTCTGCTCATCCATAAATAATAAGACTTTAATAAGTTTGAAAAAAATGTTTCCAAAGAACTCCTTTCTTGTAAAACATTGAGAAAATACAGATGTACTAAAAGAAGGAAATAAATATTCCATTTCTGCATCACCCAAATAGAAGCATATGTTTATTACATTAATTTCTTTTTTACTTTTCCAGGATTCGAAATTGAAGCAGCATTAAAAAGATAATCCAGCCAGGCACCAGTGGCTCATGTCTATAATCCTAGCTACCCAGGAGGCTGAGTTCTGAGGATGGCGGTTTGAAGCCAGCGTAGACAGAAAAGTCCCTCTAAGGTTCTTATCTCCAATAAACTACTCAAACAAACAAACAAAAACTTCAAGTGGCCCTGTGGCTCAAGTGGTAGAGTGCTCGCCTTGAGCACAAAGAGGCTCAGGGACAGTGCCCAGGACTGGCAAAAAAAAGAGACAATCTTTGAGAAGTGTTGCCTCACCCATACTCTCTAAATTACCTCCCACCCATTCCCACCCTCCCAAGTGGCCCCTCTTGTTCTTATGCAAGTGATGTACAGAGGGGTTAAAGTTACATAAGTCAGGTAAAGAATGTCTTTCTTTTTGGACAATGTGACTCCTTCCCCCACTCCCTCCCAGTGTTTCCCTCCCATCCCACCCACAAGTTGTATAGTTCATTTTCAACACAGTGTCCAGTGTGTCCCATTACTGCATTTGTTCGCCCTTTGTCCCTTCATTTATTTTCTGTTTTAACATACATTAGCTGTATAAGGCGGTAGGGTTCATAGAGATATTTCCACACTTGTATACAATGTATTCCAAACAATCTCCCTATTATTCTTCTTAACCTCTTCTCAACCTTACTAGCATTTCTTAAAACACGTACTAATGTAAGTTCTTTCTCTCACGTCCCCACTCTTTATTTTTTATTTATTTATTTAATTTGTTGGTCGTTGGGCTTGAACTCTAGGCCTGGGCACTGTCCCTCAGCAATTCAGCTCAAGGCTAGCATTCTACCACTTGAGCCACAGCGCCACTTCCAGTTTTCGGGTGGTTTATTGGAGAAGAGTCTCACGGACTTTTCCTGCTGGGCTGGCTTTGAACCACAATCCTCAGATCTCAGCCTCCTAAGTAGCTAGGATTACAGGCGGGAGCCACCAGCACTGGCTTCCTTTAAAATTTTTTGTTTTATGTGTTGGGACTGGGGTTCCAACTCAGGACTTCATGCTCTTATTTGGACTTTTCTGCTCAAGGTTGGCACTCTATCACATGAGCTACACCTCCACTTCCAGTTTTTTGTGTTTTTTTTTTTTTTTCTGGTCATTTAGAGATAAGAGTCTCATAGATTTGTCTGCCTAGGCTGGCTTTAAACCTCCCTCCTCAGATCTCAGCCTCTTGAGTAGCTAGGATTACATATGTGAGCTACCAGCGCCCAGCGTCACTTTTCTTATCCGGTGCGTTTTGTTCTTTGCACTTGACAATGTATCCTATTACAGCTCTTTCCATGTGCTTATGCAAATATTTTTGTTTTTTCAAACTAACATTGGACCAGATTTCTGTAACATGTTTTGTTTTGTTTCATTTACTTTTTATGGACATCTTTGCTTATCTTCAAATTTTCTTCTCCAGTATCATTTTTAAAAGTTACATTGTCAAGCAAAGCCCTGAGTTTTACCATGACTGTTTTTAGCATTCCTCAGAGCCATGTCTATGATGGGAAAGAATCCTCTGGTTCAGAGGCCTGTGGATGACCTCCAGCTCAGCCAGGTATCAGTCATTCAATTTGGGTTCTGAGCCTCCAGTCCCAGTAGATACACAAGAATTCATGCCTTGTCTCAAAACCAGAGCTGTCGCGAGAATGAAATGAGACAACAGGGAAAAATGCAATATAAGAATAAGGTACTAAAATATGGATATGACTACATTATATACACATGCACATGGCATGAGGGTACACACAGGTGTGCACCCCCCCCCCCGAAGCATTTGCATGGTGATAGGGAACTTACTTGGTTACTGTCCATTTTTTAATAAATGTTTCACCTCAAAACTTTATTTATTTATTTGCTGGGTACTGCTGGCTCACATCTATAATCCTAGCTAATCAGGAGGTTGAGGTCTGAGAATCCTGATTCAGAGGCAGCCCAGGCAGGTAAATCCAAAAGATTCATCTCCAATGAACCAGCAAAAATCAGGAAGTAGAGGTGTGACTCAAGTGGCAAAACACCAGCCTTGAGTAAAAAGGCTAAGCAAGAGTGGGAGGCCCTGAGTTCAAGCCCTAGTGCCAACACAAGAAAAAAATTCTAGTTTTCTGAAAACATTGTTATGTATTTAATATGTAGTCTAAAGGAACAAGGAAAAGAAATTAACAAAAAAGAAAGTTTAAAAATCCATTACTTAGCCAGGAAGCAGAGGCTCATTTCTGCAATCCTAGCTACTCTGAAAGCTGAGATGTGAGGATCACTGTTCAAAGCTAGCCTAGGCAGAAAAGACTGTGAAACTCTTTTTTCCAACCAACCAACAAAAAGCCAGAAGCGGAGCTGTGCCTCAAGTGGTAGAGTGTCAGCCTTGAGCACAGCTCAGGAACAATGCCCAGGCCCAAAGATGAAGCCTAGTACCAACACCAAAAAATAAAATAAAATAAAATAAATCCATAACTTATTTGTAAAACTCCTACAGGATATTTCATATGTGCACATGTGTCTATAAATATATAACTTCATATACATATATATATATATATATAAAACTTGGCTCTTTGACATATATATAAATTGCTTCATTATGCATATTAGTTTGGTAATTTCCCATTCCTACTCAACAACATATTATAAATCCTCTTCTAAATTCATAAATACAATCTTTGTCTTAAACTACAAAGCTTAGATTTTTAATGATTATGTATTATAGTTTATCACAGGGCTCCTTGTTTTTCTGTGATAGCCCAAGAAATTTTCCCTGTACTTTCCTGTTCTAGAACCCTCCTGCTATATCTATAATGAGGGGTTTCCATATTGTATTAGTCTACTTTCTTTGTTACTATAACAAATACCTGAGATGATCAGCTTGCAAACAGAAAAGGTTTATTTCAATTCTCTGTGTTGGAGGTTCCAGTGCAGGTCAGATGGATCCATTGCTTTAAGCTTCTGCTGGCAGAGAGGGTGTAGCAGAACCATCTGCTCACCTCATGGTCACAAAGCAAAAGAGAAAGACACTTGGATGCCACAATTCCCTTTATGTGCATACCTCTAATGACTAATGACACCCCATTAGGTCCTGTCTCTTAAAAGTTCTGTCACTCACATTGACACTGCACTGGTGACCAAGTCTCTTTCATGTGGGATTTCGGGGGACATTAAGATCCACACTTCAGCACATATCTTGCTTGGAGGCTGAAATCTGAGGATCGGGGTTCAAAGTCAGACCTGACAGGAAAGTCCATGAGACTCTAATCTCCAATTAACCACCAGAAAACCAGAAGTGACACTGTGGCTCAAGTGATAGAGCACTCACCTTGAGCTGAAAGGCTGAGGGACAGCGCCCAGTCCCAGAGTTCAAGCCCCACAACCAACCAAAAAAAAAAGACCAATGACTAGGCCTCTCCTAGATCAGCAAACTACAGGAACCCATAAATCTTTCTGCTTAAAATCATGCCCCCTACCTGCCTGCCAAGATTGAGAAAGATTGACTAATGATCTAAGAACAACCAGCATTAACGTGTGTGTTCTGTGATCTTAGTCATGATAAGAGAGGCGCGGAGGGAGCTTGGAAGGGAGGATGGTGGGAGCAGAGGTTCCTTGCTGAAGCAAAGCTGGTGTTGGCAGCAGTGGGGGCGAGGGGAGGGTGCTGAGGAGCAGTGGTGCACTGCAACCCACGCACTTGCTCGTTTTAGAACAAATCAGTTCTTCTCAGACATATGTACTAAAGAAGCCTCCGCCTGGAATTTTCCAGACAGAGCTGAGGACTACTCCCAACATAAGAGCATCCAGCTTAGATTCTGCTTCCCCTGATGCAAACACTCTCCAGAGTGGAAGGTCCCTAAGGGGTCATCAATCTCTTCATTGCTACAACACACATACACACACACACACACACACACACACACACACTCTCTGTGTATTTCAGAAGGAGTTTTCAGGAAGCATCTAATGTAGATATTTGGTTTGCTTTTGGCCTTCTTAAAAGTACAATCAAAAACTCAACTCAAGGAAAAACCTGGAAAAAGTGGCTAAGGGGTAAAGAAAGGGAAGAACAGACAACCCTGAAGCCTAGAGTTGTTTAACTTCTTTCCCACTCATAATCGTGTAGAGAAGGCATTATTTTCCCCACTTGACAATGCCTTCCATTGCCTGAGACTCAAATGTCTTCCCTCAACAGGACTAGTGCAAGGACTCACTTCATCTTCACATCCTTACTTTCAAATTCAGAAACTGAGGCAGGAAGTAGCAGGTTAATCTTTAACCTGAGGACAAGTCACAGCTACCTGAAGATCTAGAAGGTACCATCTGCTTCCTATCCTCACCAAGGAAGGCTCGAGAAAACTCTTTGTACTATCTTTGCAACTTTTCTATAAGCATAAAAGTGTTCTAAAATAAAAGGTTTTAATTTAAAAATTATACATAATCATATTGTTACTCAAAACTATTGCATCCTGTATACTATAAAGATAAAATTATTTTGAATATTAACCTTTCATTATTATACATTTTCCAACATCCATTTTCCTCTGTGTACTTTTAAATATATATGTATATAGATATAGATATAGATATGATGTTTCAGTTACAATGGTGTTTGTTTCTTAGGGTAATCATAACATAGTACAATAACTGTGTGGCTTAAAAGAACAGAAATTCACTGCTACAAGCTCAAAGTCAAGCTGTCTGTGGGATCATCCTCTCTGCTCTCTGAGGGTCTAGAGAAGAATTGGTTCCATGTCTTTCTCTTAGCTTTTGATGTTGCCAACACCAAACTTGGCATAAGATCCTAAATTACTCCAGTACAACTTCATCTTACTTATGCTTTGACTATGTTTACAACTTTCCTATTTCCAAATAAGGTCATAGTCTGAGGTTCTGGAAAGAATGTAAGTTTGAGAGGAGCACTAGCTAACCCAATATAGCCTGACTCTTTTTCTCCTGAAATTTGTATCTGTTTCACATGTAGAATACACTCACGTGATCCCAAAGTCCTCAAAAGTTTTAAAGGCATTTCAACATCCACTTCAAATTCAAACTCTCATCTAAATATCATCAACTCAAAAAGTCCCAAATTTTATCATCTAAATCAGTTACGGGTGAGATTTGGGATATGGTACATCCTGGGCAAAATTCTTCTCCATCTGTGGATCTGTGAAACCAGAAAATAGATTATCTGCTTCCAAAACACAATGGTGTGACAAGCATTAGATAGATGTTCTTACTCTAAAAGGTGTCATAGGGTCCAGCAAGACTGGTACCCAAATCTAGATGACATTCTGGGTTCATTAGTCTAATTTTGCTTTTTGTTGCTGTTGCTTTGCTATTGTTGTTGTTGTTGGCCTTCAATCTGTGGGCTCAGGTGATCATCCTGCCTCAGCCTCTTGGGAGTCCCACTTAGTAGCTGGGATTACAAGTGTGCACCATGCCAAGCTTGGTCTAGCTAATTTTACATTTTTTGAAGATTTCCAAGATTTAAAAAAAACACAAGAGAATGGAAAAAATAGCTTTTCTTGCATTCCATGTTAATTGTTGCACTATTCACAATAGCCATGTTATGAAAACAGCCCAGATGCCCTACAATAGATGAATGAATCAAGAAAATGTGGTGCCCGTATATGTATGTATGTATGTATATATATATATATTAGAAAGAATAATATTGTGTCATTCCCAGGGAAATGGATGGGCGTAGAACAAGTCATGTTAAGTGAAGTAAGACAAACAGTGCAGGTTTTCTCTCATATGTGGAAGCTAGATCTAAAGTACAACTAGACATGATAACTCATACAGAGCTCTATGAATTTTCATACAAACAAACTGACTAAAGGAGGATATACTTAGGGAAGGAACCCAAAGGCATAATTCTTCTGAACTTCTATAAGTACTATTTCCCAGGAAATTGAAGAATGGTTTTATTTGGGAGTGGGGTTGGGGCAAAAGGGGTACAGAAATGGAGAGAGGCAGTGTAAACAAATGCAGTCATTGTATCCATCGTGTACTATGTAAAAAACAAACTGCAACTTCTGGGTAGGGATGGGAAGGGAAAAATGGGGGAAAGTGAAAGAAGAGGTGACATTGTTCAGGAAGCATTATACTCATAACCTCACTGATTAACTTGTAACCCTTTGTACAACACCTTAATAATAACAACAAAAAGAGAAATATATGTTTACTGCAGAAAAATAAAATAAACAAATAATGAAAAAATATCACTTCCAATTTGCTGACTCAAGTCTAACCCACTATACATTTGATACTTCTCTAATATATGTCAAATTAATTTTCTTTTATAAACTTGCCACATTAGATCTGTACTACGTATGTGAAAAAAGGGGAAATATATATGTACATACACACATACATATACACATAGGAATGATGTGTATAGAATTCTCTCTACTTTGTCTAAGCAGCTTATATCCTATTCTCAGATTTCCTATCGATTGTTACAAATAGCCATGTTAGAAGAGGCAGTCATACTGAAGGGAGAGCCAGCTTACTGGTTCCACTAAAGAGATCTTCGGGGCCGAGGAAAATTTCTAAGAATAAAATAAAAAGTTACCTTCTCAGGTGCAAGTCCCATCTTTAAACTTTCAGCATTCTTTCTTTTCTTCTTTGAGTGAGGATAATGAAGGCTCTATCTTCATTAAACTCTGAAATTTATTATCACAGTAATTTTTAAAGGAAGATGAGTGTATGAATAATTCCCAGTAATAATAATAATATTTAAGCTAAAGTCTCATCCACCATCAGAATCTGTAGACTTGTTTCCTTTTGATATTGAGCTACAATTCTAGAACTATACATTCATCCGTGAGGTATATTACTCCAACACAGGAAATAAAGATGATATTAAATGAAACATCTCTATTTATAATTAGGATTAGATGAAACTAGTTGATAGTACAATGTTGAACATTATTTAAGGTAGTTCATAAACTCTATCCACATATTTATGTCTCCAAGAACTTATTCAATAAATATATTATTAGAGTTGGAATTTGTTAATAAATATTTAATTCGACATTTTAATAATTTTTAATACAATCAAGTCAGTGTTGAACAGTAACTACAGCAGCCCAGCATCAACCAACTTCTTCTGTTGGACCAAGCACCCTTCATCCATGATTGTTTTTATTAACTGGGATACCATCCATCTCTGTAACTTCATGAAATGTGTTTTGGCTTGGAGCACAGAAAATCCATTTAGACATTAATAGTCTAGTTGCAAGCAATGTTATTCATTCACAAGAGTAACAACAGTGTGCTGTGATTTTTCCCCCCAGCACTTCCCCCTTAATTTTATTGCCTAATAAAATCCAAACACTGGAACCTTCTGCCCAGAAAGTGGCACCAAAGGAAAGCAGCTGCCCACCCAGGCCCCAGGGGTTCTCCAAGGAGGACCTGAGCCCTGGGGGAGGCCCCAGGGGAGAGAGGAAGACCTGTTCTCCATCTGCCAGGCTCCTCAGGGTCAGCCAGGAGTTTCCTTAGATCCTCCTGACTGGAGGAAAGAAATCCAGCTCTCCCTCTTCTCAAAATTCAAAATGGTGGTAGCAAACTGTAGAATAATACAGAGAGACAAATACTTCAGGATCCGACTTATATAGAGAATCCAAAAAATTAGAATCCATAAAAACAGAATAGTGATGACGAGATGCTGGGTTGGGGCAGAGACAGCAGGAATGAGAGTTCCTAGGAATGAGCAGGAATGAGAGTAGCTAGGATTACACTGGAACAGTTCTGGTGTGGTGGCTCCAGCCTGTAATCTTAGCTACTTGCAGAGATCAAGGGATTTCAGTTCAAGGCCAGCACAAGAATAAAGGCCCTTGAGACCCCACCTTAACCAATGGCTGAGCATGGTAGCACACCTGTTATCCCAGCCCAGTGGCTGGGCACAGTGGCATATGCCTGTCAATCCCAGTGACATGGAGAAGCACAAGAGGATTGTAACCCAAGCTGGCTGGCCCAACATAAAAGGGGACTTCCACCTCAAAAAAAAAAAAAAAAAAAAGCAAGCAAACACAAACAGGCAAAAGAAGCTGGAGGTGTGGCTCAAGTGGTAGAATACTTCTTTTGCAAACATAAGGCCCCAAGTTCAGTCCCCAGGATTGCTAAAAAGAAAGCAAGAAAAACAGTTAGCTAGAAAAACTGTTAGTAAAAATAATTGTTAGAGTTATTATTTTTGCCATATAAAAGTGAGATGTGTAAAAGCATCATTTAGTCTCATTAAAGTGCAAAAAGACTACAGCAGTCTATACCACAGATAAATAAAAATAATAAACAGTTTTAAAAGATCCTCTATTTTATTATCTTCAAAGATACAAAAATTAAGACAGAAAAAAAAATTAAGGCAGTAGAAAAATTTATAAAAATCCAATTCTTGGAAAACTTATATTCAATTTACTCTGGTCACTATGTAAATTTATACAAATTTCTGGGAAGACAGGGATCTGGGGTAGGTCAGTGTAGAGACTTGCCTACCTGTACAAGGTCCTGAGTCTAATCTCCAGAACCACAAACAAAAACAAAAACCAGAAACAGAATCCTGTAGAAAGCCAATACAAATAAAAAATAAGCTGGGAGCTGGTGACTCACGCCTGTAATCCTAGCTACTCAAGAGGCTGAGATCTGAGGATCATGGTTCAAAGCCAGCCCAGGCAGGAAAGTCCCTGAGACTTTTACCTCCAATTAACCACCAGAAAACCGAAGTGGTGCTGTGGCTCTAGCGGTAGAGTGCTGGCCTGGAGCTGAAGATCTTAAGGACAAGCGCCCAGGCCCAGAGTTCAAACCCCAAGACCAACAAAATAAATAAACAAATAAAAACAAAATCATCTCTTTAAAGTCAACATTCTCAAAATCAAACCTCCACAGGATTTATCCTTAGATCATTGTAATAAAGAAAAGAACTATAGGTATAGACATGTTTGTCATTGTGTGACACTGGTAATAAAGTGGATATAGCATCTGTAGTTATACAAGGGGAATATTTTGGTAGATTACAAAAAACTAATTAGACCCTGTAGTAACACAGAAAATGATTAAGCTGGGTATGGTGGTGTGTGCTTGCACTCTGGAGGTTAAGGCAGGAAGATTGTGAACTCAGCCAGGATAGAGAAACTAAGAAGAAAGGAAGGAGAGAAGGGAGGGAGGAGGGAAGGAAAAGGGGGAAAAAATAGCCAGGCGCCTAGGATTACTCGCCTGTAATCCTAGCTACTCAGGAGGCTGAGATCTGAGGATCAAGGTTCAAAGCCAACCCAGGCAGGAAAGTCCGTGAGACTCTTTTCGCCAATAAACCACTAGAAAACTGGAAGTGGCAGTTGCCTTGAGCTGAAGAGCATAGGGACAGTGCCCAGGCCCAGAGTTCAAACTCCACAACCTACTTAAAAAAAAAAAAGAGTGAGGAGAGGAAATGAAGGAAATAAAAAGGAAGGAAGGAAGGAACGAAGGAAAGAAGGAAGGAAGGAGGATCTACTATAAAATTTAATAAAAAGAACACACAAAATTCGTATTTATAATAAATATAACTCTAGCCCTCAGATCTAGTTGGGATTCCAGTATCAGAAACCCTCAGCTAGAACAAGTTTCAAAGGAATTTTGAAATCTTTAGATTATTCCACAGTCAGTTTACTCAGACTTTCTCCTTTATGCTTCTATCTCCTAGTCACACCCACCTCTTTTGTCCTCTCTGCTGTATTTGAACCATTTTGAGGTTCTTCTTTAGGTCTGCAGATGTGGCCTAGTGGCAGAGTGCTTATCTAGCATATACAAGGTCCTGGGGTTTGAGCCACAGCATGGCAAGCTTAAAGAAGTCTGATTCTTCTTTGACTCTCAACCCATACTTGGACTCATCTTTGTGACCACCTATCCATTCACCAACCCTCAACAAGTTCAATAATTTATTTCATGCCAAAACATATATGAGAAGGAGCATAAAGAAATGCCAATAATTGTGCTAGATTGGTGGAACCTGGAGATCTTTTTTGTTTGTGCATGTTTTGTTTTCCAATTAAAAAACAAAGTTAAGGGGCTGGAAAGGTGGCTCAGTGGTAGATCACTTGCCTTGCATGCCTGAGGCCCTGGGTTCGATTCCTCAGCACCACATAAGCAAAAAGAAAAAAGCAGGAAGTGGTGCTGTGGCTCAAGTGGTAGAGCGCTAGCTTTGAGCTGAAGAGCTGAGGGACAGTGCCCAGGCCCAGAGTTCAGGCCCCACAACTGGACCCCCTCAAAAAAAAAAAAAGTTAAAGAGCTAATTATTGGAGAAGATTTCACTGTGATGTATAGAATCAGTCTCTGGGCACTTATATCCGATAGAAGTAAGCAAGTTCATCTAGTATGATCAAGTTCATATATAAACTTGAAAGACAAGTTGAAGCACTTTAAGAGTGGGGGGCAGATAGGGAAGAGATTGTGTTCTATGGATGCTATCTTTTTTTTTTGTTTGTTTGGTCATAGGACATGGTTGGAACTTAGGGCATGGGCTTAGTTCAGAGCTCTTTGGCACAAGCCTAGTACTCTACCACTTTGAGCCACAGCTCTACTTTGGGTTTTTGAGTAATTAATTGGAGATAAGAGTCTCACAAGGATTATTTTTCCTGGGCTGGCTTTGAACTATGACCCTCAGATCTCAGCCTCTTGCGTAGCTAGGATTACAGGCGTGCACTGATGCTATTGTTTCTTTTAATGCCACAGTAATAATGTGTTTAAGAAAGAAGCCAGAGAGCCCAGCACTGTTGGCTTAGGCCTGCAATCCTAGCTACCCAGAAGGCTAAGATCTGAAAATCATGGCTCAATCCAGCCTGGGTAGAAAAGTCTCTGAGACTGTTATCTCCAATTAACTAGTAAAAAGCCAGAAATGGAGGTGTGACTCAAGGGGTAGAGCACCAACATTGAGTGCAGAAGTCAAATAAGAGTACAAGAGTATACACCCACACCCCCCCACACACACACATACACACACATACACACATACTAAAAAAGAACCAAAATCTAGATAGCTATGTGAGTAAGGCTGTGTTTTGTTGTCACTCAGTGGGCCTGACTTTGAGGCACACACAGAGCTGGACCACATGCTTCTCATTGTGAGCAGGGATGGGTCTAATGGACCACACTTGGCAGAGCAGCATAGAATGCACCGTGGTTGGATAAAGCTCAATTTCAGTGAGGCTTCATTTTTCTCCTTTTTTTCCTGTTGTCAGTGGTTCTCCAAAATGTTCCAGTTTTATGATTTGGCTTTTAAAGGAATTAAATTTGAATAGCACAAAATTATATAATTATGTTATGATTCCATTGCAATCATTAATGGATGCAAGTTTGCTACATCATTATTAGGTAATAATGATGATGATGATGATAATGACAGCTAACATCTAGAGTCTGCTGACCCTGAGCCAGATATAGTACGAGTGATTGAGAAACAATTAGGCCATTTAGCCTAATTTATATGTTCTAGTTATTTCACATAAAAATTCCATTGTTTTAGGGATGACATGTTATGCCAGTTCTCAGGTATGGAGTTACCAAATTTTTAAAGAAATGAATCTTGAGGTGGTGTGGAAGAAAGAAATATATTTTATAAAATATTATAATAAATCCCACCATTGACTTTTATACTAGAAAGAGTTTTAAATGTGTTGTTAAAAATCTGTACTGACTGCACTTAGGGGGTGGAGGTAGGGGATCATGATTCCAAAACTATCCTGGACTACATAGTTGAAAAACAAAGGCTAGAGATACAGCCCAGTGGTAGATGACTTGCTTAGTATATGCAAAGCCGTGGCCTCAATCAATCCTCAGTACAAAAACAAACTAAATCTGTTATGGATAGTTAAGAGAATTATCAGGAAGAGGAACTTGTGAGCTTACCAAACAAAGATTTTAGCATAGATTTTTTTAAAAGTTTTTTTTATTGTAAAGATACTATACAGAGGGGTTCCAGTTATATGAGTAAGGTAATGAGTACATTTTTCTATCACACACTGTTACCCCCTCCTTTATTTTTCCCCTACTATGTACCCTTCCTTCCCCACCTCTCCAACTCTCCCCACCCCCAAGTTGTATAGTTAGTTTTCAACATAGTGTCTTGTACATCTCATTGTTTCAATGGGTCAACCTGTATCTTTGTTTCAACATTTTGTTATTTCACTTCCCTTCCCCAAATTAGAAAAATGTATATACAAGATGCAAGACGGGGGCTGGGAAGGTGGCTCAGTGGTAGAGCGCTTGCCTTGCATGCGTGAGGCCCTGGGTTCGATTCCTCAGCACCACATAAGCAAAAAGAAAAAAGCCGGAAGTGGTGCTGTGGCTCAAGTGGTAGAGCGCTAGCCTTGAGCTGAAGAGCTAAGGGACAGTGCCCAGGCCCAGAGTTCAGACCCCATGACCGGACCCAAAAAAAAAAAAAAGATGCAAGACAGGGGAATCAAATACAGTGACAACAGGGGTTATACCATGGGGGAAGAACATACAAAAGAAACAAAAAAAAAATCACATAGTACATTAAAAACAACAGTGACAAGGAAAAAAACCTCTTGTGTCCCTAGTGTTGGGGTTCATTTTGCTTAGTATCATCTTATATGGTATATAGCTTTTAAACTTTTCTGCTTCTGGTAAGATTATCCTATTATTATTGAAAATAAGGGAAACCATGGGACCTATGTTTCTTTGGGTCTGGCTTACTTCACTTAATATAATTTTTTCCAAGTCTTTCTATTTCCTAACAGATGGGGCAATGTCATTCTTTCTGATGGAGGCATAGAATTCCATTGCATATAAATGCCACATTTTCTTGATCCATTCATCTACTGAGGGGCATCTAGGTTGGTTCCATATCTTAGCTATAGTGAATAATGCTGCAATAAACATATTTGTGCTAGTAGCTTTAGTATAGACTTGTTTATGATCATTTGGGTAAATGCCAAGGATTGGGATTGCTGGGTCATAAGGGAGCTCTATGTGTATAGTCTTTTGAGGAACTTCCATACTGCTTTCCAAAGTGGTTGAACAAATTTACACTCCCACCAACAATGCAGTAGGGTTCCCTTTTGGTCACATTCCCTCTAGCATCTGTTGTTATTAGATTTCTTGATTATAGCATAGAATTTTGCGCTTACCTATCAAAACATCAAGTTACAGCTAAAGTTTGGATGGAAGAATCTAGCATTGCTAGTCAACATCTGGTTGTTGCTTTATATCTATAATCAGTGGTACTGGAATCAAATCCAGGGCCTAGCACTCTACTGATGAGCTGCACCTGCAGTGTGGTTTTTGAGTACACATTTTTATAAGGTGTTTAGGTAAATGTTGAAACTTATGCTTGGTGCTCAAGGCAGAATCAAAGGCCATCCATATGGGCACTGGCTTTTTCCATGGTGGTAAATACTGCCTGTCTTGCTTTTGAGCCACACCTATGAAAATAAATGTTTGGGCTGGGAAGATGGCTCAGTGGTAGAGCGCTTGCCTTGCATGCATGAGGCCCTGGGTTCGATTCCTCAGCACCACATAAGAAAAAGAAAAAAGCTGGAAGTGGTGCTGCAGCTCAAGTGGTAGAGAGCTAGCCTTGAGCTGAAGAGCTGAGGGACAGCACCCAGGCCCAGAGTTCAGACCCCACGACTGACAAAAAAAAAGAAAGAAAAGAAAAGAAATGTTTTGTAGACAGACAACAGTGGCTCACATCAGTAATCTGCTACTTAAGATTAGGGATCACAGTAAGCCCAGGCAGTAAAGTCCTTGAGATTCTTATCTCGAATAAACTATCTCCAAAAAGCCATACATGGAGTTGTAGCTCAAATGGTAGAGCTCTAGCCTTGAGCAAAAGAAACTCAGTGCCTGGGCCCAGAACTGACATGCGCGTGCAAGCACACACACACACATACATACACACACACACACACACACACACACAGAGCAAATTAAGTAAAATGTTTTGTAGCCTATCTAGGAAGAATAGAGAAAACAGTACTGTTGTTTTTGTTGGAGAAAATCAAATTTGTATTCTTCATCTCAATCTACATAGAGTATAAATTTTGTTTTAAAAAAATTCCAAGAATTGAGCCAAGTACCAATGGCTCATACCTATATTCCCAATTCTTCAGGAGCCTAAGATCTGAGGATTGATGAAAAGCTAGGAGATTCTTATCTCCCATTAACTAGCAAAAAGACAGAAATAGAGGTAAGCTTAACTGATACAAGGTCAGAATTTCAGGTGAACAAGCTACTATATTTAGCCCCCAGAATTCATATTGGCTCACAGGCCCACAGTCCTCCTATGTAGCAACAGGAGGAATACACTGAATTTGCAAAGTCCCCACAAACTGGACACTTCCTAATGCACCATTGTCTATACTGTTCCCTATAGGACTTAAACCCAGCGTTCCTCATTCACTCACATAGACTGTAAGTATCTTGTAGATATAAATATTCGAGCCTCACACCTAGTGCTACATCTGTATTCTGGGCATCTGTAACTAAGTGACACAGCACCAATTGGCAGACAGAAAGAAATCTGATAGTTTTCCTCATCAAAAATGGCAACAAAGTGTTTTTTTCTAATAACATCTTAGCAAAGGTGCACCTCTAAACACAGAAGAGGAGCTTTTCCTACTGAGGCTAGGGATAATCCGAAGGAGTCTCCAACTTGCTTGGCATGGTATCCTTCTTTCTCCCTTGGTCATTTGACATATTAGGGATGCTGGCAACACAGTCTTATCCTCTCATTGCACAGCTGAGGGTACAAAGGAAAGTATCTGTCCTTAATCATACAGCTATTCAGTGGTGAAGCACCCAAGTCCACAATAAATAACTCTGTACTGGCAGTTCCTTCTATTAAAAAAACACCAACACAACAACAAACTAGCTCTGTGCCTGTGACTCCTGTCTGTAATCCTAGCTACTCAGGAGGCTGAGATCTGCAGATCTGTTTAAACCAGCCAGGAATTAGAGGTGTGGCTCAAGTGGTAGAGAACTAGCCTTGAGCAGAAAAGAAGAGTACAAGGCCAGGGGCTGGGAAGGTGGCTTAGTGGTAGAGCACTTGCCTTGCATGCTTGAGGCCCTTGGTTTGATTCCTCAGCACCACATAAGCAAAATGAAAAAAGCCGGAAGTGGCTCTGTGAGGGACAGCGCCCAGGCCCAGAGTTCAAGTCCCATGACCGGACCGCCCCCCCCCAAAAAAAAAGAGTACAAGGCCAACCTGAGTGCCAGTGGCTCACACCTACCATTCTAGCTACTCAGGAGGCTGAGATCTGAAGTTGACAATTCAAAGCCAGAGTAGGCAGACAAATCTGTGAGACTCTCTAATGAATCACCAAAAACTCAGAAGTGGAGAGTACTAGTAGTCTTGAGCAAATAAATGTAAGAGGCAGTGCTCAGGCCCTGAGTTCAAGCCCCAGAACCAGCAGTAAAAAAGAAAAAAAAAAGTTGAGTATATAGGAAGTAAAAACAAAAAAGAAAGAAAAAAAGTGATGAAAAGTAGTAACAATTATCCCTCTACTGATTTCAACTTCTTTTGATATTTTGTCATTTTATTATTTTGTTATTTTATTGAAAAAGTTTTAGACTTAATAGTGAAGTAAGGAGGTCAGGACTGGCCAGTGCCATATTGGCCACATGGTGGACGGTAGGGTCTGGCATCTTGTCTTCATGCTGGGGGAAGCCCCCTCCCCTTCCCCCCCACCCATCACCTGTCTCCCAGGTAATGGGTGTGCCTGGACCCCTGGAGGCAGGGGCAGGCACTTGGCTGATAGGTTACTGAATCTGTCAGTCCAGTGCCTGGGACTGGGAATTTCCTGAGGATCTGCCCCCTGAGCTGACCTATTTAGGGCTGGACCAGCCTAGCCCCTGGACTCCATTCCACTTGTGTCTCTATGATCGTGTCCTGTGTCCTGTCTCCTGGCTTGTCTCCAGTCATCATGGAGTCCCAATTCAGCTCTCCATTGCAGCTGAATTGGCTTGTTGGTATTGTTTTTGTTATTCCTTTCCTCTTTAGCATGTTTCCTAGCTGCGTTATGTGTATTTGCATGCTGCAGGCCTTTGTAACAACTGGCAGTCTGCAGCCTGTTAACTGTATAATAAAGACTCCAATATTCTATATTTTAAAATGTGGTTTCTGGGATGATTCACCTTACAACACTAGTGCAGTATAGAGGGGGAGGGAGAAGTTGGGAAAGTGAAGAGGGAAGGGATGGTAGGAGTAAAATAAAGGAGGGAGTAACAAGCTCAATAGGAAGTGTACTCATTACTTACTCATGTAACTGGAACCCCTTTGTACAGTATCTTTACAATAAAAAATGTTGGGGTGGTCCCCCAGTATTGGGGTTAATGATCAAAGGAACGAGACAGAAACAAAGCAAAAGTCAGACAAAGCTATATTTCACGCCAAGCATCTAGAAACAGACTGACCGGTCAGGGCCACCTTGGCAGAGAGCGAACCCTGCCCAGCTGCACGGGCTAACTTTTTTTTTTTTTTTTTTGGTTGGTCCTGGGGCTTGAACTCTGGGCTTGGGCGCTGTCCCTGTGCTCTTCAGCTCAAGGCAAGCGCTCTACTGCTTGAGCCACTACCGCTTGAGCCACAGTGCTACTTCCAGTTTTCTAGTGGTTTATTGGAGATAAGAGTCTCATGGACTTTACTGTCCGGGCTGGTTTTGAACTGTGATCCTCAGATCTCAGCCTCCTGAGTAGCTAGGATGACAGGTACGAGCCACCAGCGCCCAGCTACGGGGCTACTTTTATAGGGAACAGGCCATGCAGTTTAGGCTGGCCAAATGCAGGTGGCCAATAGCATTGCAACACTCGCACAAAATTGCACAGTTATGTCGGGCCACACGCACACACACACACACAGGTGACCAATGAGGTTACAACTTATGGTCAGTTTGGCGTGTGGGAAGGTGGGGTTTGCATTCCTTGGTGGGGGGGTGTTACATATATGCTCGTTACTGACTAGACTTGTCCACTTGGCCTCTAGGCTCTGTTATCAGAGACTTGCAGTCCATATTTTTCCTAAGCTTGTAAACAAGAAGATGGATGTTTAACCAGGGTGGAGTCACATAGGCTCACTGGGTCCTAACATTAAAATAGGGTCCCAACAAAAAATGTTTAAAAAATAGTGCAGTATAGAATTCAAAAGTACATGGTCCTGGGACTGGGAAAGTGGCTCAGTGGTAGAGTGCTTGCCTTGCATAAATGAGGCCCTGGGTTCGATTCCTCAGCACCACATAAGCAGAAAAAGCCAGAAGTGGTGCTGTGGCTCAAATGGTAGAGCACTAGCCTTGAGCTGAAGAGCTGAGGGACAGCGCCTAGGCCTAGAGTTCAGGCCCCATGACCCACAACAACAACAACAACAAAAAGTACATGGTTCTGAACGAACTCTACAATTTCTTTTTGTCTCGCTAGAAGAATGAAGAAGTACTTGAAACCAATTCCTGAATAAATGTCCTTTTCAATCCATCAAGCACTAGTACAGCTGGACTCAAGGATCAGAAGCCAGAACTTGCTGTTGTAACCAGTCACTCCACGAAAATCAACAACAATTGAGAGGCAAATTAAAACTGATTTCTTTCTCTCTCTAACTTTTTTCAGTCTCGAAACACACACACACTCTCTCTTTCTCTCTCTCTTAGCTGGGGATTCAAGCATTTCTTCCTACATTTGTAAGCTTGTGGGAAATTTGCTCCTCCCTGAACTTCTCAGAGACAGAAACAGAGAGAGAGAGACAGAGAGAGTTGGTGCTGGGGCTTGAACTCAGGGCATGGGTAATGTCCCTTAGGTTTTTCACTCAAGGCTGATGCTCATCACTTGAGCCACACCTCCACTTCTTATATTTTGCAGGTTAATTGGAGGTAAGAGTATCATAGGCTTACCTGCCTGGCTGGCTTCAAACTTAGATACCAAGTAGAAAATTACTCTAAGTTGTAACCTGAGCTCAGGTAATAGCAGAAGGGATGGAGATGCAGGAGACCAATTAAGGGACTTGGCTATTGATTGAATGCAGATAGTGGAGGACAAGGAGGAACCCACAATGACACAGAAGATGGACTGGGAAGGAGCATGATGTGGAGGATGAGTTCAGTTCCTGATGGGCTGTGTGTAAGCCTTCCTAACCCTTGCTGCTGCCCATGGTGGTCTCTGAACCGGGCTGCCATACTCTACGTTCACCCATTAAATCTCAGCCATCAAAGGCCTTGGCAGCCATAAAAGGGCTTATTAAGAACTTTAAAGCAACATGGGAAAATTTTATTAAGTAATATTAGGTAAGTAATAAAAATGCAAATTAAAACAGGGTAAAGTTCTTCCCCTGTTAAATTGGCAAAAAATAAAAAATAAAATTTTAATTAAAATTCTTCAAACTGCCAAGAGTGTGGGAAAGCTGGCACATTTACACATGGCTGGTGGCAATGAAAATTGGTACAAACTTTTGGGAAGAAATTTGGCAAAATGCATAAAGACCCATTAGAAAAAAGTTTGTATCCTGTGACCCTGTAATTCCACTTCTGGAAATCTGTTCTCAGCAAATAACTCCAAGTGTTGGGAGGAAAAATCACTTCATACACAAAGATGTTTATCACTACAGAAACTGGATATAACCAATGTCCAACAATAAGAGATTGGCTAAACAAATTATGAAGAATTTACTTGCTGACCATCTTGAATGAGATAAAAATTATAGCTATGGAACTGTTTAGTAACAAAGACTGATTGTGTTATAATGTTACACACAAACACATATATACACAATATATATGTATGTATAATTCCAATTATGTGAATAATTTTTATAAGTAAAAATTAAAAGAGTGGAAATAATAGCTGGATTACAGTAGAAGGTCCATAGACAACTTCAAAAAATTTTTAATTTCCCAAAACTTATTATAAGTAGCTAAAATGCATATGTAATAAAAACCACAATATATTATAAGGACAAATTTATAAGTAAAAAAAATACTCAGGTACTGGCTCACACCTATAACCTTAGATATTTAAGAGACTGAAATATGAGGATCATGGTTCAAACCCAGCCCAGGCAGAAGTCTATAAGACTCTTATCTCCAATTAACCAGCAAAAAGCTGAAGTGGAGCTGTGGCTCAAATGGTAGAGTGCCATCACTGAGCAAAAGAAACCAAGAGTTCAAGGCCCTGAGTTCAAGCCCTAGTACTTTCACAAGACATACCAAAAAAAAAAAAAAGTAAAATAGAAAATCGTGTCCGTGTTAGTTACAAATAGATATGTTTTTTGTTTGTTTGTTTTTTTGGATCCGGTCCTGGGGCCTGAACTCTGGGCCTGGGCGCTGTCCCTCAGCTCTTCAGCTCAAGGCTAGCGTTCTACCACTTGAGCCACAGTGCCACTGCTGGCTTTTTTCTTTTTGCTTATGTGGTGCTGAGGAATCGAACCCAGGGCCTCAGGCATGCAAGGCAAGCGCTCTACCACTGAGCCACCTTCCCAGCCCACAAATAGATATGTTTATGGACCAAGAAGGAAAAGAGTTAAAAGGAAAAACAGTTGAGTCATCTGGACTACAGATTTTTAAAATTCTTCATTGTAATTACAATCTTATTTGTAAGATTATATTTATTTCAAGCCATCTATTCAATTTATAAAATCCCTTTGAAAGATGTCTTAAGGTTTAATGTCTTAAGGCTCTCTTCATTCTGGCTGAACGTTCTTGCACAATGACATTTGGTTTCAGACCTTGCATAACAGTGACTCAATGTATCTCAAACTTTAGTGAACATCAGAACATCTGGAAGTGATCACTGGGCCTCTCCCCTAGTTTCTGATTCAGGAGATCTTGGGAGAGGGGATCCATGAATTTGCATTTCTAATGATTTCCCAAGTGATGTAGATCCTTCTCTTCTGGAAATGGTATTTTGAAAGTCATTGCCTAGTAAGTAAAGATATAAAAGGCCAGTATTCACAATATAATTTGTGGGTGGGATGAAAGGAAAAAACTCTAAGAGAGCAAGGGAAGGGATGACATTGTCCAAAAAGAAATATACTCTTTACCTGACTTATGTAACTGTAATCCCTCTGCACATCACCTTTAAAATAACAATTAAAAAGTTGTGACTACCAAAAAAAGATAGAAAAGACCTCTCTCATGAGCAATGGCTATTCTCCTGTGTTAACTTTTTCCATGACTACTTAACCCAAGAGTAGAGATGGCTAACCCAAAGTACCATACAGAATATGACATCATGAGGCATATAATTGGTCTTTAGGATAGGCAAGCTATTTATGCCTGACCTATCAGGGATTTTCCTCCTGAGTCTCAGGGCCACTAAAATGTATTCATGGATCCTCGCTGCAGTAGAATAAAGCTGATACATACAGAGAAACCCAAAATGAAATGCAGAGTCTGTACTAATCTAGACTCCTTTATAAGAAAGTAAAAAAAGCCCTGAAATCAAAACAATGAACAAAAGTAAAATGATAACTTCTGGATTGTCTCCCTAACTTGAGGTAAGGTATTCTCAAGGTTGGCTGCTAAAAGACTTAAGTTGTCTCCATCACTCTGTTCTTCCTGCTCAGCTATCACGACTGGTTTAATCAGGATAGAACATTAAAGGATGTTTAAGAGTTAGACAGGCAGTAGCTGGGCACCAGTGGCTCACGCCTGTAACCCTAGCTACTCAGGAGGCTGAGATCTGAGGATCATGGTTCAAAGCTAGCCTGGCCAGGAAAGTCTGTGAGACTTTACCTCCAATAAATCACCAGAAAACAGGAAGTGGCATTGTAGCTCAAGTGGTAGAGTGGTTAGCCTTGAGCTAAAGAGCTGAGGGACAGTGCCCAAGCCCAGAGTTCAAGCCCTACAACCAACAACAAAAAAATTAGATAGGCAGGAGCAGTAAGTACAACCAACATTGCCTCAAGCTGTGTTACGGAGTGAATTGTAAAGATCCCCACAGGATCCTGGAAAATCTGTTATGTTAAGTCTTCATTTGATGAAGTCCCACATTCTATTTTCTTAGCTTACATTGGAGCATCTCACTTTTTGTCACCAGTTCACAGTCACCCCTCAGGTAGCCACAAGCACATCTCCCTCTTGTGGCTCCCTCCTGAAGCCTGTGCCTTCAGCCGGACTTCTATTCCTAGATGAAAGGTTGAGCACTCTTATGGATAGTATCTGTAATGTAGTAAATCATTCAATAAATCAATATTTCTTTGTTTTTAAAAAAAGAAACCAATGTATACCCTACAAAAATTAAGAAGAGTGAGGGAAAGAACAGGGAAGGAAAGGGTGGGTTAGAATGTTGAAAGGGGTGGCATTGACCAAAACATATCGTATTAATAAACCCTTTTGTTAAATGGCAATTCCTTAAAGATGATGAAATTAATTAATTAAAATAGAGGTATCAAATAATTGCAATCACCTTAAAAAACAAAAAGATGGCACATATAACCAAGACCCAAGCCTGTCATCTGCAGTGCATTGCATGCAGTGATTGGTTGGGGCAGGGACACATGATCTGGTTAAAGCCAGTGATGCATTATAAGGTTTTTGCTAATGATCCTGAGAAATAAACTGTTCTCCATTCCCCATTAGGCATGAACCAAATAAGCTCAGTAGAGCTGGGGATATCTTACAACCACAATGGTAAATCCTGCCTGAGAATAGTCACCCCAAAAGAGAAAACCTGGGTTGGAGGCCTTGACTGCTATAGTGTCTGTTCACTTGTGTGTAATTCAGCAGGAGATGGCATTTTCACTGCATATGAACAAAAATAGAATCACTGGTAAGCCTTCTCCTCCCCCTGTCCTGCTGTACTTAAACTGGGTGTTTGTGTTTGGTGTGGGGAGTACTGAGATTTGAACTTAGGGCCTCACATTTGCTAGGCAGGCACTCTACCACTTGAGCTACATTCCCTTGTATTCCCCTTTCTTTGCTTTAATTATTTAGGGTCTCATGTGTTTGGCTGGAATTGGCCCAGACTGAGATTCTCCTACCTATGCTTCCTGAACAGCTGGGTTTATATATGTGTGCTGGCTTACCTAGCCTCAAGAATGTGTTTTTGAAAAGCAGACTGAATCTTATTGCCAGTTGTGTTCCCATTGGTCATAGCTGTGCTAGGCACAGAGTAGGTACCACAGCAGTTTCTCAGGTGGAGTAAATTGTAGTCTGCCCCGACAAAATGTTCCATTTGGTCCCAGAATTCTAGGGAGGGAGGGAGGAGAGGTTTTTGGTCATGAGGTAGGTCGTGATTGAATGTTAAACTTGCAGTTACCAGTTGAAAGTATAAAGCCAGGTTCACTGACCTCAAATTAGGCCCTGAAATGTCAGTTTCCACAGAGCCATTTATTTCACAAAAGAGCTTCCATAAGCCCTTGCTTATGGCCCTGTGGGAGCCCAATTTCAAAGCTGAGGTCAAGGGCCCCAGGACTGCTACACACTGTTTGTTTACCAAAGCTGTGAATTCTCAGACAGACCCTCACTTCTGGCAGAATCTGAGACTAAGCACAGAGAGAGAATCAGCCAGCCTGAGTGCCTGTAAGAGGCTGATGGTCCAGGCACAGGTGGCTCACGCCTGTAATTCTAGCTACTCAGGAGGTTGAAACCTGAGGATCATGGTTTGAAGCCCACCCAAGCAGAAAAGAAAGTCCATAAGACTCTTTCCTCCCATAAACTACTCAGAAAAAGCCAGAAGTGGCACTGAGGCTCAAGTGGTAGAGTACTAGCCTTGAGCAAAAGAAGGTAAGGAACAATGCTCAGGCCTAGAATTCAATCCCCAGGACCAGCAAAAAATAAAAAATAAAAAAAGGCTGATGAATGATGTCATAGTCCTCACCTGTGGCCACTGGCTTAAGACTCCTTCAGCCAGTTTGTGGGAGGCCTGAGGTCTGTCAATTCCCAGTGTTTCTCTGGCCCATCAGAGTACATCAATTTCTAAGAACATACCAGCCAGGGAGAGGTTCTCAAGCTATTCCTTCAGAAGAGGAATTTGTGTGTGTGTGTGGTGTGTGTGTGTGTGTGTGTGTGTGTGTGTGTGTGTGTATGTATTGGGACTTGAACTCAGGGCCTAGGTGTGTTCCTTAGCTTTTTTTGCTGGAGGCTTGCTCTCTACCACTTGAGTCACACCTGCCCTTGATGCTTTTTGGTGGTCTGTTGGTGAGTCTAAAGGATGTTTCTACCCAGGTGGGTTTTGAACCACAATCCTCAGGTCTCATTCCTCTGAGTAGATAGGATTATATGAATAAGCCACTGGCAACAAGCTTAAGAGGGAAATAGTTACTGATTATTTTTCCAAACAGAAGAGCATACTCTTTCTGGGTAGAGTCTCAGCATTATGGGACTCTGGGTTGATTGAATTCCTACCTCAGTTACTCGGCAGTGAGTCAGCTTGGCCATACCAACATGGAAACAGGGAAGAGAAAAATCATGAGCAACCTGCTAAAGTTTTGCTGGTTCATATTAGAGCCTTGTTCACAGGAAATGCAAAGTCTGTGTCATTCCAAGTTACTCTTTGGAGACGTTTAAGTCCTCTGTGGCCTAGTCCCTTGCTTCTCTCCAGTCCCATCTCTCCCCATGACCAATCTCTTAGCTAATTCACCAGTGACAACCTTTTAGGAGCCAAGCAAAGCAAACTTCCCACTTCACCATGCCTTTCTTCATACCACCCCTATGTCCAGATTATCCTCCAACAAACATCCTCTTCCAGCCTGCAGCTATCCAAAACCCTCTCAAGCTCAAAGTCTAGCTCATATGCTAATATCTTCTCTATCGATATCTCTATCCTTTCCCATCCCATAATCCTCCAGTTCTGAATGCCCACAGTAGCTTGACATTATCTAGGTTATACTTACCTACACTATTTTTAATGTTCGGGTCAGGGCTCACCCTGATGTTCCCAAGCTTGCCGAGAACCCTGTCAACCTGCATGTCTTCTGTGTATCCCGTACTCACTGCAAGGACCTCCAAGGCAGGTTCAGAGTTGGTTGTAGTCATGAGTATGTCCCCCACAGTCCAACACAAGTTTGCCAAATAATGAGTGTAACTTTTTTGTTTGTTTTGGTCGGTCATGGGGCTTGAACTCTGGGCCTAGGTGCTATCCCTGAGCTCTTCAGCTCAAGGCGAGCGCTCTACCGCTTGAGCCACAGCACCACTTGCAGTTTTCTGGTGGCTTATTAGAGATAAGAGTTTCACGGAGTTTCCTGCCTGGGCTGGCTTTGAACCGTGAACCTCAGATCTCAGCCTCCTGAGTAGCTAGGGTTACAGGTGTGAGCCACCGGTGCCCAGCTTAATGAGTGTAACTATTGGGAGCTTCAATGGACTGAATTGACTGCTAAGTGGGACACCTTTTCTGAGACAGACACATTCACAGTGAGCAGCTAACCATGATAAACATGAAGCTATTTACCAAGACCCGTACTGGGCAGATGAATTCTGTGAGTTTACAGAAGGCAGAATCTGTGAGCCTGACACAGCTAAAAATGCAGTTTCCGGCATCCCCAGCCATTGTCCCATCAAGCTTACAAAAATTCAAATAAAGAAACATATGCTGAACAAGACACTTGGCATGAAGTAAGAAGTACATAGTGCAATGTTAGTCTTGTCCTAAGGGATCCCTAGTGGCACATAGGAATGAGTGCTAGGCTTTGCCAGGAGAAGCAGAGGCAGGCTTCATAGATAAGCAGTATTGGAACCTGGTCCTGAGGAATGACAAGGAACTTACTAGGCAAAGATGGGTACTTAGGGGAGGGGCAATTGAGGCAGAGGGACCAGGTTGGTATACAAATGGCCTGCCAGCAGGAGGATGACATGTGTGTAGCTGGCTGGCATCAAAGGTTTGGCTGAAGGTGAAATGTGAGATGAAGACAGAAGGGTAATGTGTGTGTGTGTGTGTGTGTGTGTGTGTGTGTGTGTGTGTGTGTGCGCCAGTACCAGGGCTTGAACTCACAGCTTCACATTCTTGCTTGGCATTTTCAGATCAGGGCAGCTGATGTTCTACTATTTGAGCAACTTTCAGCTTTTTGCTGGTCATTTGGAGGTAAGAGTCTTGCGGATTGGTCTTCCCTAGGCTGACTGTGAACAGCAATCCTCAGCTCTCAGCCTCTAGAGAAGCTAAGGTTATAGGTGTGAGCCCCTAGCAGCCAGCAGTGGCTTTGGGAGGCCTTGAGCACTGTGCTAGGAAGTGTGTGCATGCTTGTGCATGGACACACTTGCACGCCAGTAATGGTACTTGAACATGGGACCTGGGCACTGTCTTTTAGCTTTCTCACTCAAGGCTGTCACTTTATCACTTTAGCCATACCTCCACTTCTAGCTTTTTGCTGGTTAATTGGAAATAAGAGTCTCATGGACTTTCGTGCCTGAGCTGCTTTCAAACTTGGATCTTCAAGCTGGGCACTGGTGGCTCATGCTTGTAATCCTAGCTACTCAGGAGGTTGAGATCGCAGTTCAAAGCCAGAACCAGGCAGGTTTTATAATCCATGAGACTCTTATCTCCAGTGAACCACCACAAAACTGGAAGTGGTGCTGTGGCTCAAGTGGTAGAGCGCTTGCCTTGAGCTGAAGAGCTCAGGCACAGCACCCAGGCCCAGAGTTCAAGCCCCACGACCAACAACAATAACAACAACAACAGAACAACAACAACAACAAAAACTTGGATCTTCAGATCTCAGCCTCCTGAACAATTAGGATTACAGACATGAGCCACCAGCCCCTAGCAAGCATTAACTATTTTGAAAGCATGCGAATAAAACTGGCAGTTGTGTTTGGAACAGACAAGAGGGGCAAGGCGCCTATCAGAAAGAATTCCTTTGATTGGAGAAGACACCTGGAGGCAGGACAGGGTCCTGTGCTGGAGAGAGGAGAGGAAGGGATGGCTTGGGAGCTGTGTGGGGGTGGAAGTACGGGAGCCAAGCCTGTTCAGCAGACTGAATCCTTCCAAATCCTTTTCACACACTCCCCACAGGCCCCCACCCGCTCCCTCGCTCCCCAGCAGATCCTCCTTCCCTCTTTGGCTGTGAAATTCTACGGTAAGAAGGTTCCAAATGCTGACTACATCTTCCTTGGCCCGTCTTAGCTTTTGGCAAATACATGAGTGCCGTTCCCCCAGAAAGCTTTTCTTGAACTTCATAAAGTTAGCAAAAGAGAAGTAAGTGCTAACAGTATGATCTGTGGAGTCCCAAATTCTAATCCCAGCCCTCACACTAACCCAGCTTTCTCACTCCCTCAAGCGCTGCCAAAATCAAAAAAGAAGGTCTGTGCCAGACACAAGTCATTTCAGCTGAACCAGCACTCTGCTGGCCCAGAGCTTTGCTAAGTTGGCGAAATGTTCAACTGCTTCAAAAATTGGCTTGAGTTGCTGTTGGGATGTACGTGCGGATGACACAAAGGAGCATGTAAAGTATTTTTCTTTGGAGGGCAAATATTGTAGAGTTGATGGTTGAATTAAATCAGACTCTCCCAGAAGACAGGTGCCATTCATTCCTTTAAAAAGAAAATAGAGGAAGAGAGAAGGCACAATCCTGGACTGTCCCCTTTCAATGAGAAGCAAAAATGATTTATTCTCAATAGCTAAAGAAAAGTCAAGCCCTGGGGTGACACACAGTGCAACATACATTCTGGATCATGTACGTTGTGTCTAATTCCTTATAAACTCTATGCATTTCATTCCCACACTCATCTTACAGAGCAGGTGGTATCATACCCACTTTCCAGATGAGGAAGCTGAGGTTTGAAAAGACAAGCATGTTCTCAAGTGAGTGTGAAAGTAAACGTTGATATAGTGAAGTACAGACTGGATAGCAATATTTTTAGTTTTTGCTGAGTGTCTGTGGCTCACATTATAATTCTACCTACTCAGGAGATTGAAACCTAGAGGACTGTGATTCAAAACCAGCCTAGGCAGAAAAGTACAAGAGTCTAAAATCCAAAGTTTCCAGTTAATCAGCTAAATGCTAACTGGAAGTGTGACTCAAGTGGTAGAGTGCCAACCGTGAGCAAGAAAGCTGAGCAACAGCACAAAGCCTTGAAAGAAATATTACTTTGAGAACAAAAATGAAACATTATATTGAGCTGAATGCCCATAGCTTGTATCTGTAATCATAGCTATTCAGGAGACTGAGATCTAAGGATTATAGTTCAAAGCCAGTAAGGGCAGGAAAGTCTGTGAGATTCTTATCTTCAATTAACTACCAAAATGCTGGAAATGGCACCATGGCTCAAAGTTGTAGAGCATTAGCCTAGAGCACAAAAGCTCAAAGACAGTGCCTATGTCCTAAGTTCAAGCCCCAGGACTAGCACACACATGCACACTCACACACACACTCACACACGTACACACACGATTATCAATTCCTTTGCATGTGTATAGGACTCTAGAATCTGCAAAACACACTCACATGTGTGAATGTTGCATATTTAGAATGACTCTCTGAGGAGGTGAATAATCCAACCAATGTAGAAATGAGAAAAAGTATTTGACCCTGGAAACTTAAGACTTGGACACAGAAATGCATCCAGTCCTTTTTGCATAGAATGGGCTCTATCAAAAACAAACAATGGTCTGGGAAGGTGGCTTAGTGGTAGAGTACTTGCTTTGCATGCATGAGGCCCTGAGTTCAACTCCTCAGCACCACATAAGCAGAAAAAGCCGGAAATGGTGCTGTGGCTCAAGTGGTTGAGCGCTAGCCTTGAGCTGAAGATCTGAGAGACAGCGCCCAGGCCCAGAGTTCAGGTAGACAGCCGGCAATAAATAAATAAATAAGTAAAACAAACCAACAAATATGGAGTGGCCTGGGACCATTGGCTCATAACTGTAATCTCAGCTACTCAGAAGGCTAAGGATCTAAGAATCCTATCTAGACTGGGCAGGAAAGTCTATAAGACTCTTATCTCTAATTCTCACACACACACACACACACACACACACACACACACACACACACACACACACGAGTAGAATGATAGTTTAGAAGAAGGGTCTATAGGGAGACCAGCCAAAAGAGGTGCAAGGCTGTAAACTAGGACAGAGCAGAGAAACTGAGGAACAGGAATTTAGGCAAAAAGACAAATAGGATTTTGTGATGCCCAATGTGGAGGCTAGCAGGAAAAGATGAGTTAATGTTAACTCCCAACCTGGGTTCCTGGACACTGGCAATGGCTCTCCTAAAATGAGAAGAAGAAGAAACTGGTTTGAGAGGGCTTTGTTCTGAATTTTACCCTTATTGGGCTTTATAGAAGTTGCAGGTGGTATAAGGCTGAAGATTATGAATTTGGGGAGAACTGGATTCTTTGTTCCAGGACATATATAAGGAGACTGACCAGCTAGAGAATGAGGGAGGAGCCTTAGGACAGAGAAGAAAACAACAAGAGCTCCTTCCCAAGAGGTTAGATTTGCCTCAGCCAACCCTACCCATGTGGTAGAGATAGGAGTAGATGGCTTAAAGCTAACCCCACCCTGCCCTTATCCGCTTATCCCTTCCCTGAGTACCCCATCTTTCCCTGTTTCACAAAGACATAAAATAAAATATAAGCAAGATTTGGACCAGGTAGATATCTTGAAAGAAGAAGGCAACTCTTAGCTTTGTAGACCATTCTTCTCTCTTTCTTCCAAGACTTGCCAATAAAAAAATGAGAGAGAGAGACAGAGACAGAGCGAGACAGAGAGAGAGAATTAAGTGCTAGCCAGGCACCAGTGGCTCCATGCCCTTAATCCTAGCTATTCAGGAGGCTAGGATCTAAGGATCAAGGTTCAAATATCAGCCCAGGCAGAAAATCTGTGAGATTCCTATTTCTAATTAACTACTAGAAAAAAGCTGGAAGTGGAGCAGTGGCTCAAGTGGTAGAATGCTAGCTTTGAGTAAAAAAGCTCAGGGACATCACTCAGGCCCTGAGTTCAAGTCCTAGGACCAGCACACAAAAACAAGCAAACAAGAAAAGAATTGAGTGCAAAGGAAAACTATATTCTATAAGAAAGCCAACTTCGCCCCTCACTAGATGAATGGATGGAGAAAATGGGGTATATATACACAATGGAACTCTATGCCTCCATCAGAAAGAATGACATTGCTCTCTCTGCTCTCTCTCTCTGCTCTCTTCTAGCTCTTTCCTTCTCTTCTCTTTCCCAGCTCTCTCTTTCCCAGCTCTCTCTCTTTCCCAGGCCTTTCCCCACCATGTGGAGGACCAAGATGGCCTGGTACCAGCCAGAACGATGAATAAACCTACCCCTTACCTGAATACCACATGCGTGCTGCTGTTCTTACTCAGCCACTTCTTTTTAAAAACCTAACATAAATGGTGCCATGACTCGGATAAAGGGCTTAAAGTCAGGATAGGTGGGATTCCTCTCTGTTTTTTTTTCCTTTTTTTTCTTTTTTGTTTGTTTTCCCCTTTTTGCTCTGAGGAATACCCACAGTTCTGACGGCCTTTTGCGAACCCATCTGTCTGCTGCAGACACAGCGCATCGATACCATTGCTGACCTTCACATCCACGTCCACACCACTTCTCTACTCTGGTGAGTGAAACTACTCTCTACGCCTCTCTGTCACTCAGTCTCTGTCCAGATGTGGCGCCATGCCAGAGAGCTCCTAAGGCTTTTAGCTGAAAGGCCGATCACCTCTGAAGCCGATGACACTTAGCTTTGGGGGCTTGGCCATTTCTCTCTAGAGGGCTCTGGGGGAAGTCAGGACGCCACTTCTGCCTGGTCAGCTCTCCTTCACTCATCAGACTGACTCTCCTGCTCATTTAATGGGGTGCTGCGAATCACGCCCGAGCAGTGAAACCCCTTTGAAATGCCTCCTACGCTCCCTGGAAAGCCAGAGCGCCTCATTTTTATGCCATTCTCAGATGTAGACAGTTTTTGCCACTGCAATGGTAAATGGTCAGAAGTCTGTTTACTTTCAGTTTCTCTTTGCTCTCTCTCTGCCAGTCATGTCCAGCTTTCCCTATCTCTCCCTTTCTCTTTTCTACATTTTGGCTTGTGCCTTGAAGAGTGTGCTGCAGGCTGGGTCCTGGGGACCCCCCTCTAAGTTCCCTCTCAAAGGCTAGCCAATGTAAGCTTGACCTACTTGTTCAGGGTTTCTTTGCATTTTTTCAGAAATTCGCCATCTTGACCACATGGTGGGTTAAGGGTTTGGCCCCATCTGACCCTTAACCTTCCATCAAGCTTACTACTCCATCTATTCTAAGGTGCCTTGCTAACAAGTTGCTCTTTTCAGCCCTGGTAACTGAAGCCCAACCATCTGATGTGTTTTGTTAGCAAAGATGTCTAAACGTCGAAATTTTAGGTTTTGAGTTTTGCCTTTTTTGTTTTGTGTTGTGTATTCTGGTACTGACTACATGACTCTAAAATATTGGGTGTATCTGTGCTAAGATTCTCACATCTAAGAAGTTTTGTCATTCCAGAATATTTGTCGGTCAATTCTTGATAAGAACCAGGTAAGCTCTACTTATTATTCTACTTGATCTCCTTGTTGCTTTAATTGGAAATAATAAGGGTTTTTTGTGGCAAAAATTGCAGTTCAAAGCCAGCCCAGGCTGAAAAATCCCTAAGACTCCATCTCCCAACTAACCTGCAAAGAGCCAGGCTGGAAGCATGGCTCAAGACTCTTATCTCTAACCATCCAAACTCTGCAAGTGGTACTATAACTCAAAGTGGTTCAGTGCTGGCCTTGAGCAGAAGTGCTCAGGGACAGTGCCCAGGCCTTGAGTTCAAACCTCCTCGAATACCAACTGGGACAAGCCATCCCAGCAACGAGCACCTAGACTCAGCCAGTCTGGGGAAGAAGGGAATATGGAGAGGAGTAAGAGGAGATGATGTCACATCAGCTACTTTGTGCCTGCGCTTTCAAAATTAACCAGAGCCGGGAGGTCAGTAGAAGGAAGAAGCCTGCCCATCCAATGTCCATACCTGTCTACCTATTAACTGAACAGGAATTTATATTCTTGCCTTTGTCACCTGACTTCTCTATCTAGTCACCAGATGTCAGAAGTAACTAGGGACATTTCTACCAACATTTTCAGCCCCAAGTCTTTCCTCTTGCCATTTATTTGCTCTCTAGTATTTTTTTTCCAGCCCCTCAATGCTCATGAGACTTCTCCAGGCTTCATCTAAGGACTCATGCCACCAAGGGACAGCTGCCTGCTCACTGCCTTCTCTGGGAGGGGACCAAATTCCAGCCGTTTACCCCTATTGTCGACACCCCTTGTCAGCAGGAAGTAGCCAGAGAGAATCCACGCCCTATTTCATGATTATTAAAAAGGCTGGAATGTAAGGTCCGTACCTGGATGTCGAGCAGACTCCACCCTCCTCGCAGCAAAGTCTCCACCCAGTACCTGCGTTACCTAGGCAACTGGGACACCTGGAAGAGGTCACATCTGCATCCACTGAGGTCACATCTGAATTTGATGTGGCCACACCTTTCTCCGCCCATACCCTAGATAAGGCCTAGCCCAGGCCCAGAATCTCTCTCTCTGCTCTCTTCTAGCTCTTTCTTAGCTCTTTCCTTCTCTTCTCTTCTCTTTCCCAGCTCTCTTTCCCAGGCCTTTCCCCACCATGTGGAGGACCAAGATGGCCTGGTGCCAGCCGGAACGATGAATAAACCTACCCCATACCTGAAAAAAAAAAAAAAAAAACAGAAAGAATGACATTGCCCCGTATGTTAGGAAATGGAAAAACATGGATAAAATTATATTAAGTGAAGTAAGCCAGGCCCAAAGAAACATAGGTCCCATTATTTCCCTTATTTGCAATAACTAGTATATGTCTGAGACAAGCAGAAACGGTCAGATAAGTTGATGTTAGGCAAATGAACCCAAAGACAAGGACTCAAATGATTTTTTCTTTCTTGTGATTATGTCTAACATATTTATAAGATGATTTCTTTGTTGCTTTGTATGTCCCTCCCCCACCCTATAACCCCTGTTTTCACTGTATTTGATGTTGGTATACTTTGTGGAGAGGAAGGGAAGAAACAAATTGTTTAAATAGGGATACAGGTGGACCCATTGCAACAATGAGATGTACTAGACTTTATGTCGAAAAACAAACTTTACAACTTTGGCGGGGGGGGGGGGGGAGGGGGGGGAACAAAGGAGGAGGCAACAATGCTTGATAAGAAATGTACTCACTATCTTGCCCATGTAATTGTAACCCCTCTGTACGGTATTTTCACAATTAAAAAAAAAAAAAAAGAAAGAAAGCCAACTTAAGTGAACCCTCAAAGAAGTGTAAGCTATTTTATTTATTATTGATTTATTTATAATTTGTCTTGTTTCCTTGAAATGATTTATTATAATCATGGTTACTGTGAACTCATAACTTCCTGTTTTTTGGATTACTATAGGAAAACTGCAGCTGCTCAGGTTCTTGGAAGAAAGTAAGCATCATTTCTGCCTCCCCCTGCCAGATGGGAAATCAGGGAAAAGAAAATTAATGTTGATCCACACCATGGTTCAGCTTGAGGATTTTTAGTGTTAGCTCTGGTGGCACCAGAGCTGGTTCCCTTTCTGAGCTGGTTCCCTTGCCGTTCCAACGCAACAGAGGACGGTGCTTGTGAGGAAATGATGTGAGGTTCTGGGGGGGGGGGGGGGAAGAGGGTGCATTTCTCACAGGAATGAACCTCCCAGCCCTCTGCTATCTATGAGCTAAAGAAGCCACAGAAGAACAAACGAGAAGCTTACCCCCAAGGGACTTTCAGCCTACTGGCTTCAAAGGATTTTTACTTTATTATCCTTCTGTTACAGTTTCAGCTTGCCTTGATGATGATGGAAAGAAAACTGCACATTTTTGGACTAGCTAAAATAGCCTGGGTTCCTAAGCTCATCACACTTCAGTGGATGCACGCTTGACCCCATCTCCAAACGAAATGTCTCATTTCTTGCCAAAAGAAGGCTCCAGAAAGACTGAACTGTCTTCTTCATTACATGATGCACTTGTTTGGATGGAATCCAAACCTGCTCAGAGTCCTGGCTGGCCCAAAGCACCCAAGCTACTCAGGGAGACAGCAGGCGGAAGAGAGGGCTCTGATTTTCATGTTAAATCCCCATTTGGCCTCTGAAATGTTAAAAATAAATGTTCACCTGCATCTGATTTTCCTTTGTTATTGTTACCATTGTCTGTTTGAACAAAGAGGTAGCCAGAGTTTCTCTGAGCAGTTCACTGAGTTCAAGCTAGGGCCCCAATTGGAGGGAACACCAACAGCAGTGCCACTAAGAATCAAAAACTCTCCCAGGGTTTCCATGCACTGCCAGCTCCATTTGCCTCTACTGGGACCCAAGTGGCTCTCAGAAAAGATCTGGGTGTGGCCTGTGGATTTCTCCCCGTGCAATTTAGTATTAAGTGTGAGATCCTCATGAATCAGAACACTTCCCGTGATTCAACTCTTTTCCTCCCACTTGCTTGCATTTTGGGGACTCCCATCAGAAGGGGGAAAAGGGTTGGAATAAGAAGAGAAAATTACAAAATGGCGCCATAGCAGTATGTTGTTAAAAAGAGGGTTTGGGCTTGGAAACTGGCTTAAACTTGGGCTCAAATTCATTCCTTTCAGTTCTGTGACCTTGGGTAAATTACTTGCCCTGTCTTAATATGAGTATGATTATTTATAACTTGACATAGGCTATTAGATTGGTTAAGGCAATCCTAGATGCTATAATAAATACCATACCTGTAATGTAAATTGCCTATAGAAACACTTCTGGTTTGCATAAAGTCCAAAACAAGCCTTCCTAATTTGTGGGTGGCTGTCCTCCAAAATGAGATGTAGGTGGCTATGCTCCACTGTGTCCCAAATGTGGCTTTCAAGATCATCAGGCCTGAGTGCATGGACCCACAGGCAGGGAAGTGACGGAGGATCGCCTCTGGAGTTTGCCATTGGGGAAGTGCAGGCTGGGAAGAGCCACTCCATTAACTCAGCCACATGGCTGTAATTCATTGCAAACAATAATGACAACAAAGAAACAACCCAGCAACCACTGGGAAATGGGGCCAGCATTGTCAAAGAAGATGAAGAAACAACTAGCAAGTCTTTGTCATTTATACCGACATTATTTAGAGAGAATAGTCTGACTTGAAATGGTAACCACAAAAGCACAATTTTCAACTTGTGTGGGTTCCTTCCTCTCTCCTCATTTTCCTTCCTTCCTTCCTTCCTTCCTTCCTTCCTTCCTTCCTTCCTTCCTTCCTTCCTTCCTTCCTTCCTTCCTTCTTTCCTTCCTTCCTTCTTCCCTTCCCTTTTTTTTTATGCAACTACTGGGGCTTGAACTCAGGGCTTTACACTTTCACTTAGCTTTTTCATTTTGCTGGTTAATCGGAAATAAGAGTCTCTCAGATTTGTCTGGGCTGACTTTGAACTGTGATCCTCAGATCTCAACCTCCTGAGGACTTAGGATTACATGTATGAGCCACCAGTGTTTTTTCCTCTTTCTTGTGTGTGAGTGGGGGTGGGGAGGGGGGAGTGCGCACGCGCCACACGCGCCACTGTGTGTGCCATTACTTGAAGTCAGGGCCTGGCACTCTCACTTGGTCTTTTTCTCTCAAGACCTTTTTTTTTTCATTTCTTTTCACTTGAGCCACACCTCCACTTCTTCCTCCCCCATTTTCTAGCCCTGGCTAGAAGCAATGTGGAAATGCATCCTTCCCTAGGACACATAGGTAGGGACAAGAGTTGCCCTCCCGCCTCCTGCATCCCAACTGTCACAGGGGGTGGAGGAAGACTCTAGGGTCTGACGCTAGCCCTTCCTCTCCTGACCAGGCCAACTCCCCACAAGATTGACACCCACATCACCAAGTACCTATCCTGTTACCCAACCAGCAGACTCAGGTGTCAAGCCTTAAGGCCAAGAAGCTACCATTTTAGGAATACCTGAGGCTAGTTGCATATGGTTGTTCACTGGATTGTTCACAACAATATGACACCAAGGTGTCATCTGCTGCCTCTTGTCAGAATCCCCACCACTCCTTGCTGTGTTATGTCTGGTCTGCTTCCTTCATTTACCATGGCCCTCAGGAACATTCCATACCCCCAAGGCCTCCTAGAAGCTCCCTAGATTTCCATGTAAGATGTTCACACTCAACCTTGTAATCCATCTTTTGGCCTCTGGTCATCCATCATACGCTTTTATCCTGAGGCCCATCTTGGCTGTTTTCTATTTCTATACACACACAAGAGTTTTTGTTGTTGTTGGGGGAATTTGGATTTTTTTGGAGGGGGGAGCGTTGGTGTTGTGGTTTTAAGACAGAGTTTGCTATGTATGCAAACTATCCTTGAGCTATAGTCCTCTGACTTCTGCCTTTTAAGTGCTAGGATTACAAGGAACACTTGTAATCCAGCTTTGTTTTTGTTGTTTGTTTATCTTGTTATATTTTGTTTAGACAAGGTAGGCACAGGAGATCCCAAACTGGAATGGAGGTAAGCACCACTTCACCGGCTCACATGCAAGACTTTTGTGCTGCTTCCAGTCCCTAAGAACTGCTTTGTCCTTAGCCTTGTGTTAGTTGTTTTTTTTTTTTTTGTGGGGGGGAGGGGTCCGGTCGTGGGGCCTGAATTCTGGGCCTGGGCGCTGTCCCTTAGCTCTTTAGCTCAAGGCTAGCGCTCTACCACTTGAGCCACAACGCCACTTCCGGCTTTTTTCCTTTTTGCTTATGTGGTGCTGAGGAATCAAACCCAGGGCCTTGGGCATGCAAGGCAAGCCCTCTACCACTGAGCCACCTTCCCAGCCCCGCCTGGTGTTAGTTTTTTTGCTTTCCTGTGTGTTCATCTGGGAGAAAGGGTTAACAAGCAACATGCTTGCTTGAAAGTTGAGAGTCAGAGTTGAGAGTTGTGGTTTTACAATCTATAAGTAGATGCGGTTTCACCCATTGTCTGAGGGTGGATCTTTAGAGATAGTGTTGCAGGTTAGAATTTATACAGTATTTCTAAGAAAGAAAATGTGTCCAAATTCCAAACAACTAAACACTGCATGAATCTGATGACCCAGGCATTTCACAGCTTGAGATTTCATTGGTCAAGGTCTGGTATTGTGATAAGCTCACACTGTGTGTGTGTGTGTGTGTGTGTGTGTGTGTGTGTGTGTGTTTTGGTTTATGTGGTAGAGGAACTGTTTATATATTGAGGAATTGAGGAATTATATATTGAGGAATTGAACCCAGAGCCTCATGCATGCTAGGCAAGCACTTTACCACTAAGCCACATTTCTAGCCCAGAAGCTCACACTTTTCAGACACTCTCTACTGACTAATAGCTACATGACTTTTCTCACGGTATCTATATTTTTGAAACTTGTTTATCTGTAAAAGTGTGTGTGTGTGTGTGTGTGTGTGTGTGTGTGTGTGTTGATACTGGGGTTGGACTCAGGGTCTAGGTGTTACCCCTTAGCTTTTTTACTCAAGCTTGGCGCTCTCCCACTTGAGCAATCTCCATCTCTAGCTTTTTGATAGTTAATTGGTGATAGTCTCACAGACTTTCTTGCTGGGACTTCAATCAGGATCCTCAGATCTCTGCCTCCTGAGTAGTTAGGATTATAATTCTTGAGCCACCTGTGTTCTTGTTCACTTCTCCTTGAACTCAAGGAATGCATGACTTGACCCTATTGTTCTACTCTGCTATGTTAGAAAGTGAGCATTGTTTGAGAACAGCCCCCAACCCATTTCCTTTTCCTAACAGTGCCCTAGTTTTTCTTGGGTGACTGTCTGCTCCCGAGTTTTGATTGACCTCCGAGTTGCAAAGATGAAAGGATGCTGGACACATGGCAGGGAGAGCCATCAGCTGCAAGAGCTAGCACCAAAAGGAGTCCAATTCCCAGGGTGAAGCAAGCCCTGGAGCCCCCTATCCAGAACCTTCTATTCACCTGGAGGTCTCCCTCTCTGTGGGTGGAGACAGTACTGATTGGAGCCTTTGGCTAAACCTTGGTTCTTACTTTGTTTTCCCTTAACCCCAAATCAGCCAGCACCAAATCCCCTTGCCAGGCCTGGAGAAGATGCCTGGAATATAGAGAATGACTGTGCAGGTGAAAACAAAAGAACAAGGATCTGCAATACATACTACAGAACTCTCACCTATGACTCCATCCCCACAAAAGCCTGCAGAGAACTCCACCTGGAAGCTTGAGATCCCCTTTCCCATGCTAGACTTGCCCTGCCATCTAGTGGTTTGTGAAGGGAAGGGTGGATGGCACTTCTTGGGTGGCTGGGCCAAGAGCAATTGGCAGGCCAGAGGTACTAGGAACAGCCCAATGAGCATTTCAACACTTAGGAAGCCCTACTAAGGATGTCAGGACAGGAATCACCCTGTTCTTGAAAACGTCCTATCTACCAAAGATCACAGAAAGTACTTTTCATACTTTCTATCTTTTAGTCCTCCCTGCAGCCCTGGTGAGGATGGGAAAGCTGACACCAGAAGTCAGGTGACCTGGACCAGTCACACAATGAGGAGTGGCAGAGACAATCAAATCTGTCATTCTTTGAACTCACATCAGGATTTCCAGGGAGGTTTTACAGAGAGAAATCTCCTTTCATGTCCCTTCTGTCTCTGTCCTCTCCCTAAATCCTACCCATTCCCAAACATGAGGCACTTTTGTGCCTCTCTTGGTTCCCAAGTCTCTCTCCTGAGCAACTCCAAAGGGAAGTTTTGTCCCCTTTGGCCTGGAGACTGTTAGGGAGGATAAAGACAGTGCTCTGTGTGTGTGTGTGTGTGTGTGTGTGTACCTGCTTGTGCTCAAACCACCATAACTTCCTAGACAGCTATGATAAGTGCATATGACCCTGTCCAGCTCTTCATCCTGACAGTGCTGGTTGGAGCCTTTGGGTAAACCCTAATTCTTACTTTGCTTCCTTTAGCCCCAAATAAGCAGTGAAGACAGCATTAAATCCCAGTACCAGGCCCAGAGACGGTATGCAACAAACTGAGTGGTCTCTTGAAATTTTTTGCCCAGGCTGGCCTCAAATCAAGACCCTCCTGATCTCAGTCAGAATCCTAAGTAGTTAAGGTTATAGGTGTGAGCCCCTGGCCAACAGCTACTGTCAATAAAATTTCAAATGTACTGACTGATGTGTGTGTGTTGTTTTTGTTTTTTGTATGTTTTGTGCTGGTTCTGGGACTTAAACTCAAGACCTAGGCACTCTCCCTGAGCTTTTTGCTCAAGGCTAACACTTTATCACTTGAGCCATAGCTCTATTTCTGGCTCTGTGCATGTACATGTGCATGCACATGCACACACACGCGCGCGCACGCACGCACACACACACACACACACACACACACACTGGAGACAAGAGTCTCCTGGACTTTCTTACCTCAGCTGACTTCAAACTGTGATCCTTAGATCTCAGCCTCCTGAGTAGCTAGGATTACAGACTTGAACCACTGGCACCAGGTTTGAACTAGCTTTTGAAAATTTTCCCCCTTGTTATGAGTGTATGGTCCCTAAAATCATTTCAGGTCAGCCACTACAAATCTTGATTCTAAGGCCTGAAAAGACTTATGCTTTCCAGAAACAAGGGTTGGGGCTGGCCTACAGCTACCCCTAGCTTGTCTCAGGCAGAAAGAACCAAACTGCCACCCCAGGTGGCAAACTCACAAGGCCAAAGGACTTTCCACAAGGCCAAAGTCTTTCTCCCTCTGGGGGACTTTGCAGTTTATTGAGGGAACAACAGCATTCTTCCAGCTGGGATCACACAGATGAGTAATAAATCACCTATTATTAGTTTAGTTTCCGGTTTTTCTTTCTTTTCTCTTTTTAGCAATTTATCTAGGCACATTTTCCATGCTGAACACCTACAGTAGAATTGAGGTTAATATTCCTCAAATGGATGCAGCTAGTGATTTCTGCCCAAGAACTGAAATTTGAGTGCAAGAAATTCAATATTATGTACCTGACAAACCACACCTCTGTGGTTCCTTAAAAGGCAAAAAGGTTGTGTTTGGCATCACAAAGACTCATCCTATTGGGTTAGAGTTCAGGCCGTGATTTTCTTCCACCCAGGAACCACTGTTCGTGTTCTTGCTCTGATGATAAGGCCTTTTGATGATTCCTATCATCCCCCTCATCTAATTATTTCTCTTTTATATGGCCAATTTATTTGCTTAGTCAATCAATTATTTACTTAGTCAATCAATAGTCATTAATGACCTATTATGTACCAGATGCTGGGAAGAATATTAGTCACTCACAGCCATAAATAAGATAATTATAACAAAGAGATTTTAAAAAATGCGAAGGTACTTCCAGAAGCCTTCTGTCATCATGTCTTTCCATTTCTCTCTCCTTGAAGTCCTTGCCTCCTGCTTCTTGGCCCTCATATACTGTGATGTTCTGGGTTTTGCTTGGAGTTATATGGTTGGGTGGTTCCCTCAAGCCCTGGCTGGACACAAATCCAACCAAACACTGAGAAGGAACCAGAAAGCTTCATTGGAGAATGGACCAGTCCAGTAAGAAAATGCATAGGGAAGTGGCGCTGTAGCTCAAGTGGTAGAACGCTCGCCTTGAGCTAAAGAGCTGAGGGACAGCGCCCAGGCCCAGAGTTCAAGCCCCAGGACTGACAAAAAAAAAAAAAAGAAAGAAAATGCATAGGAGGGGAGAAAGAATTCCACAAATATACCACTAGTGTTGATGTTGAAAAAAAAAAAACAACTATTTGTAAATCTAGGCACTGATAGCTCATGCCTATAATCCTAGCTACTCAGGAGGCTGAGTAGTTCAAAAGCAGCCTGGGCAAGAAAGTCAATGAAACTCTTCAACTATCCAGCCAAAAACTGGAAGTGAAGCTCTGGCTCAAGTGGTAGAGCATCAGACTTGAACAGAAAAAGCTAAGAGACTCCCAGGTCTTAGTACTGGCACCAAAACAAACAAACAAAACTGTGAAGTAGATAAAGAGTACATGAACAGATGAATAATTTAGCGATGATTCATTCAATCAATAAATGATTTAACGAGTGAATTAGAGAGTAAATTCCAACCAAGCAAACTGAATTTTAGAGTTTTTAATCATTGTGTCTATTCATTGAACACCATGTACTACCAAAAGTTCTCTATAAAAAATGTTCATCTTTTGAAATTCAAGTTCTTTAAAATTTAATAAGAAGTTTGTAATGCACTTGAGCAGATGGAGCTGATTGAGTTCAGTCAGTGAGGAGAAAGCTCATTCTTAGTAGGGAAGGTTCCTCAAGCCAGAGCTTTTTAAAATGACTTGGCTTTGGAGAAGAGAAAGCTAGAGAAGGTGATAGAAATTTGGGGTTCTTGTTTATTTAATAGCTCTAATACCCAGTTATTAGTATCTTTGAAATGATCAATGTGATGTTTCCAGCTGAAGATAAGGCTGCAAAGAATTATTGGATCTGTTTGATTTGGGGTCCATCTGAACAGCTGATTTTTCTACATGTCTTAAAAGACTTCCTGGTGCTTCAAGATAAACTGGCTGAGCTTTTGATTCTGGAGTTGAGGATGCGGGAATCTTGACATCTCCATCTGGTTTCATTTGGTAGAAATGAAACATGTTGACCAATTTCTTTGCTAAAGGGAATCCCAGTTTCTCATATGCTTCTGGTGAGATCTTTTAAGAACAAACAGAAAATGTGAGAACTCACATTTTAAAAAGTCTGAAAAGATAACATTTACCTTAATGAAGATCCAGGTCCACAATTCTTTAACTCCAAAATCCAACAAACTCTGAAGTGGTTTTCATAGATAATTTAGCGGGAAATTGACTTTCCTGAATTCACTGAGTGGTACCACCTGATCTCAGCTATTCAAACTTATCTACAGTCTTTATATATCGCTTTTAGTAGAAATAAACACTTTCTCCAGTGATGCATTTGATTCTAAATTCTGGCTCCAGCCCTTGCTGGTGATGTTTCCTTGTCCCAACCCGCAAGACGTCAACAAGGGCAGTGAACCTAAGCTAGAAGGAATGAAGGGACAAGAGACACAAAGAATGACAGCAAGACAAGGGTTCTGATCAAGCTGCAAATTTTTATTTTTCACACAGGGGTATTTATATGCTTGGAATAAGGAAGCTTTTTCATTGGCCGTTAAGGAAGCTTTTTCATTGGCGGTAGCAGTGCAGGATGTTTGCTTAGGGCAGGGGGAAAGGGTGGTCGTTAGCAGTTGCAGGATGTTTACTTAGGGCAGGATGAGGGTCGGATTGTGTAAACTCAGCCTCAAGATGTTCCAGTGAGATAGTCAAGCCTATTATGTTGAGAGACTCAACTTTTGGCTCCCGACATTTCCTAATTAATATAGACCGTCACTGATCTGAAAACAAAAGATTCTTCAGGCTGAATTGTTGTAGGCCCATGTATTCCAAATGAAGTGCTAAAGGTCAGTACTTTTCATCATTAGAATGCTACTCTATAATGCTTTCATTTGCATCTCTCCATGAGATTTCCCCCTCTCTCCATAATACCCTCCACACAGACAGGCCTATGGTGCTCCAGGCTGGCGCCAGGCCCTCTTTACTTAGCTCAGGCCCTCTCAACTTGCTCAGAGATGAGCATTTTTCCTTCAATCATTCTGGCCTTTGCCACAGTGAGACTGGCCCAAACAGAAAGGGGCTGCCTTCTGTTGTCTACATAAAATTCACTCCTCATATCCTTCTGACGCTAACTAGATCAATCACTATCCTACTGAATAATCACCTCAACTATGTGATCCTGTGTAATCTGTCTTCAGCTCTCCAGATAAACTCTGACTTCACAATCAGCCCGGTAACAGACATAGCAACCTACGTAAAAGTTTTGCATATAAAACTCAAGAGCAACCCACATGTCCTGCAATAGATTAGTAAAATCAATGGTGATATATCTACTCTGAGAATTTTTTTTTTTTTTTTTGCTGGTCGTGGGGCCTGAACTCTGGGCCTGGGCACTGTCTATCAGCTCTTCAGCTCAAGGCTAGTGCTCTACCACTTGAGGCACAGCGCTACTTCCAGCTTTTTCGCTTATGTGGTGCTGAGGAATCGAACCCAGGGCCTCATGCATGCAAGGCAAGCGCTCTACCACTGAGCCACCTTCCCAGCCCCAAGAATATTATTGTTAGTAAAATAAATGTTTTTAAAGAAATTTAGCAAAAACAGAAAAATGATCAAAATATAACATTGAGTGGAAAAGCCAGATACAAAATGGAATGTTTCATGTGATTTTAATTATTAACTATAGAAACATGCATATTAGATATTCTGGAACAAGTTTAGAAGAAAGTCTGCTGAATCTTAACAGTTATCACTAAGAAATAACTTTCATAATTTTCATAACTTTTTCATAATTTTCTGAGTTTAACAAAATAAACATTATTTTTTCAAAACCAGAAAAAAAATAAAACTAAGTGAATTTGGAAATAGAATCCTACATATAAAACACAGAAGATAACATTCTTGATTTTTCAATTTGGGGAAAAATTTTTGGCGTTTTTTTTTTTTTTTTTAATGGGATCTGTTGCTGTTTGGGAGACAAGTCTTCTAGAATCCACAATCGCCAGACTCAGTCTCCTGACACAGAATTACAGGCCTGCACCACCATTCCAGGCAACTTTTAAGGATGTCTCTTTGAGTCACTCTTTCATCCTGTAACTTTGCTAGCTAACATACCTCATTAAAATAAGATTCTTAACTGTAATTTTTTTTGGGGGGGAGGACGGGGGTCATGGGCTTGAACTCTGGGCCTGGGCGCTGTCCCTAACTGTAATTTTTTTTGGGGGGGAGGACGGGGGTCATGGGCTTGAACTCTGGGCCTGGGCGCTGTCCCTGAGCTCTTCAGCTCAAGGCGAGCGCTTTACCACTTGAGCCACAGCACCACTTCCAGTTTTTGCGATTTGTTGGAGATTAGAGTTTCATGGCCTTTCCTGCCGGGGCTGCCTTTGAACCATGGCCCTCAGATCTCAGCTTCCTGAGTAACTAGGATTATAAGCGTGAGCCACTGGCTCCCGGCACACTACAGATTTTTAAAGGATTTTTTGAGATTTGTTCTGTCTTTCTGGCTAGATTGTTTTGTTGGGAAGGGTGAGAGGGTAGTCCAGATAGGAAGCCTGGAGCACCACCTTGTGGCCAAAAACATCTTCCCACAGGCTCAGCATGGTGTCTAAGCTGTAGATAGTGTGTGGAGTTGTCTTTGAAGGCTACCCAGTCTTCTGAGAATGAACCCACTCACGTCCCAAACACCTTCACACTTTCTCCTACACTTCCCTGGGCACCTACAGTGCTGAAAATCTGGGTGAAACAATTAAGTACCTATACTGCTGTGTCCTATTACGATCATGGCGACTTCTTAGGTATCAACAGCTGAACGCCAATTCTACTGTAACCTCTTCTGAGATAGCACCAGATTCCTAGGAAGTACTTCGTATACACCTACCAAATGCCTAACCTTAGGGTAGTCTCTTCATTGATAATCTTTTCTAATTTTAAAAAGATCTCTCTGAAGTCAGATGCAGGTGGTTCATGCCTACGTACTTAGAAGGCTGAAATCTGAGGATAGTGGTTCAAGGTAGGAAAATCTGTGAGACTTTTCTCTCCAATTAGCCAAAAAGCCAGAAATGGAGCTGTGGGGAAAGTGGTAGAGTGTCCCTATTGAGGGCGGTGAGCCTAATTGAGAAGGAATGAACAGACAAGAGAAATGAAGAATGACAGCAAGACAGGGATTCTGATCAAGCTGCAAATTTTTATTTTTCACATAGGGGTAGTTATATGCTTGGAATAAGGAAGCTTTTTCATTGGCCGTAGCAGTGCAGGATGTTTGCTTAGGGCAGGGGGAAAGGGTGGTCGTTAGTTGCAGGATGCTTGTTTAGGGCAGGATGAGGGTCGGATTCTGTAAACTCAGCCTCAAGGTGTTCCAGTGAGATAGTCAAGCCTATCATGTTGAGAGACTCAACTTTTGGCTCCCGACATCTCCCCCTTTCTTATTTAGAAAATTGACCATCAATTGTTGGTGCTCTTTTTAAGGGGGTAACAGAGGCTCTGTTCCTCTAAGGGCCCAGGGTTTTCCCTAGCGAGCGTCCTCACTCGGGGAGGGGAATTTTACAGGCCTTGGCATGTTTTTTGAGGAGACGGCTTGTGGGTATGCATGCCAACCGTCATGCACCAGAGCTTGCCACTCAGGGGTCTTGGGTTTTGGGATCTCGCGGATCCATTCCCCTGCAGTCTTACCTGCACCCTTGATTAGAGCATTTTTTCTTCCTCCCATAGGTGCATTCTCCCCCAAGCGCAGGGGCCTATAGGAGGAGGGGCGAACCTATCCCTTATGGCAATAGGTCTTGCCCATTGAATGGTCAGGAGTTATGAATAAGGAGAAGGGCTTTCTAAATAAGAAAAAAGAAGGGGGGGGGGAGGTTTCCCACTGGAACAAGCTCATGGCAAAACACTAATTAAAAGCCTGGGGTAAATCCTAGATCTTAATGACTTGGTCTGCCATATCAAGGCGATGGTGATGAACCTGTATGGGCTTAGAAGCCAAGAGATCAATCTGTTATTTAATAAATTCAAACAGGAGGGTCCATGTCTAGAGTTCTAGCTGCATCTGTAAGAGAAAAGGAATCATCCTCAGGGGGAAGTTTCCAACCCTGGGTTGTGGTAAGCCATTAATTAACCTGTTTTATCAAGCGTTCTGGCAGCCACTTTGGGGCCGATACTAAAAATCCGGATACCCAAGCCCATGTTTATCTGCTTTTTGGGTAGCTTGGATGGGCTCAACGGTTCCTTGTCCTGATTTTCCAAGACCCATACCAGGGACAAAATCCATACGGAGCATTTGATGTGTAACCACAGAATTGGGACTAGCAAGGAGAATTGGGACTAGCAAGGATAACTTCCATCTGGGTCAAGATATCCCGGCCCCATAGGTTAACAGGGAGGTCAGGAACAACAAAAGGAGTAACAGTTCCTCTATTGCCCTCTTTGTCAGTCCAATTAAGAACCTTGGAGCTGACCAAAGAGTTTTTTGACTGCGGTATGCCTTTAAGGTCAGTTAGGGACGAGGTAAGGGACCAACTTGGAGGACAATATTTTTGGGAAATAACCGTGGCATCCGCACCAGTATCCAAAATTCCCTGAAACACCTTTCCTTCAATTCACAGGGTGAAGGTGGGTCTTTTTTGAGTGATAGGCTGAACCCAATATGCATCAGAAGACCCCAAAGAAGCAGTTCCTCGCAGTGTGGTCTGAGCAGTGGAAGAACCCCCTGAATTTAATGGGAGCAGTACCAATTGTGCAAGCCTAGTTCCAGCTGGAATAGCTGCAATCCCATTAATGGCCGTGGCCAAAATTTTTATTTCTCCTGTATAATCATTATCAATAATACGAGGAAAAACTTGGACACCTTGTAAGGTAGCAGAGGCTCTTCCAAGAATAAGGGCACACATATGAGACGGAGGGGGTCCCAGGGTCCCAGTGGCTATTATTTGAGGTCCTTGTACAGAGTCTAGTACTGTGTCGGTGGCGGCACAGAGGTCCAGTCCTGCACTGCCTGGGGTTGCCCGCTGGAGGGCGGCAATCGTGGAGAGAGGTGGGGGGCTTGTGTTGGACCAGGAGTTTGGGAGGAGACAAACCTATGGTCCCTGGCCTTGCCTTGGGGATAGTCTGAGCCAACAGCCTTGAGCAGAATAGCTCAGGGAGAGGGAAAGGAAGGGGGGAGGAAGATGGGAGGAGGGAAGGGAGAGAGAGAGGGATGAAAACAGGAAGAGGGAGAGGGGAAGGGAGAATGAGGGAGAGGGAGATCCTAAGGTGAATGCTATCATCTCACTTGACAAATGGAAAGGCTGAGGTGGAGTGGCTGAATTCTTTGCTTCCATTGGCTAGCTCTGAAGCAGTGAGAACTGATGAGAGCACTAAGTGAAAAAATTATACCTCAAGTCTTCAGATTCTTAGTTCCTTTCCTTCTCTCCAAAAGTAACTGGACTTTAACAAAGCTGACTAAGCCAGAGAAATAAAGCCACCTGAGAGGGATTGAGCCAATGACATTACACATTACAATGACTGGAATTCTCCTTAATATCCTCAGCCTAAGTTCAACTCTACCTAAATCCACTGAAAACTCTTCCAACTTTGTAAGTCAGTGAGATGTTAAGCAAGATCAGTGTTCTTATAATCACAATGATGTCTCCTGAGAACTCACATTTGGAACCAGATGTGATGTATAGCCCTTGGAAGGCTAAAGCAGAAGGACTGAGAGTTTGAAGCCAGCCTATACAGTGAAATCTTGTCTCAAAGCCAAAAATCAGGCTTGGGGCCTGACTCAATGGTAAAGTGCTTGCCTAGCATGAACGAGATCCCAGTTTTAATCCTCAGTACCAAAAAAACCTAATAAATAAAAACACCCTCACTTTGCATCATGGATCTCCTTCCCAAGATTCTGGGGTGGGGGGAGGAAACCCATCAGCATATTGCTGTACTGTTAGTGCTTCTGCACTGAGGCCCACAGCCTTGCCTAAGAGCTCCTCTGGAGAACTAAAAATGCGGATGGCAACTGCTCTGCCATTAGCCACAGAGATCCCATCCATCGGGACATCCCCCATGGGCAGTGCTAATTTTTTTTTAAATAGCTAATTATATCATAGTCATGGTATAATAAGCCAAATAAATCAACCACTTAAATAAAAGATTGGATCCAAGAAATGGAGGCATGGAGTTTTTGTTGTTGTTATGATTGGTTGTGGTACTGTTTGGTTTTGCTTTGAGTTGGGGTTTATTTTTTCTTTTGGGGGACAATGGGAGGGCACAGAAAAGGAAGGAAGAAAGGCAAATAAATGTGACCATGCTATTCAGTATACACTTGTCTGAAATGACCAATGTAACTTGTGGGCAGGGATGGGAGAGGGAAACTGGGGAAAAGTAAAGGAAGGGGTGACATTGTCCAAAAACAAAAAAGAAATGTACTCAGTACCTGACTTATGAAATGGTAACCCTCTGTACAACACCTTAAGATAACAATAAAATTATATTTAAAAAATTATTAGCTGGGCACTGGTGGTTCATGCCTATAATCCTAGCTACTCCGGAGGCTGAGACCTGAAGATCATAGTTTGAAGCCAGCCCAGGCAGAAAAGTCAATGAGACTCTTATCTCTAATAAACTATTCAGAAAAAGCTAGAAACGGCACTGTGACTCAAGTGGTAGAGTACCCCGCCTTGAGTAAAAGAAACTCAGGGCCAGGTGCTGGTAGCTCATGCCTGTAATCCTAGCTACTCAGGAGACTAAGATCTGAAAATCACGGTTCAAAGCCAGCCTGGGCAGAAGATCTGAGAATCACGGTTCAAAGCCAGCCTGGGCAGGAAAGTCTGTGAGACTCTTATCTCCAATAAACTGCTAGAAAACCAGAAGTGGCGCTATGGGTCAAGCAGTAGAGTACTCGCCTTGAACTGAAGAGCGCAGGACAATGCCCAAGCCCAGAGTTCAAGCCCCATGACCAACAAAAGAAAAAAAAAAAAAAACCTCAGGGACAGCCCCCAAGCCCTGAGTTTAAGCCTTAAGACTGGCGTGAGCACACGTGTGCACACACTCCCCCTCCCCACACACACACAGATTGGAAAGGCAATTGGAATGGTTTGTCCCAAAGCTTTATTCGATTTTTTCTTTTCAACATGTCAAATAAGAGGTGGAGCCTGGTGGAAAGGTCATTGATGGTACATCCTTCACAAGGAAGAAAGTTTGCAGAAGGAATTAAGATCGTTCTTGAAGGACTTCAAGTTGGTTCTCACAGGCTTGTTAGAAAAAGAGTAAGTCTGGCCAAGACACCACTGCCCCACACTGCAATCCTAGCTACTCAAGAGGCTGAGATCTGATGATCACAGTTTGAAGTCAACCTAGGCAGAAAAGTCCAGCAGAATGTCATTTTGGAGAACTGGGCCAAGTGGTAGAGTGTCAGCTGTGAACAAAAAAGCTGAGAGCTTGAGGCCCTGAGTTCAAATCTTAATACAGGAAGAAAGAAAGAAAGAGAGAGAGAGAGAAAGAGAGAGAAAGAAAGAAAGAAAGAGGGGGAAGGAAGGAAGGAAGGGAAGGAGGGAGGGAGGAGGGAAGCAAGTTTGGCCTTCATAAACGTTAGCTATGCTGATAGTAGGCTTGGTTTTTCAGACTTAGGGGCCCTAGAAGGGGTACTCCTCTGATTCCACCTCTTTTACCAAGGGCTAGTCTACTGTGTAGATCATAGACTCTATAGACTCAGTGCAGAGAACCTGTGATTTGTGGGACTTGGTCCTTTAACAGTGAGATCAAACAGTGGGATCCATGTCTCCCCTGTTGCCCCAGCTCAGAGGATGAGCTAGAAGGGTGCTTGGCAATTATTGTGTTCCATTCCCCCCATTTGACATGAGGAAACTGAGATGTGAGGTCACAGAGCTACCAGCTTCCATGAGAGTCAGCACATTAGAACTGGAAGGACAATGCTTTGTACCTGTGCCCTGGATCCAGCCTCTGTTCTCTGAAGTGTGATGCTACATACAAGCTTATTCTGTACCCCACTTAGGACTCCAAATGATAGGTCCCTTGAGAGGGAGCAGGGAAAGGGGAGAGGAATGGAAAGAGGGAGGGAGGGAGGGAGGGAGGAAGGAAGGAAAGGAGGGAGGGAGGAAGGAAGGAAGAAAGGAAGGAAGGAAGGAAGGAAGGGAAGGGACGGAAGGAGAGGCAGGCAGCCAACTGTCCCTTTAACTTCTGCTGCACCCTGGCATTTACCTAAGGCATTGTCATTGCCATCGCCACCAAAGGCTTTCACTGTCTTGCACAGAAGCGAGAAAGTTTTCAAAGTAAGCTGCTATGCAGACTCAGGACATGGGAACTCTGAGAGATCAGATATACTCTTCCACTTCTCCCTTGCCATCCAAGAGTGGCACCGGCAGCTGGCCCTTGCTCAGCTGCTGGACGTTCTCCAGGCCACTGAAGACCTCATTCTTCAGTCCCAGGCATTGGCATCATCTGTCACTAATGTTCCCTGAGGGGGGAAAAACAAACAAACAAACAAACAAAAACCCAGATTCTTCATTTAGACCACTGTCTTTGTATGTATATGAGAGGGATGGAAAGTGCTGGGTCTCCTCCAGCCCTAACAGGTCTTCATATTTGTGGAGAAGATGCTCTTCATGTTAAAATCTATCCAGGTATGCTGTGATGCCTGATGGTGTTAACTAACAGAAGCTACAGGACAAACGCCAACACCCAACTCTGCAGCCAGCTGTGCCTGCCACTTCTGCATCTAGGTGAGCTTATCCACCATGCATTTCAAATTGATTCATCTTTTTTCTTGTCAAACACACACACACACAACACATATATAGCTATATTGCAATTTTCAAATAATACTTGTGGGTGGTATAGATCTTACAATACAAATATAATTCCTTGGGCTGGGAATGTGGCTTAGTGATAAGAGTGCTTGCCTAGCATGCATGAAGCCCTGGATTCAATTCCTCAATACCACATAAACAGAAAAGGCTGGAAGTGGCACTGTGGCTCACTGTGGTAGAGTTCTAGCCTTGAGCACCTAGAGGCTCATGGACAGAGCCTAAGCTCCGAGTTCAAGCTCCAGGACTAGCCTAATAATAATAATAATAATAATTCCTTGTGCTTTCATGATGATTATTGCCCCCCAGAAGTAACCACTTTGATCTCTTTTAGCTGTTTATTTCTTTAAAAAAGTTTATGCTGCCAATTCATATTTTTCAATTTGAGATATTATTTACTAAACTCCTACCAAGACAAAGATTTAGCATTCTGGCTGGGCACAGATGGCTCACGCTTGTAAACTACTCAAGAAGTTGAGACTTAAGGATTGCAGTTTGAAGCCAGCCTGGACAGAAAAGTACCGGAGACTCATCTCCAATTAACCACCAGAAAGCCAGAAGTGGAGGTGTAGAGCACCAACCTTTAGTGGAAAAAGCCAAGTGAGAGTGTGAGGTTCTAAATTCAAGCCCTAATCTCAGTAGCAGCTGTGAGAAAAGGCCTCTTTTTCTATCAAAGTGTTTTGCTTCTTTCCTAATCTTGAGAGAACTCTTTTTCTGTAGGGTTCCTGCTATGGCCAAGTGGCTTGTTAATTACATTTTAGTTACAACCTTTTCCTGAGCACTTTAATTAAGAAATCCTGTTAGAAGCTCCTTGACTTTTAATTACTTCCTGTTAATAGAGCCACATCCTTTTTGCAGACTGTGAACCTGAGCTCAGACAATGTGTTAGGGATAAAATGGGAGCAGCATGCCTGCTTTGTGTGCTTGTTTATCAGATTTTTGGCAGATGGCACATCCTTGTACAGAAGTCAATTTTGCCTTGAAAGTTCCTTTCTAGTGGGTGTTTTTAGTCCTGTGTGACACCCCAATGTCGGGAGCCAAAAGTTGAGTCTCTTAACATGACAGGCTTGACTATCTCACTGGAACATCTTGAGGCTGAGTTTACAGAATCCGACCCTCATCCTGCCCTAAGCAAACATCCTGCAACTGCTAACGACCACCCTTTCCCCCTGCCCTAAGCAAGCATCCTGCACTGCTACGGCCAATGAAAAAGCTTCCTTAACGGCCAATGAAAAAGCTTCCTTTTTCCAAGCATATAAATACCCCTGTGTGAAAAATAAAAATTAGCAGCTTGATCAGAATCCCTGTCTTGCTGTCATTCTTCGTGTCTTGTCCCTTCATTCCTACTTGCTTAGGTTCACTGCCCTTCTTGAAGTCCTGTGGTCGGGACAACTGGTGCCCAACGTGGGGCACCAGCCTCTGACTAAGGAAGGAACGCAGTCCTCCAGGAAAACTTGGCCAAGTACAGTCCGAGATCGCCTCGACAGAACCCGCCGAGAGACAGATCCAGGAGGAGAGTGAGGACGATACAAGGTGAGTGACCCACCATGGGACAAGCAATATCGTCACATGGTCTTGAAAGATTGAAATTGGGGCTATGTCCATTTTACAATATGCTAACTGCTAATTCTGCTTCTGTAAACCTGCTTGCACTAACACTGACTCTTCCCCTCCCAGAAATAAGTTAAAAAGTTGCAAAGTCCAGATGCAGGCCCAGGGACAAGGTCTGCAAACAGATAAAGAACAAAAAAGTATGTTCTTCTAAATTCCTGTTTAGAAACTCTCAGCAAGGGGCTCAAGCAAGGACCATCTGGCGAGCCCAGCAAACTAAGTCAAATGTCAACCAATCACGAGCCTGTAACTATGTGGACTCCCCCCCCAGGGAAGCCTCCCCCTAGAGAGCCAACCAGTTTACAACTAGTGTTACAAGACTTCCCACACAACAAAATGATTGCTGGAGTATATGATAATTTTTAACCTGAGCCAATCCTGGGGAGCCTGTGGTCTTATGCTAATCCTGTGGTTTTTGTCTTTAAAAGTGCCTGTAACCACTGCTCGGGGCTTCCAGTCTGCCTTGGACAGGGAGCCCGTTTGTGCAAATGCCTAATAAACTCCTCTTGCTTATTGCATCTGCTGGTTTGGAGTCTTGGTTCTTGGGGTGCCCTCCCGTTGAAGAAAGCATCCCAGTGAGTCTGGGGTCTTTCAGTCTATTTCTGTCAGACCTCAAGGAAGCCCTCAAGACACAGGGAACGCGAGTTAAGAAAAAGGATTTAGAATTTTTCTCATACATAGAGGACTTGTGTCCTTGGTTCCCCCTTGAAGGAACCATAGACGCAAAAAGATGGCAAAAAGTAGGAGATTGTTTAAAAGATTATTATGAAACCTTTGGTCCAGAAAAGGTTCCTGCTACCGCCTTTTCCTATTGGAATTTGATGAATGAAATTTTAAAATGTTCTCTATTTGATAATGGAATTTTAAAACTTGTAAAAATGAGAGAGGAGGTTCTCCAACATGCCTCTCGGCCCCCCCGCGGCTTGCCCATCGGTTGTATTAGATATGCCTTCTGGTCCATTTACTGAAAATCCTGTTCAAGAATCTAAAACCTCCCTAAAATCTCTTGAAACTCCTTCTCAAAAGGTAGATGAACATTTTTATCTTGTACTCCAGGCTGCCCATTCCCCTCAGGATAATTTAAGCCCCGAGGACAAGGCCACCCTGGAAGAGGAGGCGGCCCAATACCGTCAGCCTGATTGGCCCCCCTTACTCAGTCACCCCCTACCTCAGACTAAACCCTCTACCCCAAATATTCCGCATCCCTCCTATGCGCCCCCTTCCTTTTGTGGCCCAGCCCTTCAAAGGCCCACTGCCCCTCCAGATGTTTTTTCTCTCCCCCCTTTACTTAACCTGGCCCCTTTACGCGAGTCCCTTCAACATAGGCGAGAACACCTTCAACTTTTAAAAGAACTGCGGTCCCTTGATTATGAACTCCACACACTGGCCTTGGCCCATACGCCAAAACCGCCTAATAAAATTAAGGTTAGATCACACCATCAATCAGTCCTCTCCTTTCCAGTAACTCAGAGCCAGACAGATAGGACCTCAGAGGGTGAGGAGGACGAATCAGAAGAAGAGGAAAAGGAGGATGAGGAACAGGATACTGGGGATGAAGAGGAGAAACCCACCCAGGGAAAAGGCCAACAAGAGTATAAGAGGCTTAGCCTTCGGTTTGTTGAAAAGCTTAAAAGCATGTGCCCAATATGGCCCGACTGCCCCTTATAGGTTAGCCTTGTTAGCGAACCAAAGTGCGCGCTGGCTCACCCCTAATGATTGGAAGTTCCTGGCCCGCGCCACCCTTAGTGGGGGTGATTTTGTTTTATGGAATGCGGACTTTAAGGAATGATGTAGAGAGACCGCGCAAAAAATTTGGCTAAAACATCTTCAAAAACCTGGACCTATACTAAACTTTTGGGTAATGCGCCCTTTGATACCAATGCTAAACAGGCGCGCTTTCCTGCCGGACTTTTGGCACAAATTCAAAACGCTGGCCTTTATGCTTAGAAGTGTCTCCCTCAAAAGGGATCGGCTACTACTTCCCTGGCAAAAGTTAGACGGGCCAGATGAACCCTACAGTGACTTTGTCTCACGGCTTAACTTGGTTGCAGAAAGGCTTCTTGGGCCAAGTGAAAGTGCCTTTGTTAAACATCTTGCCTTTGAAAATGCTAACCCGGCATGTCAAGATGTCCTCCCGCCACATAAAAACAAGGGTGACCTCTCTGAGTCCTTTAGGCTTTGTGCTGGAGTAGGAACCGCTCACACCATGGGGCTTGTCATAGGTGCTGCCTTTACCAAGGCATTTCAAAGTTCAGTCCCTGGCTCACTTACTTGCTTTAATTGTAAACAATCTGGTCACTTTGCGCGTGAATGTCCCTTGGGCAAACAAAGCCAAGGGGCAATGCCCTCCCAAGCTACAGGTAGACCACTCCCTGCCACTCTTTGTCCCAAATGTGGTAAGGGCCGTCATTGGGCCAACGAATGTAGATCCAAAACAAATGCCCTTGGACAGCCCATTCTCTCTCGTGTTTTGGGAAACTTCCCTCGGGGCCAGCCCCTGGCCCCCACTATCCCTAAGACAAGCCCAGGGGCGATAGGATTTGTCCCCTCCCAAACTCCGGTCCTACACAAGCCCCCCACCTCTCTCCACAATTGCCTCCCTCCAGCGGGCAACCCCAGGCAGTGCAGGACTGGACCTCTGTGCCGCCACCGACACAGTACTAGACTCTGTACAAGGACCTCAAATAATAGCCACTGGGACCCTGGGACCCCCTCCGTCTCATATGTGTGCCCTTATTCTTGGAAGAGCCTCTGCTACCTTACAAGGTGTCCAAGTTTTTCCTCCTATTATTGATAATGATTATACAGGAGAAATAAGGCCATCAATGGAATTTCAGTCATTCCAGCTGGAACTAGGCTTGCACAATTGGTACTGCTCCCATTAAATTCAGGGGGTTAGTGGTAGAGCGCTTGCCTTGCATGCCTGAGGCCCTGGGTTCGATTACTCAGCACCACATAAGCAAAAGGAAAAAAGCCGGAAGTGTTGCTGTGGCTCAAGTGGTAGAGCGCTAGCCTTGAGCTGAAGAGCTGAGGGACAGCGCCCAGGCCCAGAGTTCAGGCCCCACGACCGGACCCCCCCAAAAAAATAAAAATAAATAAATAAATTCAGGGGGTTCTTCCACTGCTCAGACCACACCGCGAGGAACTGCTTCTTTGGGGTCTTCTGATGCATATTGGGTTCAGCCTATCACTCAAAAAAAGACCCACCTTCACCCTGTGAATTGAAGGAAAGGTGTTTCAGGGAATTTTGGATACTGGTGCGGATGCCACGGTTATTTCCCAAAAATATTGGCCTCCAAGTTGGTCCCTTACCTCGTCCCTAACTGACCTTAAAGGCATACCGCAGTCAAAAAACTCTTTGGTCAGCTCCAAGGTTCTTAATTGGACTGACAAAGAGGGCAATAGAGGAACTGTTACTCCTTTTGTTGTTCCTGACCTCCCTGTTAACCTATGGGGCCGGGATATCTTGACCCAAATGGAAGTTATCCTTGCTAGTCCCAATTCTCCTTGCTAGTCCCAATTCTGTGGTTACACATCAAATGCTCCGTATGGATTTTGTCCCTGGTATGGGTCTTGGAAAATCAGGACAAGGAACCGTTGAGCCCATCCAAGCTACCCAAAAAACAGATGAACATGGGCTTGGGTATTCGGATTTTTAGTATCGGCCCCAAAGTGGCTGCCAGAACACTTGATAAAACAGGTTAAAGGCTTACCACAACCCAGGGTTGGAAACTTCCCCCTGAGGATGATGCCTTTTCTCTTACAGATGCAGCTAGAACTCCAGACATGGACCCTCCTGTTGGAAGTGTTTCTTTTAAATGGGTTTTGTATATGGTGGCCTTGGCCTTCCAGCTACAAAAAAATCTCATGACCACTCTTTTTGGTGTCCCCTGTGAATGCAAAGGGGGATTTTATTCAGCCCCCGGTAGCTGGAGCCAAACGGTTGACTGTGGAAACAAAGTGGCTTACCTTCGCGCAACAGTACAGACCAACATCGGAGGATTGCTTTAAATAAGCTTGTAACTTTTATTAAACAACAGATTGATCTCTTGGTTTCTAAGCCCATACAGGTTCATTACCATCACCTTGATATGGTAGAACAAGGCATTAAGAGCTAGGATTTACCCCAGGCTTTTAATTAGTGTTTTGCCATGAGCTTGTTCCAGTGGGAAACCTCCCCCTTCTTTTTTCTTATTTCGAAAACCCTTCTCCTTATTCATAACTCCTGACCATTCAACGGGCAAGACCTATTGCCATAAGGGATAGGTTCGCCCCTCCTCCTATAGGCCCCTCCGCTTGGGGGAGGATGCACCTATGGGAGGAAGAAAAAATGCTCTAATCAAGGGTGCAGGTAAGACTGCAGGGGGATGGATCCGCGAGATCCCAAAACCCAAGACCCCTGAGTGGCAAGCTCTGGTGCATGACGGTTGGCATGCATACCCACAAGCCGTCTCCTCAAAAAACATGCCAAGGCCTGTAAAATTCCCCTCCCCGAGTGAGGATGCTCGCACGGGAGTGGAGAAAAACCCTGGGCCCTTGGAGGAACAGAGCCTCTGTCACCCCCTTAAAAAGAGCAGCCAACAATTGATGGTCAATTTTCTAAATAAGAAAGGGGGAGGTGTCGGGAGCCAAAAGTTGAGTCTCTCAACATGATAGGCTTGACTATCTCACTGGAACATCTTGAGGCTGAGTTTACAGAATCCGACCCTCATCCTGCCCTAAGCAAACATCCTGCAGCTGCTACGGCCAATGAAAAAGCTTCCTTATTCCAAGCATATAAATACCCCTGTGTGAAAAATAAAAATTTGCAGCTTGATCAGAATCTCTGTTTTGCTGTCATTCTTTGTGTCTCTTGTCCCTTCATTCCTTCTCGCTTAGGTTCACTGCCCTCGTTGACGTCCTGCGGGTCGGGACAACAATCCTCAGATCTCAGCCTCCTGAGTAGCTAGGATTACAGGCGTGGGCCACCAGTGCCCCGCCTTGGAGTCTTTATACAGTTAGGAGGCTGCAGGCAACCAGTTGTTACAAAGGCCTGAAGCCCCCAAACACACATAACACAGCTAGGAAACAGGCTAAAGAGTAAAGAAAAAACAAAAACAATATCAACGATCCAATTCCGCTCCAATGGAGAGCTGAACTGGGATGCCATGATGAGTGGAGACTAGCCAGGAGGCAGAACACTGGATCCCATCATGGAGACACAAGGGGTGGCATCCTAGCAGCGGGGCTGGTCCAGGCCTCAATAGGTGGCCACAGGGGGTAGATTCACAGTAAATTCCCAGTCCCAGGCACTGGACTGCCAGATTCAGTAACCTATCAGCCAAGTGCCCACCCCTATCTCCAGGTATCCAGGATGTAGGTGATGGGCAGGGGATTTCCTTCCCCCAACATGAAGACAAGATGCCAGACCCAACCTTCTACCATATGGCCAATATGGCGCTGGCCAGACCTGACCTCCTTACACCTCAAGCAACAAGATACTTTTAACATTTCCTCTTGTGGGCTTTCCGACCCACATTTGCAGGCTCTAAAGTAAAAATCAGGACATTAGGAAAATGAGCAAAGTCAGTATGCATGTAAAAAGAAGGATATTTTTACCTGTTGCTCCAAACACTGCAATTACTTTTCTGGCAGCCATGTTACTCAGCATAGAAAAAGGTGGTGGCGTGGCCCATCTCCCCCCAGGGCAGCCACAGCCCAAATGCAGAGCTGCTTTTTGTGTGAGAATTATAAATGAACCTGAGTTCACACCCCTTTAGCTGTCCTCCCTTCTGAAGTTTTGATGGTTACCAGCACCCAGTTTACTCACTCTGACTCCAATTCCCTAAGAAGTCATTCTTCAATGCCATCATTTGTGAAGCAAATCTGTGTTGAGTGCTTTTGGAAATGTGTTTTTGGTTTTTTTTCTGTATGAGAATTATAAAGCAAGTGCGATTGCCACCCACGCACCTTGCACTGCCCCTCCATTGTAAAATAATTTCTATTAGTTAACTTGACTCTACAGCTTCTTCCTTTATTTCCCTTTTCCTCTTTTCCTTTTCCCTTCTCTTTTTTCCTTTTCCTTCTCTCTCTCTCTTTTTCCCCCTAAAATGCAATAATAGTTTAAGATAATGAAAAGAAAAGTGAAACGTGCAAACTATGGTCATCTGATGTAAGGTTTTAGGTGAAAAAAGGACCTGGCAGAGAGGAATAAAAAGATTGACAGGAAAGTTTACTGGAGCACAGGCAAACTCCCTGGTTGGGATCAGAGAGAGGTTGCGCTCAGTTTAGTTGCAGCGAGCTTTTTTTTTTTTTTTCTAGTGAATTTCTTTTTTTTTTTTTAATTTAATTTAATTTTTTTGGTTGGTCATGGGGCTTGAACTCTGGGCCTGGGCGCTGTCCCTCAGCTCTTCAGCTCAAGGCGAGCGCTCTACCACTTGAGCTACAGCACCACTTCCAGTTTTCTGGTGATTTATTGGAGATAGGAGTCTCAAGGTCTCTCCTGCCCGGGCTGGCTTTGAACCACGATCCTCAGATCTCAGCCTCCTGAGTAGCTAGGATTACAGGCGTGAGCCACCAGCGCCCGGCTAATTTTATTTTATTTTTTTTGTGAACATACTGTACAGGCTGCAATGCTTGATAAGAAATGCAGCGAGCTTTTATAGGCAGGGTAAAAGTGGAACTTTTAGTGAGCTTAGTGAGCGGGGACTTGTGGCATGTAGCTTGTTTCCTACAGTGGCCTGACACCTACTATTCTAAAATTATGTAACTATGAGATATGCAGTTGTTTTTAAGCCAAAAGTTTTCTATACTAACGTAATTTGTGTGTGTGTGTGTATGTGTGTGTGTGTGTGTGTCTGCCAGTCCTGAGACTATGCTCAGGACCTGAGCATAGTCTCTGAGCTTCTTTTGCTCAAGGTTAGTGCTCAACTGCTTGAGCCACAGTGCCACTTCTGGCTTTTTCTGTGTAGTTTATTGGAGATAAGAGTCTCCCAGACTTTCCACCTGGAGCCTAAAGCTGTGGTCTTTTAAGTAGATTAATCCTTACCAGCACAGTTCCCATAAATAAATCCACCTACTCAGATAAAAAGGGCAAAGAGTTTTTATTAGCCACGTGGCAACAACAGCCCGCTACCCCATGGGGTAGTGGGGCATAGCAGCCAGACTCTCTCAGTGTGGCTTATAAAGGAAAGCGGCCACACACAGGTAGTGGTATACAGAAAGAGCCACACGTAGGTGGTGTGTATACATGACAAATAGCAATTTCCAATAAACAAAGCAATTAAGTTGGAAACAAAGACCACATTCTGGATTTTCCCTTGGTTAGGAGTTTAACTGATGTTTACCAAAACATGTTCCAAGCTTCCTATTTATCAAAACACCTTTCACACCTCCCAACCTTCCTATTTACTAAGTCTAAGGCCAAACCACTTCCAGGTTTCCAGACTTTTCTTGAATTCTGCTGTTATTTATCACATTTCAGTAACCTGACATTTAACTTGTTTATTATTTCATTCTTTACTTTGGGTCTTTACCTCTAGAATTTCCCTTTAATAATTAACTGGGAGTTTCTCTCTACAAAGAGGTTCTGTCTTAAATGTTTTGCCCTATTTTTAATAATCAATACTTTTGCTCTATCTCTGATTTTGCATTTTACGTAAGTAGCAACCCACAGTGGATACAGCTGAGGGCAGTGGATCATGCCTGTCATCATAAGTACTCTGAAGGTGGATTGCAGGAATATCATGGTTTGATGACAGCCTAGGCAAAAAATTCATGATATCCCCATCTCAACCAATAAAAATCAGTGCACAGTGGCATGTACTTTATTGTAGCAAGGAAGGAAGTATAAATAGGTCATCACTGTCCAAGCTGGCAGGAACAAAAATCCAAGCCTCTATTTGAAAAGTACCTTAAGCAAAAGGGGCTGGAGGTGTGGCTTAAGTAGTAGAAGACCTACCTGTCAAGCACCAAGTCTGAGTTTAAACCCCAGTGCTGACAAAGAATATCACACACACACACACACACACACACACACACACGCAGAATCAGTGTTTGGTTTGGTGTTGTAGCTCAGTGTTAGAGTACTTACATAGCAGGCATAAGGCCCTGGGTTCTACCTTCAGCAAAGAAGCAAGTAAGCAGAAAAAAAAGAAGGAAGGAAAGAAGGAAGGGAGAAAGGAAGGGAGAGAGAGGAAGAAAGAGAAAGGAGGGAAAAAAATAAAGACAAAGCTCATGCCTCTGATCCTAAACACTCAGAAGTCTGAAATCTGAAGTTCAAAGTTTGAAGGCAGCTGGGGTAGGAAAGTCCATGAGATTCTTAGCTCCAATTAACCACCTCAAAAGCTGGAAGTGGAACTGTGGCTCAAGTGATAGAGTGCTAGCCTTGAGCAAAAAAGAAACTCAGGAACAGCACTCAGGTCTTGAGTTCAAGCTTCAGGACTAGCACTAGATATATACATACATACAAAAAATACTGTATGCTAATGGAAAATAGTCACCAACAACCTGTTTTGTTGTTGTTGTTGCTCACTTGTTTTGTTTTTGATTGTTTTATTTTAGCACTGGGATTGGAACCAAGGGCTTTACACATTCTGAACAAAGTGCTCTACCACCGAACCACCCTGCCCTTGCTTTTGTTTTTGTTTTGTTTTTATTCCTGACACAAGATCTCACTTGTAGCTTAGCCTGGCCTGGATCTCTACCCTTGTGCTTCTACCATCCAAGTGCTGGGATTACAGGTGCACTGAAGCACTGAATGGAAGGGAAGCAGGGTGGGTGGGGAACGAGGAGAGGTGAAGGAAGGGTCGGGGAAGGGAATAGAAGGAAAGGAAATGGAAATGGGAAGGGAGGGAAGAGGAGGAGGGAGAAGAAAGGGAGAAGAGAGGGGAAGAGAAGGGAAAATGAAGAATTTCAGAATGTCATTCTTAGCCCAGTTTCAGTGTTCACAGACTCTCTGTCCACCACAATTTCCTTGCAGGACAACACCTCCCCGAATCTGCCCTTTCCTCAAGTCCAGTAACAATATCCAAGGAATCAAAGTAGCTTTAGGACCTAGATTGAAAATGCTAGCAGGACTGGGAGAAGGGTCTGACCAGTGAGTCACTTACCTCTGGATAAAATTTAAGAGATTAGGAGGCTAAGGAGAGGACACAGAAATGGTAGGACAAAAAGTGAACAAATCCACCAGTGGTACTCAACAGACACTATGTTGAAAATGAATTATACAATTTGTGGGAGGAGACAGGAGGGAAAATCTGGAAGAGAGCCAGGGAAGGGGGTGACATTGTTAAAATACAAATGTACTCTACTTGATTTATGTAACTGTAACCCCTCTGTACATGACATTCCCATAATTTAAAAATACATTTAACCTGAGTGCCAGTGGCCCATGCCTGTAATCTTAGCTACTCAGGAGACTGAGATCTAAGGATTGCTGTTCAAAGCCAGCCCTGGCAGGAAAGTCCAGGAGACTTTTATCTCCAATTAATCCCCAGTAAACCAGAAGTGGTGTGGTGGCTCAAAGTCGTAGAGCACTAGCCTTGAGTAAGTTTAGGGACAGCCCCCAGGCCTTGAATTCAAGCCCACAACTGACAAAAATAAAAACAAACTTAAGCGATTGCTAAAAACTCAATCAGATTCATGTTTTAATGTGACATTAAAAAAAAATTCAGCCAGGCACCGGTGTCTCATGCCTGTAATCCTAGCTACTCAGGAGGCTGAGATTTGAGGATCGCTGTTCAAAGCAGCCCAGGCAGGAAAGTCCATGAAACTTTTATCTCCAATAAACCACCAGAAAACCTGAAGTGGTGCTGTGGTTCAAGTGGTACAGTGCTTGCCTTGAGCTGAAGAGCTTAGGGCTAACGCCCAAGCCCAGAGTTCAAGCCCAACGACTGACCAAAAAAAAAAAAAAAATCAATAGAATGCATTCCTACTAAGTGTGAGTAAGGTTCTGTATTCAAGCCCTAGTACCATCAAATAAATAAATATCCTTGAGACAAAGACATCACAACTTTAAAAAGAAGACAGGATCCAAGAGAGTGAAAATTAGGATGAAACAATGTGCTGAGTCCTGAAAAAAGAGGGACTCCTGACATTCTTAGATTTACCAAAGACAGCCACTACTTTCTTGAGCACAAAGTATGTTGATTTGCATAATATCCTCCTCTTTTCTCCCCACCCCCATTTGTGCTGGGGATTGAGTCTTGCACAAGCTGGGAAAACCACTTACCACTGAGCTACATCCATTCCCAGCTCTTATTTTCTGGAGACAAGGTTTCACTATGTAACCTAGGCTGTCCTGGAATTTATGATCTTCCTATCTCTTCTTCCCAAGTGCTGGAAGTTCAAGATTGCATCATTACATCCAGTTGTGTAATTTTCTTTTAAACTAGAATAGCTTTCTTGCAGAAGCCTTGTCTTTCATTTTGCTTGTTCTCTGCCAAGCACACAGTGTCTTGTTACCTGCATTTCTCAGAAGAGGTGCAGGAGAGTGTATACATACTTATACATGCAGAAGACAATTTTCAGAGGGAAAAATTAGATTGGCCTAATTTGGCTAAGGTATCCACCCTTGGACCACTCCATTGCAATCTTAGACTTCATTATTCTACCTACCAGAGGCTGGCAAAAATTTTGTGCTTACTTTATCCTAGTCACACTGGGAAGCTAATATCTAATTAATGCATGCAATCCAGGTGTAATGGTGAGCATATGTAATTCCTATACCCAGGGGGCTGAGTTCAAAGCTGGGGCTGGAGACAGTCTGGACTATACACCCTGTGAGACTCTCTCAAAAACTCAAACAAGAAAGAAAAAAAGCCATGTTCCTGTGGCCCATGCCTGTATAACTGAGATCTTGAGGATCCAGTTTGAAGTTATCTTGGGGAGGAAATTCCGTCAAACTCTTATCTCTAATTAGCCATCAAAAAGCTAAAAATGGAGCTGTGGCTCAAGTAGTAGTCAGCCTTGAACAAAAAATACTCAACGACAGCACCTAGACCCTGAGTTCAAGCCCCAGTATCAACAACAACTAATACCAGCACAAATTAAAAAAATAAAATCTAGGGGCTGGGAAGGTGGCTCAGTGGTAGAGCGCTTGCCTTGCATGCCTGAGGCCCTGGGTTCGATTCCTCAATACCACATAAGCAAAAAGAAAAAAACCCGGAAGTGGCACTGTGGCTCAAATGGTAGAGTGCTAGCCTTGAGCTGAAGAGCTGAGGGACAGCACCCAGGCCCAGAGTTCAGGCCCCACGACCAGACCCAAAAAAAATAAAAAAATAAATCTAATTATTACAATAGCCCTGTGATTCAGATGTTATTGCCCTCACCCTTCAGATGAGGAAAAATTTACGAAGATTATGAGCAATAATTAGCAATGCTAGATTATAATTCAGTTCCTTCTACCTGGCTTCAAATCTCCATGCACAATGCTTTCTCTTTTTTGTAAAAAGAGCATGGAAACGGATCAATAATTTCTCCGTACTATTACTATAAAAGTAACTCAATTATTGGTGTCCTGAAAAGGGAAAATTTCTTTTTAAAGAAGCTAGGCAAGGTGAGAAATCGAGCAAGTATTTATGAAAGACTTGGTATTCTAGTTGAGAGGAATTTGCATTGGAGAAATGCATAAAATTATATTCTTGGCAAAGGAAAAAATGTATGATCCAGAGACTTCTTTAATCATTAAAAAAAAGTTTAGTTGAACTCTTGGTTTTTGTTTCTGGTTTAAATGGATTTTTCTTGCTTATAATACAGTGCATTCCCATGAAGAAAATATGGAAAATTCTGGCAAGTCTAAAGAATTAGAAACAATTTCTTCATAACACACCTTGAGGGAACCACACTTAGCATAGTTGGCACCATTTTGTGTACTTTTTTATATCACTGAGATAATTATTTTATGTAAATTGGTATGTATAGAGAAGTTAAATAAAAATAAAGACTGAATTAGGAAATGTAGATCAGTGGTAAAATGGTTGCCCAGCATGCACCAAGCCTTGGGTTTGATCTCCAGTCGTGAAAAAGAAGATGAAAGAAATAAAGAAGGAATGAATAAAGGAAAGGGAAGAGAAGAGAGGAAAAAAAGAAAGAAGGAGGAGGAGGAGGAAGAAGAAAAAAAGAAAAGGAAGTCATACACCAGTGGTTCATGTCTATAATCCTAATTATTCAAGCTGAGATCCAGAAGCCATCCCAGGCAGAAAAAGTTCTAGAGACTCCATTTCCAAAAATAATCAGCAAGAACCCAGGCTGGAAACAGGCTCAAGTAGTAGAGCACTAACCAAGAAAGTATGAGGCTCTAAGTTCAAACCCTGGTCCTGAAAAAAAAGAAAAAGAATCCCTCTCACCCACCCCACACATGTATACATATAAGTAAAAGCAAATAAATATGATAGCAAACTACGCTCTAATAGGTTAGGCTTCTATTTGTTAGACTTTTTATTAACAAACAGTGGACACTGGTTATAGAAATAATTCAAAACATGTAGAACAATTTTATATTTATTTTGTATTTATTTTATGTGCCAGTTCTAGGGCTTAACTGAAGGCCTGAGCAGTGTCCCTCAATTTACTTGCTAAAGACTGGTGCTCTACCACTTGACCCACAGTTCCATTTCTGGCTTTTTGGTGGTTAATTGGAGATAAGAATCTCACAGACTAGCCGGGCGCTAGTGGCTCACACCTGTAATCTTAGCTACTCAGGAGGCTGAGATCTGAGGATCACGGTTCAAAGCCAGCCCGGGCAGGAAAGACCGTGAGACTCCTATCTCCAATAAACCACCAGAAAACCAGAAGTGGCGCTGTAGCTCAAGTGGTAGAGCGCTGGCCTTGAGCTGAAGAGCTGAGTGACAGAGCCCAGGCCCAGAGTTCAAGCCTCACAACCGACAAAAAAAAAAAAAAGAATCTCACAGACTTTCCTGAATTGGCTTCAAATCCTCAGATCTTGGCCTCCTGAGTATCTAGGATTACAGGGATGAGCCACCAGTGCTGGACTCAATTTTAGGATCTTTTTGAAATGTTCAGAACAAAGCTCAGTTACAGAAACACTAGGAAATTCTTCCATATGGCCCCATAGACTTTGTCTGGCAAACACTCTGGCCACTGTCACTAAGAACATTCATCAACTTATGACCACCAACACCATTGACGCTAAATCTAGCCCACTGCCCTGCTGGGCTATAGCCTACCCATTTCCAGAACATGTTTTGTGTGTCTGTTTCTTCTCATCATTAACTTTTCATTCCAAGAATAAGTAGGGTATTACCTAGCTGCAGGAAAAGCTGGAAAAATAAGTACCTGGGATCCGTAGCTTTTGTAAAGGAAAGCCAGCTCTACTACAAGTGGAGATTTCCCCCTCCCCCCCCCCCAGACATTTAAGGAAGCAATTAAGAAGCTAAGTGGCCATAAATGAAGATACACAGCCCCTTTTGACTTCCTGTCCACCAGGATGTATCCCCGTTCTGCTCGGCTCACTCTCCCCACCACGATGGACTGAGACCTCAGAAACCAGCTGCACCTGAGGGCAGCTTCTTTGGTACTCCAGGCAGCTCTAACTTTTCAGAAAAGTGCTGAATTCTTGTTGATTGTCTTTGATGGAGATGATGTCTACCAGCAGCTTTCATCAACCCTGGATTTCTAGAGGTGACATTTGATCTTTTACTGCATGTTGGAGGACACAAGCAGCAACTAACTTTGCTAAAACTATTCTCCAATCCTAAAATGAAGATTGAATGATTGGTAAGTGTTGCTACCTGCAACCTGAAACAGCATGACCGGATACCAGAGCTAAAGAAAGAGAGAGGGAGCAGGGGAGAGAGGGGGCAGAATGATGAGGGAAGTAACATTGATAAAGAGGCATGTTCTCAAAATTTGACAGGGACCAAGGGGTCAAGTTTCACCGGCTCTTGGGCCCCAAGCTCCTGTAAGCAAAACTATTTAGTACAATGTAGGGGACCTTAGTACAAGTACATGCAGAAAACAACAATCGTTAACATAAGGCATAGTTTGTATGCATAGTAATAATTGACTCCCTTATTGTTAGGAAGCAGAGAGAAACAGCGAGCATTGAACCACAACACAAATATTTGTCTTATCCCCAATGTCTCAAGCTTTATAGGGTCCAAACAATTTTAACTCAAATATCATACAGTCCAGTTAATAGTAACTTACACATTTGTTCAGGTGGGGCCTGAACTCTGGGACTGGGCACTGTCCCTCAGCTCTTCAGCTCAAAGTTAGCGCTCTACCACTTGAGCCACAGCGCCACTTCTGGCTTTTTTCTTTTTGCTTATGTGGTGCTGAGGAATCGAACCCAGGGCCTTGAGCATGCAAGGCAAGCGCTCTACCACTGAGCCACCTTCCCAGCCCTTACACATTTGTTTTGCCTTATGTGTTTGATCTTTCCAGGGTCCAGTTCTTAGGCTTCTGAGTACTGACAACATAGTATTCCAACCTTTTAACCCTTTCTTGATTTCACAGCTTGGCCTCAGAATTCTCTACAGGTGAGTAGTGGTCATTAATTTGCATTCTTTAATGATGAAAACTGAGCTATTTGTAAACCATAATACAATATGAAAATAAAATTTTGAGGGGCTGGGAAGATGGCTCAGTGGTAGAGTGCTTGCCTTGCATGCCTGAGGCCCTGGGTTCAATTCCTCAGCACCACATAAGCAAAATGAAAAAAGCCAGAAGTGGCGCTGTGGCTCAAGTGGTAGAGCTCTAGCCTTGAGCTGAAGAGCTGAGGGACAGCGCCCAGGCCCAGAGTTCAGGCCCCATGACCGGACCCAAAAAAAAAAAAGAAAGAAAAGAAAATTTTGAGAGGCTGGGAAGGTGGTTCAGCAGTAGAGTGCTTGCCTCCCATGCATGAGGTCCTGGATCGATTCCTCAGCATCACATAAACAGAAAAGCCTGGAAGTGGCACTGTGGATCAAGAGGTAGAGCGCTAGCCTTGAGCTGAAGAGCTCAGGGATCGCACCCAGGCCTAGAGTTCAAGCCCCACGACTGACAAAAAAAGAAAGAAAAAAAGAAAAGAAAAGAAAGAAAAGAAAATTTTCAGGCTAGGAAGGTGGCTCAGTGGTAGAGCGCTTGCCTTGCTTGCATGAAGCCCTGGGTTCAATTCCTCAGCACCACATAAGCAAAAAGAAAAAAGCCAGAAGTGGCGCTGTGGCTCAAGTGGTAGAGCACTAGCCTTGAGCTGAAGAGCTGAGGGACAGCGCCCAGGCCCAGAGTTCAGGCCCCATGACCAGACCCAAAAAAGAAAAGAAAAGAAAAGAAAATTTTGAAAAGAATATGTCTTAAAAAAAGAAAGAGAGAAAGCAACTACTACACTACTACTACAGCCTTCTTCTTTGTCTGCTCCAAATCAACCTACACTTTTCTTCCTACCTTTAACACTTCTTGTTAAAGCTGTGATGTAGCTACCTCTCATAACCTTAACCACACAAACTACTAAAAAATAAGTGGTTGAGGCAATGTCCCATCTAAAATTGTCCTAAGGGTCAGAATCTCAAGATGATTTTCATCCCTTCTCCACTTTGCTTAAATTTCATCTTACAATTTGTCACTACTTTTTTGTTTGTTTGTGCTGGTCCAGGGGTTTGAACTCAGGGCCTGGGCAGCTGTTCCTAAGCTTCTTTTGCTCAGGGCTAATGCTTACCATGTAAGCCACAGCACCACTTCCAGCTTTTTCTGAGTAGTTTATTGGATTAGAGCCTCATAGACTTTCCTGCTTGGGCTGGTTTCAAACTGCAATCCTCAGATCTCAGCCTCCTGAGTAGTTAACATTACAGGCATGAGCCACCAGTACCTGGCTAATTTTTTCACTATTTATTATCATAAACTTATAACTTACTATGTAGCCCCAATAACAGGCCCAAATACATATAGACAACTAATTTTTAACAAACACAAAAAAAATTGCAAATAACAAGCAGTTCTTTCTGTGTAGAATAGTGGGGGAAATTTGGTTAAAACCTATAAATACCCGCATTCAAACATCACCAAACTTTGTCCACATTTGCACAACTGATTCTAAAGCCTTAGGTAATATGCAGAACTTGTCTTCTTAATTATGCAATACCTTAGTCTATAGAGATTTATACTTCAACTGACCAAATCTATATTCCTGATGGGTTTGAATTTTGAGTACAACTCAATTAATCTTCAATTACAGCCCCCTATGTAAGATTACTACTGCTTGTCTCCTATCAACTTTTTGTGTATGGCTGGGGGGGGGCGGGGGGAGGCTTGAACTCAGGGCTTCTCACTCTTCCTGACTCTTTTTTTACTCTACCACTTGAGCCATACCTGACTTCTGGCTTTTTCCTAGTAGGAGATAAGAATCTTGGAGATTGTCTGCCCAGGTTGGCTTTGAAACACAATCTGAGATCTGACTCCTGAGTAGCTAGGGTTTGAAGCACCCTGACACCCAGTTCTTCTATAAACCTTTACCACTAAACATGGGAGTTGGTCAAAACTCACCAAGAATTTTGATACAATGATTAGTTTTTCCATTTGGAGAGAAATTAGCAGTTTTCATAGAAACTTCACTGAGAGACATTACAGATGGTTACAGAGACAGATTATAGATGGTTGAAAATCTTTGCTAGTTATGTATCTAACAGAGGATTAATATCCAGAATATATAAAGAACTCAATAATCAGGGGTTGGAGGCATGGCTCAGTGGGTAGAACATAGCCAATGAGTGAAAGATGTAGGTACTAAGTTTGAGTTCTGATCTCAGACCTAAAAGAGAAAAGAAAGGAAAAGAAAAATTCCAAAAGAACAAATAATTGAATCAATAAATGAGTAAATAAATGAATTGGACAAGTCTGAAAAGCTCAAGTAGAAATGGTCAATAAATACATGAAAAAAATGTTGCTTTCTGGGTGCCAATGGCTCATACCCATAATCCTAGTTACTCAGGAGGCTGAGATCTAAGTATTGTGGTTTGAAGCCAGCCCAAGCAGGAAAGTCCATGAGACTCTCATCTTCAATAAACCACCAGAAAACTGGAGGTGGTGCTGTGACTTAAGTGGTAAAATGCTTGCCTTGAGCTGAAGAGCTGAGGAACAGCACCCAGGCCTAGAGTTCAAGCCCCACGATTAACAAAAAAAAAGAAAAGAAAAGAAAAGAAAAAAAGAAATGCATTCTTTTCCTGACTTATGTAACTATAATCCCTCGTACATCACCTTTATAATAAAGGTAAAAAACATTTTAAAAAGAAAGTACAGCAATGAAATCTGTTGGAATTGTTTTATGAAGGGAGTATGGAAGGGAAAAGTGAGAAGGAAAAATGAGAAGATTGGTGGGGGTACATTGTACGTAAGTGTGAAAGTATCACAGTAAAGTCCCCTTGTACAGCTAATGTATGTTAATTTTTAAAAACCCACCATTTTTACAACCAACATATACTAACAAACATTTTGAAAGGTCAAAGAAAGGAATCGTCATTGTGAAGTCTCAGAAGGCATTGTTTGGGTATCATCTTATTGATACTACCTGAGAGTTCCAGGGTATCTTACTTGGCTCTTTCTGCTACAATAGACCTATTGTACAGGTCAAAAAGCCAATACCAGGATTATGCCCCTTGATACCTAGGGTAAAATTCAGATGGTAAAACTTCAGAAATAAGTGGAATCCAAATGTGTGTGTGTGTGTGTGTGTGTGTGTGTGTGTGTGTGTGTGTGTGTGTGTGTGAAAAAACTGCATGTTGGGAGCTAGTGGGTCAGGCCTGTAATCCTAGCTACTTAAATGTCTGAGATCTGGAAAATCATGGTACAAAGCTAGCGTGGGCAGAAAAGTCCTTTATATTCCATCTCCAAAATGTCCAGGAAAAAAAAAATGGCCTGGAGCTGGGCACGGGTGGCTCATGCCGGTAATCCCAGCTACTTAGGAGGCTGAGATAAGAGGACTGCGGTTCAAAGCCAACCCCGTGCAGAAAAGTCCGATACTCATCTCCAATTAACCACCAGAAAACTGGAAATGGTGCTGTGGCTCAAGTGGTAGTGCGCTCACCTTGAGTTGAAGAGCTCAGGGGCAGTGCCCAAGCCCAGAGTTCAAGGCTCACAACCGACAAAAGAAAAAAAAATGGCCTGGAGGTATGGCTCAAGTGATAGAAAATTTCAGTTGAATAAGGAAACTGAGTGAATCAAAGACCCCTGAGTTCAAGCTCCAGTACTGTTTTGTTTTGTTTTTAAAGCCAGGTTCTGGTGGCTCACATCTATAATCCTAGCTACTCAGGAGGCTGAGACCCAAATCCTGGTTCAAAGTCAGCCCGGGAAGGAAAGTCTGTGAGGTTCTTCTCTCCAATTAACTAGCAAAAAGTCAGAAGTGGAGCTATGGCTAAAGTGGTAGAGCACTAGTCTTGAGGAAAAAAACCTCAGAGGCAGTGCCCAGGCTGAGCTCAAGCCACAGACTACTTAAATAAATACATAAATAAATACATGAATAAGCCAAGCCAGAAGTGGAGTTATGGCTAAAGTGGTAGAACATTAGTCTTGAGGAAAAAAAAAAAAACTCAGAGACAGTGCTCAGGCTGAGTTAAAGCCCCAAGATTAGTTAAATAAGTAAATAAATAAATGCAAGAGCATGTTATTGAGAGGATTAGCTCGATGCTAAAACCTAGCTTACATGTGGAGATCCTAGATTGGATCCTTAGTACTAGGGGAGAGGTAGGGAAACATGTTATTTATTTATTTTTGGGTCCGGTCGTGGGGCCTGAACTCTGGGCCTGGGAGCTGTCCCTCAGCTCTTCAGCTCAAGGCTAGTGCTCTACCACTTGAGCCACAGCGCCACTTCCGGCTTTTTTTCTTTTTGCTTATGTGGTGCTGAGGAATCGAACCCAGGGCCTCATGCATGCAAGGCAAGCGCTCTACCACTGAGTTACCTTCCCAGCCCGGAAACGTGTTATTGAGAGACTAATAAATGGGTGAGTGGGCTGGTGTAATTTGGAAGTTTCAGATTCAGTCCTTTCTAAGCCATGTTTTACTTGAGGTTTGGCACCACCTGGTGGAAATAATCTATTCTGGTTTAACTGTTGATAAGGGTGATTATATTTGTGCGGCTGGAATGTACAGGACAGCTATATCATCATTCCAGAATATCTTGATTATTAGTTAACATTTGTTTTGTTGGTCCAAATAGGAATATTTGACCATTCCTGTACCTCAGAGTATCCACAGAAGCTTTTTATTTACAAAGAACAGTTGTTATACCTCTTTTGTTTAAATTGGTGCTTATTTCACAAATGATTTCATGAATGTATTTTTCAGTACTCTAGTCAGAGGAGTAGCTTCTCCACTTCTTCCCAGGCTATAGCTGGAGGATAAAGTAACAAATTACAAGAGAAAATTCACTACAATGTTCCCATTTCATTAGCTTTCATGATTTCTCCTTCTACTTACACAAAGAAATAAGTTAGGCCAGGTGCCAATGGCTCACACTAGCTACTCGAGAGGCTGAGATCTGAGGATCACAGTTCAAAGCCAGCCTGGGCAGGAAAAGTCCATGAAACTCTTTTTTTTTTTTGGGGGGGAGGGGTCCAGTCGTGGGGCCTGAACTCTGGGCCTGGGCACTGTCCCTCAGCTCTTCAGCTCAAGGCTAGCACTCTACCACTTGAGCCACAGCGCCACTTCCGGCTTTTTTCTTTTTGCTTATGTGGTGCTGAGGAATCGAACCCAGGGCCTCATGCATGCAAGGCAAGTGCTCTACCACTGAGCCACCTTCCCAGCCCCTCTATGAAACTCTTATCTCCAATAAACCACCAGAAAACTAGAAGTGGTGCTGTGGCTCAAGTGATAGAGTGCTGACCTAGAGCTGAAGAGCTGAGCAAAAAGAAAAGAAATAAATTAGGTACAGTGGTTTATGCTTGTAATTCCATTTACACAGACAGCTGAGACTAAGAGGATCACAGGCTGGGCGCTGGTGGCTCACGCCTGTAATCCTAACTACTCAGGAGGCTGAGATCTGAGAATCGCGGTTCAAAGCCAGCCCGGGCAGGAGAGACCGTGAGACTCCTATCTCCAATAAACCACCAGAATACCAGAAGTGGCGCTGTAGCTCAAGTGGTAGAGCGCTCGCCTTGAGCTGAAGAGCTGAGGGACAGCTCCCAGGCCCAGAGTTCAAGCCCCACGACCGACAAAAAAAAAAAAAAGAGGATCACAGTTCAAAGTCAGTCTAAGGAAAGTATCAAGAGCCCATCTCATCAAACAAATTAGGAGTGGTTTGAGAGGATCTCAGTTTGAGGCAAGCTTGGGAACAAATTACACCCTACAAGATCCTATCTGAAAATAACCCAAAAACTCAAAAGGGTAGGCGGTATGACTTAAGTGGTTGGTAACTAAGAGTCAAAAAGCTTTGAGTTCAAAGGCTAGTACTTCCAAAAAAAGGAAAAGAAGAGATATAGAAATATCTATACCATGATAAATAAACCTATCATTTTTTGCAAAAAGGAAAAAGTCACCCATCTAAAAAAGCAAGAGAATCTATGAACTATTCACACCAAAAGGAAGGTTCCACAATTTTGCTGGATACAAAAATCAACCTACAAAAATTAATTTCTTTTCATACCACCAAACACCAACTAGAAAATATTAAAAATAAAATGGTACCCTCAGGAACCATAAAAATTGCAAAGAATTAACAAATGAAGACCATATAGAATGTCTTATTTAAAAATAACTTTGGTCCAAGCAAGGTGGCCAAAGCCAACAATCCCAGTACTCTGAATATTGAGAGAGGAGGATTTTGAGTTCCAGACTGTCTTAGGCAGCTGGGCACAGTGGCTCACGCCTGTAATCCTAGCTACTTAGAAGGCTGAGATCTGAGGATCATGGTTTGAAGCCAGTCCTGGTAGGAAAGTCCGTGAGACTCTTATCTCCAATTAACCACCAAAAAACCAGAAGTGCTGCTGTGGCTCAAGTGGTATAGTGTTCACCTTGAGCTGAAGAGCTCAGGGTCAGCGCCCAGGCCCAGAGTTCAAGCAAATGTAAAGATGGTCATCTATTTGAAATGGATGATTTAATATTGTTATAATATCCATCTTCCCTGAGGTAGCCAATAATTTCTTTTTCGATCATGGGGCTTGAACTCTGGGCCTGGGCACTGTCCCGCAGCTCCTCAGCTCAAGGCAAGTGCTCTACCACTTGAGCCAAGCACCCTTTCTGGTTTTCTGGTGGTTAATTGGAGATAAAAGTCTCACAGACTTTCCTGCCTGGGCTGGCTTTGAATGTGATCCTGAGATCTCAGCCTCCTGAGTAGCTAGGATTACAGGCATGAGCCACCAGCACCTGGCTGATACAATTAAATTTTTAAGAGGATCAGTAGGGTTGAAATGGATTTTTGGAATGTAGGAAGACAGAACAGTAAAGCATGTTGACATCATATTAGGAAAAGGGATAGAGTGAGGGAGAGTGAATAATTGGAATAAATCATATGCATGTGGAAATGCCAAAATGAAATCCCTTCTTGTATATCTAATGTATGCTGACAAAAGTAAACATTTTTAAAGTAAAAATTTAAACCTTGTATGATTAGACATAGCTGAAATCTCAAATAATTGGGAGGCTGAGATAGAAGAATGACTTGAGCCTGGGTATTCCAGCCTGAACAATATAACGAAGACCCCATCTCAAAAACAAAAGTAAGGCCGGATGTTGGTGGCTCACACCTGTAATCCTAGCTACGCAAGAAGCTGAGATCTGAGGATCATGGTTCAAAGCCAGACAGTGCAGGAAAGTCCGTGAGACTCTTATTACCAATAAACCACCAGAAAACCAGAAGAGCACTTGCCTTGAGCTGAAGAGCTGAGGGACAGCACCCAGGCCCAGAGTTCAAGCCCCAGTACCAACCAAAAAAACCCAATAACACAAAAGTAAGGTTGTGCGTCAATAGCTCATGCCTGTAATCCTCATTATTCAGGAGGCTCAGATCTGAAAATCAAGGTTCAAACCAGTCCAGATAGACAAATCCTGGAGACTCTTATCTCCAATTAAGCCGCAAGGGGTCTGAATAGAGATATGACAAATGGTAGTGTGCCAGCCCCAGTGTCTGTGCAAATGTAAATAAATAGTCAAAATTTTTACATGGATTTTTTAAGGAATTCAATAAACATCTGTATAATTTATTTAGAAGAATAAAGTTTCACTAAGAGTTAAATCAGTCTTTTTAAGAAATGCATGTAGATGGGGTTTTTTTGGTGATGGTGGTCATGATGATGGACATGATTATACTTTGGGATCTTTTTCCTTTTTAGGAGAGGCAAAGTGGGGGTGCAGAAAGGGAGGGAGAGAAGTTAAGCAAATGAAATCATACTATTCAGTATATACTATATAGAACATGAACTGTGTAACTTATGAGCAAGCACAGGAGGGGAAAACTGAGGGAAAGGGAAGGAAGATGTGACATTGTCCATAAAAGAAACGTACTAATGCCAGGAGCTGGTGGCTCATGCCTGTAATCCTAGCTACTCAGGAGGCTGAGATCTGAGGATCACGGTTCGAAGCTAGCCCGGGCAGAAAAGTCCTTGAGACTCTTATCTCTAATTAACCACTAGAAAATAGAAGTGGTGCTGTGACTCAAGCGGTAAAGCTCTTGCTTTGAGCTGAAGAGCCCAGGGATAGCACCTAAGCCCAGAAGCCCAGAGTTCAAGCCCCACAGCCTACCAAAAAACAAACAAACAAAAGAAACGTACTCATTACCTGATATGTGAAATGGTAACCCCTCTGTACAATACCTTCATAATAACAATAAAATACCTTCATAATAACAATAAAATGTATATGGAGAGTATAGTAATCCCTAAGCCAGGATTAAGCTAGAGAAATATAACCAGCAGGTGATAAACATGAAAAGATTTGTGACAATAAACTGGCTCACACAATTGTGGGGATTACTTGGACACGTTTGAAATCTACAAGGAGGGCTGTTTGTTCTACCTGAACTCTCAGGCAGAAGCTGAAGGTACACTGTTGGCAAGATCTTCCCTATTGAGTCAGGTCCACATACTTTATTTAGGACAATTTCTCCTACGTAAAAGTCAATAGATTAATGGATTTTAATCACATCTACAAGATATCTTCACTGCAATAGATTCATTTTTTAAATGATCATTACAATTGTATTATTTTTACTTAGCTTACCGTAGTTATGCATGAAGAGTTCCATTGAGGACATTTCTACACAGGTACAAATGTATCCCAATCACCCTCACCCTTCCATCACTCTCTTTTTAAAACAATGTCACCAAGTTTTATTATTCTATTTCAGACATGCAAACAAACTACTTCAGCCATAGCCTCAATTAATTTTGATTGAATAACTGGTTTAGTTGAGGCATGGGAGAGCATGTCTGTAATACTACCGCTTGAGAGGCAGTTTTACTCCAGGCTGGCTATAATAGTGAGATAAAAAATTGAAACAAACAGAGCCGGGCGCTGGTGGCTCACGCCTGTAATCCTAGCTACTCAGGAGGCTGAGATCTGAGGATCGCGGTTCAAAGCCAGCCTGGGCAAGAAAGACCGTGAGACTCCTATCTCCAATAAACTACCAGAAAACCGGAAGTGGCACTGTAGCTCAAGTGGTAGAGCGCTCGCCTTGAGCTGAAGAGCTGAGGGACAGCTCCCAGGCCCAGAGTTCAAGCCCCACGACCGACAAAAAAAAAAAAAATTGAAACAAACAAAAAGGTTGTTGAACATGGCTGAGTGCTATTGGTGTTACTTTAGTGACAGAAGTTGGGAAGCAGAGAGGCAGGAGGATTACTGAAGCCCAAGAGTTTGAGATCAGCCTGAACAACAAAGTAAAACTTTGTATCAAAAAAAATCAATGTCAAGTAAATCCTTGTATCTAAAAAATGAACATCTGGGTGTGGGTACTAGTGGCTTATACCTATAATCCTAGTTACTCAGGAGGCTGAGATCTGAGGGTTGCAGTTCAAAGCCAGCCTCAGCAGGAAAATCCATTAGGCTCTTATCTCCAATCAACTACCAAAAAACTGGAAGTAGAGCTATGGCTCAAAGTAGTAGAGCAATAGCCTTGAGCACAAAAAACAGAACAAAACAAAACAAAACCCCAAAAGACAAAATCAACCCCCTCCCCAAACCAGGGACAGCACCCAGGTCTTGAGTTCAAGCCTCATCACCAACAACAACAACAAAATCTTAGAGGAGGAATAGAAAGGAACAATGCCTCTGTGTCTCTGACCATATACAAGAATATTGAAAAGAAAAAAAAAAAAAAAAAGAAGGAAAAAAAGTAAGTGTTGAACAGGACCAGATCAGAGCCCTCTGGTATTCTCGTGTATGTCCAAGAGAGTAGAGAGCATGTCCTTTCATTTAAAAAGATATACCATAAAATGTGTGTGTGTGTGTGTGTGTGTGTGTGTGTGTGTGTGTACTAGGCTTGATCTCCTTTGGCTTGTTCACTCATGGCTGGCGCTTTACCTTTTGAACCACACCTCTACTTCTAGGTTTTTGCTAACTGCAGATAAAAGTATCACAGACTTCCCTTCCTGGGCTGACTTTGAACTGTGATCCTTAGATTTCAGCCTCCTGAGTAGATAGGATAACAGGCGTGAGCCACTAGTGCCCTGTAAAACTTTAGTACTAAAAAAAAAATATTCAAAGCAGTTTTTTTTTTTTTTTGCAAGGACAGTCAAACCCATGAGAAAGAGTAGTTTGGAAATAGACTTGTGTATATAAACAATCTGTGGTACTACAAAGGAGAAGACCAGTTATTTAATATCTAGTGCTGGGAAAACTGGTATCTATATGGTGAAAAGTAAAATCTGTATTTCATACAACCCACAAAAGTAGACCCCAGATGGAATTTAACCTAAACATAACAGATGAAAATAGTAAATATAAGCTGGGCACTGGTGGCTCACACCTACTTATTAGTTACTCAAGAGAGTGATATCTGAGGACCATGGTTAGAAACCAACCCCGGCAGGAAAGTCTCTTTATTTCCAATTTACCACCAAGACATTGGAAATCCAGTGGCTCAAGTGGTAGATCACTGGCTTTGATGGAAAAAGCTAAGGGACAACACCTAGACTCTGAATACAAGCCTCAGTACTGGCATACTCCCTCTACCACACAGAGAGGCATCCTTACTTGATCTTTCCTGCAGTAAATCATGTAAATGGTCTGAGGTCTCCCACATCCAGACCTTTATCTCCTTCTTCCAGGATCCTGAACTGTGGAAGGAAGCCAGATGCACCTCACTTATTTGATCACCTACTCTCTGTTCTGCCCTGTCATCCTCGAGAATCCTCTAGCCTTCTCTGTTCTTCTATCATTGTCCATGTGGCTTCTCCAAACCATCTTATAGCATTAGTTTGTTACTAGTAAAAAGTTGTTCACAGGCTGGGTGCCAGTGGCTCACTCTTATAATCCTAGCTACTCAAGAGGCTAAGATCTGAGGTTTCAATTTAGCCCAGGCAGGGAAGTCGATGAGACTCTTAACAACTACCAAAAAGCCAGAAGTAAAGCTGTGGCTCAAATGCTCAGAGACAGCACTCAGGCCCCGAATTCAAGCCCTAGGACTGGCACCAAAAAAAAAAGGGGAAAAAAAAGTTCATAATCTGTTTCTTTAGAGACCTTTCCACACTTATAACTCCACAAAGTTCTAATGGATTCTAAATTGTTTCAAAATTTGACCACAGTTGTTCCAAGCCTTGTCACTGCAATTTTGCAGTTTCAATCATTCTCTGGAGCATTTTCAGTCAAGTCCACAGAGGATGGCTCTGAGAAGTACTTATTGGTCAAAAGAGTTAGCTTTTAGAACTCCATGGACTCTAGATAAGCTCGAATCTTATTTCTAACTTCAAATAAAGTTATGCATTTTGTAATAACTCCACAAACAGTTTCTAAGTCATTTTGTAATTCTACAAATAAATGAGTCAAGAAGCCTTAATAAATGGTGATAATAGATCTGAAGAGGAAAAAATGTGTGTGTGTGTGTGTGTGTGTGTGTGTGTGCTGATACAATGGTTTGAACTCAGGAGCTAGGACCTAAGGCACTGCCCCTTAGCTTTTTTCTTAAGGCTGGTGCTCTACCACTTGATCTGCTGCTCCATATGTGTGTGTGTGTGTGTGTGTGTGTGTGTGTGTGTGTGTGTGTGTGTGTATACATATATGTGTGTATATGTATCAGAAACCCTAATTGATTATCAGATCTCTACCTTTAGAGTAGCTAAGATTATATGTGTGAACACAAGCACAGGGCCTTTTTATTTTATTTTACTTTATTTGGGGGGTGGGAAGGTCAGTTGTGGGGCTTGAATTCTAGGGTCTGGGCGCTATCCCTGAGCTCTTTTTGGTCAAGGCTAGTGTTCTACCACTTGGAGCAACAGTGACACTTCTGGTTTCCATTTTCTGGTAGTTAATCAAAGATAAGTCACAGGTTTTCCTGCTGGCTTTGAACCATGATTCTCAGATCTCAGTCTCCTGAATAGCTAGTATTACATTAGCATGTGACTTTTTTTTTTTTTGGTTAATCATGGGGCTTGAATTCTGGGCCTGAATGTTGTCCCTTGGCTCTTCAGCTCAAGGCTGCACCACTTCTGGTTTTCTGTGGTTTATTGGAGATAAGAGTCTCACAGACTTTTCTGCCCAGGCTGGCTTTGAACCATGATCCTCAGATCTCAGCCTCCTGAGTAGTTAGGATTACAGGTGTGAGCCAGGGGCACCTGGCTAGCATGTGACTTTTCTTAAACTCAAAGACCTTTTGTGCTTGCTAGGCACTTGAGACGTGCCCCTAGTCTGGGAAAGGTGTTTTAATTGATGAGATGTATTGACTAATTAGATACAGCGGAAAATGTAGAAAGCTTCCAGCAGAAATATTTGGAGAGTACCCAGGGAATACATTTTAGTTTTGAAAAGATTATGTTTTAGAAACTTTTGACAAATCCAGGTGAATAGTCTAATAATTGATTAGTATTTAAGTATGAGACTGAGAGTGTGTTCATAAATGTTAACTATAAATATCATTCATAAGACCACCAGGTCCCTGATTGAGATTGAAGGAGTGGCTGAGGTGTGCTCTAGAGAACCTGTGAGAAGAGAGGATCATTATTACTTTGAATCACCACCAAATCCAATTAAGTACCAGAACAGATGTTTCTTCGAAGAAAACCTATAAATGATCAACATGAAAAGATTAGTGCTGGGAACTAGTGGCTCACACTTAAAATCCTATCCACTCTAGAGGCTGAGATCTAGAGGATTGAAGCTTGAAGTCAGCCTGGCAGAAAAGTCTAAACAACTCTATATCCAAAATAATCAGTACAAAGTCAGACTGGGGGAGTGACTCAAGTGGTAGACTGCCAGATATGTCAGCAAGCACAAAGTAGGGTAACCAGTAACCAACATCTCAAAGATTTGTCTCCCCAGGTTAACTTTGAACCATAATCTTCAGCTCTCAGTTTCCTGAGTAGCTGGGATTACAGGCTCTGCCCCCAGCTAGCCTCTAATTCCTGATCCTCCTGTCTCAGCCTCCAGAGTAATGGAATTAAAGTCCTGTTCCATCATAACCAGTTTAAGGAACTAGCCTAAACTATCCCCAAACTATCCAGTCCCTCTTCTAAGTGACCTAGAGTGAATTTTGCTTATTATAATTTCATTATAATGCTAAATTCTCTGCAGAGGAGGCATTCCATTCAATGTACGAGAAACCATAGTTGAAACTGTAACCTCATTGTTCTCAATTGTTGCAAGTAATAAACCTTTCTTCACTCTGTCTTTTGGTCCCGTTTATTGGCTTGGACTCACCAAGGGAAGAACCAGTTGTGTTTTGCTACATTAACAATACCACTTTAGGTATTAGCCCAAGAGAATTAAAAACACACAAATACTTGTACAGTAGTACAATCATTCATGATAGCTAAAAAAGTGGTAACTATCCTTCAGCTCATTGAATGCTGAACAAAAGAATAAAACGTGATATATCCAAACAGTGGAATACAATTGACAAAAGGAATGAAATACATTTTATAACATGGTTGAACTCTGAAAACATGATAAGCAAAATTAGTTACAGCTACATATCCTGTACTACTATTTACAGGAAATGTCCAGAATAGGCAACTCTACAGATAGAAAGTAGATATGTGACAAGTCTACAGTTGCAAAGGTTTGGTAGGAGGTATGGCTATGAGATTGTTCAAAAATCGATTGTGGGGATGGCTGTGCGGTACTGTAAATACATGAAAAGGTGTCTACATTGTACTTTTTAAATGGCTAAATAAAGCTGCCTGTGAAAAGGCCCTTTACAAGTATCTAAATGTTTCATCAGCCAGTTACTTTTTTTTAACTGACATGAGGACATTACAGAGAGAACAAGTCTTAGTTCTTCCCACTCTATCCAACCATGTGTTCGTGGCTCCTGGCGGAATTCATGTCCCCTCCTTTATGATGTTACTGTACATGCCTATAGCGCTCAGTTCACTTCTCAACCGTGTTTAACGGTTCTCCTCCAACCACGTTCAGAGCACAGACAGCGGTTCCTGTTATTCTGGTTATGAAATGAAGATTTATTCGGGAAGGGAAGGTCTACAACCAAGTTGTTGAAGGCGAAGTCAAACAAAGACGAAGAACAATCAGCTCTCTGGACTTACAAAGAGGATACAGGCCGGGGAAATGGAAGCTGTCTTGCCCCCCACCCCCGACGGTTTCCCAAGCGAGGATTCGGACCTCGTTGGTGACGTCACGGTGCCCCCCAGACCCCCCCCCCCCCAACTCCCCCGGGCCAACCGCGCTCGTTGGCTTTCCCGCCTCCCGGAGGCCGGGTGGGAGGGGTGGGGCAGCGGGAGGGGCGTGGCTAACGTCACCTCCGGTTCGGCAGGAGCCTGAGCTTCGGAGGAAAGGCGGCCCGGGGCGGGACGGGGCGGGGCGGAGCCAAGAAAGCGCGCGTTCGGGGAGCGGGCGGAGCCGAGCTAGGGGCGGCGCGTCACTTCCGCGAGCGTTAGAGCCCGTGCGGAGGTGGCACTGAGCGCGTCGTCTCTGCGGCTCAGCATCCGGTGCACCGGCCCGGCCGCGGCGGAGCCTCCTGTAAAGAAGGCGCCCGAGGGGTTGGCAGGTTCAGTGGCAGCCGGGCGAGCGGCGACGACATCGGGCAGGAGTCATGAGCGACAGCGGCGAGCAGAACTACGGCGAGCGGGTACGCCGAGGCGGTGTCGGGGGAGGCGCTGCGATCGCCGGTTCCTTGCATCTGATCGTAGGCCCGACGACCTCGGGCCGCGAGTGCCGGGGGCGCTGCGGGCGCCGGGGCTCCGGGGCGGGCGTGGTGGTGGTGCTGGGGCGCTAAGGATGGGCCGAGCCGTGGTGGCGGCCGCCGGCGGGGCGTGCGGCTTGGAACCCCGGGTGGCCGTTTTTTTCCGTTAAGGGGGGGGGGCCGGGAAACGTATTAAAAATGGCGGCTGGCGTCCCCTCGGCGTGGGGGAGGGGACGGTGTCTTGTTTCGCCGTGGCTCTCCCGCGGAGCCGCGCCGCAGCCATCTTGGGCTGGCGGGCCGGGCGCTCTGCCAGCGGCACAAAATGGCGGAGGGGCCCGGAGGGCCGGGCCCGCGGCGGGCCGCGCCTCCCGCGACCACGTGTGTGTGTGTGTCGGGTGGGGAGGGGGGGGGCTGGAGCCGAAGAAAGACTTGGCCTCCTTCGTCCGTCCCGGGGGTCGGTCGGGGTCTCGACTTGGAGGCGCGGGGCGGGCGGGGTGGGGGGGGGGACGTAGTCCCGGAAAAGACGAGCTCAGTCCAGGCTGCGGCGGGGTGCGGGGCCTGTCGGGGCCCGTGGGGCGCGCCGTGCAGGCGGCAGCGGCGGTCGGTGCCCGGTCGGGGTAGGCCCGCCCGCAGGCTCCGAGGGTGTCTGGGAGCCGGCGCCCAGGGGCATTGTGTGGAAGGAACGGGCGGGCCGCGAGCGAACGGCCGCTGGCGCCCTTCGGCGGGAGGCGCTTTGATCCGGGGAGCCGCGGGGCGGGGAGGCGCGCCCGGGGGGGCTGGGGGAGGCGCGCCCGGAGTCGGGCAGGTTGGACCGAGTCGCCCGGCTCGGACCGCTCCTGAGTGGGTCCGAAGAGCGCCACGTGGCCGGCCTGGGCGTGCAGTTTGGAAAACACCGGCCGGAGGCTCAGTCCCGTTTCTGTGCTCGGTAGAGAATACCTCGGGGTGCGGGGGGGAAGGGGTACGAATTAAACCCTTGTCGACACGTCCAGACGAGCGCTGGTGTGTTGGATTTTGGGGTCTTCCCTCTGCCCAAGGGACTTCAGTGTCACCGGCACGCGGGCGCCCCGGCCTCTCCCCCAAAGCGCTGCTTTCTTGGGGAAGGTTAGCTTTGGTCTTAGCAGTTGTGGATACCGTGATATCTGGTTGCTTTCCAGTCTGCTGAAGATAGCTGTGCTTGGACTGGAAAAGATTGTTTTTAAGCCCTATTGAAAACAATTTGTTAAGGGAGCTCTATACAAAAGAGCTGGATTCTGGCGTCGTGGGTCTCTTAGTTGAAGCTCAGTGGGTATTTGCTCAGTTGGGGAAGGAGAAGATATTATGTTACTTAAAATGACATTTCGTACACATCAGCTTGCCTTTCTTGAAAGAAGTGTTAGGCCGCTCAGCAGTTTGCCGTTTACAACTTTTAAATGATTGGGAGACACATGAAACAAATCGAAACAATGTTTGGCAAAACTACAAAGTAGAGTGGCAAGTTTTATTTATTTTGGGTCCGGTCGTGGGGCCTGAACTCTGGGCCTGGGCGCTGTCCCTCAGCTCTTCAGCTCAAGGCTAGCGCTCTACCACTTGAGTCACAGCGCCACTTCCAGCTTTTTTCTTTTTGCTTATGTGGTGCTGAGGAATCGAACCCAGGGCCTCATGCATGAAAGGCAAGCGCTCTACCACTGAGCCACCTTCCCAGCCCGAGTGGCCGGTTTTAAATGCAAGGTTCTTCAAGGCTCAGCTTTACAGTCCTTGAAAATAGTGAAAAGCGTGTTCAAGGTAATACATTCTTGGATATTCCTGGAATAAATGGCATCATCAGACCTAACATGCCTCATTGGCTTCCAGATAGTTAAGCCTTCTGGACCGTTGTAACGTAAATAATAGTTTACCTGGATTGTCCAGTCCAGACTTTCCCTCACCCCAGCAATTCCCACCTTCCCCAGTAACTAGTTTCTTCCTCTACTCTCCCTTCAGGCTTTTGAAGTTGATCATTTCCGTAAACTTTTATACTAATAAGGTTAAGTGTGAAACAAACTGTCCTCAGTTTGGTAACTAATATTTGATTGGGTGAATATGTGGATACATCAAACTATAGTTTTGTGTATTCCTTATCCCTTGCTTATTTGTGAGACTTAAATTATTAACCATCTCAAAGGTGGTTTGTCAACTAGCTTCCTTATATGGACAATATGTAAAAGTATTATAATTTTCATCTCTTACTAGTCTCTTAAATACATTCCAAAAATGTTTAACATTTTGTAAAGTGGTAATAGCACCTTTTCTTTGAAAATATGCTTTTGTCGTGTCACTTCACAATTCTGAAGTCTAAAGAAAATGAAGAATTGGTAATAATTTTAAAGGTATAATGTAATATTGGGGATAAGAAGTCTTCAAAACCTACTAATGGTCACAGTGTATAGGGCTGAGGGTTGTATACCATCTGGTTTTAAAAATTCTCTGAAGTCGTCACTGGTTTGTACAAATGAGTCTACCTCAAGGATCCTACTTTAAATTTCTTTCGGGCAATTTCAAGGTTTCAGTGGTAATAAGTTTTAAAATTGAAGCCAGCAAATAACTCTTGAATAAGATATCTCAAGGTTTTTTTTTCTCTTGTTTATCTAAAGATGCCCTTCTATAATGAGTAGTTTTGAGCACAAAACGATGTTTTTCAAAACTACAGCCTTTTCTAAAAATGTCAAATTACTTTCTTTAAGAAGTAATACCAAATTTGAAGAAATACTTGGCATTCTTTCCTTATCATGGTGCCTCTGGTTAGTCTCAACCAATTAATAAAAGTTGAAATAAGTACATTTCCTTTGTTTAAATAATGCTTTAAAACATTATTTAAATTACTATGGACTTTGGAACTAGAAGTTGGTATTTTCACAATGAAATTATTAGTTATTTTACAAGGTAAGTACTAATGGGTATTATCAAAAGTTTGAAGGATTCAGGTGGGCTGAGAAAGTGTTAATGGAACTTGCCTTGTAGCCTTCCTCATTTCTTTCTTCCCAGTTAAGTCTCTGCTAAGTGATGAGTATTAATGCTTTCATATTTCATATTGTGTCTGAGGACAGAACTATATAGTTGAATGTATCTCTTGAACCGTATCACTTTGTTACTGGATCAGACACGATCTAATCATTGTAATTTACAAGTATGGCGATTGATGTTTTGGAATTTTTAAGTGTTAGTATTTTGAGTTGTGAGCCATACAGGAATAGGCAGTGTCACTCATTAGTATTGTCTTTTAAGCTGCAAGCTAAAAGTTCTTCTGTATATCCTAATTCCCTAAAAATCTTTTCTTTGAGTTGAGGTTTGGAGTTTATTTTCAGATCAACATTGTTGGATGAGGTTCCCCCCCTCTTTTGAAATAAAATTTATATTTTCTGGAAAGTACTGAATGTTTTATCAATATAAACTTATGAGTGATGTTTTTGCAGATTTCCTAAAAGCACAGCCTTACATCTGCTGTAGGCATGTCTGGTGGTGTTTGTTGTTTTGGTCTCTGGTTCAATACCACATCCACCCCCAGAGACTACTATCTTTGAGGATTTTTCCATACATTGTTTTACAGTACAGTAAACTGTTAACTGAAAAAAAAAACACCCGAAATGGTGTTATTGATGAGCATTGACCTTTCTGTAGCATTGAGTTTTTTGTTACTCATTTTTCTCCATTATAAAAATGTTGCCCTGTTAGCTTAATCAGTTTGTGCATGCTTAATGGACTCCAGTTGTAGCCCCTATAAACATTTTAACAAAAATAGTGTTGATGAAACAAGCTTATTTCTAAGTAGGGGTTGTTTTAGCCAAATGCATAGTTAGTCTTAATAGTTGGTCTTCTAGCTTTATGAGGTGGCTGCTTGAGTTGAAATAAGTATAAAATGAAATATTACCTCGTGGTTTTCTTAGGTTACAAGAAGGAAAGATTGGAAATGGGTAATGAAATGACTAGCAGGAAGGCATCTGTATTGAAAGTTACATCTCTGGAGCTTTGGTCTCTATTTTAGTATTTTCTACATTTAATCCTTGAGGCCCTAAGGAAACCTGCTTGGGCATTCTGATTCCATGATTACATTGTGCTGCCAGCAAAATATTTCCCGTTACATTTTAGCGATAGACTTTAAAAACCAGTAACTGTGCTTCCCTTAAATAAAAAGTTATTTAAAAATCTTTGCGGATTAAATAATTTAACTTTAAATTAGGTTGGAAATTGTGCTGTTATTTTGTTAGAAAAGACAATATACCCTGGGTAGCCATGGTTGTCTTTATGCCCAGATTGGTACAAAGCCCTCAGACTTCTTTTTAAAGAAAGCAAGCTTTTTTTTTCCTTTTTCCGGAGGAAATGTTCTTCAGTAAAATCGTGCAGTGCAGATTAATAAGGAAAAACAAAATGTTTTAATGTAGGTAGTACTTACAGTGTTCAGTAGAAGTATTAAACTTAACTGATCTGCTAAGTTGGATTTTTTAAATAATTAATTGAGATGAGCGATAATTTCCTCCTGATATTGTCACTTAAAGCTAGGACTTAGACAACCAGACATTAATATTTTGTTCAATGAAGGGAAAGCTTTACAACAGAACAAAATTATTTGAAAGTATCACTGTTGGATTCAAGTTTGCTCTTCATCCCTTGATAGCTACCTACGTAGAGTAGTTGGTTTACCTTAGCCCTTTTTTGTGCTTTTAGATACAAAATTGGTGAATAGAGCAGCTTTCATAGGGGTGGATTGAAAAACAAATCCAAATTGTCAAATTCCCTGACATTATTTGACATTGTTCTTTTAAAAACATGGGGCAAAAATGTGTGACATTTAGTCATTTATTTTACTTAGACCTAAGTCACAATATTGCTAACCTCTTCAACCCCAGCCATCCTCATTATTTGTACAAATGAACTGTCCATGCTTTTCTTTCTTGCACTTTTGTATTGTATCACTTTTTGGCTAGAGATGTACTTTTGACACCTAGTGAATATAATAGAAGTGTGAGATGTAATTAGTTCTTAAAATGTTAAATGAACATTTACTGTTCAATGGCCGCACTTCACATTCAGCTTAAGCATGATAAATACTTGTAGTAGGCAAATAGATAATTACCATATTATATTCTAGAGCCAACAAAACTATAGTTTCAGTTTTTTGAGCTGCATATTATTTTTTTAATCCAAAGGACAAAAGGGATTTTTTTTTCTAGTTTCAGTTTGGCACTGGATTTTATCCTGGAGTTTTAAAATATTCTTCATCCTGTTCTTTTTCTATTAAGGTTAATGGTGAAGAAGGAAAATGCGGAAGTCGTCATTTGACAAGTTTTATAAATGAGTATTTGAAGCTCAGGAATAAGTGAAGCTGAAATTTGAAAAAATAAAAGAAAGAATGCATGCTAATTATCAGACCAGAAGTCCCACTTGTAGAATATTGAGCAATTTGTGTGAAGTGGGGAAGATGAAAGAAGTCAGAATTTGAAACGGAAGAATGAAGAAAAGAAATAAAAATGAAGTTAAGATAAGAAGTAATCTGGAATCAGAAAGCACTACGCTAAGTAATTACTAGTCTGTTTATGTGTCCCTGTATATTTTGCTAAACATGCATGCATTATTTGTTTAATAGAAGAAAATATATACAGGGTAAAGAAGTGCCTTCCAAGGGAAACGTTTAAATTAGGTAATTCTAATTTTAACTGCCTAGTCAAATGATTGAAATGCAATTCTTTAAAAATAACCTTCTTGGTCAAATACCATACCAGGCAGCAGTGCACTCTTCAGCATGGGAGATAGTTGACTTGTCCCCTAGATGGTTCATCTGTCAAACTGCTGGTCTGGGGCCTGAGTATCTCAAGTTGGAATTGGTGGTCTCTGCCACCCCTTGGGATTTTGAGATTAGCTTATACTGACTTTCCTTGTTCAGTATTGGATAGTGTATAGTAGAATGTTTTCTGCCAGGATTTTTTAGAGTACTATTGAGGATGGTTATGGATATAACCCCAAAATTCAAGCAAAGCATCAAACTTGGGTAGCTTCTTTTGGAATGAAAACATTCCCCCTCCCAAATGGCATTAGTTGAAAGCTGTGGCCATTTAGGCCCTGATGTGCTGTTTCTGGTTACGTGTTTGAGATAAATGACTAAGATCTCTTTAAAGTTCTGTAACTTCCCTTAGAAGAGGTGGTCCTCATAAAAGTGAAGAGAGTAGCTAATTCAGATAGATTACTAATACCTGGTATGTTCCTTTTCTTCTTTACTATCAGCATTTAGCTAGTATACTAAAAAGTAGATCATAAAATAGTTCATTCTAGCTTGTCGTCCTTAACTCCCTCCCACTTGCTGGAAAAAAATGAAACTGAAGGCTCAGTTTTCCTTTCTGTTTCATTTTAGCTTTGTAGGAAGAGTCAGGTAGAAATGTTGTTACCCTGGGTTGAACGGAACACATCCAATAACGTCCAGCAGTAGCCAACAGTTGGCTTTAACTCGGAAGAGGCCAAGGTTTGTCCTCTTTCTAAAATGAAGACTGTCAGTTGAGGGGATTAGAAGTTAGCTTTGAGATACAACTGTAGTGCTTTATCTTAACTTTACTATTTACTTACATGCCTGTACTGAGGCTTGAACTCAGGTCCTGAGCATTGTCTCCGCCTTTTTCACTCTGGCTTTTTGGTGGCTGTATCAGACTTTTCCTCCCTGCTTTGAACCATGATCCTCAGCTTCCTGGGTAGCTAACAGTAGCAGCACCAGCTCTCAGCTCCATGACCGCTTTTTAAAACCTGAGAATTTTCAGATCTTAAAGCTCTAGAGAAGTGAAATAAATTTTTGAAGGGTGTAAAGATACAACTTTCTATACTTAAGACTTAATGTCAAGGTGTAGAATATATTTTGTTTTTCTGTGTTTCTGTACTTTGCCAGCAGAAGAAACTCATTTCTCTTGATAGGTTTTGTATTCACTCTACCTGAGTTGTTACTTTGTAACACAATAACCCAATAATACATGAAAGCTAATTTTTCATTCCTTAAATTATTCAAAAAGACAGGCTGAAGTTATATTAATGGACACTTTTTAGCCTCCCCAAGCGGAAGAAGGTATTTGGCATCTGATTATATGGTCCAGAGTGGTAAAGGCTAAAAAAAATCATGTTGATGCTCACTAATAGACCTCATACATTTTTTTGTTTTTCCTTCCTGGAACATTGCAGGAAGGGTAGATACAGAACTTTGTTTCCCACATGGGCAGCAGTACAGGAAATTGATAATGGGCTGATAAATTCTGGGGCAAGAAGAGCAGGGACGATGATAGAAATAAAGCTCCAAGATGTTTTTGCTAAGGGAAGAAAATCAAATACTTCTGAAGTAGGGTTGATGAGGCTTAACAAGCATCACATACTTTGAGTTTAAGAAAGGGGCAGATTCCCCACACCAGTCCTATTAAAGAGAACTCTGTATTATAAAATATTGAAGAGATTTTAGTGCAAGCCTCTTTGTGCTGCTGTTCTCATTCTATCTAGTACGTCTAGTTTGTAAAAGGAAATTGATGGTTATCTCTGCTTACCATTTTTCAAATAAGTTCTGATATTAGTACTTAAAATAGGGAGCCTGTAGATTAAGATACTATCTTAGAAAGGTTTTTTTTGTTTGTTTGTTTGTTTGACTTGAGTCCTTTGTATTAGTGGAGGACTAGGATTCATTAATAAAAATGAGCAGTTTTAGAGGAGTTTGTGGCTTTATTTCACTCATGCTAACTTAAAGTCTGAGTCCTTAGGCATTGGTGTCCAGAGTGTTCTTTAGAATGTGAAGTGTAATTGCTTATAGGGGCTTTCTCAGTGAGCTGGTTTTAGAGATCTGGCTATACATTGAGATTTAAAGTTAATGTTGTACTTTGTTTTTTGGCTTATCTCTGTGGGGTCTGATTTCTTCTAGACAAGTAAATTCCTGTATTTTCAGCTTAAGGACATCAGAACTCTGAAATGTCTTAGGCTTTTGAAATCTTGACAAGAAAATACAGGTTATATGAAATATTTTACAAGTCTGTGTAGCAGTACATATTTTTTCCCCTTATATTTCTGGCCTAACAACTGCTCACAGAATTCAACAATATAACCTGTTAGATTTGGGGCCTGAATCAGCTCTTAAGATTTTGCAAATACTGTATCATTGTTGTTCTGCTAGAATTTTAAGAGGAGATCTCATTAAGGTTTGTTTCCTAGAATATGAATACTGTTTCTCTTTTTAGGATAGTTTGAAACATTTCAGTTTGGAATAAGACTTCTGTTAACTTAAAGGCTTAAAAGAGAACTATTGAATTTTTTACTATACTAATTGGTTAGGCTAGTTTTCTGCTTACCATTTTCTTAATCTTCCGTTATTTAAAGGCAGACATCTGCTCTCTTCCTTGAGCAAATTGCTTTATTTGGTTTTACTAAAGTTATAATTCTGTGGTACAAACATACTGTGAAGAAATCTTTCTAAACACATGAGACAGTTAACTTTTGAGTTCCTGATTTCCTCTTATAGATTAGTTTTTGCCTGTTGTAAAATTATAGAAGCTTCCTTGTTGCTGATCAGTTTTTATGTTCAAGGAGAGAAAGGAGACAAATTGCCTTTCTAAAATTTTAGGCTGAGCATTTAAGAGAGGAATCGAAGACCATATCTTTTAGCCATTTCTCCCCCCCCCCCCCCCTTTTTTTTTTTTTGCTTGTCCTGGGGCTTGAACTGAAGGCCTGGGCTCTCTGACCCTGAGCTTCTTTTTCTCAAGGCTAGCACTCTACCACTTGAGCCACAGCAATCACTAATCACTTCTGGGTTTTTCTGTGTATGTAGTACTGAGGAATTGAACCCAGTAGGGCCTCATTTATGCTAGGCAAGCACTCTACCACTAAGCAACATTCCCAGCCAGTCATTTCTTTCTTGAAGTTAAAAAGGCAGCTGTTTTCACTAATTGAAAAATAAAGGTACATTTCTTTTTTAATCTATATATTCATTGATGTGAAGAGTCTGGTAGAAAGGAAAAGACTAGTACATTTCCTGTCACTTTGTATCACAATTCATAGTGATTTTAAGTAAGTCTAGTTGTTGACAGCCTGGAGAGCCAAATTCCTTTTTCTGGCTGTTAAATTTTTGTTTTAGTAAATGTTAATCTTTAGTTTCTCATTAACTATGTTGTATAGAAATTGTGGAAGTTTGTAAGTGGGCCCTGGTGGCTCATGCCAATAATCATTACTCAGGAGGCTAAGATCTAAGAATTGAGGTTCAAAGCTAGCCAGAGCAGGAAAAGTTCATGAGACTCATATCCAGTTAACTGCCAGAAAACCCACAAGTGGATCAGTGGCTTAAAGTGATAGAGTGCTGTTCTTGAGCAGAAAAGTTTGGGGGTTGGAGGAAACAGTTCCCAGGCCCAGAGTAGAAGCCCCATGACCGACTAAAAAAAAAGTTTTAAATCTGAGCATTATAGAATGACTGAATTTTCTTAATTATTTAAATCACAAGTTTATCTTCTATAATGTTTTGAGGACTATTATTTAAAACAATCTTACTCTTAATTTTAAAATGCCAGTAATGTTCAGGGATCTACCATAACAGGGGAGATCTCTTGTAAAAACTTGTACTTGGAAGCTTCAACTTTAAAAAAGGAAGAAAAAAAAGCCTTTATACCGACTTTACATTGTATTATTTGCTTCTGTTTTTAGGCCAGCCATTTCTCCCACATCTTGGGTTGGAAATTCTCTGGATCTCATGCCTTTTTAAAAACAATCCTCTTCTTTAACTGGTCCTTTGATTTCTTCTGTGTAACTTGCCTTCTAATTAGGTAGTTTTGACTGATTAAGAAAGGTGTAAGTGCATAGTATTTACCTTGACAATGCTTTTTGCTGAAATTTTTTCCTGCCAGAGCCTCTGATTTAGAGCCTCTGATTAAAAGTCTTTCTCTGATTGAAATGTGTCCTTTTGAGAAAAATGTGGCTCTTTCATACCCCCTCTAACTCTTAACCTCTATATGGTTCACTGCCTTTGTAGCTTCATCTGATTGATTGTTTTGAGTTTCATAGGAGCTTCTTACCATGGCTAGATGAAGTTAAGGTCTTAGAAGTGTGAATCTATTTAGCTGGTCCTGGCTTTTCACTAGGCTTCTACTTTTAGGACTCAAATGGAAATTAATCTTTTTTTCTTTATTCGGCAATAAATGATACAACTTGAAATTTTGAGGTCTTTTGGAAAAGATCAAGAGCATTGAAGTTTGTACATTTTGTAGGATTTTTGTTTTGATTGGGACTTGACTGAAGTAGTTACAAAGTATAGGCTTCAGAGTTCTTTATCTTCCGTATTTATGAAGTAATAGCCTCAAAGTACAATCCTTGATAGTTCCTTGTCTTTGGCATCCCTTTTTAAGAGAGTAGGGTTAGATAACTTATCCCTGTTCCAGAAAGGTAAAAGAAAAGACAAATTGACTATGGTAGTTGAAACAATGAAACTGTTACATCAAGTACATTCAATTCTTGCCCTTACCTATGTTTTCTTGTCTTTTTGGAAGAGGATTGCTCTCCCTCACAATTTATCTCACAGCAGCTTATTTGTTTCTAAAGTCTCCCACAAAGTATACAAATTAAACTTTTGACTCTGCGTGTAGGAATCCCGTTCTGCTTCCAGAAGTGGAAGTGCACATGGATCGGGGAAGTCTGCAAGGCATACCCCTGCAAGGTCTCGCTCCAAGGAAGACTCCAGGCGCTCAAGATCAAAGTCAAGGTCCAGATCTGAATCTAGGTAAGAAAGATTATCCTGTGATTTTCTTGTTTCCCTTAGCTTTGAAGTTGGTATGTGGTTTGTAGACTTGGCAGGTAAAGAGTATATTATCACTTTTTGTTTTTTAACACTAGCACTCATAATGAATCTATTTTCTTTCATGTCTTACCTTTTTTGCTGACTAGCAATTTTCCAACCTTGTACCTTTTTATCTATGTAAAGTGAGTACAAATAACTCAGAGTTGTGAAAATGCACTATTAGTATTAGTAAATGGCTTCAATAACTTATTATGTAAATAGGTGTGGTTTAATGTGTAGAACAAGTGATACCTTAATATTCTATGCTTTTTTTGTTAATGTTAGTTGGGAGAGCTCTGTGCATGCTGGATTGCCTAGGACAAAATTCTTATGTTTGTCAGGCATAATTAACAATCATTTTTTCAATGCATCTTATTAAATGATGGCTTTATATAGTTCAAGAGCCACACATTTTTGGGAAAACTAGCTGCTATGATTCAGTTACCATGTTAAATGAATGGTGAGAGTAATGGGAAACATAAAACTGAGGGGTAGTATTGTGAGATAGAAAGATGGGCATAATCAAAAGTAAAGTGCTGTATGCAAGGATCGTGTTTGAAGCTGTCTCAGACAGGAAAAAGTCCAAGACTCTCCCCCCCCTCCCCCCCAGTTAACCCCCCCCCCCCCCAGTAGAGCTGTGGCTCAAGTGGTAGAACACTAGCCTTGAACAGAAAAGCTCACCCCCCCCCCCACACACACAAAGAAAAAAGCATTTTTCCTTTGTATTAATTTAAATGTTGGGTATGTTGGTAGTTTTTTTTTTGCGGGGGGCGGGGGGGTCCAGTTGTGGGGCCTGAACTCTGGGCCTGGGCACTGTCCCTCAGCTCTTCAGCTCAAGGCTAGCGCTCTACCACTTGAGCCACAGTGCCACTTGTGGCTTTTTTCTTTTTGCTTATGTGGTGCTGAGGAATCGAATCCAGGGCCTCAGGCATGCAAGGCAAGCGCTCTTCCACTGAGCCACCTTCCCAGCATGTTGGTAGTTTTGACAGTTCAAACAAGGTAGAAATGATTAATTCAAGAATAAAGATTTATCTTGGTAACCATGATAGTAACAGGGTTAGGTCCTTTTGCAGTTCAACTCTAGAGTAATGAAAGGATAGCTATGTCTTATTTCAATTATGCACAGACTTTGGAGCCTTTGTCTTTCAGGTCTAGATCTAGAAGAAGTTCTCGGAGGCATTATACAAGGTCACGGTCTCGATCCCGCTCCCATAGACGTTCCCGTAGCAGGTCTTACAGTCGAGATTATCGCAGACGGCACAGCCACAGCCATTCTCCTATGTCTACTCGAAGGCGTCATGTTGGGAATCGGGTGAGGTGAAAAACTTTGAAGCAATGGATGGATGGACTATTTGGTCCTACTCCTTTTACTTAAAACTGACAGTTTTACCAATAAAAATCTTTGGAGGTTTTTTGGCATTTAGAATTGTCTTTTTAAATTAATACTCTCCCTCATGATGAATTACATTTGGGATATCACTTGGGCATAATACACACTGAGAAAACTTGGTCCATCAGACTAAAAAAGTAAATTCCTATTCATTGCTATTTATTATTAGCACATTCTTATTACATACATGGTTCCACACTTAACATTCGTGCTTTTGGGGCTTTCCCTGAATTTGACATGACCTCCTAACATTTTCAGGAGAGATGTCAAATGAGATGATAGTTAATGTGCCTATATTGTATCATCTAAGAGGGGACATGGGGCTTAGATTCTTAAATTGGAATATAATTCTCCCTAGGAAATTATTAGTATATGAAATGGAAACCTTTAGATCAATTCATTATAGTTGGACAGTTGGCGATCTGTGCTTTATTAATTTTTTGTTTCTTGGGTCCTGTTTACTTTGTTGTATCTTCTTGCATTTTGAATTTAATTATCCACATATTTGGGAGATCATGTGCTGTGTGGTTTATTTTATTTTATTTATTTATTTATTTTTGTCGGTTGTGGGGCTTGAACTCTGGGTCTGGGCGCTGTCTCTCAGCTCTTCAGCTCAAGGCGAGAGCTCTACCACCGTCTCTACTGCCCGGGCTTGGCTTTGTCCCGCGATCCTCAGATCTCAGCCTCCTGAGTAGCTAGGATTACAGGCGTGAGCCACCAGTGAGCCACCAGTGCCCGGCTGTGTGGTTTATTTTTAAAACAAGTAATCCCTGTTTTCTCTCCCCATTGAAGTTCCAGGTATCTATCCATGTATTGATACGCTTAAAATTCTATCATAATTATTATACTAGACATTGTAATATAATGGAGAGAGTTGTTTTTTTGTGACAGGGAGTTAATGGTAAGCATACAGTGAATCTCTAATGTATATATATTTAGAGTTCTTAGAGTGACATTATTATTCTAGAGCATGTTCATAGGTTACATGCAAATAAGTCACTGTAGGAACAATGTAAGACTGAAGCAGCCACTGATTTTTTTGTTTTGTTTTTTTTAGTCGGTCGTGGGGCTTGAACTCTGGGCTTGGGCGCTGCCCTCTTAAGCTCAAGACGGGTGCTCTACTACTTGAGCCACAGCACCACTTCTGGTTTTCTGGTGGTTTATTGGAGATAAGAGTCTCATGGACTTTCCTGCCCGGGCTGGCTTTGAACTGCGATCCTCAGATCTCAGCCTCCTGAGTGGCTAGGATTACAGGCGTGAACCACGGGCGCCGGGTTTTTTAGTGTTTGTAGGGGTCCTGGAAGTAGTCCCCTGAGTATAAAGGGACAACTCTAGGGTGGATTATGTCTAGTTTTTGGTGTTTGGAACTTTGAGCTCAAAGCTTGCCTGTTTGCTATGCAGGCAGCCTACTACTTGAGCTCTCCCCCAGCCCTACTATCTGATTTTCCTTTTTCAGTTTTTGTTGGTACTGGAGTTTCAAATTTGGCCTGGTGCTTGCTGTGCTTGGATGTTCACCATTTGATTTTCTTGCATCCACTGGAGTTGGGGAGTCCCTAAGAAATAAAATTGAACTGCATGTTATCTATTAGCTTTTAGGCAGTTAACTGTATGGGTGATAGGCCAATTCAATATCCAGGATTTATTTCTGGCTGATAAAGATTGTATTCTGATTATTTTCATATTGTGAATTTTTTATACAATTAAGTTCTTGGATAAAATATCCAAATTGTCTCTAATTTCCAGAGTACCAGGTTTTTTTTCATTAATCTTTTCACTAACACACCCAGTTAATTAATTTTAATGTGAACTCAGTCTTTTATTCTGCTCATTCTTGTATGTTTTATAATTACAGTTTCTTATGAACCATGACTTGTGACAGATTTTCATAATTTTAGAATCCACGTTTTCCATTTCCAGGCAAATCCTGATCCCAACTGTTGTCTTGGCGTGTTTGGTTTGAGCTTGTACACCACTGAAAGAGATCTCCGAGAAGTGTTCTCTAAATATGGCCCCATTGCTGATGTGTCCATTGTGTATGACCAGCAGTCCAGGCGTTCTAGAGGATTTGCCTTTGTGTATTTCGAAAATGTAGATGATGCCAAGGAGGCAAGTAAAAGTTGCCTTTTGTCTGTCTGTATGTTGGTTAAAAGCATCAGTCTTGTACTGTAATAGCATCCAGGAACTTGGAAAAGGACAGATATTGCTTGTATTGGATAAATACAATAGTCAACTATAGTATATCTTGTGAGTTTATGTTGAATCCAATAGGATTTTGGACTTGTTTCTACTTTAGTGGAAAATTTCATATCTATGCAAAACAATATAGCACTGTTTTAATAATGTGGCATGTCTAATGAAAACAAGTATTGGTAATTCTCTGATTTAGAATACATTGAGATGTATTCTAGAATGGAAAATAAGTTGCAGGTTCAAAATTGAATTTGTCTTTTAAAAGTATTGGCAAATGTGATTTTAAATATTTGGATTGTAACTTTGAAGCAAGATGTAGAATGTTATCATTTGGTATGTTAAAAGATATATTATGTACATTTTAGACTTTAAGGAAGAGGAAAACCTGACAGTTAATGGCAAAACCTTAGTAATTGAACTGTGGGTAAAATTATTCAGTAACTCTATAGGAAAATCAAAAAGATGCAATTAAATATAATAGATGGTCTTGTAGTTCAGTTGAATGTTAGAAGATATATTTGCCCTAGGGTGCTGATAATACAGGCTTTAGAGTTTCACTTTAATTACAGGACCAGAAACAAAGTCTAAATGAATGTCTAAATAAAGGATAAAATAATATTGTAATTAGAGGCTATATTTCTATTTAGGTTCTTAAAATGGTCCTCAAATGGTATAGAAAAGTCAAAGCATTCTGCATAGGATTTTTAAATTTTTTGCTGGTACTGGAGTATTTTTCTCTTACCACTTGAGCTACACCTCCAATTCCTGCATTTTCCTGGTTAATTGGAGGTGAGACTCTCAGACTTTTCTGCCCCGGCTGGCTTAGAACTGTGATCTTCAGACCTTAGCCTCCTAAGTAGCTAGGATTCCAAATGTGAGCTACACTAGAGCCTGGTCACACTTGCCAAGTTTGTGATTAGTTATAATGGCTTTAACTATTTTATACAATTATTTTAGTGTTGTTTGTTTTGGGGGCTTGAAATCAAGGCCTGTGGGCTTTTGTGTTCTACCACTTAGAACCACAGCACTATTTCTTGCTTTTTAGTAGTTAATTGGAGATAATAGTCTTACAGACTTGGCTTCCTGGGCTGACTTGGAACAGCAATCCTCAGATCTCAAGTCTCTTGAGTAGCTAGGGTTTTAGGGATAAGCCACCACTAGCACCCAGCTTTAGTTTTTTTTTTTTTTTTTTTTTTTGTTTTGGTGAGTTTTCATTTAAAAATAAATACTTGGGCAGCATCTGTGGTTCACACCTGTAATCCTAGCTACTCAGGAGGCTAAGATCTGAGGATCATGGTTCAAAGTCAACCCAGGCACAAATAAATACTTGATTGGTGGTCAGTAAGCTTTTGTTGTTATTTTTTATTTTTTTGTTGGTCGTGAGGCCTGAACTCTGGGCCTGGACACTGTCCCTCAACTCTTCAGCTCAAGGCTAGCACTCCACCACTTGAGCCACAGTGCCACTTCTGGATTTTTCTGCTTATGTGGTGCTGAGAAATCGAACCCAGGGCCTCATGCATGAGAGGCACACTACCACTGAGCCACTTTCCCAACCCCTGTTGTTATTTTAAAGGTGATACACAGAGGGCAAGAAACTTTCTGTATTTAGATGGTGTTTTAGAAAACATTTTGAAAATTACGTCACAGGATATAATTGACTGAAATGTCCAGCCAGGCATTATTTAACAGCTTCAGGGTAAGTAGTGGCTTTGTTCAGGATGTGTGTAACCATTTGTTTATCTTTTAAAGGCTAAAGAACGTGCCAATGGAATGGAACTCGATGGACGTAGGATAAGAGTTGATTTCTCTATAACAAAGAGACCACATACCCCAACACCAGGAATTTACATGGGAAGACCTACCTAGTAAGTTTCTTTTTTTAAGGTGAAAACCATTTAGTTTTTACATTGGATAGTCTTTGTCATATTGACTGAATGTACTGTTAGTTTTTCATATCTTCTTAACTAAGTTAAGTACCTGCTTAGGCTAGGTACTACTGGTTTATACCTGCAATCTTACCTATAAGATAGGCTGACATCCAGAAGATCTCAGCTTTAAGTCAGCCAGGCAGAAAAATATATTGCAATTCCACTTCCAAAATAATTTGCAAAAAAAAAAAAACTTGGGCTGTAGGCATGGATCACATTGTATGGCAGCAGCTAAGCAAGCCTTAAGATGTTCAAACCCCAGTACCACCAGGGGAAAATATGTTATATAAAGCCACACTGGCCTTAAACAATCCAGTCTTCCTGCTTCAGCCTCCTAAGTACTGGGATTACAAGTGTGCTTCTGCATTGAAATTAAAGTTTAAGTTTTGCTCTACAGCTTTAAGTCATTTCCTTCCTACTTCACTGTCATAGATAAATTTTAGTTTTGCTGGGTAGAGTTTATTGCTTTTACTATCATGCCTGTTATTTGCATTATGAACAAACTGGCATGATGTATATAAAGCTTTTTTTCCGGTCGGTTGTGGGGCTTGAACTCTGGGCTTGGGCTCTGTCCCTGCCCTCTTTAGTCAAGGTGAGCACTCTACCACTTGAGCCACAATGCCACTTCTAGTTTTCTAATGGTTTATTGGAGATAAGTCTCATGGACTTTCCTGCCCTGGCTAGCTTTGGACCACGATCCTCAGATCTCAGCCTCCTGAGTAGCTAGGATTACAAGTGTGAGCCACTGGCGCCGCCTGGCTTGTGTATAATCTTAGTTGTGCCTGTTTAATGTTTTAAACGGTAGGAATCAGGCTTTGGCTATTCTGAACTATGAAAGCATGGTTATTGTTATGATCCATCAAATATGCAGTGTACGTTGATGGAAAAGTTGAATTCAGGCTATAGTTGAAATGTAATGTTTTCATATACAGTAAAGCATCATTCTATGCCAAGGTTGCTATATTCTCTTTTAATAAGCTGAACCCACATCCCACACCATACTCTAAAGGTTTTTTGTTGTTTCTGTTTGTTTTTATCTTTTCTCTGGAAAATGTATGGAATTAGTGAATTGATTGGCTTTTAGTGAGTAGCCTTTAAATTAGAAGCAAATCAGGATTTATTCTTCAACATAAAATATTTTTGTTTAATATTGTAAGAGTTATAGTAGAAATAATCTTTTTCATTTAACATCAGAAAAGACCTTCTAGGAGAAATCCCCATATTTGTCCAGCATATTAAAAGAAATATATGTCCTAGTCATGTCTATGAAGCTTGGCTATTATAGTACCCGTAAAACTTGAAGGACCTCATATTACATAGTGTTGCCCCTTTATGTGTCTTGAACCATTCCCCCCCCCCCCCCCCCCCCCCCCCCCCCCCCAGGTAAGGGGTAGGTTTATTCAGTAGACCTGCTGGCACCAGGCCAGGTTGGCCTTCCATGTGGCTGTCAAAGGCCTGGGAAAGAGAGGTGGGAAAGAGAAGAGAGCTGGGAAAGAGACTTGAACCAGTTTTTAATAGCAAAGAGTCATCCAGGGAAATAGACCACTCAAAATTGTTTTTTAAAGATAATATTTTATTTATAGTGGCAGCTCACGTCGCCGTGATTATTATGACAGAGGCTATGATCGAGGATATGATGATCGGGATTACTACAGCAGGTCATACAGGTAAGTTATATACAAGGGTTGATTATCTAAACGCTTGTGACTTCTTTGTTTTGATGCTGATGGTGGAGCTTGAAGTCAGGGCCTGTGTGCCATCTCATAGCTTTTTCGATCAAGCTTTACTTTCAGCTTTTTGGTAGTTGGAAGTGAGGATCTCAGGGACTTTTGTTTAGGCTGGCTTCAGATATCATCTTCCTGTGTAGCTACCAGCAACAGGCTTCATGTTGTAAGGTTTTAACAGAAGAGCATCTGCTTATCCTTGGGCTCTGGGATTGATTCACCAGCAGAGGTGGGAGAGAGGGCTTTATTTTATTGTATCTCTGGATACTTGAAACTGTTTTAGGTAATTGTGGATTTTTCTGGATAGCTTGCTGAAGCATGGAAGTGTACAGGGTTTTTTAGTTTTTGTCAAGTCATTGGACTTGAACTCAGCCTGGGCACTGTCTCTGAGCTTTTTTTTTTCTCTCAAGGCTATCACTTGACCACTTTGAGCCACAGTTCCACTTCTGGCCTTTTGATAGTTAGTGGTACATAAGAGTCTCTCAGACTTTGCTGCCCTGGCTGGTGTCAAACTGATCCTCAGATCTCAGTCTCCTGGGTAGCTAGGGTTACAGATGTGAGCCACCACTTTGCTTTTGTTTGTTTGGTTTGGTTTTGGGTTTTTTTACATACTATTTTGATGATTATGGAAGCAGTGGTAAGTCTTTTATATACTTTTCACATTGCTGTGATTGTAATTACAAAAAATTGAAGTGTTGCACTAAGTAGCACTAAGGGATTGAATTGTTTTTAATATACTTGGACTTACTTAGAAATTATTTTTTTGTTTTGATGATAGAAGTTTTAGCCACCACAGAAAGTTCTTTGCCCTTTTCTAAAAATGTAGGGTGGCAAAGTGAACTCTTTATTGTTTCCTCCAAGAATGTAGGGTTCATTTGTTCCTTGTGGGGGTTTTCTTCATAACTTCAATTTTGTTTTTCTGTATCACAGGGGAGGAGGTGGAGGAGGAGGTGGATGGAGAGCTGCACAAGACCGGGATCAAATTTACAGGTATGCCAGGTTTAGAATTAAAATCTGGAAGCAGTTTCACAAAAAGAGGTCTACTAACTAATTGGTAACTGACTTAGAGCCACACATTAACATTGGATTTCTGTAGTCCATAAAATTATACAAGATACCAGTTTGAAGCTAAGACACTATCAAGCAGGGCTTTGAAATATTTGTGTTAGTACTTAGGGCTCAAATCCAGACCTCACATGTTTAGTCTCTTAAGGCTGCTGTTTTCTCACTTGCTAATGGGAGATTTTGGTCTTAAAATTGTCTGCCCAAACTCCCAAATTCTAGCTTCTCAAAGGCAGAATACTAGGCTTGACAACAGGTTTTTGTTTGGTTTTTTAAAATAAATTTTAATGAGATTTGGTGAGAGGAATAATTGGTCCTTGGAAACAAATGAGCACACATAACTGGTGTTGAAATTCAGGGTAAAGAGCATGTTTCCACTTGGGCATGTATATGTATCTACTCCTTGAGCCAAAAACCCATCCACCTCCCCTCCAGTTAATCTATAAGACATATTAATTGAAGACTGGAACTTGAAAATCTGGGCTTTGCATTCTCAAATTTCTCTTGTGACCGTTGTTGTCACTTGAGCCATACATTTACTTCTAGCTTTTTTGCTTGTTGGTTAGTTAAGAGACTCAAGAGTTTGTCTCCTGACTATCTCCAAATTGTAATTATCTGTGTAGCTAGAAAATAAACAACGGTTTCTTGTTCTTAAATTTTGTTACTACTTGATAAACATTTCAATAAACAGTTACACAAAACCAAATTACTTAAAACTAGTAAAAGTCTGTTTTCAGTGTTAATACATTGGAATTGGTGGCATTTTTCTTTTAAATACTTCATAGAATTTTAAAAATACAAATTGCTAAATAATAATATAATAGCAAGGAAATAATTTAAGAGTGGTTCTAGTGGCCAATAATATTCTTCATTCTTAATGCTTAATCAGATCCTGAGGTACCATGACAAATGCAAAAGTTGCCTTCTAGTTTGTCCTTTAGTCTAATTATGATCTGTAGACTTAGATTATCTTCTTATTTGTTTGCAGAAGAAGGTCACCTTCTCCTTACTACAGTCGAGGAGGATATAGGTCACGTTCTCGATCTAGATCTTATTCGCCACGTAAGTTTTTATTATTGATCGGTTTTTCCGAAGTACAGATAGGTTAAGTTACTACAAGTAATTCGAGTAGCTATATCTATGTTTGTGTGATTTGAGTAAGGTTAGCCTTTGAGGAAAGGTAGCCCATGCTCCTGGGTAGATGCTCTGCTACTGAGCCATGCCTCCACCTCTTTTTGTGCTGGTTAGTTTTTGAGATAAGGTCTGACTTCTTGTTCAAACTGGTATGATGGGTGTGTAATAACACAGTCTTGTCACTTTTCTCCTTGGGGCTATGTTAGCATCTACAAAGTTCAGATATGGTGAGTGATTGCCATGGCAGCCAGCTAAGGATTGACAAGACCTCATTAATTTTTCTACATGTGCTACTACCCTCAGACCATAATCCTTGGCTTCTCAACCTTCCTATTAGCTAGGATTACAGGCATGAGCCACCTTAATCTACTGTGTCCCCACACCTGTGAATGAAGTATTACTCTTTGATACAAAGCAAGTACAGTATATTGTGGCTATTATGAGTTCTTGCCAATTGTGAAGAGTTTGAAAATATCTGCCTGCTTTAAAACCTGAGTATCTCTTACACAGTACATTTCCTCCTGTCCAACCACATCTATTAACATTGGTTATCTAGTATCTAAGGTTTTCTAGCCTTCACACTTGGCATTTTTTCATAGAACAGAATCTTACTACATAGGCATTTCCAAGTGGTAGAATAGTTTTTAGCATTAACATAGGTTTGGAATCCGCTAGCATTACATTATATGTTTATTTTTATCTTTTTCAGGTCGTTATTAGAGCATGAAGTTGGAAAGTTTCTGAAACCTGCCATAGAGCTGGAATATTGTTTGTTGACAATATTTTTTATTGTCTCCTGTTTAAAAAGTGAACAGTGCCTAGTGGAGTTAGGTGACTTTTACACCTTTTATGATGACTACTTTTGGTGGAGTTGAAATGCTGTTTTCATTCTGCATTTGTGTAGTTTGGTGCTTTGTTCAAGTTCAAAGTTAAGTGTTTTCAGAAAAGTATGTTTTGCATGTATTTTTTTACAGTCTAAATTTTGACTGCTAAGAAGTTTCTATTGTACAAAACTTCATTTAAAAGGTTTTTCTACTGAATCCAGGGTATTCTGAAGATCGAAGCCTGTGTGTAAAATGTTACCAAATGGCAAAAAGCAACAATAAACAGTTTGATTTTTACTTTTCTTTCTAATATATCAATGCTTAGGAAAAACCAGAATAAGTTGTCAGTAGTAAATTTTAAAGGCAAAATACCTGTTTTCCTCCAGTCCATGAAACATACCATATTTAATATACCTGCAACTGTTAAAAACAACGCTCTGTAACTCTGTACTGCTAGTATTAGAAGTTAAAAATTACAATACAGCAAATGCTTAATGCTTATATAAATGTGGATTTGTCAACCTTTACGTAATCTGTATTATATATACATGTATAGCAGGGAATAAGAGAAGAGTTACAGATGGATGCCCTTTACAGGCTGTTGTTGAAGCTTGTTACAAGGGGATAGGATGATGGTATTTCAACTAGTTGTCAGCGAGTGTTATTACATTCCACCAGAAATGTACTCTTGTTCTTCTAGCGTTAGACTATGAAAAAACTAAAACTGGGTGCTTCAAAGTATGGTATAAGATAAGGGAACACTACACCTGTGTCATGGATGAGCTGATGATTGATTGCCTGTTCATTTTTTAAATATTATTTTCAGGTCCTTTGCTTACCAAAGGAGACCCAATTTCACTCAAATGTTTTGAGAACTGTGTTTAAATAAATGTAAATGAAGAGAAAATTTGCCATTTCAGCTTAGTTTGCAAAGTGTCGGTTTACTTTTATTTAGTCTTTCCCTAGTTTAATTCTTGATACAATGCATTTCTTATTTTGAGATTTGTACTTTTTTGCACTATTTGCACTATTTTTCTAAGAAAACAATTTGTGTGCGTGTGTGTCCCATGGTGCTTGAACTCTGGGCCTTGGCACTTTCTCTGGGCTCCTCTTGCTCAAGGTGGTTAGAGCACTCTACCACTTGAGCCACAGCATCACTTCCAGCTTTTTCTGATTAATTGGAGAGCAGAGTCTTATGAATGTTTCCTGACCTGGCTGGCTCTTCAGATCTTGGCCTCTTGAGTAGCTAGGATTACAAGTGTGAACTACTGGCTCAGGCTTAAGACAAGTTTTAATATCCTCAAGTAAATTGAGACTAAACAATACAATGGTCATCTCTCCTTTATACAGCTGTAGCCTACATACACGCACACCTTAATAGGTTTGGAGGAGATGTTATAGTTTGTTATATCTGGGTTATTTGCATACCCATTTGGAGAATTTTACAGGCATGTTAATTTTAAGTAAACAGGTGGAAATGCCTTGTTTAGCTATTAGGCAGATTATATCTTAGGTCTGTCTTCCCATTTTGGGAATTAAAAGACCTCAGTTGTGTGCAAGCTGAGTTTCAGGACTTGGTCCAGATATGGGAGTCAGGTTATAAAGAATGAAATCAGGGGCTGGGAAGGTGGCTTAGTGGTAGAGCGCTTGCCTTGTATGCATGAGGACCTGGGTTCGATTCCTTAGCACCACATAAGCAAAAAAAGAAAAAAGCCGGAAGTGGCGCCGTGGCTCAAGTGGCAGAGCACTAGCCTTCAGCTGAAGTGCTGAGGGACAGAGTTCAGGCCCCATGACCAGACCCAAAAAAAAAGAATGAAATCAGCCAACCTCTGTGTTGTTAATGTATGAGGGTAACTGGCTTGTTGGAAAAATGAGCTGGACTAGTGCCTCTGGACCCAGAGTATATTTTAAGTCAGTACCATTTAAAAAATAGAGTAATATAGAGATTTACAGGCAGGAACCTTTTAGTGGGCAAAGAAATACTTAAGTTGGTAAAAGAATGCATTGACAAAGCCATGCCACAAACATTTGCCTAGTTTTGTGGGCTGGGGAGGTGGCTTAGTGGTATTGCGCTTGTCTTGCATGCATGAGGCCCTGGGTTCGATTCCTCAGCACCACATAGGCAGAAAAAAAAGCCGGCAGTGGAGCTGTGGCTCAAGTGGTAGAGCCCTAGCCTTGAGCTGAGGGGCAGAGCCCAGGCCCACGACCGGACCCCCTCACCCCTCCCACACACACAAAAAAAGTTTACCTAGTTTTGTGATAAGGAAAGATTCTGAAATCTGACCCAAAAATACTGGATGCTGTCTTTATTAAATGAACTTCAGGGAACAAGAACACAGTTATGATCAGAAGTCGCTGAATGGGGGCTGAAAGAAACCAAGTGAATAGTATTCTGAATAACTTCAAAATGGGCTTGGTGGAGACTGACAAAACCTGTCATGGTTTTACTATAGTTCTTACAGTGTGCTCAACTCAGTTCTCATAATCCTGGGAAAAAGGGATAGAAATCATTCAGGATGCACCTCCCTGATAGAGTGGTTTGTATTGTTGTGAATTAATACTCAATAGCATTGTGTAAAATGGGCAGCTCCCATAGGAACAGCATGCACTACGTCTCCCAGCAGTCACAGATTCTCAGTCAACAACTGTTGATAGCTACATACATGTACCATGTGTCTCCATAGTATTACAAATCATTTTTCTTTGCAGTACTAGATAGTGATGGAACCTAGGGCTATGGCCATGATTGTAGGCATTCAGTCTTGGCGCCCTAATTTCTGAACTCTGCTGAAGGCCAACTCTGCTGCTAGAGCCACAGTGCCACTTCTGGCTTTTATTGTTGATAAGGCACTGAGGAATTGAACCTAGGGCTTCATGCATGCGAGGCAAGCACTCTTCCACTAAGCCACATTTCTGGCCGCGTGTGCGTGCGCACACATTGGCCCTGGGCAGACATTGTCTTTAAGCTATCTCCCTCATGTTTAAATTCATTCTTGGCAACATGTTGGTTTCAGGACATAACCCTACGAGTGTTTCTGCAGTACAGAGAACTATCACCAGAGGTTTGCAAACAGTATAAATACTATACAGTATTTATGCAGTGAATAGTGGAGGGACGAACACTTGGATGTACAAGAGGGCTTTTACTGTGAATTCATGTATATACCACCCTTGCCTTCATTTCATTGTCCTCATAGGTGCATACATATGATCCTCAACCATATTTACTCTCTGGACTCCTCCCTCCCAATGGCAGGCACACACAATACAGATCCTGTTTTATCCTGAACCAAGGGCTTTGACGAGTATTTCAGACATGCATATAATTGTGCTGAATAACCCTCTGCTGTGTGTGTAGCTATGGTTATAGGCATGAACCACGAGAACCAAGCTTAATACTTTAATCTGTATCTCTCCCAGCTTCCTCTTAGTCATTCGTCAGCTTTCACAGATCTTTATGCTGTCTCATGTGATTGCACTGTTAACTTTGAATTGACCATGATTAATTTTTCCCTTTACCCTCATTCCAAAGAGCTGTCTTGGTCAGGTTCTTTATGTTTGTATGTGCCCAAGAATGGATATATCCTAGGTTTAGTTTCCACATGAGAACAAAACATGCAATATTTGTTCTTTTTAACCTTGGCATCTCAACATAAGCTATAATTCCATCTATTTTCCTGCAAATGATGATTTTGCATTTCTTCATGACTAGTGTTCCGCAGTATATGTACATTACCTTCTATATACTCTGGACATCTTAGCTGTGTTGGAATAAACACTAGGTATCTTGATTTGCAGTCCTGTGCTGTGATTATAGGTACACCACTATACTCTGACAAGTATAGCTACTCATTTTAAACAGGTCCTTATTTAGACCAGGTTATCTTATTGAGACATATACTATGGTCCCTAGCACTAATATGTGCCTGATCTAGAATTGCATTCACCATTATGATGAACACCTGAAGCAATACCTGTTTCTGGATAAAATGAAAATTTGCTTCATTAAAGTTCTCAGAAGGTGGCAGTCAAATCTTCCCAGGTTCTGGTAGCTGGTTCTTCTTTTGGAACATAGTTGTACCTGTGTTGTATGTATTGCATAACTGCTTCTACACCGTAGTGACATCTCAGAATTTGATTTCATTTGAAGCTATATTCTGAATATAGTTTTGCCCCTCATGCCCACACATGAGCTACATGTGCATGTACTATTTTTTTGTGTTGCTATTAACTGTACTTCAGATTAATGAGCATTTTCCTATGAACTAAAAATTTGGAAAACATGAAGATCTCATAACTTCAAAATACAGAAATATTTGGCATATGCCTATAGCCTTCTCCCCCAACATCCTACATCCTACCCCCATCCCAGTTCTGGGGCTTGAACTCAGGGCCTGGGCACTGCCCCTTTGTTTTTTGTTTTCAAGGCTAGCACTCTACAACTTAGCCACAGTACCCCTAAGAATGTCTTCCTTTGGTCTCACTGAATGCCTAGGGTCCTGTGTACTTTATGATGTATTTTAGGTCTAGCTTCTGCATATGAGAGCATGTACCATATTAACTACATATTCAGTTGCTCTGCACATATTAGCCACATATTAGGCACTGTTCTTAGTCCTGGGAATACAGCAATGGACAATTTTCCTTATTTCACCAAGAAGACAAAATCTGACGTTTGACAAATGCAATTGAAAAATACAGAAATAGTATTTTTGATTAATCAAGGCTGCATTAATATGACATTTAGAAATGTGGAATGAAATCACCATACAAATATTTGGAGGAATAGACAATACGAGATCCCCTATAAAGGCACACTGGGTGAGTGAAGGTGAGTTCTGTAAGATACAAAGAATATCTATTGTAGACTTCCATAGGAGAGAATCATTGGGGATTTTTGACAAGAAAGAAACCTGACTTCTAGAAGATTCAACCATTGAGTGTAGACAATTCTACAAACCACTCATGCATGTAGATGCCAAGTTTTTACACAGTTTGGTAGGTCCCTTTATTCCCTAGCTGGTTTGCTAGCCTTTACTCCTTTGTGGTATGTCTGCTATTGCTGCATAATAACGAAAAAGCATATCTCAGGCATTGAATAGCAGTTAATAAGCTTTGGTTAGCTCAAAAATGGCTAGGCTGACTTGATGTCAGCCAAGCTCTTGTACATCTGTGGCACTGCTAGGGACTGAGGGAGCTGAGGCTGCAGTATACTTCATGCTGCAGGTGTGTGCTTCATATGTGTCAACCTCCTTGGACAAGCCGCCACCTGTACCTGTCATGGTGATGACACAAACGTCACCAAGCCCATTTTAAAACTGCTTGCATTAACATCTAACTTCATATATGCAAAATATAAGAGATGAGGGGAAACACATTAGGGGGTGGGGGGAGGTGACAATGAAAGGCTAAGAGGAAAGATACTGGGAGGGACCAATAGTCCAAAAGAGCTGCAAGTGCTGGTTAGAGCACTAGCCTTGAGCAAAAGCAGCTCAGGGACAGTGCTCAGGCCCTGAGTTCGAATGGCATACATAAACAAAGCCCTTTGTGACAAGTGCTGAGAATCCTGTGTGCTTGCACACTAAGCTTTCTCTGTAAGTGTATATGTGAGTGGTCTTGGTCAGCTGTGGACATCCAAACTAATAAATCAGTAGTGACTCCAAGATGTAAGGACAGTGGGGAAATTACTTCTGTCCCTGCAGCCAGTGAAGCCTATCCTCACCTGATGGACTTCCAATGAGAATTTTGTGTCCTTTCTTAAATTGAAACATTAAGCAAGGAGCTTAACTCTTTAAAACCTCCAAGAGGAAAATATAGAAATCTAAACAAGTACTTAGAAATGTGAATTTAAAAAGAATAATTGGACACTAAACATTTAAAAAGTCAGACTTACTTAAAAAGAATTAGGCTCTAACACCATCAAGAAAGTGAAGCCATACAAGATGCTGCATATCTAATCCCAGCACTCAAGAGGCCCAGGCAGGAGAGTTGAAAGCTCCAGGTCAATCTGAGCTACATTGCAAGATCCTGTCTCAAAAAACTAGTGGCTGAACTGGGCATGGTGGCTCAGACCTATGATCTTAGGTTTTCAGTTCAAGGCCAACCTGGACAGAAAGTTCTCAAGACCTTTAACCAATAAAAAGCTGGGGCAGCAGTGCACTGGTGGCTCATGCCTGTAATCCTTGCTACTCAGGAGGCTGAGATCTGAGGATCGCAGTTCAAAGCCAGCCTGGGTAGAAAAGTCCGTGAGACTCTTCTCGTTAATGAACCACCAGGATACTGGAAGTGGTGCTGTTGCTCAAGTGGTAGAATGCTAGTCATGCTAATATGGAAGTTATTTATAAAATTACATCACTGACACAATATGGTAACAGAAAACTATGCCATCACTCCCCATCTTCTTTTGCAAAGAATTTACTCTTTGTAATAATTATCATGAGGGCCACTTTGCCAGGTCTATAGATGGTAATTATTTCAGACTCATCATTTGCATCCGTCTGGAGGAGAAAGGGAAGGAGCACTCATTGCCTGGGCCTGCAGGCTCGTGGTGTTGCTGGATATCAGGCAGCAGCATAGTCTGTTCTGTGGTGGGGGCTTCCAGGGAGCGAGGCACTCCAGCCTCTTCCTGGGCTGGCTCCACGTTATCTTCAAGTTGCATCTCTTCAAAACCTTGCTGCTCCTCCCTAACTTCCATCTCAGTGACTGTAGGCTCGTTGATGGCAATCATGTGTTCTGACAGCTGGCTGTATCAGTGTTGCACGTCATCCGCTTGATTCTGGTGGTCCACCTTGTCAGGGAGGTCATGGATGAAGCAGGCTTTTCGCTGCTTCTTGGGCACCTGTATGTACTGTGTGTCCTTAGACACACCATGGTTTCTGCTTTGGGGGAAGAGGGCCTGGCGCTCCAGCTCTCTCTGGCAGTGGGCTGGCCAGGTTGGCCAGGCACCAGCAGCTGGCCTGTTGCTCCTGCAGCTGCCAACTGAGCTTCACTTTCTTTGATTCAGCCACCAATAGCCTTGACAAGTTTAAAATTCCATCTGGTTTGTGGGGTGTCTACGTCCTCTGGGACAGTCACATCACACAGAGTTACCTCCTCACCCTTCTTTGCTTACTCCTTCGCTTTCTTAGGGAAAGCCAGGGAGCTCAGTTGGGCCCGCAGCTGTTCATTCTTCTGTCTTGTTGCTTCCAGGCACTTCAGAGTGTCCTGTAACTTTTGAGGTATTCTTTGGCCCTCCAACTGGCTCTGCACCTGCTCCTGCTCCAGCTGCTTCAGCAGCTGGGTGTGTCTTAGCAGGTGCTGCTGCAGGGTCTCCTTCTCAGAGGTCAGCTGCTGATTGGAGGTCGGGTGCTGTTCACAAGTGGCTCTGAGCTTCTGCAGTTGAGCCAGGTACTGGTCATGCAGCTCCTGTGAATTCTGAACTGCTTGTTTGTTTTGTTTTTTGTCAGTTGTGGAGCTTGAACTCTGGGCCCGGTCGCTGTCCCTCAGCTCTTCAACTCAAGGCTAGTGCTCTACCACTTGAGCCACAGCACCACTTCCGGTTTTCTGGTAGTTCATTGGAGATAAGAGTCTCACAGACTCTCCTGCCTGGGCTGGCTTTGAACCGGGATCCTCAGATGTCAGCCTCCTGAGTAGCTAAGATTATAGGTGTGAGCCACTGGCGCCCAGCAGCTGCTTGGTTTTTTAACTCAGCCATCTCTTTCCATTCTTCTAACTTCTCCTCCAGCTTGTCCAGTTTCTCCTGCAGGTTTGTCTTCTGCTGCTGTCAGTTCAGGATGCTGGCAAGCTCCTCCTTCTCACCACTCCGCCTGTGGCAGGCATCCTGCAGCTGAGCCAGCTTGTTTTTCACCTCTCAGTTGTGTACAAGAGTGCATCTCAGGGCTGGGGAATGTGGCTTAGTGGTAGAGTGCTTGCCTAGCATGCATGAAGCCGTGGGTTCGATTCCTCAGTACCACATACACAGAAAATGCCAGAAGTGGTGCTGTGTTTCAATTGGTAGTGCTAGACATGTCAAGTCCCAGAGTTCAAGTCCTACGACTAACAAAAAAAAAGTACATGGTCTTTGTTCCCTCTCCTTCATTTCAAGGATCTTGTATCACTCCTCAGCATGCTGATGCCATTCCTCGGCCTCTCCTGTTGCTCCAAGTTCTGGAGACCAAGGCTCTGGTTTCCCTCCATCTGCATGTGAAGTTGTTCCTCCAGGTTCTTGAGCTTTTTCTGCCTCTGGTAGGCCTGGGCCTGCAGCTGCTGCTCAGCCTGAGATGGCCCTGCAGGGGCTTTGGGGACAGCAGTTCTGCCAGCTGCTTTCTCAGTTCCACTAGGTTGGTCTCTGGGTCCAACATCTGCCTCACCCCTTGCTCTTTCTCCTCTCTTAGTTGGCTCATCTGCTCCAAGAGCTGCTGGATCTTCTGCCACCTGGAGCTCTCCATCCTCAGGTCCTCTGCAAAGTTGTCTCTCTCCAACTTTGATGTCATCACCAACTCTTTCATGTTGTCCGAGTGTCTTTTCAACTCTGTCTGCTCCACTAGTGCTCGTTGAAACTTGTTAATTTTGATCTTTATGTTGGCCTTCTGTGTCAGGAGCATTTCCAGCCTTTCCTGCAGCTCCATGTTCTCTTCCTTCAGGTCATCATAGCTTCTGGCCTTTTACTGGAGCTGCAGCTTCACGTTATTCATGGCTTTTCTTGAGTTCTAAGTTGTTCTTGGTGGTCTTGTTCTGCGTGGTGGAGACCGCAGCCTGTGTCATCTTTAGCTCTGTGACCTGCTGCTCTGAAGCCTGCAGGATTCTGGCATGACCTTCGTGCTCCAGTTCTCTTTCATTGGCCACCTGCTGCATGTGGGCCAGGGCAGGTGGTAAATTGAATTTTTCTGAAACCTACATCTGTATTGATAGCTTGTGGAGCTCCAGCTGTTTTCAGTGCTTCCTGCACACAGGCCATCTTCTTATTCTTTTTCCACTGTTGATTCTGCAGATCTTTCTTTTCCTGCTTCAGTTGTTTGATCTCACTGCAGAGCTGCTGGTTTATTTTGCTGGCGTCCAGGGCAAGCACCAGATTTTGGTTGTGCCTTTCTAGATCCTCCGTGTTATGGGGACCTGTGACACTCTTGACTTTGGAAGCTCTGACTGTGCCCAAAGTCAGGGGAGGCTCAGGGTCTGAGTGGTCTTTGTTCACACCCTCAGTTGAATTATAGTCCCCAGTGTTTCTTTTGGGGTTCCCTCTCTTTTTAACTTCCTTGTTTTTCTTGGATTCTGCAGCTCCATCAGGACAATTCCACTGTAGGTCTTCTTGGAGTAATTTCTTTCCTGCAGCTAATTTTCTTCATCTTGTTTGCTCAGACATCCCAATGCTGGGACTGGGAAAGTGGGGAGGCCACATTCCCAGACTCTCTGAAATAACCTCTGTTCTCACAGTCACTACCGACTGTATCTCCAAAATCACCCCAATACTCTCACCGCACAGCACCTCTCCCTCTCTCAACAGCGGGAATACCAGTGCTACTAGGCAGCATGGAATGTGCACTCAATTCTTGTATCCCATTGGGTCAGAGAGGAATATAGAAAAAGAGAGGATGTGGCCCGAATCTTGTGATCCAAGCAGAATGGGTAGAGTCATGAGTTGAGAGCTGTTCCTGCAGCCTCTCTCCAACACATCTCTGTCCAGATCGGCTCGCAGAAGAGTGGGAACCAATCTTGTGGGATAGGTACACAGTTTTACAAGTTACCTTCCTGGCTTCCATCACACAACTGTGGTTACCAGAGTTTCCACCAGGCTTCAAACTGCCCTTCAGGAATGACACCAAGAAACATAGCTATCTGCCCATGTCCACTGGCTTCAGGTCTTCACTCCATGAAGAATTAGCTCTACTATATTAGCTGACATTTGTCTTATCAGGGAGCCACTGAGGTTCATAATGGCCTCCTCTTCCAGGCACTCTGAGACTGGAGGGATCAGGAAGTTCATGGTCCAGGGCTCCTCTCCATGAATATCAGCAATGCTACACACCTAGGCCATGCATCGCACAGCACACATCCCACACACTTTGGCTGGTGATCTCAGGATTCAGAAACACAATCATGGGAGAAATGAGAATGTCAGAATTCCATGCTATCACTGTTCAGGAGTATATACACAGAATACACAGAAAGAAGAGTAACTGGTAAATGACTGACAACAAATCCGTTAGCTGAGCAGTCAGCCATATCCAAATGATGTCCAGTGTGTCCAGAATCCAGATTCTGTGGCAGCCTTCTACCACTCCAGAGCCCTTGGACATCTATTTTAGCACAGGAGTGATTGGTTGTCCTCCAGTGATTGGCTGAAGTAATTGATGAGTTCATGTTAGGAGGCCAGCTTTTCCTTCCAATGAAAAAGTTGTGCTGGTTGTGTCAGTATACACCTGAAGTTCTCTCTGTTCAAGTCACTGCTTTGGATTAAGTCATTGTCTCCAGAAAGCCATGTTACTGTGACTAAGGCAGCAGTATTCCTCAGTTCTTTGACTAAGATGGTAGTCAGCCCTCAGCATAGTAACCAGAGCCAGTTAATGGCCAATCTAGGTATAATATTTTTTTAAAAAAACACAGAGGGCTGGGAAGGTGGCTCAGAGGTAGAGCGCTTGCCTTGCATACACAAAGCCCTGGGTTCGATTCCTCAGCACCACATAAGCAAAAAAGAAATATCCAGAAGTGGCGCTGTGGCTCAAGTGGTAGAGCGCTAGCCTTGAGCTGAAGAGCTGAGGGACAGCGTCCAGGCCTAGAGCTCAGGCCCAATGACCGGACCAAAACAAAAAACAAAACAAAACAACAACAAAAAAACCACAAACACAAAATGGCAGTGTTGTAGAAAAACTGAAAGCCTCTATAATGTGGGTGGAAGTGTAAAATGATGCTCTATGAAGAGCAGTATTTCCATTCCTGTGAAAGTTATATATAGTTGGGCACCGGTGGCTCACGCCTGTAATCCTAGCTACTCAGGAGGCTGAGATCTGAGGATTGCGGTTCAAAGCCAACTTGGGCAGGAATGTCCCTGAGACTCTTACCTCCAATTAACTACTAGAAAACTGGAAGTGGCACTGTGGCTCAAATAGTAGAGCGCTCACCTTGAGCTGAAGAGTTAAGGGACAGTGCCCAAGCCCAGAGTTCAAGCCCCAAGGCCAACCAAAAAAAAAGTTACTATAGGTCATCACATTTCACTCCTAGGTTTATAAACAAGAGAGCCAAAAAGAGACACTAAAACAAAAATTGTACATTGTACACGCATGTTCATAGCAGCACTATATAGAAAGAAACAACCCAAATGTGCCTTTCACTGATGAACTGGTAAATAAAATGCAGCACATCCACACCATGGAGTATTCTTCAGCAGTGAGAAGAGACTAAAGTACTGATAAATGCTATGTGTTGGTGAGTTTCATGTCCTTATGACAAATTCCTGAGAAAGGTAATTTAAAGGAGGAAAGATTTATTTTGGCTCAGGGTTGCAGAGGTGCCGGTTGGATGGTCACTTGGCTTTGTTGCTTCTGGGCTCATGAAGGGGTATAACTCCATGGCGGGGAGCACATGACAGGGCAAAGCAGTTCACCTCATGATGGACAGGAGGAAGAGTGAGACCAGGGGTCCAGGGACAAGAGAGTCCTCAGTGGTACACATCCAACAAGCTGCCATCACCTCCTAGCAGCCCTTTAAATTACAAACACATAGTTGGGCACCAGTAGCACATGCCTGCAATCCCAGTTACTCGGTAAATTGAGACTATTTGGATTGCAGTTTGAAGCCAAGTGGAATAAAAGGTTAGTGAGCCCTCCTTCTAACCAATAAGCTGGGACTAGTGGGGCATATCTGTAATTGCAGTTATGTAGGTAGGAAGATGATTGGTCTGATCTTCCCCTGTGGTATTTACAGCATTGAATTCCTGGTCTGTTATAGAGAGCCAGACTGAATTCTGTGTTACAGAAATGACGAACTTTACATAACAAAGCTAGGTCAGAAAAGAAGTCAAAGCTCTCTTAGCTCACTTACACTGGGGAAGGCGAGCTATAATTCTGAGAGCTGAGTCAAATCATCCTGTGGAGAGTCCATAGGGCAAGGTACCAGACTCTCTCCAGAATACCACACCAACTTACCAGCCAAGTGAGTAAGGCATCCTGGAGAGAGAGAGTACAGACAGTACCTCCACCTGCAGATGGCTGGAAGCTACTTTGCTTCTTTTTTAATGAGCTTACATAGTTGTATGGGGGAGGGGAAAGATGGTTGTGATCATTCCACACCTGTCCACATGTATGCTGTCAAGCCTCCTCCTCAATCTTCCTCATCCCCCAGCCCATTCTGAAAAGAATTTCAGACTTTCAATAGGATTTGTTGTTCTGTATTCTATTCTTGTCTCCTCTTTCTTTTGTTCTTTTGTGCCAACACTAGGGCTTGATCTCAGGACTTCCCACTCTCACGCAGTATTTTTTTGTTTGTTTTTGTTTTGCTCACAACTGGTGATCTACCACTTGCGTTACAGCTCTACTTCCAGGTTTCTGTTAGCTTATTTGCAATAAGAATCTTAAGGATTTGTCTACTTGGGCTGTTTTCAAACCTCAGCCTCCTGAGTAGCTAGGCTTACAGAGGTGAGCCACAGGCCCCTAGGTCATGGTTCTTGTTTATTTGTTTGCCAGTCCTTGGGGGTTGAACTCAGAGCCTGGGCTCTATCCCTGAGCTTCTTTTCCTCAAGGCTTGCACCTCTTTGAGCCACAACACCACTACTGGCCTTCTGGTGGTTAATTAGAGAGATTAGAGTCTCACGGACTTTCCTTCCCCTCACTGGCTTTGAACATCATGTGGTCTGGGAATGTGAAACAAGCTTTCCTGCTTGATGTTCCTATTTCTGCTGAGAATTCCACCTATCTCTTGGCTCACCACATGGCATTTTAGGTAATTTAGCATACTACTGATAAAAACTGACCTGTAGGGAAATCAGGAAATGGACAGAGGCCCTGTACTAGTGGCTTAGCCCTGTAACCCTAGCTTCCAAGGGGGCTGATCTGAGGATTGTAGTTCGAAGCCAGCCTAGGCAGGAAAATCTTTGAGACTCTCATCTCCATTTCACCACCACCCAAAAGCCAGAAATGGAGATGTGGCTCAAGTGGTAGAGTGCTAGTCTTAAGCAAAAAAAAGCTGATGAATGTGTCCAGGCCCTGAGTTAAGCTCCAGTACCAGCACAAGGGAGAAAAAAAGTGGGCAGAGGAGGAGCTTGTTAGAGCAAAGAAGAACAATAGAAATGAAAATGAAACTCTGCCTAGAATAAGCTAGGATAAGAGAAACTAAACCTCATTCTGTAGCCACAGCCAGTCTCCAGGACTGGCTGTGGTCCTACTAGTGATTACAGTATTTGATTTGTTTCTCAGGATTTACATGAACCCAAAGTTGCAAATCTAAAATGTAGAATTATAAAACTAGAGATTATAAATGTTGTGCTGCTGAATATTTGTTCTGTGAGCAAAGTGTTTTTGTTATTTTAAATTTGGAGGAACAACCTGGGCATACTCTTGTAATCTTAGCTACTTAAGAGGCTGAAATCTGAGGATCATAGTTGTTGTTATTGTTGTTGTTTTTGAAACTTTACATACATTATTTTATTTAATCTTTAGAAAGTTATTTGATAGTTTTTCCTTTAATTTGAAAACTCGAGTTTCCACAAACATCTGGTTTTCCTTTTATTTAAAAAAATATATGAGCTATTTTCTACAATATTATATAAAACCTTAAATATAAGTCTGTTATTCTTCCCTCTCCCCACCCCCAGGGCCTGAGCATTGTCCCTGAACTTCTCTGGCTCAAGCCTACTTTAGCCACAGCTCCACTTTTTTTTTTTGTTTGTTTATGTGGTACTGAGGAATCGAACCCAGGGCTCTATGAATGCTAGGCAAGCATTCTACCAAGCCACATTCCCAGTCCTGTTATTCATTTTTCTTTTCTTTTCTCTTTTTTTTTTTGGGTCCGGTCGTGGGGCCTGAACTCTGGGCCTGGGCGCTGTCCCTCAGCTCTTAGCACTCTACCACTTGAGCCACTTCCAGCTTTTTTCTTTTTGCTTATGTGGTGCTGAGGAATTGAACCCAGGACCTCGAGCATACAAGGCAAGTGCTCTACCACTGAGCCACCATCCCAGCCCCCCTGTTATTCTTTTTAATGTATGAAATTTTATACTTGTCTACCAGACCTAGTTTATTAATTATAGATTTTTCATAATCTAATGGACATTAAAGCTCAGAACTATAAGTATATATTCCCATTTTGAGAAAGATGTGATTCTTAATTTGTGAATGATTTGTTTTCTCTTTCTATAAAAGCCATGTTGCCGGGCACCAGTGGCTCACACCTGTAATCCTAGCTACTCAGGAGGCTGAGATCTGAGGATCATGGTTCAAAGCCAACCTGAGCAGGAAAGTCCGTGAGACTCTTATCTCCAACTAACCACCAGGAAACCAGAAGTGGCGCTGTGGCTCAAGTGGTAGAGCACTCACCTGGAGATGAAGAGCTGAGGGACAGCACCCAAGCCCAGAGTTCAAGCCCCACAACTGACAAAAAAAAAAAAAAAAAGCCATCTTGAGGATTATAGTTATAAGCTAGCCCAGGCAGGAAAGTCTGTGAGACTCTTACCTCCAACTAATCTGCAAAATGCCAGAACTGGAGGAATTGCTCAAATGGTAGAGCATCTGCCTTAAGTGAAAAAGCCATGTTACAGCAAAGTACTCTGAGTTGAAGGGACAAGATTGGCACGAAAATAAAGAAATTTTTGAGAAGCAAAAATTGCTATCTTTCAGTCATTTAAAAAAATGCAGTGTGCATTGAGAGAGAGAAGATAAGAGGTTGGGACACAAAGACACAGAGAGCCTGGCATAGATCTGTGTGTGTGTGTGTGTGTGTGTGTGTGTGTGTGTGTGTGTGTGTGTGTGTGTGTATGGCCCTAATTTATCCTTTCTGATAGAGGAAATAAGATGGCAGCACACAGCATAAAATGATCAAAGAGGTATGGATCACAGCCTACTGAAGTAGCTGCATTTTGAATTAGAGGAATCGGGGCACACACAAGCCTGGGCTTTGGAAGCTGGGCAGAGTTTATGGGCTGGACCACCGAAGGAGATCTCTGTCCCTTCTGATGGGATTAATGGTGGTCCAGATTGGATCTGGGGGTGAAATGGATTTCTCTGGGATGGTCTTTTCCATCTAGTGGAATGTAAGAGGGTGTCCAGTAAATTACTCTGTGACAGGAAATGGCTGGAATTGGGCACAGGCGACCCGCTGACTCAGGAGAGTGGGCGCAGCCTTGTCACACTCAGGGCTCTGGTCCTGCTGCGGCGTGGCACTGGGCCAGGCTTGCAAACTGCCTTCATGCCACTTGCCAAAAGACTTGAGTATGCACTAATTCTCTCCCTTATGGGCAAAGGAGTACATGACAATTATTTCTTTGGCATGTTCTCCTGAGGGAAAAACAGTTTGAAATGTAGAGATTCTGTTTTGTATCTCTATACAGCCCTAAAACTAGAATGTACAAAAAAAAATGTAATTATTATCATCTCATTTAAAAAGAGCTAGATGAGGGGGGGGGGCGGGGACACAAGAGGGCGGAACAGTAGGAAAACACCACAGCTCTACCAACCAATTAGAGAGCTCGAGTTCCAATGCTTGGTTTCCCCAAGAGATCGACAACAGCAAAAAGGTGCACACCCCAAGAAATACAGAAGGTGACAAAAGAGAAGGAAAAAAACTTCTCAACCTACACAAAGATGAAAAAGTGTGAAGACCCTTCTCCCACCCCTTGCTGGTGGTTCTGCCAGGGACCCCAGAGCCACAGTGGTCCAGAGAACACCAGCGCAGAAAAGTCCCATGGCGCTGAACGCAGACAGGGTAAACAGAGACAGACACTGTGAAACCCAGACCCGGAGCCCCATCACCACCCGGCCCAGCCCACAATCATCTCAAACGGAATGCAGAACGCCGTGACCAGCGACCTGCAGCGCACAGAAACAGTGATCTGCCAAGGCATTGCTGGACAGCCCCCAACCAGTTCCAGGAAAAGTGAGTACCCCACAGGGGACAGCCTCCCCCTCTACTCACCTCCCACCCCCCCAAAACCAGTGCTGGTGGGAACCCTCAGAGCTTGACCTGGACCCCCCTCCCTCTCCCTCCTAGGCTACTGGTTCCACTGAAGCTGTGAATTGTGCAAGCACTTGTCCCAGCAACCGGTGGAGCACACTCAGCCGGCCAGACTTGAACAATAGCGCCCCTGGGAGGGAGCTCAAATGAAGCTGGTCCCTGGCTGAAGTTGGGAAATGCGCACGCAGGCCTCAGTAGCCAACAATGGAAGGAGACCGACCTGTGTATCCCGGGCTGGGGATCAGGGATCTGGGCTCAGGCAGCTCAGGCTGCCAGTACCTGGCTAAAGTCGGGAACTGTGATCAGGCTCCAGGAACTGGTGGAATACATCCAGCCCACCTGGTTTTGCCAAGAGCGCCCCTGGAAGGGAGGCTGCCTGTCTTTGGCTGAAGTTGGAAACTGCCTGTGGACTCCTGCAAGTGGCTGAACTAGCCGCATCTGTGTCCCAGGTGGGAATCTGAGCTGTCTAAACCACCTGTCCCTTCCTGAGGTCAGGAACTGAACGTGAGTCTCAGCAGGGGGTGGAATGTATCTGCCCACCAGCATCTAACAAGAGTGAGCTCTAAGTGGGTCAATTAGCAGCTGGACATTGGTCCCTCCCCCAAAAGAACCAAGACCTGGCAAAGTCTCAGCCATCCCAGGGCTGACAGCAGGATTCAATAATTAACCCAGGAACCAACCCAGAACCAAGCAAAGGCAGCCACCTATTGACCAAAACAAAGTTTGGGATTCATCTCCAATAATCCCTGAATGCTCATGTGAAAATCACAGTGAAAGGGCTGGGAAGGTGGCTCAGTGGTAGAGCGCTTGCCTTGCATGCTTAAGGCCCTGGGTTCGATTCCTCAGCACCACATAAGCAAAAAGAAAAAAAGCCGGAAGTGGTGCTGTGGCTCAAGTGGTAGAGTGCTAGCCTTGAGCTGAACAGCTGAGGGACAGCGCCCAGGCCCAGAGTTCAGGCCCCACGACCAGACCCAAAAAAAGAAAAAGAAAATCACAGTGAAAAAGGACAAGATTCATCAACAGCCAAGACCGCAAACCTTTATCCCTAAAGGCCAGCAGCCATCCAGGGAAGAACTCCAAGTGAAAGCAAATAGAAATGGAAGACAAGGGGCTGGGAAGGTGGCTCAGTGGTAGAGCGCTTGCCTTGCATGCATGAGGCCCTGGGTTCGATTCCTCAGCACCACATAAGAAAAAAGAAAAAAAAAGCCAGAAGTGGCACTGTGGCTTAAGTGATAGAGCACTAGCCTTGAGCTGAAGAGCTGAGGGACAGTGCTCAGGCCTAGAGTTCAGACTCCATGACTGGACCAAAAAAAAAAAAAAAAGAAATGGAAGACAAACGCTATATCCAAGAGTTGATAGAGGCAATGATTCAAGAATTAAAGTGAGAAATGGATCCAAAATTTAAAGAACAAAGATATCAAAAGATATCCAGGATTTCAAACAAGAGATGCATTCACAAATATATGCAAAACACATCTCTTTAAAAGATGAAATTAATACTTTGAAAAACGACTTAGAAATCATAAATGGTTCAATTAGCTGGGTGCTGGGCGCTCATGCCTGTAGTCCTAGCTACTCAGGAAGCTGAGATCTGAAGATGGAGGTTCAAAGCCAGCCTGGACAGGAAAGTCCGTGAGATTCTTATCTCCAATTAACCACCAGAATACCAGAAGTGGTGCTGTAGCTCAAGTGGTAGAATGCTTATCTTGAGCTGAAGAGCTCAAGGACAGCTGAAGCCCAGAGTTCAAGCCCCACGACTGACAAAAAAAAAAAACCACACAAAACCTTCGATTTCCTCCATGCAAACCACAATGGAAGCCATAGTTAATAGCATGAGTGAAATAGAAAATAGAATATCAGGTACTAAAGACAAAGTGCAGCAACTGGGAAAAAAAGTTACAATAATGGAAAAAATATTCAAAATATGCCAAAAGGAAGTCCAAGAACAAGCAGACATTGCCATAGTTAATAGCATGAGTGAAATAGAAAATAGAATATCAGGTACTAAAGACAAAGTGCAGCAACTGGGAAAAAAAGTTACAATAATGGAAAAAATATTCAAAATATGCCAAAAGGAAGTCCAAGAACAAGCAGACATTGCCAAGAAAATTGACTTTCATATATTGGGGTTGAGGAATACCAGAACAGAGGGATGCAACACTTATTCAATCAGATTATCGCTGAAGGGGCTGGGAAGGTAGCTTAGTGGTAGAGCACTTGCCTTGCATGCCTGAGGCCCTGGGTTTGATTCCTCAGCACCACATAAGCAAAAAGAAAAAGAGCCGGAAGTGGCGCTGTGGCTCAAGAGGTAGAGCGCTAGCCTTGAGCTGAAGAGCTGAGGGACAGCACCCAGGCCCAGAGTTCAGGCCCTATGACTGGACCCCCCCCCCAAAAAAAAAAAAAAAAGATTATCGCTGAAAATTTCCCCCATCTGAAAAGAGAAATTCTAACCTACATAACCAAACATACTGAACACCTAGCAAATAGGATACCAGGAGGAAAACTTCTAGGCACATCAGAGTAAAAACACTAGATTTGAACAATAAAGAAACAATCTTGCACATGGCAAAAGCAAAGAAGAAACTATACTACAATAGGGGAAAAAATCAGAATCACTGCAGATCTCTCCACACAGACACTGAATGAAGGAAAGCCTGGAAAAGTACCATCAGAGCCCTGAGAACCAATAACTGCCAACCCAGATTGGTATATCAAGTTAAGTTGGCATTCACATTCAATGGAGAAACTAAAATTTTTAATAGTAAAGGAAAACTAAATGAATTCATAAACAATAAGTTAGCACTACAAAGAATATTAAGAGGGGGATTACAATCTGAAGAAAACAAGATCAGGTATCCACATCAGACAGATACCACTTGAAGACCAACTTAGTAAGCACAGGAGGAAAGGAAAGAAGAAAAATTTAGGAAAGCAGGAAAATGACAGGAAACACAACACACCTCTCTATAATAACCATAAATATTAATGGATTCAATTCACCAATCAAAAGAAAAAGAACTGCAGATTGGATCAGAAAACAAGATCCATCCATTTGTTGTCTTCAAGAGACCCATCTCACAGCCAAAGAGTGAAGGGATGGAGGATGATCTACCATGCAAATGCTCCCAGCAAGAAGACAGGAGTTGCCATCCTGGTATCTGACAAAATAAACTTTTCATTAAAATCAATACAAAAAGACAAAAAACACTACATATGAATACAGGGAAGAATCCAAGAAGAGGATATCACCATTATCAATTTATACTCTTCAAACACTGGCGCATCCAAATACGTTAAGCACATGCTCTCAGACTTACAAGAAAAAATAGATACAAATACAATAATACAAGGAGACTTTAATCCTCCACTCTCACCAAAGGACAGGTCTACCAACCAGAGGATTGACAAAGAAGCCTCTGAATGAAATGATGATATATCTCAGGTGGACTTAATTGATATCTACAGAATTTTCCACCCGAGCTAGGAAGGTGGCTCAGTGGTAGAGCACTTGCCTTGCATGCTTGAGGCCCTGGGTTCGATTCCTCAGCACCACATAAGCAAAAAGAAAAAAAGCCGGAAGTGGTGCTGTGGCTCAAGTGGTAGAATGCTAGCCTTGAGCTGAAGGGCTGAGGGACAGCACCCAGGCCCAGAGTTCAGGCCCCCCCCCCCAAAAAAAAAGAGTTTTCCACCCAACAACAACCCAGTACATATTCTTCTCAGCAGCCCATAGAACTTTCTCCAAAATAGATCATATCATAATTCATCCAACGAATTTAAACAAATACAAGAGGATCGACATACTCCCTTGTATTCTATCTGACCATAGTGGAATCAAGCTAGTTTTCAATAACAAAGCATACTGTAGAAATTACTCAAATACATGAAAATTGAACAGCACACTTCTGAGCAACACCTGAGCCACAGAAGAAATTAAATAAAAAATTTCCTGCAATTCAATGACAATGAACACACACCACAAAGAAACCTGTGGGACAAGTCAAAAGCAGTCCTGAGAGGGCAAATTTATTGCTCTCAGTGCACACATCAACAAAATAGAGACAGACCAAGTAAATAATCTGCTCAAAAAGCAAGAAAAAATTGAACCCAAAGTTATTAGATGGAGTAACCAAATAAGAGCTGAAATTAATGAAATAGAGATTAAGAAAATTATAAATAAAATTAATTAAACAAAAAGCTGGTCTTTTGAAAAAAATAAATAAAATTGATTGGACCTCTGGCAAGACTGAAAAAAGAAGGGAGGAGACCCAAACCAATAAGATCAGGGATGTCACAGGAATAATTGCAACAAATATCCAAGGCATTCAAACAATTATAAAGAACTATTTCCAGAAACTATACTCACTAAGGAAGGAAAACCTAGCAGAAATGGATGAATTTTTAGAGAAATACAAATTGTCCAAACTGAACCAAGAAGAAATAAATTAATTGGAAATTCCAATAACTTACAATGAGATAGAGGAAGCAATCAGAAGTCTTCCAACAAGGAAAAGCCCAGGACCAGATGGATTCACTACAGAATTCTATAAGACCTTTAAAGAGGAACTAATACCTATACTCCTCAAGCTCTTCTGAAAAATGGAAATAGAGGGAGCCATCCCAGACTCATTCCATGAGATAAAATAACACATCCCTGCAGGCAAAGACCCAACAAAAAAAGAGAACTACAGACAATCTCTTTGATGAACACAGATGCAAAGCTCCTCAATAACAGAATCCAGAAACATATAAAAAAATCATACATTATTATCAAGTAGGCTTCATCCCAGAGATGCAGGATGGTTTAACATACATAAATCAATAAATGTAATTCATCACATCAACAGATCCAAGGTCAAGACATGATTATCTCCATTGACATGGGAAAAGCTTTTGATAAAATATAATATCCATTCATGTTAAAAGCTCTGGAGAAAATAAGAATAGAAGGAACATTCCCTAAAACAATAAAATCCATATATGACAGACCAATAACCAATATTATACTAAACAGGGAAAACTACAACCAATTCTCCTAAAATCAGGAAAAAGGCAAGGATGCCCACCCTCTCCACTCCTCTTCAATATGGTTCTGGAATCCTTAGCCAAAGCAATAAGGCAAGAAAAGGACATTAACGGGATCTACATAGGGGAGGAAGAAGTAAACTATTCCTATTTGCAGATGACATGATATAATACCTTAACGACCCCAAAAACTCCACTCCCAAACTCCTAGAGCTTATAAACCACTTTGGCAAAGTAGCAGGATAAAAAATTAACCCACAAAAACCAGTTGCCTTTCTGTACACCAACAGTGTACAAGCAGAAAGGGAAATCAAGGAAACAACCCCATTCACAATAACCTCAACAAAATAAAATATCTAGGAATTAACCTAAACAGAGATATAAAAGAACTATTTAATGAAACTATAAAAGCCTAAAGAAAGAAATCTTAGAGGACACCAGGAAATGGAAAGACCTCTATGTTCTTGGATAGGCAGAATTAGTATAGTGAAAATGGCCATACTGCCAGAAATGATAAACAAATTCAATGCAATTCCCATCAAAATCCCAATGATGTTCTTTACAGAAATAGAGAAAACAATCTAAAATTCATATGGAACAACAAAAGACGTACAATAGCCAAAGCAATTCTAGGCAAACAAAACAATGCCAGAGAGATCATGATACCAGATTTCAAGCTCTACTATAGAGCCATAATAGCAAAGATAGCTTGGTACTGGCACAAAAACATACCTGAAGACCAATAGAACAGATTAGAAGACCCAGAAATAAAATCACATACCTATAGTCAGCTGATATATGACAAAGGAGCCAAAGACATACAGTGGAAGAAGCGTAGCTTATTCAACTATTGGTGCTGGGAAAACTAGGCAGCCACATGCAGAAAACTAAAAGTGTACCCCAGCCTGTGACCATGCACTCAATATGGATTAAAGACCTAAACATCAAACCTGAAACTCTGAAACTATTGCAGGACAGAGTGGGAGAGACACTTGAACTTATAGGCACAGGCAAGAACTTCCTGAACAAAGTCCCAGGGTCACAACAAATTGGAGAGAAACTCGACAAATGGGACTGCATTAAAATAAATTTTCTGCACAGCTAAAGATATAACTACCAAACTAGAAAGACAGGCAACTGATTGGGAAAAAATATTTACCAGCAATATATCAGACAAGGACCTAATATCCATTATATACAGGGAACTCAAGAAACTAATCTCTCCCAAATCTAACAAACCCATCATTAAATGAGCAAAGGAGCTAAAGAGAGACTTCTCAGAAGAAGAGATAAAAATGGCAAAGAAACACATGAGGAAATGTTCATTGTCCCTGGCTGTAAAGGAAATGCAAATAAAGACAACCCTGAGATACTACCTTAACCCCAGTCAGAATGGCTTACATCCTAAATTCAGCCCACAACAAATGCTGGCAGGGATATAGAGAAAGAGGAACCCTATCGCACTGCTGGTGGGAATTTATACTAATACAACCACTTTGGAAAACAGTCTGGAGGTACCTCAGAAATCTAAGCATAGACCTCCCCTATGACCCAGCCATACCACTCCTAGGCATCTACCCTGAGCAACAGGAACCAGAATACAAGTACACATGCACCTCCCTGTTTATTGCAGCACTGTTCACAATAGCCAGGATATGGAAACAACCCAGATGCCCCACTACAGATGAATGGATCCAAAAATTGTGGAACCTATGTACAATGGAATATTATGCAGCCATTAGGACAAAATAATGGCATTCATAGGGAAATGGATGGAACTACAGCAAATCATTTTGATCGAGGTAAACCAAGAGCAGAAAGACAAACAGTACATGGTCTTCCTGATATGTGATGTTAAATCCAAAATGCAAGGAGATATGACAAACAGAAACAAAGGACCTCCTCTCAATTTGTTGTATCATTACTAAATGACTCCCATGTTCTTGACCACATATATGAGATATATATACATATATATATATATGTATATATATACACAGATATTAAGCACATCTGAGGGAGGCTAGGAGGAAGACACAGAATCAGGGAAACGGGGGAAAATATTCCACAGACGGGCCCATTAGCTGCAATGGACATTGATGAAAAGTAATTGAGGGCAGCGATGGGAGGGAGGGACTGAGAGGGAAAGAGGGAACAGCTTACACTAAGTAAAAGGCAAGAAATGTACAAATCACCCGATGTAGAAGACATAGTGATATTGTCAAAGCTCATAGAATTCACAAACATGACAGACCATGATAATGATAATTTGCCTTGTGAAGGTTAAAATGTGTTTGTGACTTTAACTAAGTATCACTATCTCACAATACTGTGACATTTATGTAATCACTTTATCTCAGTAAAAAAATTATTTAATAAAAAAAAGAGCTAGATGATCCAGGCACTGGTGGCTCATGCCTATAATCAGCCATTCAGGAAACTGAGCGCTGAGAATCGTGGTTCAAAGCCAGTCGTACCAGGAAAGTGCAGGAGACTCTTTATCTGCAGTTTACTACCAAAAAGCTGGAAGTGGCAAGTAGTAGAACACCAGCCCAAAGTGAAAAAGCTCAGGAATAGCTAGCTCCCAGTCCCTGAGTTCACACTCCAGTCCCAATACACATACACACACACACAAAGTTAAATAAATGAAAAATCCAGGCTGAGTTTAACAATAAAGAGAACAATACAATGTTTGTTGTGACACATATACATAAAATAAAAGGATTCAGCCCCATTTGTTTGTTTGTTTTTTTGGGTCCAGTCGTGGGGCCTGAACTCTGGGCCTAGGTGCTGTCCCTCAGCTCTTGAGCTCAAGGCTAGCGCTCTACCACTTGAGCCACAGCGCCACTTCCGGCTTTTTTCTTTTTGCTTATGTGGTGCTGAGGAATCGAACTCAGGGCCTCATGCATGCAAGGCAAGCGCTCTACCACTGAGCCACCTTCCCAGCCCTCAGCCCCATTTGTAAGGAAATGGAAATACTTTAGAAAAAAATCATATTAAGTTCAGTAAGGCAGACCCAAAGAAACATAGGTCCCATGATTTCTTTTATTTGCAATAATTAGTATATGTCTAGGATAATCTTAGCAGATGAGCAGAATAGCTCAATAGCTATGTACATATGACCATATAGGATGATGCTAAGGGAAATAAACTCTAAGACATGGGCACAAGAGGTTTTTCTTTGTTGTTGTTGTTTTTTAATGTACTATGTGATTTCTTGTTTCTTTTGTGTGTTCTTCCCCCTCTGGTATATCCCCTGTTGTCACTGTATTTGATTTTGGTGCCCTGGTATTGTATACATTAGAAGGGGAACATCAGAATGGTGAGACAAAGGACAAGGGGGAACCAATGCAGCAGCCATATACACAAGGCAATATTTTGGAAGCAATCTGTACAACTTCAGGGCGGGGGAGGGGGGAGGGAGGGAATGTAGGAGAAAATTGAGGGAAGGGGTAACAAGATTGACAAGAAATGTACTCATGACCTTACTCATTTTCTTTTTTCTTTTCTTTTTTTGTTTTGGTCGTGGGGCTTGAACTCTGGGCCTGGGCACTATCCCTCAGCTCTTGAGCTCAAGGCAAGCGCTCTACCACTGGAGCCACAGCGCCACTTCTAGTTTTCTGAGTGGTTTATTGAGATAAGAGTCTCACGGACTTTCCTGCCTGGGTTGGCTTTGAACCATGATCCCCAGATCTCAGCCTCCCGAATAGCAAGGGTTATAGGTGTGAGCCACCGATACCCCCTCATTACCTTACTATGTAACTGAAACCCCTCTGAACATCACCTTGACAATAAAAATAAATTTAAAAAAAGATTCATATATATAAAGTAAGATGATGGGGACAAAGTATAATAAATTCATAGGTCAAGATGGTGATTACCACGTGAAGGAGCTTATATATTGTTTGATTCCTTCCTTCCTTCTTCCTTTCTATGTTTCTTTCCTTCTTGTCCATCTTTCTTCTTTCTTTTGTGTGTGTGTGTGTGTGTGTGTGTGTGTGTGTGTGTGTGTGTGTGTGTGTGTGTGTGTGTCTGTGTCTGTGTGTGTATGTCTGTGTGTGTTGGTACTGGGGTTTGAACTCAGAGCCTGGGCACTATCCTTGAGCTTTTTCACTTAAGGCTGCTGGTGTTCCGTGTCTAGGTTTTTGATGGTTAACTGGAGCTAAGAGTCACATAGACTTCCCTGTCTGTGCTGGCTTTAAAACATGATCCTCAGATTTCAGCCTCCTTGAATAACTAGAGTTACAGGCATGACCCACTGGTTCCTTGTCTGCATTATTTTATTTTCTAATCTGTGCGATAATCATGAAGGCATTTCCTATATTATTCTCTCTCTCTCTTTTCTCTCTCTCTCTCTCTTTCTCTCTCTCTCTGTGTGTGTGTGTGTGTGTGTGTGTGTGTGTGTGTGTGTGTGTGTGTGGTGTGTCTGTAATATTGCATTGTCTCAAAATATCTTTCTTTTACTTTTTTATAAGTCATGTAACCAGCTCCCTAGTTTGTAATTTAGAACATTTCTATCACCTCCTAAAATTAAAAATATAGCATCAGCTTGAAGGTTTTATTCTCCTACCAATGGGAGAAATGGATCTTATTTGGACAAACTGTTATCTAGGCAATGAAAGACTATGGCCCTGGAGAAGGAGCAAACAAAGTGAACAATTATAACCATTATTTTTAATTAAAATTTTTTTTGTCGGTTGTGGGGCTTGAGCTCAGGGTCTAGATGCTGTTCCTGAACTTTTTTGCTAAGGCTAGCACTCTACCACTTTGAGCTACAGCTCCACTTCCAATTTCTCCTGGTTAATTAGAGATAAGAGACTTACTGGCTTTCCTGCATGGGCTGGCTTTGAACAATGATCCTCAGATCTCAGCCTCCTGAATTGCTAGAATTATGGTTGTGAGTCACCAGTGTCTGACTTATACCCTGATTTCTATTTGGAGCCAATTTCTGATCTGAGCCATAGCCTAAACAGAGCCCAGCAGCCTCCCTGATACGAGGTCAATCCCCTCCTGGTGGCTCACACCTGTAATTCCAGCTACTTAGAGTCTGAGATCTAAGTATGGCAGTTTGAAGCCAGCTGGGCAGGAAAGTTCATGAGATTCTTATCTCCAATTAACAATCAAAAACTGTAGAGCTGTGGTACCACTCAAGGCTAGCTCTTTAGATGTAATTGACTGCACTCAAGCCCTGAGTTCCAGGTTAAAAAAAAAAAAAAAAAAGACAGGTCAGGGTTTAGGGCTAATTAGTTGTCTGGAATTTGTGAGACAGATTGCCAAAAAAATGGGAGAATGCCAAGAAAATGCTCCAGAAATCAACACAAGAACTCTCGAGTATTTAGCTAAACACTGCATTGTACAGGCACAGGACAGGACTCTAAGAGACTGGACCAAGCCCAGTTACCAGGGAAAGAACAACGATCAATTAGCTATGAGCTAAATCCAGACTCATTCAAGATTGGGAGATGTTCAAGTTCTTGGTAGATGCTTACTAAAGACCCCAATTTGGGGGAAGGACAAATCCATCCCTGGAGCTAAAGGTTTCTCTAGATTTATCTTCAAAAAAAAAAAAGCTTAAAACTAAGTTTTAAAAGAGTCAGGTGCCGGTGGCTCACGCCTGTAATCCTAGCTACTCAGGAGGCTGAGATCTGAGGATTACGGTTCAAAACCAGCCCAGGCAGGAAAGTGCATCGGACTCTTATCTCCAATGAACCATCAGAAAACCAGAAGTGGTGCTGTGGCTCAAGCGGTAGAGCGCTCACCTTGAGTTGAAGAGCACAGGGACAGCGCCCAAGCCAAGAGTTCAAGCCTCACGACTGACACACACACACACACACACAACTTAATTCCCATGCAAGCTAACTCCCTGATAGAAACAAACCAAAACAAATTTTACTAAGAAACTTAAAGCCAGATGTGAAGGCAGTGTGGCTACAGGAAAGGTTGAGGCAGGAGAATTATTTGAGACAAGGAGTTCAAGGCCTGCCTGAGTTATGTAACAAAACCTTGGCTGAAAAAAAAAAATTCTAGGCTGGGAATGTGGCTTAGTAGTCAAGTGCTTGCCTAGCATGCATGAAGCTCTAGGTTCAGTTCCTCAGTACCACATAAACAGAAAACGCTAAAAGTGGCACTGTGGCTCAAGTGGTAGAATGCTACCCTTGAGCAAAAGAAGCTCAGGGACAGTGCCCAGGCCCTGAGTCCAAGCCCCAGGACTTGCAAATAAAAAAAAAAAAATTCCTAAGCACTCAACAATGTAGCTCCCTAATTTCTAACATACAATTTTTAAAAATACTAGACATGAAAGAAGCAGGATAGTTTGATGCATAACCAGGAGAACGATGGAAATTATACCCTTGGGGCTGGGAAGGTGGCTCTGTGGTAGAGCTCTTGCCTTGCATGCATGAGGCCCTGGGTTCGATTCCCCAGCACCACATATGCAAAAAGAAAAAAAATCCAGAAGTGGCGCTGTGGCTCAAGTGGTAGAGAGCTAGCCTTGAGCTGAAGAGCTGAGGGACAGCGCCCAGGCCCAGAGTTCAAGCCCCACGACTGGACTCCCCCCCCCCCAAAAAAAAGAAATTATACCCTTATCAACAAGAACATTAAACCTGTATTATAAGCCTACAATAAAGGAAGTGATTTTTAAAAAAAGAAAATGCAAAAAAAGAGAATCAGATGAATATTTTAGAATCCAAAAATATAATATAGCAATAGATAATTGTGTCCAACACATTGGACACGAGAAGAAAAAGAAATGGCCTTAAATGAGTGGCCTAGCCACAATCCACACAGCTGGAAGATCTCTTACAAATCTCAGCTACTCATTGGCCAATATCATCCCATCTACTATATATGAAATTTTGAACATGGGAGTAGAGAGGAAAGACATTGAGACAGGATGACATGGAGAAGATGGTTGAGTAATGGTTACAATATAACTTTTAAATAATGATAAAAAATTTATTTACAAAATTCCCCTTATATAAGCCCACAGATCTAAGAAACTCCAACAATACCAAGAAAAAAGAAAAAGAAAACATACCAGGAAACATCATAGACACTTTTCTGAAAATCAAGAAAAAGAAAAAAGCAACCAGAGGAACAAAATATATATTACTGGCCTGTGATACCTAAACCTGCATACTCCTACTCCAATGGCCCTACTCCTTGGTCCTGCTGGGCACACCGTGCTGTAGGACCTGAGTGTTCTGTGAAATTGTTCTTTGTACCAGTCCTGGAGCTTGAACTCTGGGCCTTGGTGCTGTCCTTGAACTCTTTTTTTCTTAAAAAATAAAAATTGTGGACTGGGAAGGTGGCTCAGTGGTAGAGCGCTTGCCATGCATGCATGAGGCCCTGGGGTCAGTTGCTCAGCACTACATAAGCAGAAAAAGCCAGAAGTGGTGCTGTGGCTCAAGTGGTGGAGTGCTAGCCTGGAGCTGAAGAGCTGAGGGACAGCGCCCAGGCCCAGAGTTCAGGCCCCAGGACTGACAAAAAAAAAAGAATGTATTTACTTAGAAGTATTCAGAATATCAACAAAACAATGGAAAGTTTTTTGATTGTTTTTTTGGTCAGTAGTGGGACTTGAACTCTGGGCCTGGACACTGTCCCTCCGCTCTTCTGCTCAAGGGTTATGCTCTACCACTTGAGCCACAGCTCCACTTTGGATTTTCAGAGTCTCATGGACTTTTCTGCCCAGACTGGCTTGGAACAGGGATCCTCAGATCTCAGCCTCCTGAGTAGCTATGATTACAGGCATGAGCCACCTGTGCCAGGCGTAACAATTGCAAATTTATTTTTGTTTTTGCAATTACAGAATGGTATTCAATTAACAGAACAGCACATTTTGTATAAGCTCTGTCAGACAACTGAAGATGAAAAAATTACTGTCCCCATATATAACTAACTTGTGCTGTGCAACAAGAACCTACTTTAACAGTCCTGGAGGGAGCTGGGTGCCGGTTGCTCACGCCTGTAATCCTAGCTACTCAGGAGGCTGAGATCTGAGGATCACGGTTCAAAGCCAGCCTGGGCCGGAAAGTCCATGAGACTCTTATCTCACCGGAAGTGGCGCTGTGGCTCAAGTGGTAGAGCACTCACCTTGAGCTGAAGAGCTGAAGGACTGCTCCCAGGCCCAGAGTTCAAACCCCACAAGTGATTTAAAAAAAAAAAAACAGTGGTGGAGGACTATCAGTACCAAACTTCAAACTCCCTTACAAAGCTATAGTAATAAAACCAGCTTGGTACTGCACAAGAACAGGCCTGAGGACCAATGAAATAGAACTGAAGCCCCAGAAATGAACACCCAGATCTATGGCTACCTAATCTTCAATAAGGGAGCCAAAAAAATAAGGATGGAGCCGGGCACTGGTGGCTCATGCCTGTAATCCTAGCTACTCAGGAGGCTGAGATCTGAGGGTCACGGTTCAAAGCCAGCCCAGGCAGGAAAGACTGTGAGACTCCTATCTCCAATAAACCACCAGAAAACCAGAAGTGGTGCTGTAGCTCAACTAGTAGAGTGCTTGCCTTGAGATGAAGAGCTGAGGGACAGCATTCAGGCCCAGAGTTCAAGCTCCATGACCCACAAAAAAAAAAAAAAAAAAGAAGAAAGCCTCTTCAACAAATAGTGCTGACAAAATTGGTTAAACACCTGTAGAAAACTACAGTTAGATCCTTATATATTACCCTGCACCAGAATCAATTCCAAATGGATAAAAGACCTTGAGGTAAAAGTAGTATCCTGAAAAACAAGGTACAGGAAAGAATAGGAGAAACACTAGGGCTTCTTGGCACAGGACTTGGCACAGGTCAAAATTTGCTTAATAAAGACCCAGAAATACAACAAATCAAAGAAAGGTTAGACAAATGGGATTGCATTAAACTGCAGAGCTTCTGCATGGCAAAGGACATAGCTAGCAAGATCAATAGAAAGCCCACAGATTAGTAGAAGATCTTCATTAGCCATACAACAGACCGGGCCTCATATCTAAAATATACTTAGAACCCTAAAAATTAAATCCCCCAAAAACAAGTTCTCAAAGAAACAACTGCCCCATTAATAAGTGGGCTAAAGACTTAGAGACTTCTCTGGCCGGGCACTGGTGGCTCATGCCTGTAATCCTAGCTACTCAGGAAGCTGAGCTCTGAGGAACACAGCTCAAAGCCAGCCTGGACAGAATAGTCCCTGAGACTCTTATCTCCAATTAACTACCAGAAAACCGGAAGTGGCTCTGTGGCTCAAATGGTAAAGCATTCACCTTGAGCTGAAGAGCTGAGGAGCTGAGGGACAGCACCCAGGCCCCGAGTTCAAGCCCTACCACCGACAGAGAGAGAGAGAGAGAGGGTTCTCTGAAGAGGAAATAAGAATCGCTAATAGATACATGAAGAAATGTTCAACATATCTGGCCATAAAACAAAATGCAAATGGGCTGGGAATGCGGTTTAGTAGTAGAGTGCTTGCCTAGAATGTATGAAGCCCTAGATTCAATTCCCCAGTATGACATAAACAGAAAAAGCCAGAAGAAATGCTGTGGTTCAAGTGGTAGAGTGCTAACCTTGAGCAGGGACAGGTCCAGGCCCTAAGTTCAAAGCCCAGAACTGGCAAAAAAATAAATAAATAAAAATAAATAATAATAATAGGAAGAAGAAGAAGAGGAGGAGGAGGAGGAGGAGGAGGAGGAGGAGGAGAAGGAGGAGGAGGAGGAGGAGGAGGAGGAGGAGGAGGAGGAGGAGGAGGAGGAGGAGGAGGAGGAGCAGAAATGCAAACAAAACAACGTTGAGATTCCACCTCACCCCAGTTAGAATGGCCATTATCAAGAAATCTAATAACTACAGATGCTGGTAGGAATGTGGCCAAAAGAGAACACCAGTACACTGTTGGTGGGAGTGTAAACTTGTTCAACCACTCTGGAAAGCAGTGTGGAGGTTCCTCAAAAGACTAAACATAGAGCTCCTCTATGACCCAGCAATCCCTCTTCTGGGCATTTACCCACATGACCACAAGCAAGGCCATACTAAAGCTACCAGCACAACCATGTTCATTGAAGCATTATTTACCATAGCTAAGACACAGAACCAACCCAGAGGCCCCTCAGTAGATGAATGGATCAAGAAAATGTGATATATATACATAATGGAGTTTTATGCTCTCATTAGAAAGAATGACATTGCCCATTTGTAAGGAAATGAAAGACTTGGAAAAAATCATATTAAGTGAAATAAGCCAGACTCAAAGAAACATAGATTCCATGGTTTCCCTCATTTGTAATATTTAGTATATGTTTAAGGTAGTCCTAGAAGAGGATCACCATAGCTCAATAGCTACGTACATATTACCATATGAGATGATGCAAAGCGAAATGAATATGGAAGCAAGTGGTTTTCTTTTGTTGTTGTTTTGAATGTACTATGGGATTTCTTTTTTCTTTTATGTTTTTCCCCCTATGGTTTATCCCCTGTTGTCACTGTATTTAGTACCCTGGGTATTGTTTAGATGTTTATTAGAATCAGGGAAAGGAATGGTGAGATAAAGTTCAAAGGGTGAACCAATGCAACAGCAATACTCACAAGACACTATGTTGGAAATGAACTGTACAACGTAAGGAGTATTGGGGGAAGAAAGTGGGAGAAAATGGGGAGGTAACAAGTTGGACAAGAAATGTATTCACTACCTTATGTGTGTAACTGTATGCTCTCTGTACATCACTTGACAATAAAATTAAATGTTAAATAAAAGAACCTGCTTAAGGTTAGTGGCTACTAAAAATACCACCAGGACAAAGCTATCTAAAGACACATTCAGTAGTGTGTACACTACCAGAAAAGACACTGTACAGTTTAAAAAACAAATCTTATACAGCCTTATATTTTCATTTTTTTCTTCAAAAGGAGTGAGGGGTGTGTGTGTGTGTGTGTGTGTGTGTGTGTGTGTGTGGTGGGAGGGGGTGGTTAAATGCTTTATAGACAAGAAAAAAAATCACCAGAACCAACTTATTCATCCTCCTCATCCTCCTCTTCCTTCTTTTTCTTGCTCTTTTCAGCGTTCACACCTCCCTTTTTGCTGCATCAGGTTTTCCTTTAGCTCCGTAGGCAGCAATATCCTTTTCGTATTTTTTTTCCTTCTTTTCGTAAGGCTGCTTGTCATCTGTGGCAGTGTTGGTCCACATCTCTCCCAGGTTTTTTGCAGCATCACCAATAGGCCTGCCAGGATGCTCCCCTCTGATTTTAGGACACTCAGAACAGAGCAAGAAGAAGGCCAAAGGAGGCCTTTTGGGTGCATTAGGGTCCTTGAACTTCTTTTTTGTTTCTCCTTTAGGAGGGATGTAGGGTTTCATTTCTCTTTCTTAACGAGCCTTGTCCTCCTTGGACATGTCTTCAAATTTCCCTTTCTCTGTAGCAGACATAGTCTTCCACCTCTCTGAGCACTTGTTAGAAAATTCTGAGAAGTTGACTGAAACATCCTGGCTGATGCTGCTTCTTGTGTTCTTCCTGTCAAGTTCACACACACACACACACACACACACACACACACACACACACACACACACACTAATGTTTAGTTTTTCCTCCCTGAGGCACAGAGTCGCTTGGTGCCCGGCTGGCTCTCACTTGCCTTTTGCTGTCTCTATGGAGCTCAGTGTATTGAAATGGCTGGAAGAGCAGAAGCCAATGTACCTGAGTTCTTTCACTAGGCTAGCAGACTACCACTTTGAGCCACAGCTCCACTAATGGTTTCCTGATGGTTAATTGGAGATAAGAATCTCATAGCCTTTCCTGTCTGGGCTGGCTTTGAACCATGACCCTCAGATCCCAGCCTCCTAAGTAGCTAGGATTATAGGTGCTTGGCAGAAATGTGTTTTTTTTTTTTGTGGTTAAGATTTAAAAATAATATGGAACTTGCACAGAAGGCTATTATGTATGTGCCTTACTTTTTAAATAGTTATTATTAAGGAGTTTTACAAAGGGGTTACAATTCCCTGTCAGGTAATGAATACAATGTTTCTTGAACAATGTCATCTCTTTGTTTGCTTTCCTGTAAGCCAGTTTGTGTGTAAATGCATAGAGCCTTGTATGAATTATCATGTCCAGTTGTAGTTTAGATCTAGCTTCCACATATGAGAGAAAACCTGTACTGTTTCTCTGAGCTTGGCTTACCTTGGTTAACATGGATTTGTTCTAGGTCCAGCCATTCTCTGCAAATGACATAATATTATTCTAATGGACAATTAAAATTTTATTGTGTATAGGTACAACATTTTCTTGATCTACTTATATGTTATAGGGAATCTGGTAGGTTTCCATAGCTTGGCTGTTGTGAAGAGTGCAGCAATGAACATGAATGTGCAAGTGTTTTTACTATATCCTGACTTGTAATGTTCTGGGTAGATGCCCAGGAGAGGTATTATGACTTACTTTTTTTCAAAAAGTGTATTGTATTTATTGGAATGTGCAAAAAAGTACTGGGGGAGGTAAGTATAAAGGTAAATGTAAAAGGCTCTTTTCTTCATTTCTTTAGAAGATAATTGCTTAAATAAAAATAACAATGCCTCACAGGGTTTATGATGATTATGAAAGTGAAATATATGTAAATAGTAACAGGAAGAATGGGAAGAGTGAAAATATGAGTTTCTTAAGTCATCTGTGAATTTGTATTATTTAAATGTAGAATAACGTAAGTTAAAAGTTTAAAACTCTAGAACAAATGTTAACAATAATGCAGAATGCATTGCTAGGAAGACAACTTTCATATTAGAGATAACCAGAACATTCAGATAATCCAAATGAAGGCAGGAAAAAAGGAAGACAAGAACGAAGAACACGTGAAAACATGAAAGAAGTAAAAAATGAAGAACAAGTTAAGTTTGTTCTCTCTCTCTCTCTCTCTCTCTCTGCTTATAGTCCTCCTTCAATTATGGTTATGGTTCCTAAAACTCCTCAGACTTTTCTATAAAGAGTGTGGCAAGCACCAGCCTCATACAGTGTCACAGTACGGAAAGGGTAAGGACTCTGTGCTCAGGGAACAGTGTTTTGACAGGAAGTAGCAGAGTGGCTATTGGCTCCAGGGGTGGGAGGTTGGGGTGGGCATGGGAAGTTGCGGGGAAGGACCAGACTAAGCTGATTTTTCCAAGAAAAGGCTAAAATTACAAAGAAGATTGTGCTAAGACTTGAGAGTGTTGTGGTCAACTGTACCCCTAAGAGAGAGAATACTAGTAAATAAAGCTGCAAGCATTGGTTTTACTTTTCTATGGACCCATGCTGGAGTTTGAACTTGAACTGCAGACTCTGTGCTCTCTTACTTAGCTCTTGCTACCACTTGAGCCACACCTCCATTTCCAGCTCTTTTTTTTTTTTCGGTCCAGTCGTGGGGCCTGAACTCTGGGCCTGGGCACTGTCCCTCAGCTCTTCAGCTCAAGGCTAGCACTCTACCACTTGAGCCACAGCACCATTTCCAGCTTTTTCTTTTTTGCTTATGTGGTGCTGAGGAATCAAACCCAGGGCCTCATGCATGCAAGGTAAGCGCTCTACCACTGAGCCATCTTCCCAGCCCCATCCAACTCTTTAATTGGAGTCTCACAAACTTTTCTGCCTGGACTGGCTTTGAATCTTGATCTTTAGATCTCAGCCTTTTGAGTACCAAGGATTACAGGAGTAAGCCACCAGTGCTTGGTGTCCACCTGCTACAAAAAGCATTATGAGCCCAGCGCTAGATGCTCATGCCTGTAATCCTAGCTACTGAGGAGGCTGAGATCTAAGGATTGAAGATTGAAGATAGTCCAGGCAAGAAGTCTATGAGACTCTTATTTCCAATAAACTACCAACAAAATGAAACAAAATAAAAAACCGGAAGTGGGGTTGTAGCTCAAGGGGTAGAGAGCTAGCTGTAAGCAAAAGAAGCTTAGGGCCAGCACCTAAGCCCTGAGTTCAAGCCCCAAGTCTGGAAAAAAAAAAAAGTATGAATTAGGAGGAGATATGAAAAGGAAGAGATAATGATCTAGTACTAAGAACCAACATTTGTTGTGTAATGAAGACAATTAAATCACGAAGTCAAATTAAACAAAAAATGCCAGATGGTAGACTTAAAACCAGTGTAAAATTGCTGGGCACTTGTGGCTCATGCCTGTAATCCTAGCTACTCAAGAGGCTGAGATCTGAGGATCCTGGTTCAAAGCCAGTCTGGGCAGGAAAGTCCGTGAAACTCTTATTTCCAATAAACCACCAGAAAACCGGAAGTAGTGCTGTAGTTCAAGTGGTAGAGCGCTCACCTTGAGCTGAAGAGCTGAGAGACAGAGCCCAGGCCCAGAGTTCAAGCCCCACGACCGACAAAACAAAACAAAAACCAAACTAGTGTAAAATTATATTACACTGTATTGAAAGCTGCTAGGAAAAAAACATATAGGAAGATATTGATTTTAATAACTTCAGATTTTTTTTTACCAGAAGCCATGGAGATCAGAAAGCATTGGAACAAATACTTTACTCTGCCAAAAGTATAATATAACAGGTTCTAAAGTATATGTACCTAACAGAGTTTCAAATTAAAGGAAGTGAAGTTTACAGAACAAGATGTAGTAATTTACTTTAGGATTTTAAAATTATCAAATACATTTAGCTACTAATTAAGGAGTTTTTATGCTTGAGTATTTTTTAAATAGCAAGATGGTTCTGCTTAAGTTGGTATTGTTTACAGGCAAAAAAAGCAAGAGGGTTATTGTTATTTATTATTTACTTTTGCTGGTACTGGGGCATGAACTTGCATAGTAGTGCTCTACCGCTTGAGCCACAGAACCACTTCTGGCTTTTTTGAGAAGCTTATTGGAGATAAGAGTCTCACTAGGACTTTTTGCCTGGGCTGGCTTTGAACTGTGATCCTCTGATCTCAGCCTCTGAGTAGCTAGAATTACAGGTGCCTCGTGGGTTTCATTATTTTAGCTTGGCCTTTCAGTGAAGACAATATTTATGAGACTCTGAATACTGACATTTTACTTTGTTTTCTTATGGATATACCTGTATATACTGTTACAGCAAAAAGCCTACAGACTACATGTTATCACTTGTATTTTACGGATGGGGAAGACTAAGATCCAAGGACATCCACAATTTGGAAAAGTAAATACTTGAACTGAAATCTCTAATGTCACAACTTTTGTTCTTAAAAATATAGTATATGCTGAGCACCAGCAGTTCATACCTGTAATTCTAAGTACTCAGGAGGCTGAGGATTGTAGTTTGAAGCATTCAAAGACAATCTGGGGAGAAAAGTCCTTGAGAGTCTTATTTCCAATACCAAAAAGCGGGAAGTAGAGTTGTGGCTCAAATGGTAGAATGCTAACCTTGGGCACAAAAACTTAGGAACAGTACTCAGGTTTTGAGAACCCTAGAATGGGTTCTCTCTCTCTCTCTCTCTCTCTCTCTCTCTCTCTCTCTCTCTCTCTCTCTCTCTCTCTTTCTCTCTCTCTCCCTCACTCTCTCTCTCCATATATATACACATACATATATGCAAGACTCTGTAGCAGGAAGAGATTTACCAGGGGAGAACCTGGCTTCTGCATGATCAATCATCTATGCAAATCACTGTGTATGGGAGGGTGGGCTAACTAAGAGGGCTGGTCCAAATACCATTACTAATGAACAATCTGTTTCAAGACATTTAAAATGCTCATTCATATCTCTTGATGTGATAATTTCAACCTTAGGAATGAATCCCAAAGACAAATAGATTGCCCTTAATTCTTTACTGAATTCTTTATAATATCAAAAATTGGGCTAGGTATGGTGACTGACACTACTAATCCTAGCGACTTAGGAGAGGGAAATCAAGAAGATCAAAGTTTGAGGTGGGTCTAGGCAAAAAGTTCATGAGATCCTATGACAACCAATAGCTGGATGGGATAGGGACCATTTCTTATTCCAGCTATGCAGGGGGCATAAATAGGAGAAATGTGGTTGAGGCTGGCTTAGGCATACACAGGAGACCCTATACCAAAATAAAAATTGGAGGCATGGCTTAGGTGGTAGAGCACCAGCCAATGAGTGAAAGCATCAGATAACAAGTTCAGCTCCCAGTTTCAGATGAAAAGGAAGAGAGAGAGAGACAGAGACAGAGAGAGAGAGAGACAGAGAGAGAGAGAGAGGGAGGGAAGGAGACAGAGAGAGAGAGAAAGGAAAGGAAAGGAAAGGAAAGGAAAGGAAAGGAAAGGAAAGGAAGAAAGAAAAGGTTATGGGTGTGGCTCACTCTAAGTTTCTGACTAAGAAATATAAGGCCTAGAGTTCAACCCCCTATGCCAACAGAAAAGAAGGAGTAAAAGATATGAATAGAAATATCAAATAAGAAAAATATTTATAAAAATTCTAGTACATTCATGGTTAAAGATTATTCAGACATTAAAGGATTTTTGAAGACTGTTGAAAATGTTTACCACATATGTTTAAGTAAAAAATGCTGGGCATAATGTCATAAGCCTATATAGTCTCAGCTTCTTGGGAGGCTGAGACAGAAGGAACATTTGAGTCCAAAAATTCCAGACCACCTGAACAATGTAAGACCCCATCTCAATTTTTTTTTAAAGCAGAATTTGCAAGTGCCTAAATCTGCTCCAACGCCACATATCTTTCTAGTACAAAATCATAATGAGTGCTACCATAGGTCTGTCTTCCTTTTATTGCCATAGTACAGCTTAGATCAGGCTGACAGTTCCAACAGTATTTACTGCATAGAATGTTCTATTGACAAATAAATCTTGGTTTACCTTTATATAGAAAGTACATAGAGTTTACTTGTATTCATTGTGTACAGTTCTGTATGTGTGTGTGTGTGTGTGTGTGTGTGTGTACATCCCAACAACTACAACATAGATCAACATAGAACATTTCCATCTCAGAAGGCTCTCCAATTCTTCCTACTTAATATGTAGGTTACCACTATTGGGACTCATATCAATACAGATCACTTTTCTTATTTTTATACTTCAGGTCTGGCTTTAATTTATCTATGAGCTTGAGATGTGTTGTGCTTTGTGTACCTCATTTCATTTTTTCATTATTGTATAGTATTCAATTTTAGATATAAAATCACAACTGGGGAAGAGGGGGGAGGGGGGAAACGGGAAAGAATGGGAAGGGGAAACAAAGGAGGAGGCTACAATGCTTGATAAGAAATGTACTCATTACCTTGCTCATGCTCTGTACAGTATTTTCACAATAAAAAAAATCACAACTTAACTGGTCAATCTCTTTGTGTGTGTGTGCATGCATGCGTGTACGTGTGCATGTGTGCGTGTGTGTGTGTGTGTGTGTGTGTGTGTGTGTGTGTGTATGTGTGTGCCCATGTGCCCATGTGTGTGCTGGTCCTGGATTTGATTTCAGGACCTGGGCACTGTCCCTTCTTTCACTCAAGGCTAGTGTTTGACCACTTGACCTACAGCTCCACTTCCAGCTTTTTGCTGGTTAATTGGAGATAAGAGTCTCACAAAGTTTCTTTCCTGGGCTGGCTTCACACTATGATCCTCAGATCTCAGCCTTCTGAGTGGATTACAGGCCTGAGCCACTGGTGCCCAGCAACCATTCTCTTTTTGATGGGATGTGGCTGTTACCAGTTTTATGCTATCATAAACAAGGTTGCCATAAACATTCATGTTTTCTCTTTCTTTTTAACCTCAGGGTCTCACATTCAGCTTACTTGCTAGACTTACACTCTACCATTTGAGCCATGTCTACAACCCTGCTTTTTTTTTTTTTTTGGTCCAGTCATGGGGCCTGAACTCTGGGCCTGGGCGCTGTCCCTCAGCTCTTCAGCTCAAGGCTAGCACTCTACCACTTGAGCCACAGTGCCACTTCCGGCTTTTTTCTTTTTTCTTATGTGGTGCTGAGGTATCGAACCCAGGGCCTCGAGCATGCAAGGCAAGTGCTCTACCTCTGAGCCACCTTCTCAGCCCCTACAACCCTGTTTTTTGAAGGCTAGTTTGGAGACAAAGTCTCATGCAGTTTTCTGCCTAAGCTGGCTTTGAATATTGACCCTCTGGATCTCAGTTCCCCATGGAGCTAGGATTACAAATGTGAGCCGCCGGTACCAAGCAACATTCTTGAGCATGGTTTTTGGTAGATATATGTATGTATTTTACTTGGACGTATGATTAGCAGTGGAATTATTGGTTTGTAAGATCTCTATGTACTTAGCCTCAGGAAAACTTATAAGACATTTTTTTTCAAAGATGCAGGTCAGTGTAGTGGTGGACCCATTGTCAATGTATAAGGGTTTTACTTGTTTCTTACTTTCACCAATATTTGCTAGTATGGTGGGCATATATATTGGTATACTATTATGGCTTTTATTGGTATGTGATCATGTTTTGTTTTGTTTTGTTTTTTTTTGCCAGTCCTAGGGCTTGAACTCAGGGCCTGGGCACTGTCCCAGAGCTTCTTTTGCTAAGGTTAGCACTCAACCACTTGAGCCACAGCACCACTTCCAGCTTTTTCTGTTTATGTGGTACTGAGGAATCAAACCCAGAGCACTCTACCATTAGGCCACATTCCCAGCCACATTCCCCTGATCCATGGTTTTTATTAGTGTTTCCCTGATACTTCTTGGCCATTTGGATACCTTCTTCTGAAAAGTGAATTGATATTTTGAAAAGTGAGTTGGTATTTCATTCATTCTTAAAATTAATTAATTTTAGCTACACAAGGAGGAGGGTGGATTTCAAAGCCATACCTTAAGGCTTTTAAAATATAATATAATTCAGTCTGGCACTGATAGCTCACACCTATAGCTACTCAGGAGACAGATGTAAAGATCAAGATTCAGCCTGGGCAGGAAAGTTTGTGCAACGAACTAGAAGTGGAGGGGTAGCTCAAGTGGAGAATGCTACCCTTGAGCAGAAAAAGCTAAGGGGCAGCACCCAGGTCCTGGGTTCAAGCTCCATCCAGGACTGGCACAAAAAAGAAAAGAAACCTCCAGAAATAGAAATAGCAAGCTTGACATGGTTAAGTACCTGGTTACGTACACTGAGGACTGGCTTACTGTACTCCAAAACATGCTCTCCCCTTTTACAGCCCTGGGAGATACGGCAGGCTAAGCTGGGAGATGGGGCAGCTCTGGACATGCAAGCAGATCAGGAGTTTGGTTGTTGGGAGCTGTGGAGGAGAGGAGACAAGCATAAGAAACGAGGGTAATGGAACTTTGTATGCCTTTTCTAGGAAAGAAGGAATCCTTAAAAGAGACTCTATGCTATAGATAAAGATCAGGAAAGACAAGATCTGCCACCAAAGCTAGGAATATGGAGTGAGCAAAGATGACAGAGCTAGAAGGCAAGAACAGATCAACATCCAGCAATTCTACTCTCAAATATATACCAAAGGGAATTCAAAACATATGTATGCATAAAAGCTTGTACCAAAAGTTCACAGCTGCATTACTCATAATGGATTCCAAATTCAAAGAACCCAAATGTTTATCAACTGATGAATGAATAAAATATAGCCTATCTACATAAAAGAATATTATTCATCAATAAAAAGGAATGAATCACGGATACATGTGACAACATATTTTCAACATGTTCTCAATTACATAATTGAAAACATTAAGCTAAGTGAAAGAAATTAGGCAACAAATACCACAGATTGAATGACTGCAAATGTCAGGAATAGACAAATCTATAGAGATAAAAAGTAGAATGATGGTTGCACAAGAATAAAGGAATTTATAAGTTGAGGATTATAGAAAAGGAATGTAGAGGTTTCTTCCTGAGGTGATGAAATTATTCTAAAATTGTGATGATGGTTTTATAAATACAAAAACAACTTCTGTACTTTAAAAAAATGTATATGAATTGTGTCTCAGTCAAGCTATTATTAAGAGATGGCCACAGCAAGCTATTCTACATATTTATATGTGGTCTTAGGTACAAAGAGACTTGCCCTGGTTAATATGAGGTCTCAGGACACCTAGCCACTGTGCATTGGTTTAGATGTTGTATCTAATCAAAACCCAACTAGCTTAACCAAATATACAGGAAAGCTTGCCAAGAATATCTCATAGATGCCCAGGGACATTTAGAATAAGCCTCGCTGCAGAGCATTTATGGAAGGCTTATTCTGAAGTTGAATGAACAATTTTTGTTCAGATTTGAACTTTGGAAAATAAACAAAGTACCTCAGAGTGCAGGTGGGTGATTAACACAGCAGTTAAATTTTCATTTAAAAAGAAAAGGTCATGGAGGGAAAGGAGTTGATTCCTAGAGAAGAGTAATGGTGCCACAGGATCATTGTTGTGGGCTTTGGTCCATTCATGGTGGAACAGGAAATACTGGGAAAAGCAAAGTGTACTTGATGGCCAAAAGCCATTTTTCTTTCTATTTTATATATTCAAAGCAGTCTACTATGTCTTCTACTCTTTTCTCCTTCTCCTGCTCCCCATGCCCCCATCTCTTTTTTTACTTTTTGTATGTATGGAAGTGGGTTTAAACTAAGGGTCTTCTGTTCTCTCTTGATAGTTTTCTCAAGGCTGGAGCTCTACCACTTGAACAACACAACCCGCTGGGGTGAGGCTTTTTTTTTGCTAGTTAATTGGAGAAAAGAGTCTCTTGGACTTGTCTACACCATCTGGCTTTGAACCACAATCCTCAGATCTCAGATTACAGGCATGAGCCACCAACTCTTGGCCAAAATTTATTGTCTTGACACTGACAAACATTTATCTTCTGAGTTAAAAACTAGATACAGCAGGGCACCAGTGGCTCATGCCTGTAATCCTAGCTACGCAGGAGGCTGAGATCTGGGGATCACAGTTCAAAGCCAGCCCGGGCAGGAAAGTCTGTGAGACTCTGATCTCCAATAAAGAGCCAGAAAACCAGAAGTGGTGCTGTGGCTCAAGTGGTAGAGCACTCGCCTTAAGCTGAAGAGCTGAGGGACAGCGACCAGGCCCAGAGTTCAAGCCCCACAACCCAAAACAAACAAACAAAAAACTAGATACAGTTTGGAGTGTGGGTTTTAACTCTTTTCTCCCCCCCACCAATTCCCTATTCATTCCCCTTCCCCACTCCCTCTTTACTCTTTTGGCCAGTTATTTATAGACACTTGTACTCTTCTTTTCTCTTTCCATTCCCCACCTTCCATATCAACAACATGTAATATCACTTCCATTTGGACCGCTTCACATATCTGTCTCTCTGGTGTCACCTTTCTATTGCACACTCTACCTGGATATTCCCATTCTCTTAAACACCTTCACAGAGCCTTTCAGACAAATCTATTCTAAAGGCTTTTTTAGTCTAGGGACCAACCATGTGAGAAAAGTTGTCTCTTGTAATTCCAGCCTCCAACCATTTGGGTCATCACCATCCATTTGAGTTTTCCAAGTTGTTTAGGTTCTAGCCATGGCAGGATACAGAATAATTATCCTTGTCAAGCTCTTCCCAAATTAACTATTCTTTACTGAAAAAATTTTGGTATATCCATGGTTTGATCTCAGGGCTTTGTACTTGCTTAGCTTGCTTGGTTGGCTGACACTCTACCACTTGAGACACACCTCAACTCTGTTTTTTGCTGCTTATTTTGATGACAGAGTTGAGGACTTTTCTGTCCAGGCTGGCTTTGAACCTCAGTCCTTTGAGTCTCATCCTTTGGAGTAACTAGGATTATAGGTGTAACCCACTGTTACCCATCTCCCAATTGCATCTTTTTAAGCAAAATAAATCAGTGTTGTTATACATCAATAAATTTGGGGTGATTTGTTATGCAGAAATAGATCACCAGAATACAGCAAATAAATATATTTCCCCAAGGCTTATGATGTAAGATAGGAATACAGCTAGTTCTCTTTCACACAGTGTCTCAATACTGGAAAATTCCTTAAGACCAAATATTACATATATCAAAGAATTGGGGTGTAGCCCAGTGGTATATATATTCCCAGCATGAACTGGGCTAAAAAAAAAAGGAGAGACTATTTCCTTGTTCATATTTTGTTCCAGTACCAAATATAATGATTAATGCAAAGAATCAAAATGCTTATTGAATTGGAGTATATATATATATATATATATATATATATATATATATATATTCACTATAAAGTGTGACATCTTTTCTATACTGATTTTCTCAAGCAATGCTTGTCTTTGCTGTATTCATGTACTCTTGTTTATCACCTTAAAGTTTTATTGCTTTCTTTGAATAAGTATCTTTGGTTGTAAGTTAATACATTTTTGTGACTACTGTAAAAAAAAAGGCTGTTTATGCTATATTTTTGCTGGACCAAAATAGGACTGGAAATATAACAAAGTTTATCATATGCTGTGAAATTTTGCTTCAGTTTAAATTTTAAAAACTCTATTTACATGATATCTGTTATCAAAAGGTACTATTCAGGTTTGGTGCCGGTGGCTCACTCCTATAATCCTAGTTACTTTGGAGGCTGAGTTCTGGAGGACTGAGGTTTGAAGCCAGCCTACGCAGAAAAGTCCAGGAGATGTTTTTGTAATGTTGTTTTTGGTGGTGGTGGTGGTGTTTGTTTCTGCATTTTTTCCCTCTCTTCCTGTTGGGGGAGTTTAAAAGGGGATGCCAAAAAGAAGGGAGGAAAGGTGAATAAATGTGATTCAGCCAGTATGTATACACCATGTGGAAAATAACCAATGTAATTTGTGGACTAGGACGGGTGGGGAAAACTGGGGGAAAGTAAAGGAAGGAATGACATTGTTCAGAAAAAGAATGTATTCATTCCCTGACATGAAATAGTATATCCTCTGTATTACACCCTAATAGTAACAACACAAATATTTTTTAAGTCCATAAGGCTCTATTTCCAAAATAACCAGCAAAAAAAAAAACTGGGCTGGAGATGTGACTCAAGTGGTAGAGCACCAACTGAGCAATCAAGGCACAAGTAAGTGTGAACCCCTAATTCAAGCTCCTGAACCAGAAAAGATTCAAAATCATGTAATCAGATGTTCATAGTAACACTTTTCATAACATTTCAAACTGGAAAAGTCTGAAACAGCCATAATCGGATAAATTAATAAAGACAATATAATATTTCCATACAGTGCAATACTATTTGGCAATGAAAAGGAATGTAGTTCTGATACATGCTTTAACAGGAGTAAAGCTCAAAAAATTATACTAAATGAAGGAAGCCTGACAAAGACATTGCATTTTATACCACTCCATTTACATTTATCTACATTACATTACACCCATTTATATCCACTCCATCTACATTATCAGGAAAAGGAAAAGTTTATAGAAATAGAAAATAAATCAGCCTGGGGCTACAGGGGGAGGAGCTGAACTATAAATAGGCATTAGATTATGTTTGGAGGTAATGGGAATGTTCTAAAACTAGACTGCAATGAGCCGGGCGCTGGTGGCTCACGCCTGTAATCCTAGCTACTCAGGAGGCTGAGATCTGAGGATCGTGGTTCAAAGCCAGCCCGGGCAGGAGAGACCATGAGACTCCTATCTCCAATAAACCACCAGAAAACCGGAAGTGGCGCTGTAGCTAAAGTGGTAGAGCGCTCGCCTTGAGCTGAAGAGCTGAGGGACAGTGCCCAGGCCCAGAGTTCAAGTCCCATGAACGACCAAAAAAAAAAAATTAAAACTAGACTGCAATGAAAGCTATACAACTTTACACATTTACTGAAGATCACAGAAACTATGAAAGTACTAGAAGAAAACAGGGGTAATGCTTCCTAGCATGGTAATGGACACATTTCCCTGCCTTTGGACAACATCTCAAAAGCATAGGAAATGAAGGTGAATAGACAAATGGTATAATATCAAACTAAAAACGTTTTACATAGCAAAGCAAACAACACAGAGCAGAGAAAACCTAAAGAATGGAGAGCATTTTTGCAACTATACCTCTGACAAGATATTAGCCAGAATATGTCAAGAACTCAGTAGCAAAATAGCCAAAATTTAATATATATAAAGAATTCAGTAGCAAAATAATTAACATTTAAAATAAGGAGCAGGCTGGACACTAGTGACTTATGCCTGGTCCTAGTTATTCAAAAAGTTGAGGTATGAGGATAGCAGTTCAAATTCAGCCTGGGCAGAAACTTGCATGATATTCTTACCTCCAATTAACCACCAAAATGTATGAAAGTGGAGATGTGGCTCAAGTAGTAGAATGCCAGTCTTGAGAGGACAGTACCCAGTCCCTGAGTTCAACCACTAGTATCTGTGCACACCTGCATGTGTGTACATGTGCGTGCGCATGTGCACACACACACACACACACAAAACCAAGGCAGAAAAGTCCATGATACTCCTATCTCCAATTAACTGGCAGAAACCTGTAAGTGGAAATGTGGCTCAAGTGGCAGAACTCCAGTCTTAAGCGAAAAAATAAAAAGAGTAAGAGGCCCTGAATTAACCAAAGGAGAGTGTGAGCCCCTGAGTTCACAAAACAAAACAAAACAAAAATAAAAATAAGCAACAAATGCATTTGTATTAGACATACAAATAGCCAACAGCTGTATGAAAAAAATGTTCAACACCACTGATCATCAGAGAACTACAAATCCAAGTCAGGGAGATATCATCTTACTTCATTAAGAATGACAAATATGGGCTGGGAAGGTGGCTCAGTAGTAGAGTGCTTGCCTTACATGCATGAGGCCCTGGGTTCGATTCCTCAGCACCACATAAGCAGAAAAAGCCAGAAGTGGTGCTATGGCTCAAGTGGTAGAGTGCTAGCCTTGAGCTGAAGAGCTGAGGGACACCGCCCAGACCTAGAGTTCCAGCCCCACGACACACACACATACACACACACACACACACACACACACACACACACACACACACGACAAATATTTTTTTAAAAAATCGAAAAAAGCCAGGAGCTGTTGGCTCAGACCTGTAATCGTAGCTACTCAGGAGGCTGAGATCTGAGGATTGTGGTTCAAAGCCAGCCTGGGCAGGAAAGTTCATGAAACTCTTATCTCCAGAAGTGGCGCTGTGGTTTAAGTGGTAGAATGCTTGCTTTGAGCTGAAATGCTCAGGGACAGTGCCCAAGCCCAGAGTTCAAGCCTCACAATTGACAAAAAAAGAAAAAAGAAGAAAAAAGAAAGAGAATTAGTGTTGGTGAGCACTAAAGAATATACGTTAGTATAGCCATTATGGAAAACAGTATGGATTCCCTCAAAATTGTACCAACTAACTGGGTATGTTAATATTAAGCCAGCCTGCAAACAAAAACAAAAACAAAAAACACCCACATATGGATGCCATGATTACTGCAACAGTATTTGCAACAGCCAAGAAATGATTAACCCAAGTTATTGAATGTATGGAGAAAATGTGATAGCTATACATGATGAAATCCTGTCATTGTGACAATTTAGATGGACCCTATATCATTATGTTAAGAGAAATAAACCAGGCATAGAAAGACAAGTATTAAGTGATCTTACTCATACATGGACTATGTATGAGTTGTTATTATAAAAGTTGAATGGCCCTTTTGGCTCTCTGAATGGCACCATGACAGTTGGCAAGAATGCATGCCTTATGAAAGGTGGCAATAAGGGAGACAAGAAGAAAGTGGTTGATCCATTCTCTAAGAAAGATTAATGTATTACTCATGTAACTGTAACCCCTTTTACAATAAAAAATATATATATTAAAAAAAAGCCAGGTGCCAGTGGCTCACAACTGTAATCCTTGCTACTCAGGAGGCTGAGATTTGAGGATTGTGGTTCGAAGCCAGCCCGGGCAGGAAAGCCCGTGAGACTCTTATCTCCAATAAATCCTAGAAAACTGGAAGTGGCGCTGTGGCTCAAGCGGTAGAGTGCTCACCTTGAGTTGAGCTGAAGAACTGAGGGACAGTGCCCTGGCCCAGAGTTCAGGCCCCATGCCCGACAAAAGGAGAGAGAGGGAGAGAGAGAGAGAAATGATGTGAAAGCACTGTCCATGTTCAATATAAAAAATACTGGGAAAACACTAATCACCAGGACTCAAGGAACCAAAATTGCATCTGATAGCCCCAAGGGTCAGGTGTTTGATATGAGCCTTGACAATCTGCACAGCGATGAAGTTGCATTTAGAAACTTCAAGGCAAGGAGTGCCTGACCTACTTTCATGGCATGGATCTCCCTAAGACAAAATGTGCTCCATGGGCAAAAAGTGGCAGACCATGACCGAAGCTCATGTTGACATCAAGACTGCGGATGGTTATTTGCTTGCTTCATCTATTCTGTGTTGGTTTTGCTAAAAATACAAACAAAAACAAACAAACAAAAACCAATGCAACAATCAGATATGCAAGACCTCCTATGCTCAGGATCAACAGGTCCACCAAATCTGGAAGAAGATGATGGAAATTATGACCTGAGAAGTGCAGACAAATGATTCGAAAGAAATTGTTAATAAATTGATTCCAGACAGCACTGGGAAAGACCTAGAAAAGGTTTGCCGGTCTCTTTATCCTTTTCATGAAATTTTTGCTAGAAAAGCAAAAGTGCTGAAGAAGCTCACCTTTGAACTGGGAAAATTCCCGGAGCTTCATGGTAAAGGTGATAGTTGTGGAAAAACTACTGGGGACAGGACCAGTGCAGGAGTCGAATGAGCTAATAGATACGAACCAACAGACCAAGAATCTGTTTATAAATCAGATTTTGAATAGTGACAATAAAAGGCCTATTTGTGATGTTTTGCATCTCAAAAAAAAAAGTTGAAGGTAGAATGGTGGTTACCAGAGGCTGGGGAAAATAAGAGGGAGGAAAAGGATCTATGGGTACTAAGTGATAGATGCAAGCAGTTTTGGTGGACTATCACACAGGAGAAAGTCTATAGATAATGAGATTATATATGTGTTTTTTTAAGTAGAAGGATTTTGAATATTTGTACCATAAACAAATGATCAGTGCTTGAGAAGATTAAACAGATCAATACTTGCTCCCAACACTTCCACTGGAATATCTATTATTAATAGATAATGGTACCCCATTAATAGTGTAATTTTAATGTAGCAATGAAAATTATTGAAATATATATTTGCAATGGGCAACATGTATTGTGTATAAATTATATCTCAATAAAACTGTCTCCTGGAAACAAAATAGCTAATTATGGCAAGTTTGAATCAAGAAAAGATGCTGATGTAATCAGTGCTAAGGAGCCTGGCACAAATGTCTGTTTATTCAGAATAATAGGTTTTTTTTTTTTTTAAGACAGGGAAGCAATTGTCCCTAGAGAAATCTATTCAGGAAATTCTAAGCAACCTTGTCAAACAGGAATGTTGGACTATATGTCTTACTGATGCCAACTGTTGGTTTGGAAGCAATGCTGGCCATTAACTCCATCCATTCAATGAAAGTCATAGAACGCTTACTTATTTGCCAAGATTATTTGTCAGACTGGAGGGGAGATAATAAAAAAGAAAAGGCACAGGCTGGCCTTTGCCCTGCCGGCATTTTGAAATGCGTTGGTCCTTTTAGGAGTTTTGGACCTTCTTTCTAGTTCTTATCCTCACTCTGGGACTTGAGAGCCAAGATTCTCTGTTCTACTTCCATACCTTCCTATTCCTTTTTTCTAAACAATATTTCAAGCATATACAGAGGTACAGAACAAACATATATAATGAATATCTATGTGTCAGTTAAAGTTTCTATTTTTTTTTCTAAAAATCTTAATCATCTTAAGAAAAAAAAAGTAACAGGCAATTGGAAGCTTCTCCTCCTTTTCTGTGCTGGTCTTTGGAACTTGTGTGCTGTTCCTAAGCTCTTAAAATTTTTTATTGTTATTATAACGGTGTTGTACAGAGGAGCTACAGTTATGTAGGCCAGGTAATGAGTACACTTCTTTATGGACAGTGTCACCCGTTGTGCCCAGGTCTCAGGACCCCCACCAAGAAGGCTACTGAGTCAGACTTTACAGCTGTTTTAAGGTTTTATTTAAATGGGCTGCAGCTCAGGCCTCATCCTACACTCCAACACAGTGGAGCCTAGGAGTAGAGCCCCGAGCTAGCTAAAGATTTGCAGGGTTTATAAAGGCACACAACCAACCAGGTGTTTGGATTACCACCACGTGTTGCTCTGCTAGAAACAAGCAACAAGTGGTTGCTGCCTCAAAACTTTAACCCTTCATTCCCCCCCTTGACTTATGGTCCTGAGACACAATCTTGTGGCTCCGGCCCAAAACTAAACTCCAACAGTTCTTGATCTTGAACGGGTATAGTCCCTCTCTGACCTTAGCCATACTATTAAACAACAATACCAATAACAAAAAATCAGTTCATTTTTCTTTTCTTGAGGCGTATGCGGAGTGGTTGGGTAGGATGCTTGGAGACTTCCCATGTTTCCCCACAGTTGTCCAGAGCAAAGGGGTCAGCTGGTCTGGCGTGGGAGCAGTGGATCCAAGCAGCAATACCGTCCACCTTAAGGGCAGTAGATGTAGCCAGTAGCACCATGTAAGGTCCCTTCCACCGTGGTTCCAGAGATCTCAAGTTGTGCCTTTGAACAAACACCCAGTCCCTGTTTAAACGAATGAGGGGTAGGAATAGAAGCAGAATCATATAATTGAGGCCACATACTCTTATGCACCAGCTGTAAATAGTCAAGCTTACACAGAAATTCAGTATCATCCAAATCAGCAAGCAATTCAGTCTGAAGGCTAGGGAAAATGGGTGGAGGGTGTACATTATTTCAAAAGGAGTAAAGCTAAGCTGATAGGGTGAATTTCTTACTCTAAACAGGGCAAAAGGAAGGAGCGATACCCAGTCTGCGCCAGTCTTCCAAGTCAATTTAGTTAAGGTCTCTTTTAGAGTCCAATTCATTCTTTCTACCTGCCCTGAACTCTGGGGTCTATAAGCACAGTGCAATTTCCAATCCATCCCCAGTGCCATGGCTATTCCCTGACTTACTTTTGAGATGAAGGCTGGTCCATTGTCCGACCCTATGGTGGATGGGAAGCCATACCTGGGTAGGAGTTCTTCCAGGATCTTCTTAGCCATGATGTTTGCGGTCTCATGCTTTGTTGAGTAGGCTTCAACCCACCCTGAAAAGACATCTACAAAAACTAGCAAATATTTATATACAAATTTGCCAGTTTTAATTTCTGTGAAGTCTACTTCCCAATACACACCTGGCCTATCTCCACGGAGGCGAGCTCCTTTTGTAATCAGTTGATTGGGGGCATTGGTGAGCTGACAGGCTTTACAATTTTTAACAGTGTCCTCAATGAGTTGATTTCCTTGCCTGATTTTTACTTCTGAGTGTTGGAGCAAGTCCTGCATTCTTCAGGTTCCCATGTGAGAGACCCGATGGATTCTCTTAAGAATCCCCTTGCCCAATCTTTGTGGCAAGATAAGTTTCCCCTCACCAGTTTTCCACCAGTCTTTATTTCCTTCTCTATCCGGGGGTTTATAGGCCATGGGAATTTTCTTTATCCACTCCAAGTCTTCTTGGGAGTACTGAGGCTCAGGAGGCAAAGCTTGTGACCCTGGGTCTACTACAGTCAGGACTTCCACTCTGGGCTGGAGGCCCACTCCTTAGCTGCCTGATCAGCCAAGTTATTTCCTTTGGTTATAGAATCAGTTCCCTTTTGATGGCCAGGGCAGTGCATAATGGCAATATTTGCTGGTTCCCATAAGGCACGGATGAGGCTTAAAAATTTCTCATTTATTTTTAATAGTCTTTCCCTCAGCTGTCAGCAGCCCCCTCTCTTGGTAAATGGCTCCATGGACATGCACGGTGGCAAAAGCATACCGACTATCCGTGTAAATGTTTAGTCTCTTCCCTTTTCCCATCTGTAGGGCTTTTGTTAGTGCCACTAGCTCTGCTCTTTGTGCAGACGTTCCCTGGGGGAGTGCTTCTGCCCACATGATCTCCATGTCCGTGGTGACTGCTGCACCCGTGTACCTTTTTCCATCTCTAATGAAACTGCTGCCGTCTGTGAACCAGGTATGCTCAGCATGCGACAGTGGCGAGTCCAACAAGTCTGGCCTCTTTTCCTTGGCTGGGTCTCTCTTTTCATGCTCAATTTCACATTCTCTGTCCTTTTTCTGTCTTTGCTCCTCTGTCTCTCATATTGTAAATCTTTTCCGCTGCAGCTACTAGATCCCTAATAGACTTTTCACTAAGTCTGTCTAGAGCCTGCAACTTTCGCTTTATGTCTGGTGCAGCTTGATTTATATAGGCAAACAATCATGTGAGCCGACTCCTGGGTCTCAAGATCATACAGGGTATATTGACTAAAAGCTCCCATGAGCCGCTCAAGATATGCTGCCGGGACTTTCACTTCCTCCCTGTCTAACATCATAAACTTTGGCCATATTAGTAGGTCAGCGAGCCGCCACCTTGAGACCTGCCAACAGAGCCTGGCGGTAGATGAGAAGTCGCTCCCTACCTTCAACCATATTGTAGTCCCATGTTGGTCGGATCTCAGGAAAATAGGCAGCGATCAGGGCAGGATCCATGATGGGCGCTCCTGTGGGGCCAGGAATATGTTTCCGGGCTGCCTCTTGGATATGGTCTCTCTCTTTGGTGGTAAAAAGGACCTGTAAAAGCTGACTGCAATCATCCCAAGTGGGCTGATGAGTAAAGAGAATAGTTTCAAGCAAATGAATTAAATCCTGGGGTTTCTCAGAAAAGGGGGCATTTTGGGTGTGCCAATTGTATAGATCACTGGTAGAAAATGGTCAATATTGGAATTGCTGTCGACCATCCACATCCATAGGACCTATGGAGCCTAAGGGAAAAACAGCTGAATTAGAAGGGGGGTTGATCCCATAGCATCGTTGAGTGACTGGCCCCTCAGAAATTTTAAGGGCAGGTGCCGAGGGTTCTATAGCTCCCTCCTCCTCTTGATCATTCTCAGGTTCTGCAAAAGGAACCTGGGAAGGGGAGTATGGGGGAGGAAACATTTCTTCTTCCAAGTTATCTCCCTGAAAAACCAGGGGGTACCTTTTCTTTTCCTCTTTCTCAGTTTCTTTTAAGTCTAGGGGCTAGATGGAGTGGTGCCCATGGTTTCCAGTCCCATCAGTCGTACAGTCCAAAAAACAATAAACAGTACAAACAAAACACACGCAGGCTTGACAGTTACGAAAAAAAGCTTACGAAGTGGAGATCTCCTAAATTGGTCCACTGACTCCTGTCATGGCGGGGTTCCACACCCATACCCCACAGCAGAAGGAGTGGACCCACAGTGGGCAACTTGGGCCTCGGTCAGTTCCAGCCCAACACCGAACCGACCCCTGCCCCACAATTCACACGGTGGGGTTCCAAGGACTCCCACCCCACAAGAGGACTGGGACATCTCCCAGTTCCTCCAGGGTTGTCATGCAAGCGCGTCCACTTCTACAACCCTTTACAAATCAGAGTGGCCGTCCTCACAAAGGAAAATGAAAGTAAAACAGACAAACGACAGGACAAGACAAATTAACAGACAGGGCTGTTTTACCTTTGGAGTCTGAGGTCTTGGGGGTCTTTGGGAGGATCCCGGATGAGCCCCCACTAATATGTTGTGCCCAAGTTGCAGGACCCCCACCAAAAGACCACTGAGAGTCAGACTTTACAGCTGTTTTAAGGTTTTATTTAAACAGGCTGCAGCTCAGGCCTCATCCTACACTCCGACACAGGAGAGCCTTGATGGAGAGCCCCGAGCTAAACATTTGCAGGGTTTATAAAGGCACACAACCAACCAGGTGTTTGGATTACCACCACATGTTGCTCTGCTAGAAACAAGCAACAAGTGGTCACTGCCTCAAAACTTTAACCCTTCAACCCCCTCTACACATTTTTTTGCTCAAGGCTAATGCTCTTCCACTTGAGCCACAGCATTTCTGGCTTTTTGGTGGTTAATTGGAGATAAGAGTCTCATGGACTTTCCTATCTGGGCTGGCTTCAATCTGGAGTCCTCATATCTCAGCCTCCTGAATAGCTAGTATGATACATTATTACCACCAGTCTTTTTTGGTGCCTTGCACTGGCACTTGAACTTAGGCTTGGGTGCTTTCCCTAAGCTTTTCTGCTCAAGGCTAGTGCTCTACCATTTGAGGCACAGTGCTGCTTTCAACTTTTTGGTAGTTAATTGGAGATAAGAGTCTCACAGACTTTTCTGCTTGGGCTGGCTTTGAACTACAGTGCTGAGATCTCAGCCTCCTGAGTAGCTAGGATTACAAGTACCTGGAAGCTACTGCTACTGGTGTCAGGCAGCCTGGGCAGCCCAGATTTTTGCTACTAATTTATAGACAGAATTTTACTGATTTCTTTCTCTACCATTTTTGTATATTGATTTATATCTTTCTACATTTCTGAAAGTGTTTCTAGGTTTTGTTTTGTTTTCTTTTTTGTTGTTGTTGTTGGTCGTGGGGCATGAACTCTGGGCCTGGGCACTGTTCCACAGCCCTTCAGCTCAAGGCAAGTGCTCTGCCACTTGAGCCACTTCCGGTTTTGTGAGTGGTTTATTAGAGATAAGAGTCTCACGGACTTTCCTGCCTGGGCTGGCTTTAAACCATGATCCTCAGATCTCAGCCTCCTGAGTAGCTAGGATTACAGGTGTGAGCCACCGGTGCCAGGCTTCTAGGTGTTTTGTTTTTGTTTTTGTTTTTTTTTTTGGGTCCAGTCGTGGGGCCTGAACTCTGGGCCTGGGCACTGTCCCTCAGCTCTTCAGCTCAAGGCTAGCGCTCTACCACTTGAGCCACAGTGCCACTTCTGGCTTTTTTCTTTTTGCTTATGTGGTGCTGAGGAATTGAACACAAGGCCTCAGGCATGCAAGGCAAGCACTCTACAAACTGAGCCACCTTCCTAGCCCCGTGTTTTGTTTTTTTTAATGAACTCTTTCAAGCCTTTTATGGATAGGATCACATCATCTGCAAAGAGGAATGATTTTACTTTTTCTTTCCCTGCCTAAATCCTTTTTTTTGGTTGGTTATGGGGCTTGAACTCTGGGCCTGGGCACTGTCCCTGCATTCTTCAGCTCAAGGTGAGCACTTTACCACTTGAGCCACAGCGCCACCTCTGGTTTGCTAGTGGTTTAGTGGAGATAAGAGTCTCACGGAGTTTCCTGCCCAGGCTGGCTATGAACCATTATCCTCAGATCTCAGCCTCCTGAGTAGCTAGGATTACAGATGTGAGCCACCGCCCCGGCTCTGCCTAAATCCTTTTTATCTCTTTCTCCTGCCTCCTTGTTCTGGATAACAAATTCCAGTACTACATATATTGGATAAGAGTGGAGAAAGCAAATGTCCTTGTCTCATTTCTAACTTTGGAGAAAGTGATTTGCTTTTTCCCATTTAGTGTGATATTAGCTATAGATTTGTCATAAATGTTCTCTGTTATGTTGAGATGTGTTTCTTCTATTCAGAGCTTTTATCATAAAAGGATGTTGAATTTTGCCAAAGACCTTTTCTGCATTAACTGAAATGATCATGTGATTTTTTTTGTCTCTGATTCTGTTTACATGATGTATTAAATTTATTAAGTTACACATGTTGAGGCATCCTTGCATCCAGATAATCAAACCAACCTGATCATGATCTTGTTAATGTGTTGTTGCATTCAATTTAAGAATTTTGTTGAGAATTTTTGCATCTATGTTCAATAATCAAAGAAGTTGCTTTATAATTCTTTTGTTGTTGTTGTTGTATCTTTGTTCAGTTTTAGAATTAGTGTAACACTGCTTTGTAAAATGACTTTGGAAGCATTCTTTCCCTTTCTGTATCATGGGGAAAAGTCTGAGGAGTATGATTCTTAGCGAGGTGTCTGGCTCCAGTTTCTTTAAATATAATTTTTCAGTTGGGCATTGGTAGCTCAAGCCTGTAATTCTGGCTACTCAGGAGGCTAAGTTCTGAGGACTACGATTCAAAGCCAGCCTGACCAGGAGTCATTGAGACTTGTATCTCCAATTAACCTCCAAAAACTTGGAAGTGGAGGTATGACTCAGTGGTATAGTGCTAACCTGAGCAAAAAAAATGTCAGAGAGAGCACCAGACCCTAAGTTCAAGCCCTAGGACTGGCACAACAAATGAACAAAAACTAAACTAAACAATTTCACCCATTGCTTTTCAGTGCATTTTCTCATTATCCTCTTTGTTGTGAGATCCTCTTTTTTTCATTTCTAACTTTATTAATTTGGGACTTCTCCCTTTCTTTGGAATCACATTGGCTAGGGGTTGTCTATATTATTTCTTTCCCAAGGAACCAACTTTTTTTTTCATTGATTTGGGGGAGAGGGACAGAGGTCAGTTGAGCTTGAACTCAGGGTTTGGGCACTCTTCCTGAACCTCTTTGCACTTAAGGCTAGTGCTCTACCATTTGAGCCACAGTGCCACTTCCGTTTTTTGGGTGGTTAATTGGAGTCTCACAGGGACTTTTCTGCCCAGGCTGGCTTCAAACAGAGATCCTCAGATCTCAGCCTCATGAATAACTAGTATTACAGGCATGAGCCACCAACACCTGGCTCATTGATTCTTTGTGTAGTATTTTTAGTCTCATGTGATTAATTTCTGTCCTGATCTTAATTATTTCTTTCTATCTGATAACTTTCACTGGACTTGTTGTGTTTCTAGGAACTTCAGATGCATCAATAGGCTAGTTATTTGAGACCTCTCTCTTTTTGAATGTAGGTGTTCATTGCTATAGATTTTCTCTTAGCACTGCCTTTTCTGTATCCTAAATGTTCTGATTGGCTATGCTTCCATATTTGTTAAATTCTGGGAACTTGTAAACTTTTTTTTTTTTTTTTTGGTCGGTCATAGGGCTTGAACTCTGGGCTTGGGTGCTATCCCTCAGCTCTTCAGCTCAAGGCGAGCGCTCTACTGCTTAAGCCACAGCACCACTTCCAGTTTTCTAGTGCTTTATTAGAGATAAGAATCTCACGGACTTTTCCTGCCCAGGCTGGCTTTGAATGGTGATCCTCAGATCTCAGCCTCCTGAGTAGCTAGGATTACAGGCATGAGCCACCGGCACCTGGCTGGAACTTGTAAATTCTTGTCTTTTTATTTCTGTTCACTTGACACTATATTATTGTTCAGTCTTGAGATTTTTCTGAAGTTTCTTTTGTTGTTGAATTATAATTCCTTTGTGATCTGATTGAATACAGGAAATTATTTCTTTTATTTTTTATTCCCTAAAATATATTTTGGAGAAAGTTGCATAGACTGCTGAGAAGAAATGTATATTGTTCAGTTACTGGATGAAAAGCTCTGTAGATGTCTATCAATTTTTTCTGTAGTGTCATTTAGTTCTGAGGTTTATTTGCTGATTTTTGGGGGGTCTGAATGAGCTATCTATTGAAGTATTTCATTATTTGCTGTTGTTATTGTGTATGTGTGTGTGTGCATGTGCATGCACATGTGTGCACCTGTGCTGGTCCTGGGGCTTGAATTCAAGCTAAGCACTGACTTTAAGCTCTTTTGCTCAAGGCTGGCACTCTACCACTTGAGCCACAACTTCGCTACTGGCCTTTTGGTGATTAATTGGAGGTAAGAGTCTCATGGACTTTCTTGCCTAGGTTGGCAGATCTCAGCTTCCTGGATATCTAGGAGGTACAGCCAGCCAGTCATTTCCAAAATTTTAATTTTAATTTTTTCAGAATTTCTATATTTTTAATTAAATTCCTCTTTCATATCCTATATTAATTTTCTTATTTTGTTCATCTGTCGAAGCTCTCTCTCTCTCATGTATGTGGTGTGTGTGTGTGTGTGTGTGTGTGTGTGTGTGTGTGTGTGTGTGTGTGTTTACTAGGGTTTGAACTCAGGGCCAAGGATCTATCCCTTGGCTTTTGGCTCAAGGCTGATGCTCTACCACTTCAACCATAGATTTCCTTTTGGGATTTTTGGTGGTCAGTTCGAGATAAGAATTTTATGATCTCAGCCTCCTGAATATCTAGGATTACAGAAATTAGCCATGGGTGCCTGGTCATTTCCTTTTAGTCAGACTTCCAAGCAAAAACCCCCTAAATCCTGGCTCTGTGTAGTTTTCCTCATTTAAACAAAATCATTCTAACCTTGCCCCCCATAGAGTGTGCAAGATCTCTTATTTATCTTTGTGTGAGTTTATTCCTCCTGAAGCTGAGTCACACACCCTTTGATATCCTGTAGTTTAAATATTGACATGTAAAGTTAGCTACTATCTAATGTTAGGAATTGTTAGGAGGGTAAATATAGTTCTATCAAAATAATGAAGAAATATTCTTAAATGTTCGAGTCCTCATTTTTGCAACTAGCCATAGGGTCTCAGACAGTTTCTATAACTCCTTGAATCCATTGACCATTACATCTCCTGTTTTCCCTCAGTAAGTAGCTCAGCTGGTTATGGCTCCTTGTCTGATCAGATGACTCAGACTTGAATTCTTGAAGAGTCTGGTCTATTAGCAGTTGTGGCTGGACTGGGTTTGTTGTTTTTTTACTAACATTAATCACAGGACATGGGAACACATACAATATGCTAGCAATGTGCTAGTAATCATGCTTTCTGACTAAGCCACAGAATGACTAAGAAACTAAGTAATTTTAGATCTGTTTCCACTCTTCTTAAATATTCAAGGTGCTTATTGTCAATGTCATGTTTCTAATCATTAGACCTAGTTTTGAAGCTTTTAAGCTCCCATTTCTAAGAACACCAAGACCAAGGGTACATTGTGATTATTGTAATTGATTTTTGAATACCTGATGTAATCATATTTCTTTTTTGTGCTGTTCCTGGTGTTTGAACTCAGGGCCTGGGTACTCACTGTCCCTGAGCTTTTTTTGACCAAGGTTAGTCTTGTACCATTTGTGCTACAGCTCCATTTCTGGCTTTTTTGTGGTTAATTAAAGATCAGATACTGAAAGGGTTTCCTGCATGGGTTGGCATTAAACTACAATCATCAGATTTCAGCCTCCTGAGTAGCTAGGATTATAGATGCTTCCCTCCTTCAGCCTCCTGAGTTCTGGGATCACCACCATACTACTATACCTAATCATCACCATCACACACACCACACACATTTCTCTTTTTTCTTTATTTTTCTTTTCTTTTATTTGTTTTTGTGAGTGCCAGTACGAGGGCTTGAACTCAGGGTCTCCAGCTCTTGCTCAGCCTCTTTGATCATGGCTGGTTTTCTGTCACTTCAGCCACACCTCCAGTGCAACATTTTTACTGGTTAACTGAGTTTCACAAACTTTTCTGCTTCAAACCAATCAGCCTCCTAAGTAGCTAGGATTATCATGAGCCACAGGCACCAGGCTATTTATCTATCTTTATTTATTTATTTTCTGGGATTTAAACTCAGGGCTATGAGTTTGTGCCATTTGATCCAGGCCTGTAAGCCTGGTTTTTGATTGGTTATTTATTTATTTATTTATTTTTGGAGATGGAGTCTCAGGACTTTTCTTCCCAGGACTGGCTTTGTACAACTAGTCTCTATAGCTCAGCTTTCAAAGTATCTAGGATTGCAGACATGAGTCAGGTCAAAATCTGCTTAGTGAATGTTTTCAGGATTGTCATGATTTATGCTTTTTACATCCTGAAGTTGAACTTGACCTGCCTTTGGATTTCACTTCATCGGGGGGGAGTAGAGGGGGTCCGGTTGTGGGACCTGAGCTCTGGGCCTGGGCACTGTCCCTCAGCTCTTCAAATCAAGGCTAGCACTATACCACTTGAGCCACAACGCCACTTCTGGCTTTTTTCTTTTTGCTTATGTGGTGCTGAGGAATCGAACCTAGGGCGTCATGCATGCAAGGCAAGTGCTCTACCACTGAGCCACCTTCCCAGCCCCGCACTCTTATTTTTAACTCTTGCCTTTCCCATTGCATTACTCATTAAATGGTTCATTTTAAAGTGCTTTGCATGTGTCCAGTTAGTATATTAGTGTTCACAACCCCAAAGCATGTTGCATTGATAATTTGTTTTCTGAAAAAGTACTGAAAATTCTTACTTAAAATTCATTAGAAAGTCTCAACCTTTTTTTCCCAACAGTAGACAATATTATACTAAGCTTTAACTTTAGCTTTCAACATTGTCTCCCACTATAATAGTCTAAATTGATCATCACACACCAGAAATAAAAATATCAAATCCTACCCAATTCATAAATTTCACAATTTTTCTCTATCCTCACTCATTTCAATGAAACAGAAGATAGGCAGATTATGCATAATTTTTACTAAATATCCTTAAGATGAACTCATGTTTTATCTTTCATTCTATTCCAGTATATTCAGTTTGATTTATGTGTGTGTATATGTGTGTGTGAGAGAGAGCGAGAGAGAATGAGCGAGCGAGCAAGCGAGCAAGAGAGAGAAAGAAAGACAGAGAGAGAGAGAGAGAGAGAGAGAGAGAGAGCATGTGTGACCGGGCTTGAACTCAGGGCCTAAGTCTTGTCCCTGAGTTTCTTTTCTCAAGGCTAGTGTTCTAGCACTTGAGTCTTGTCTTCACTTCCAGTTTTTTGGTGATTAATTGGAGATTTGGTGGGATAGAGTCTCACCAACTTTCCTGCTTGGGCTGGTTTCATACCAGGACCCTCCTCAGATCTCAGTTTCCTGAGTAGCTAGGATTACAAACAAGAGTCACCAGTGCTTGGCTTCAATTTCATTTTTTTAAAATATAGAGAGCCCTAATTTAATTCCATAACCCACTAGTCGATTGTGGCCTGCATTTTGAAAAATATCTTCCCCAGGCTGGATTATATTTACAATATTAAATTCTTTCCTTTGTTAATGTTTAAATTCACTTATTTCTGTATATCCATATCCTCGTTTTTATTCCCATCTTTGTGCTCCCCGGTTTTCTCTGCTCCTTATAGAGTGGTCTTTATATTCCAGAGATATGCTGGGAATTCTGGGTATGTGTAATTTTGTAGATTATGACATGGTTTTCTTCTGCCTTCAAAGAAAAAAAAAGTCATTTTGATGAGGCAATAGCTTAGTGTTCTTTGATTTCTTCTTCAGTCTTCCTCTTATACCACATTCTAGGGACAAGTTTCACCATCATTCTTTTTTTTTTTTTTTTTTGGTCAGTCGTAGGGCTTGAATTCTGGGCTTGGGCGCTGTCCCTGTGCTCTTCAGCTCAAGGTGAGCGCTCTACCGCTTGAGCCACAGCACCACTTCTGGTGTTCTAGTGGTTTATTAGAGATAAGAGTCTCACGGACTTTCCTGATCTGGCTGGCTTTGAACCACAATCCTCATATCTCAGCCTCCTGAGTAGCTAGGATTACAGGCGTGAGCCACGGGCACCCGGCTTCACCATCATTCTTATCTTTAGATTGTAACTTTGAATCTCTAAAAGTTCCTTTTCCATTTGTAACTCATAAAAATCTTGACTTTTTAAAACACTTAACCATGTGAAAAAGAGGTATAGTTGGAATGGTGGACAGCACAGTTTTGGATATTCTGCCCAAATTCGATGGCATTATTCAACAGCCATTGTGTTATGGTTCCTGTGGGCCAGTATGGTTCCTTTGGGTAAGAGACTGATGGAGCAGGAAGATGAATCATTGGAGTTTCTTGTCAGTCCCATGTCTGACCCTGGATGCTGTGCTTGGAAGGATCTATTATCTGGAGTGCTTTAATGGGCTTTTCAAATGGCCGTTGGTCCTGTAACAGGTTAATGACTGGGCTCTGCTTTTTTTTTTAATTTAACAAAATATTGATTGAGCCTTTAGCTTATGTGATACACACAGTTAAGCACTGAAGAAAAAATGATAGGAGAGCTATAGTTTTCCTTCCTTCCTTCCTTTCTTATTATTTTTTTTCCTTTTTGTGCCCATCTTGACAATTGAACTCAGGGCCTGGGTACGTGCTTGAACATTTTTGCTCAAGGCTATGGCTCTAACACTTTGAACCACAGCACGACTTTCAGCTGTTTTTGGTAGTTTAGTGGAGATAAAAGTCTCACAGACTGTCTTGCCCAGGTTGGCTTTGAACTGCAATTCTCAGAACTCAACCTCCTGCATAGGTAGGATTACAGGCGTGAGCCACCAGTGCCTGGCTCAGTCAAATCTTTCTAATCTGTGCTCTCAGTCTTTTCATTTCTCTTGAACTGTTTTGTGGCATTTTTGGCTTTGTTCTGAATTTTTTGTTGTTTTAATAAGTTTTTTATTATAAAAATACTGTACAGAGGGGTTACAGTTACATGAGCAAGGTAATGAGTACATTTCCTATCAAGCATTGTTACCTCCTCCTGTTCTGAATTTGTCTATGCAAATGCCTTGAAATTTGGGTTTCTGCTTTGATATTCCCTTTCTCCTCCTCTTGCTTCCTTTTTTTTTGTCAGTCATGGGGCTTGAACTCAGGGCCTGGGCACTGTCCCTGAGGTGTTGTGCTCTAACCTAGAGTGCTACTACTTTGAGCCATAGTGCCATTTGTGTTTTTCTGGTGGTTAATTGGAGATAAGAGTGTCAGGCTTTTTGGCCTGGGATGACTTTGAACTGTGATCCTCAGATCTCAGCCTCCTGAGTAGCTAGGATTACAGACGTGAGCTTATTCTTCTTACTTGTTTAGCCATCTCTGTTCAGACATTTTTGTTGTTGCTTTTCTTGAGCATCACCATTCACTTGGGGAGCTTTGCTTGATGAGTTACATATCTCTTTGTCCTCTTTTTCCTCTTGGGGATGGTGGTCCTACCTCACACACAATTGTACAACTAGTATAGTGCTTGCAACATGGTAGTGCTATATACAAGATGCTACCTTTCGTTTCCATTAAGAACTCATGGGAAATTAATAATAAAGTCAATACTTCTGAAACAGCACAAAAGTATTCATAAGAAAGTGTGTACATAAGGTGCTTTAGGAATAGAGATAGCAATTAACCTGGTCTGGCATTTGGAAGAGTTTCCTGTGGAATAGCATCTCACCTTAGGTGTTTAGCGAGGAAGGATTACAGAGCTACTAGGGGGAATTTTAAATTGAAGAAGAGAGAGACCAAAACATATTCCAGACTATGAGACCATTTTTCATTTGGAGGAGTGGGGAAAAAATTGTGGATTTCCTAATCTATAATTAATAATTTATGAAAAAAATACAAAATCATCCAGATGGTAGAGATTCAGAAGACTGATTATATATACTATGAATTAGCAGTTGTCTAAGGGAAGGTTGGTATGAGATATGGTTTGAAAAAGGAATGGTTTGAAAAAGATCCAGAAACTTTACTGTAATAGAAATGACTAGCCTGACACTGATGGCTCATGCCTGTAATCCTAGCTACTCAGAGGCTGAGATCTCATGATTGGTTTGAAGCCAGCCTAGGCAGGAAAGTCCATGAGACTCTTATCTCCAGTTAACCACCAGAAAACTGGAAGTGGTACTGTAACTCAAAGTGGTAGAACACTAATCTTGAGTAAAAAGAGCCTAACGACAGGGCCCATGCCCTGAGTTCAAATCCTACGACTGACGGGGGGGGGGGGGGGGGGGGAGCTGAATCTTGAATAGTAGTAAGTAGGATTTCCATAGGTGGAGTAGAGAAGCAAAAGGAATTCCAGGAATTTCCCTTACAAGGCCTCAGAGGTATGACAGAAATGGGGAATGGGCACCAGTGGCTCCTACCTGTAGTCTAGCTACTCAGGAAGCTAAGATCTGAGGATCATGGTTCAAAGCCATCCTGGGCAGGAAAATGTGAGACTCTTATCTTCAATTGAGCACACACAAAAAGCCAAAAGTGGAGCTGTGGCCCAAATGGTAGAGCACTAGCCTTGAACCAAGCTCAGAAACACCCCCCAGGACACATACACACACATACACTCGCACACGCATGCACACAACCTACACACACAAAGCAAGTAAACAAGCAGAGCAAATAGTTTTATATAGCTTTGATATGTGGTAGAAGATGAACACAGAGAAGTTGGAAGATGCTGAATTTTAAAGCACCGAAATGCTCTACTAGTGAGATTATACTGAAGGCAAAATGGAGCTATTGGATTTGCAAAGGCAAATTTGCTTCTCTAAACGCATTGATAAATTGTCTTCCATAATCATGACTTTGTTATTCACTTGGAAAGTGGTTAATGTGGTCGTATTCTGTCCAGAATCTTCAGTGGTATTGGTGCCTCTGACATAGAGATGCCCTCTTGCCCTCATACCCTCTAACAGATTTTAGTACTTACTGATTGCATGATTAGATCTAGATAGTCATGGAATACTGTTACTTTTCAATGTCACCCTTTTGCTTTGTTGATGGACCCACATAGGAAGTTCCCAGTACTGAGTTTACTCAAGATAAAAGGGAAAATCTTACGGTTGTAGACTAAATAACATATTAATTTTGTACCTTGCCCTGCATGACTTTGGGACATCATAATTTCTCTGAAATTCAGTTTATTCAGTAATAATGCTCACCGCGTAAAATTGTTGTAGGGAGTCAGGCACCGCTGGCTCATATCTGTAATCCTAGCTACTTAGGAGGCTGATGTCTGAGGATCACATTTTGAAGCCAGCCCAGGCAGGAAAATCTGTGAGACTCATCTCCAATTAAGCACCAAAACAAGTTGGAAACGGAGCTGTGGCTCAAGTACTAGAACTCTAGCCTTGAGCAAAAACTCTGGGATGGTGCCCAGGCCCTGAGTTCAAGTCCCTGGACTTGCACGCACACACACACACACACACACACACACACACACACACACACACACACACACACACATTAGAGGAAATGTTCATCAAGTATCAAAACCACAGCAGCTGTTCAGTAATAGTAACTTGTACAGATTTTGCCAGGGCCCTGCCCCATCCCTCAGCACTCACTGTTCCCACACACCCAACTCCTCTCACTGAAGCACCTGTGACTCTGCCTAAGGGCCTAAACCCAGCCATTGGGGGGGGGGGCAGGCTGGAAATGCAAAGAAGGTAATGGCGTAGGAGCAGTTCTTTCAACCAATGATAAATAGGTACTTCATCCTCTCAGTGACACAAGCCTGAGGCTCATTCCACACATTTTTCTCACAGGGCCCCAGTACATTATGACTCAGTCCTCTGTGGTGGCCCTCTCATTAAAGCATCCCACACAGGTTTGTTGCCTTTCCCATCCTCATTCCCCAACTCCCCTACTAGTGATCACTTCCTAGACTCCTTGTACTCAACCTTTTTGTGTAACAGTCTGCTTGGCAGGAACTAATCTGAAAGCAGTAGCAATCACTCCTTCCCGCAGTAGATATTCTGTGTAGATGATGTATCAGCACTGTTATCACTGCTCCCTGCTCCTAGAATTTCTGGATTCTTCCATTTGAATTAGATTATTAAAAAAAAATTAGGACTAGGAATGTGGCTTAGTAGTAGAGCGCTTGCCTAGCATGCATGAAGTCCTGGGTTCAGTACCTCAGTACCACATAAACAGAAAAGGCCAGAAATGGCACTGTGGCACAAGTGGTAGAGTGCTAGCCTTGAGCAAAAGGAGCTCAGGAACAGGGCCCAGGCCCTGAGTTCAAACCCCAGGACTGGAAAAAAAAAATGGAGTTGGGCACTGGTGTCTCATATCTGGAATTCTAGCTACTTAGAAGCTGAGATCTGAGGATTGAGTTCAAAGCAAGCTTAGGCAGACAAATCCAGAGAGACTCTTACCTTCAATTAGCCAGAAACATGCAGGAACTGGACGAGTTGCTAAAGTGGTAGAGTGCTATCCCTGCACAAAAAAGCTAAGGGAGAGCTAGAGGTCTTGAGTTCAGGCCCTAGTTCTGGCACGCACACACACACACACATACACACACACACACACACACACAAAATTCTCTCCCATGATCTTACTATTTTTGTTTCCTCCTACTTCTTTTTTTTGGGGGGGGGGGTCCAGTCGTGGGGCCTGAACTCTGGGCCTGGGCACTGTCCCTCAGCTCTTCAGCTCTACCACTTGAGCCACAGCACCACTCCAGCTTTTTTCTTTTTGCTTATGTGGTGCTGAGGAATCGAACCCCGGGCCTCAGGCATGCAAGGCAAGCGCTCTACCACTGAGCCATCTTCCCAGCCCCCCTCCTACTTCTTTCTAATCTTTATGACTATCTAATCTCAGTATAACCATAAGTAAAATCAGGATTTTCATGATTCATTTTTCCATCCAGCTCCTTACTATATTCACTATATATTCCCTAGTCCTTAAAATTACCATATTAGGGCTGGGCATCATGGAGTATATCTGTAATCATATCACTTGAGAGGCTCAGGCAGTGGGATACAGAGCAAGATCATGTTTCAAACCCAGACATACATGTACACATATATGCATATGCAATCCAATGGCTGCACTATTACTTCTATTAGAAAGCACTATAATGATTAATTTTATTTGTCAATTTGATGAAGCCACAGGATGCCCAGATATATGGCTATGCATCATTCTTAGTGTTCCTGAATAAGATTAACAGTAGAATGAGGATATCAGAATTGTCCTCTCTAATGTAGATAGGTGCCATTCAATCCACTGAAGACCTAAATAAAAGAAAAAGGGTGATGGTGCCCCGAATAAGATAGAATTCCTCTGCCTGTACTTCCTTCAAATAGGTAAACTGGCTTTTTGCTGCCCTCAGGCTGGAACTGACATATCAGTCCTGGGTTTTGAGTTGTAGGCTTTCAGGCTCCAACTGCACCGTCAGCTCTCCTGGGGCTCAGCTTACTCATCACTCTGCAGATCTTGGGCTGGCCAACCTCTATAACCACATAAGCTTATTCCCTTTAATAAATCTCTTCATTCGTACATGTACACACATACATTCTGTTTCTCGGGACAACTTTAACTGATATAGATATATAGGTTGTCTAGGATTGTGGATAAATATTTTTCCTTCCTTCCTTCCTTCCTTCCTTCCTTCCTTCCTTCCTTCCTTCCTTTCTTCCTTCCTTCCTTCCTCTCTCTCTCTCTTTCTTTCTTTTGTTCTTTCTTTCATTTGTGCGTTCTATCTTTTGTTGGTCATGGGGCTTGAACTCAGGACCTGTCTCTGAGCTCTTTTGCTCAAGGCTATTTGTCTACCATTTTGAGCCACAGTGCCACTTCAGGTTTTCTGGCAGTTAATTAGAGATAAAAATCTCATGGACTTTCCTACTTGGGCTGGATTCAAACCTTGATCCTTGGATCTCAGCCTTCTGAGTAGCTAAGATTAAAGGCATGAGCCACTGGTGCCTGGCTTCTTATTTAATTTTATTATTCAATTTATATTTATATATAGTTATATAATTTATATTTATTATCTAGTTTATATTTAATTATATAATTTAATTATTTTATTATACAATTTTTATTAAATGAGCAATAGTGGGATATTATACAGATTACAGATATTTTCCTCCCTCTGCAATGATAACTACAGTTAGTACTCTCTTGTTCATCCTTCAAGAGGCAGATCAGACCTACCTACATGCCACATGCATATTATCACACTAACCAAGATGTCCAGTATTCTATCATTTAGTGACATATCTTCACATGTATCACTTTTTTTGTCAGTCATGGAGCTTGAACCCAGGTCCTGGATGCTGTCCTTGAGCTCTTTTGCTTAAGGCTAGTGCTCTACCTCTTTGAGCCACAGCATCACTTCTGGTTTTCTGGAGGTTAACTGGGGATAAGAGTTTCACAGGGCTAGGAATGTGGCTTAGTGGTAGAGTGCTTGTCTAGCATGCATGAAACCCTGGGCTAGATTCCTCAGTACCACATAAACACAAAAGGCTGGAAGTAGCACTGTGGCTCAAGTGGTAGAGTGCTAGTCTTTGATCCAAAAAGCTCAGAGACAGTGCCCAGGCTCTGAGTTCAAGCTCCAGGATTGGCACAATAAATAAATGACAAAAGAATAGTCTTAGGGCTAGGAATGAGGCTCAGTGGTAGAGTGCCTGCCTAGCATGTATGAGGCCCCCAGGTTCAATTGTTCAGTACCACATAAACAGAAAAAGCCAGAAGTAGCACTATGGCTCAAGTGGTAGAGTGCTAGTCTTGAGCAAAAAGAAGCTCAGGGACAGTGCCCAGGCCCTGAGTTTAAGCCCAAGACCGGCTAAAAATAAAATGGTCTTAGTTTTCTTAATCTGAAAAGATCATTCTTCCATTTTTTTTTTTTTTTTTTTGGTCGTCTGGCTTGAACTCTGGGCTTGGGCACTGTCCCTCTGCTCTTCAGCTCAAGGCGAGCACTCTACCGCTTGAGCCATACTACCACTTCCGGTTTTCTAGTGTTTTTTTGCAGATAAGAGTATCAGGGACTTTCCTGCTCAGGCTGGCTTTGATCTCAGCCTCCTGAGTAGCTAGGATTACAGGTGTGAGCCACCAGCGCCCGGCCATTCTTCCACTTTTATTATTGAAAGATCATTGTGCTGGATATAAAATCCTGGGTTGACTTCCTCTCTCCTCTAGCATTTAACAAATGTCCTTTAACTGTCTCCATAAGTTTCTTATAAAAGTTAGTCACTCACATGTTCTGAGTGCTTCAGATTTTCCCTGTAAGCAGTATTTTTATGATTTTCTTTTTGTAATATTTTTGGCAGTTTGATGTTTCTAGGCGTACTTTTTTTCATTTTGATAATTATTATTTTGTATGATCAGATGTACAAAGCATGCACCTTTGGTTCCTCTCTTAAGGCTAGCCTCCTTTGCTCTTGCTGTGTGTGAATTTCTAGTGTCTTCTATAATTTACCATGTTCCCATGTATATTAGATCTAGCTTCTGCATATCTAGGCATACATTTTCTTTGTTACTCTGCTTAGATTTCACTGACATTCTTTAACTTTATGTTTTTGACTAAACACAGATGTTCTTCTACCTATGTTGGAATTACATTCTGATAAATCTGTTGTAAATTGAGAATAGTGTAAGTTGAAAGTGAATTTAATGCACCAAATATACCTGACATGAGAATTTAACACCAGCCATGGAGTATTAGTTGTTTACCTGTGTGATTGCCTGAGTAATTGCTGCCAAATCATCTCAGGAGGGTGAGAGAGTATCATACAGCATGTTACTAATCCAGGAAAAGAACCAAAACTTGAAATTCAAAGTATGTCTTCTCAAACAAAGGTATATGGATTTCATAACATCATAAAAATTTTTAAATGTAAGTCAGTGGGCAGGAGCGAAAGGGGTAACTGGGGTAGAGTGAAGGAAGGGGTGATAATGTTCAAAAAGAATTGTCCTCATATCTAACTTATGAAGTGGTAACCCCTCTGAACAACACCTTAATAATAACAATAAAATTATATTAAAAATTGTAAGTCAGACCATTGTAAATTGGAGACCTCCTGTACAGAAACTTTTTGGGGTTTGTCTTAGTCCCTTTATCTTAGTCTCTCTCTTGATAACATATATGTCTAATTTTTTTTTTTTTTTTGTCTGTTGTGGGGCCTGAACTCTGGGCCTGGGCACTGTCCCTCAGCTCTTCAGCTGAAGGTGAGCACTCTACCACTTGAGCCACAGTGCCACTTCCAGCTTTTTCTGCTTATGTGGTGCTGAGGAATCAAACCCAAGGCCTCGTGCATGCAAGGCAAGCATTCTACCACTGAGCCACCTTCCCAGCCCATCTAATTTTTTATATTTTTCCTCATGTTCTTGGAGCTCTGTTCCTGTTTTCAGTATTTTTTCCCTTTATTACTTAGACTAGATACTTTTCAAACATTCTAGGTTGTTTCTCTGTCATCTAGACGCTGCAATTAAGTCTGTACAATGAAGTTGTATATTTCTTTCATTTCTAGTATTGTGTTTCAGCTCAAGAACTTCTATTTGGTTCCATTTTGTAGTTTCTTTATGTCTCCTAAGATGCCCTTCTTTTCCTTTTCATTTTTCTTTTCTTTTCTTTTTTGGTCGGTCATGGTGCCTGAACTCTGGGCCTGGGTGCTGTCCCTCAGCTCTTCAGCTCAAGGCTAGTGCTCTACCACTTGAACCACAGTGCCACTTCCAGCTTTTTTATTTTTATTTTTTGCTTATGTGGGGCTGAGGAATCGAACTCAGGGCCTCAGGCATGCAAGGCAAGCGCTCTACCACTGAGCCACCTTCCCAGCCCCAGGATGCCCTTTTCATTCATCATAAACATACTTTCCTTTTCCTCTTTGAGAATGAGTGTAGATGTTTCTACCTCTTACTCAGCTAATTTCAAATTTTGAGTCTATTCTCTGTTAGTTTCTATTGATTTTCTCTTATCTTGAATATGGGTCACATTTTCATGAATGTTCAGACTGTATCAGACCTTATAAATGCTATGTTGTAGAGATTATGTATTTTATTACATTCTCTAAAGAATGAGTTATTTTACTCAGACAATTAAGTTGATTGGACTTGGACTATAATCTCTGTCTCTTTGATAACGGCTCAGTGATCAGTCCTTTCTCTTTCTTTCTTTCTTTCTTTCCTTCCTTCCTTCCTTCCTTTCATTGTTTGTCAGTTATGGGGCCTGAACTCAGGGCCTGGGCACTGTCTCTGAGCTCTTTTGCTCAAGGCTAGTGCTCTACCACTTTAAGCCACAAATCCACTTCTGGTTTTCTGGTGGTTAGTTGGAGATAAGAGTCTCACAGACTTTCCTGCCTGGGCTGGCTTTGAATTGTGATCCTTAGAGCTCAGCCTCCTGAGTAGCTGAGATTATAGGCATGAGCCACTGGCTCCTGGATGACCAATTTTTTTATTGATAGCTGAAATCAGTCTCATACTTGTGTGGTTCAGAGATCAACTAGACTTTTAGACACAATTTATACATAGAAATTTTGGGCCCTCCCTGTAATATCTCTCCTTTCTAAGAGGGCTTCTTGCTTGAAAATAGAACTGTAGTTTAAGTGGTAGAACATTATCATGGGGCAAAAATTAAAAGGATAATGCCTAGGCCCTGAATTCAAGCCCTAATACCAGCACACACACAAAAATGAAAAAACAAAAAAACACCAGAACTACTCCTGCTTTCCATTCTTGAAGTCACTTAGACGGTTTACCCAGATACTTTAGACAAGAAACTACATTCAAGGAAAAGCATAGCTTTTAACTGCTGCATCATTTTATTTATTTATCTATCTGTATCTGGCTAGATATCTACGTTTTGTAGTTTGAGGGATTGAACCAAAGACCTTGAGCAAGCTGAAGAAGTAGCCCCTTCCATTTGAGCCATGCCCCCAGCTCTGCCATATCATTATCATTTGATTATGAAATTTTATTTTCCTTTTGCTGGACATTGATTTGTATCCATTTGCCACACAAATAATGTTGTAAAAAATATATTGTTGTATTTGACCACCTTTCTCATTGTAGTCATACATCACTTATTGATGGAGATATAGTCTGAGACCTGTGGTGTTAGGTGATATTGACATTATGCGAACCTCATCCAGTAGACTTATGCAAAGTGAGATGGTTATAACATCACAAGGCTGACTCATCTTAGGGGGACCACTATCCATACATAGCCCATTGTTGGCTGCACCTGACTGTATTTCTAGTGGAAAGATTCTTAACAGTGATTCTCTTTTTTTTTTGGTTGGTCATGGGGCTTGAACTCTAGGTTTGGGTGCTATCTCTCAGCTCTTCAGCTCAAGGCGAGTGCTCAACTGCTTACCACAGCACCACTTCCTGTTTTCTAGTGGTTTATTGGAGATAGTCTCACGGACTTTCCTTGCCTGGGCTGGATTTGAATCGTGATCCTCAGCTCTCACCCTCCTGAGTAGCTAGGATTACAGGTGTGAGCCACCGTCGCCCAGCTCTTAACAGTGATTCTTAAAAGTGAGTTCAGACAAAAATCGTTCTTGGTAAGTGCTACATTGCCAAATTGCTTGACTAAAAGGCTGTACCAATTTATTACTTCTCCATTGTAATCTTTGGATTCCTATTAACTCCTTCACTGGGATCTCCAAAATGATCATTTGAAGGCAATAACGTGAAAACTTATACAGAATAAGACAGAGTGGAGAATGCTTATATATAAATTTCTTTGAAAAACATAAGTTGGATGTGAAAGATGATTTAATATTTTATTAAGAATCTAAAAATTGATGTCTTAACATTTATAGAAAGCAAACTGCAAGTGTCTGCTATGAAATCCTTATAAGTAATATTTAGAGTTCCAGGTAAATGCAAATCTGAATGGCAAGTGGGAAAAATAAGAATAGGAATAGCCAAGATTTCTGCCAATTCACTTCTGGAGGGAGGGGTGAGGGCAGGAAAGAAACAAAAATGACAAAACAAGATAAAGGTAGAAAATGATACAAGGGCAGTAGGAAGTGGTTAAGAGACCAATTGAAGGGGAGAGTCATATTTGGGCATAGATAAAAATATCTTCTTGCCGGGCACCGGTGGCACCCACCTGTAATCCTAGCTATTCAGGAAGCTGAGATCTGAGGATCACGGTTCAAAGCCAGCCCAGGCAGGAAAGTCTGTGAGACTCATCTCCAGTAAACCACCAGAAAACCTGAAGTGGCAGTGTGGCTCAAGTGGTAGAGTGCTCAGCTTGAGCTGAAGACCTGAGGGACAGCGCCCAGGCCCAGAGTTCAAGCCCCATGATGGACAACAAAATAAATAAATAAAATCTTATCAAAAGATAGTGGAGCTAGCCACAGGTGACCCTTCAAGACTAAAAATCATCCTGTCAATGTTCCTTGGTGCTTACACCTACAATACTAAAACCAGGTTTTTAGAGCCCATGTCCAAAGTCCAAGAGTACCAAGTTAGACCCAGACACTTGTCCCCAAATGCCAAATAAAGATACCTGGTGGAGGATAGAGAAAGGAAATGGATCACATGGTAGCCATGCAAAGATGGCGCTTCAGTACATTTAGCTCAATCTTTAGTCCTTGGAGGACTTTCCCATTGGAAGGGGAGCGGGAACAGGTTATCTGGTGGGCAGTGCCCTGATTTTTTGGGTGTTTCTTTTAAGATGGTAAGAAGAAGGCATTGCCTATTCTAGGGGCAGTTTGCCTTCAAGATCAGATATTTATCTGTAAATCTTCTGTCTTGGAACTCAAGATGAGCATAAAGTCGACTGCAAACAGAATAGCTCAGATCAAAGGTTACAGATACAAAGTTAGGGAACTTTTAGGTAATTCACAGGGCTCAGCAAAGCATCTTTTAGGTTGCTTCCTTTTTTGGGGGTGGGGGTGGGGGGTCCGGTCGTGAGGCCTGAACTCTGGGCCTGGGCACTGTCCCTCAGCTCTTCAGCTCAAGGCTAGCGCTCTACCACTTGAGCCACAGTGCCACTTCCAGCTTTTTTTTTCTTTTTGCTTATGTAGTGCTGGGGAATCGAACCCAGCGCCTCATGCATGCAAGGCAAGCACTCTACCACTGAGCTACTTTCCCAGCCCCTTAGGTTGCTTCTTAACAATACCAGCTACTTGAGAGGCAAAAATCTGGGGAATCATGGTTAGAGGCCAGTCTGGGAGGTGGGGGAAGCTCATCTCAACAAATAAGCCAGGTGTAGGGGCCTGAACCTGTGCTTCTAAGGGAAACACTTAAGTAGGATTGAGGTCTGAGGTGGACTCCAGGCAAAAAGTATGAAACCTCCTTGAAAAAATAAAGCAACAAAAAAGGCTGGGGAGTGAGGTTCAAGTGGTAGAGAACCTGCTTACCCAACACAAGGCTCTAGTTCAAATCCCTGTACTGAAAAGAAAATGTGACTAATATGAAGAGAAAATACGGAAAAGTAAGCTTGCAAAGGTATTCAGTGTTCAGCATATCCTCAGGGTGAGCTTTGGGTGGCCACTGGGGGCTACTCTTTCAGCCTCTTCAAGCCTGGTTGGAAGGCTAGGCCAAGCTCTTCATGGAGTGGTTCAAGAGGTTGTGAGTTTCTGAAGAGGCTAAGCTTCCCAGTTCCAGCCATTCTGAGGCTGGCTCTGTTCTTCAATATATCCTTACAGTCCCTACTTTTTCAACAACCCTCCGGCTCCCACAGAAAGTGAGTGTGTTCAAATCTGCTAAGATGTAAGAAGTCACTGCGCACACGCACACACACACTCACACACACGTTTACTTTTTGTCATCATCAGTGTGCAAATGCAAAAGGTGTGACAGGATGGGTGAAGGATGGACTTTGATTTATGGTGGGAAATTAAAGAAATTCTGCCACTGTAAGAACGGATGGAAATTATTGAAATGTGAAGAGGAGAGCTGGGAATGGGGCTTAGCGGTAGAGTGCTTGCCTAGCATGCATTAACCCTGGGTTCAATTTCTCAGTACCACATGAACAGAAAAAGTTAGAAGTGGCACTGTGGCTCAAGTGGTAGAGTGCTAGTCTTGAGCAAAAGAAGCTCAGGGACAGAGTCCAGGCTCTGAGTTTAAACCCCGGGACTAACAACAAAGACAAAAAAAACCCACTACCTAAAATTATATTTCAAGGTTTCTTCATCTTTTGATTGTTTGAAGTTTCTCACTGGCCTTTCCTTCATGAATGATTAACTTTAATATCTCTCAGCTTCCCTGCTTCTCCCTCATTTCTCCACTTTATAGGAAATACCTCTCCCGCCTGAGGCCCCCCCCCCCACCCCCTTACACCTTGTAATTTCCTACTTCTGCAAGGACTCTTTTTGGTTGCTGGAGTCCTAGACACCCCACATGCCCTCATGCTAGGGGTTTATCATGACATTGAAACTGGAGTTTTTAGACCCCACGCCCCACAGTCCAGGAGTTGCAAGTTAGGTCTGGCCATTAGCAAAGACACATATGCAAAGACACATGGTAAGTGATAGAGAAAGGACATTTATTACATGGCAGCCATTGGGAGACAGCATTTCGGTACATGTGTTTCCAGAGGTACTGACACTGGCTTCAGTTTAAATAGGGAGAATTGGGGCAGGAGGTGAGAAAGGTCTGCAGAGTTTTAATTCTGCTTTAGCAGTCACAGGTCACAGGTGTGTAACTTGGTTGACCATTAGCTCAGTCTTTGTTCTTGGAGGAGTTTCGGAGAAGTTATTACTTTACTACTGAAACAGAACAGGAACAGGGTGGTCTCCTGAATTTTTGGCTGTTTGCTTTAAGATAAGAAAGAAGACACTGACTGTTTGAGGAGCAGTTTGTCTTCCATACAAGATGGTTATCAGTAAATCTGGTCTTTCTTGGAGCCCATGGTTGATTGCTACCTGCTCAGACTAGAGCGTTCTGTGATGAACGCTCATAGTTTCATAGTGCCCTGCTCAACCTTTCTGAGTTACTCTGAGAATCTTCTGCAATGTTCTGGAGGGAGAGGGCTCATCTTTACTTGCTTGGCCTATTGGGGGCTGTTATTATTTATCATGGTACTGTGGCTTGAACTCAGGGCCTTACACTCTTACTTGCTTTTATGCTTATTTAGCACTCTACCACTTGAGATATGCCTTCATTTCAGCTTTTTGCTGGCTAGTTGGAGATAAGAGTTTAGTGATTTGTCTGCCAGAGCCAACTTTGAAACTTGATCCTCAGATCTCAGCCTCATACTCTACCTAGCATTATAGGCATGAGTCATCAGTACCCAACAATTTTGTTCTTTTTAAAACAGCAACAATCTAGTGGGAGAACAAGGGAGGGGGTAACAATGCTCAAGAAGAAATGTACTTATTGTCTTACACATGTAACTGTAACCCCTCTGTACAGCATCTTTACAATAAATTAAATTTTAAAAAAGTAGAAAAAAATAAAGGTAATTTTGCCTCTTCAACAACAACAACAAAAAAGCAACAACCACCAAAAAAATACCTGTAACTGTGGTTTATACATTATTTTAAAATACAGTATAAGGATGTTTTGGCATACATTAGTCATATGTTATTTTAAATAACCTATTTGAATAATCACAAACTTTTCACAAAGACAGTTCTAGTTTTGTTGTGGTACTTATTTGGCTGTTTATTTTGATAATAATATCTAGTCAAATCAGCTGCTTCTGAGACTACTTCTGGCATACTTGCTAAAAATGTGTTTCATATAAAGGGAAGTAGTTTTTAGAAACTATTATCCAAGAGGGTGTGTATTCACTTAGGGTAAAATTGTTTTAAAAATTACAGATACAAGGAAAAACTAAAACAACCTATAAGAGATATCTAGTATATAAACATAAATAACTCTTAATAAAAGTAGAACTTAGTTTATATATATTTAGTACTATGAATTGAGAAAAGAAAAGTCTCATAAACCAAAACTTAGATAGTACTATGAATTGAGAAAAGAAAAATCTCATAAACCAAAACTTAGATAGGGTATTGATCTTAAAATAAATCTCTTGAGCTGCGGTATGGCTCAAGTGATGGTGTTTGCTTGGCAAGTACGAGGCCCTAAGCTCAGCCTCCAGAACTCTCCTGAGGACTGGTCAGGTGAATGCAGTAAGTTTTCCAACCACCCCTTGTCTTCCTACTCTTAGAAACTGTGAGAACTGGGGCTGGGAAGGTGGCTCAGTGGTAGAGTGCTTGCTTTGCATGCATGAGGCCCTGGGTTCGATTCCTCAGCACCACGTAAGCAGAAAAAGCTAGAAGTGACACTATGGCTTCAGTGGTGGAGTGCTAGCCTTGAGCTGAAGAGCCGAGGGACAGCACCCAGGCCCAGAGTTCAAACCCCACAACTGACAAAAAAAAAAAAAGAAAAGGAAAGAAATTATAAGTACTGAGATTGTTTCTCTGAATGGCTTTGAACAAAAAAGGTTCCATTATTTCTGTTGTATCTTATGCTAGGCAATGTTTTTCCCTTTGCTTTTGTGCTGGTATTGTGACTTAAACTCAGTGCCTCACATTCTCATTTGGCTTGTTTGCTCACTTGTAGTGCTTGAGCCACCCCTTCAGCTTGGCTTTTGGCTGGCTAATTAGAGATGGACCTGAGGACTTTCCTCCCCAAGCTGGCTTCAAACTGGATCCTCCAGATCTGAGCCTCCTGAGCCTAACTTGCATTACAAGTGAGATTTTTCACAGGTGCTTAGACAGATCATTCTTTCTTGTGTCTTCTATACCAACACTTCCAGAAAAGGTTAGACTTCCAGTAAGGTTAGAGTTCTAGAAATATTGCTTGCTTTAACTGTAAAGTTATGTGGTACATCCAACTCATTTTTCTCCTCTTCCTCCCCCTTCTCCTCCTCTCCCCCCTCCTCTTCCTGCTATACGGGGAATGAACACAGAGCCTTATGCATGCTAGGCAAGATCTAGCACCTAGTGACACTTCCAGGCCCAGTCCAACTTTTTATTTGGGCAAAAAGACTATTAACACTAATTCTCTCTCTCTCTCTCTCTCTCTCTCTCAGTTTACACAGTGCTGAGGAATCGAACCCAAGGCTTCATGCATGCTAGGCAAGCCCTCTACCACAGCGCCACATTCCCAGCCCAAACACTAGTTTTGAGACACTGAGATAATAGGTCAACTTATTCCTTTGACATTACTCCCTTTCTCCATTCTGCCTTTGGTTTTTGTGGTGTATACTGGGGGGAATGAGTTTTTTAAAAAATATGATGCACAATTATCTAGCAAGCATCACCAAGCACCTTCTTTTTATTTTTATTTATTTATTTAATTGTGAAAATACCATACAGAGGGGTTACAATTACATGGGCAAGGTAGTGAGTAAAGTTTCCTCTTCCATCCCTTCCTATCCCCGCCCCCCCCCCCCCCCCAGTGCCAAAGTTCTAAACCAAGCACCTTCTTTGTGGCTAGTACAAATGTTTCAGAAGTGTCTAAGTGTCCACTGCAGAGGTCCTGAACAAACCTGAAATCATGACCACTCACATCTCTACAAATCACCGCATGTTTTGCCTAGCTCAAATTCTTATCCTTTCCAGGTCTCACGATCACATTTTGCTCCAGATCTGATTCCCAAATAGTCTCATCTCGCTTTGTGAGGGCCAGCTCTCAATCAGAACCATGTGCACAACTGGGTGCAGATGGCTCACACCTGTAACCCTAGCGAATCAGAAGGCTGAAGTCTGAAGATTGTGGTTTGAAGTCAGCCTGTGCAGGAAAGCCCATGAGATTCTTATCTCCAATTAAATGTGGAGGTTGTAGCTCTAGTGGTAGAGCACCAGCCTTGAGCAAAAATCTCAAGGACAGTGTCCAGGCCCAGAGTGCAAGCCCCAGCCTTGGGTGTGCACACGCACAGACACGCACACACGTTTACTTCTGGGCGTCATCAGTTTACATATGTAAAAGGTATAATGGGATGGGTGTTGGACTCTAATTTTTAGTGGGAAATTAAAGAAATACTGCCACTGTAAGAACTGGCTGATGGGTATTGGTGAAAGGTGAAGAGTAGGGGCTGGGAATGTGGCTTCGTGGTAGAGTGCTTGCCTAGCATGATGAAGCCCTGGGTTCAACTCCTCAGTACCACTTAAACAAAAAAAGCCAGAAGTGGCACTGTGGCTCAAGTGATAAGAGTACTAGCCTTGAGTAAAAGAAACTCAGGGACAGTACCCAGGCCCTGAGTTCAAGCCCCAGAACTAGCAAGAAAAGAAAAAAAAGAAAGGTGAAGAGGGGACTGTTCTATGTAGCTCTGCAAAAAACAGCAGCAGCAGCTAGACATAGTAGTGTCCAATTTGTTTGTTTGTTTAATTCCAGTTATTTAGGAGGTGGAAGCAGAAGAACTGAGTTGAAGGCCAGTCAATTATAAACTGAAGGGCTGAGGCCATAGCTCAAGTTGTGGGGAGCTTTGCCTCGCATGTGCCAGGCCCCGGGTTCAATCTTCAGTACCATACAGAAACAGTATTCATTCTACTTTATGGCCTGAGTCTAGATGATGCGTCCACAAAATAAGTTGATACACTTGAGTATTTTGAAGATGTCTCTTAGCTCCAAATGGTTGTGACTCTGTAATTAGGGGGGAAACTGATTTTAGCTTACTTCAACCTTTTTTTTATTGTTTTGTCCTTTGTGGGGCTTTAACTCAGGCCTTCAACACTGTCCCTGAGCTCTTTTGCTCAAGGCTAGCTCTCTACCACTTTGTTTTTTTGTTGTTTTTTTTTTAAATTTTTTTTATCACTTTGGGTCACAGCACCACGTTCAGTTTTTGAGTAGTTAACTAGAGATAAGAGTCTCACAGGGACTTTTCTGCCAGAGCTGGCTTTGAACCGTGATCCTCAGATCTCAGCCTCCTGAGTAGCAAGGATTACAGGCGTGAGCCACTGATGCCCAGCTCATAATGTATATTTTAAACACATATATACCTATATGTATTGGCCTAGCAATCTCAGTACTAAGAATTTACCCTGAAGACAAGCCTCCAACAATATAAAACAAGCAAGACATACATACAAAGTTGTCCAGAACATCATTATTTATAAAATTACATTTTATACCATTACATTGTCATGCCAACATACCTGGCTTGTGAGTACCATAAAGTTGCTTTTTTGTTTGGTTTGTGTGTGAGTGTATATGCATGTTCATGTGTGAATATGCCAGTCTTGGGGCTTGAACTCAGGTCCTGGGTGCTGTCCCTGAGCTTTTTTTGCTCAAGGCTAGCACTCTACCACTTGATCTTTGCTCTACACCTGGCTATTTGGTGGTTAATTGGAGGTAAGAGTCTTTCCATCCCAGGCTCACTTCTAATTGTGATCCTCAGATCTCAGTCACCTGAGTAGCTAGGATTACAAGGTGTGAGCCACCCGTGCCTGACTCTTCTGTGATTTTTTTAAAAAAAATATTTTAAGTAATTGCACAAAGGAGTTTCCATTCTTGTTTGATTTTTTTTGACACATAGTCTTGCTGTCTCTTGATATTTTTTTTGTCTTAGCCACCTACAAAGCTAGGAATCAACTAAACGTCACCATGCCTGGCTGCAGTTTTTAAAAAAGAAAAGACAATGAACCTATAATAAAATGACTTTCAGAAACTACTGTTAAGTGAAGAAAAGTATGAAAGTGTATCTATAGTACTATATGCTATTTTTAAAGAGAAATAAGTAAATATGCATGTATATATTTATTTGTGCAAAAAAGAAACAAAGGAAAGATAATCCAGGTTAATAAGATTGGTTACGTTCAGGGATTTGGTGGAAATGGGCAGAATAGAAAAATGAGAAGAGGATGGAGTTTTGACTATATTTGCAACCACATTAATATTTTAGCAACAATAAAAAGAAAAATCAACAAAAATGGGAGAAACTAAAGTGGAAAGTATGAATAAATCAACCACACTTAAATAAGGTAATCAACACTGTAGTAGATAATAGAACTCAAGTACTGGGGTTCATAAGCAGTACTCTACCATTTGAGCCATGGCTCCAACCTGACTTTTTTTAAGTGGAGATGCGATTCTGCAGGGTTTTTTGTTTTTGTTTTTGACTGGGCTGGTCTCAAACCTAAATCTTCCAGGGCTCAGTGTACTGAGAGTCAGTGAGTACAGATATGATCCACCAGTGCCTGATTCAACCGCTTGAGCCAAATCTCCACTCTAGTTTTTTTGATCATTAATTGGAGGAGATAAGAGACTCAGCCTGCACAGGCTGGCTTCGAACAGTGATCCTCAGATTTCCACCTCCTGAGTAGCTATAATTACAGGCATGAGGTGTCTGGCTGGTTCAACTTTTAAACAGAGTAGATTCTTAGGCTAACGACAAGGAGCTCTCATCAACAAATATTAGCTAACAGAAGGCTAGACAATAAACTTTTTCAAAGAAGTTGAGTAATTCTGGATATTCTAACATTAAGCACATAACTATATCGCTGATAATGGGAGGCAAGTTTCTTACAAATATAAAAAGTAGGAATGTGGGAATGAATCACATAATATTTTATTGACCTCAGAAGTATTACTGAGAACTTGTGATTTTTAGTATAGCACTAAATAAATAGATGGGCATAGATGGACGTGTATTTTTACATGTATCATCTATTTCCTAGCTCCCCCAAATAAGAGGGATTAAAACCAATGATATTCTAATAGCAGTGACCACACCTAGCCTGAGGATCTTGTTTTCTGCATACTCTTCTCTGCTAAAAAAAGTATTAGGACTTCTTGGTTAAGTGGTTGGTGATAGGATTGAGATGGAAAAAGCATTACTGGGAATAACATGTTAAGCTTACTTGCGTCAGTTTGAAGAGGATTTTACTGCCCAAATCTAGGGCAAATTAAGCATCTGAATATTTAAGAATAGTAAACATTTACAGCACTTAGAATAAAATAAGAATACATTAATCTACATTGTTATAATGAATGGTGAAGTTTTTCCTTAATAGTGGAAAGCCAATTAATAAATATAAAAGGAATAACAAAATTAGTGTTCCTACTCATTATTATAACCATGATTAATCCAGGCATGAATCCACAATATATATTAAACTTGGTGTTTAAAATTTTTAAGGAGTAACATGGTTTCTAAGTCTCCCCAAAAGATACTTTATAAAATTGTGATAGATACAACACCTTAACCAAGTGCACAAAGCTACTGTTACCAATATGAACAAATCAATATCAGTACCTCCTGACACAAAATTACAGGAGCGCAGTGCTACCTTTGTGTGTTGCTGTAGAGAACTCTATAACCTAAACTTAATTGTGAGGTTTGTCAGACAAGCCCACATCATGGAGCACTCTACAAAGCAAATACCTGCATCCAGCAAGATGTTAACATCCAGAAAACCAAAAAAGCATTGTGCAACTGTGCCAACTAAAGGAGAATAAAGAAACAAACAAATGCAAAAATTACTTGGAAATTTCTTTTTTTTTTTTTTTTTTGGGTCCGGTTGTAGAGCCTGAAGTCTGGGCCTGGGCGCTGTCCCTCAGCTCTTTAGTTCAAGGCTAGCGCTCTACCACTTGAGCCACAGCGCCACTTCCGGCTTTTTTCTTTTTGCTTATGTGGTGCTGAGGAATCGAACCCAGGGCTTCATGCATGCAAGGCAAGTGCTCTACCACTGAGCCACCTTCCCAGCCCTACTTGGAAATTTCTATAGATATAATAAACATTATTGGCACATTGGAAAGACCTGAATGCAGCTTGCTGATTATCTTGTTCATGCTTAATTCATTCACTATACTAGAGCTATGTATTTCTAAAAGATCCTTCTTTAGTAGCTATAAATGGAAAAAAATATATGCATAAGGAAGTATCCTATTTGTGGTTTATTCTCAAATGTCTGAAAAATAAAGAATAAAACAAACATAAAACATGGACATTTGAGGAATGCGAGTAAACAATATTAAAACTTACTCATAGGTCTGACATATATGTGTATACATATTATATACATAAAATATATTATATATGTACATATTCTATACAGGTACACAGACATGTGTAAATACACATATATAAACATCTATAATGTTTTATAAAATAGGAAATTGTTGATTCAGAAGTTCCAGTGGTGTGTTTAGAGAATCTATATTTTTAAGTTCTGTTAATGGTTATGATGCATAATAGAGCTTAAAAATCATCCTGTCTCATAGTGTGGATTTTGCTACTGAAGAGGAAAAAATATAAACACATACCTAACAATTAAAAGACCAAAAAAGGCCAGATAAAACAAATATCATGTGCTCCCTCCATCCTCTATTCCTTTTTCTCTGTTCCTAGAGGTAATAAGATAAAAAAAACCCTGATTTTGCTGTTCCAATGTATACTGTATATCTTCTATATCATACATACCATAGTAATAGAAGAAGGAGCAGTATCTATGGGCATAGATGCAAGAATGTGGACAGATAGGTTAGAATGTTCTTTTGGTTGCTTCTATTTTCTGTGAAAGAAAAAACAAGGGTACCAGGGAAGACCTAGGGCAGAAGAACAATTGGAGGTGTAAAAGAGATAAGACATTATAGTCACCTAAAAGCATGCTGCAGTACTCAAAGCCTGTCTCTTCAGTTCTACTTGATATTGACAAATTACTCTTCAGAGTAACTGTACCTGTATATATTCTTGTAAGCAGTTGATGCCCCAATCAATACCTGGTATTCATCAATACCTGGTATCATTTCAAAGGAATTGTTAGTTTGGTAGTTTTAATTTTTTGATTATTAAAGAGTGAATTTATTTGTAATTTAGTCCATATAATTTTAATTTAGTTAATATAATTCTATATATTCTATTCACACCTTTTGCTCATTTTTTCAAATGCCTTTTTCTGGTTGATATAATTTCTCTTGATGCAATTTGGATAATATGTCGGTGTTTACATTAAGACTGTACAAATATTTTCACTGTTGAGTCTATGAACATTGCTCCTTTCTTGTAAGATCATGTGTTTCTCCTAGTTAATGATTTCCTTGTTTTTCCAAATGCTCCGTGTTTGCTATCCTCTCAGAAGTTAATATCCACTCATTTAAAAAAGTTTCTGTTCTTTTTTCTTTCTCATTCCTGTGTTTGGGGGGGGGGGGGGTTGTCCCAGAAGTGTCTACTCCAAACCACCTATCCTCTTGTTCTATTCTGCCTTGGTTGCTTTCTGAATGGCCGAATTTCTAGCCTCTGGATTTTCCTTGCCTACCATCCTGAATAGGATTTCCTGTTTTCCAAATCACTTGTCTTCTTCCATGGTATGGTTGATATTTATCTTTCAGTCGTTTTCTCCAAATGGGAGTATACTTGAATCCTTGCATGATTTTTAATTGATCTCACTAGGTTTAGAATTCTAGATTGAAAATAATTTCTAGCTTTAAAGAATCTGCTTGGTTGCCTTCTAGTTCATCTTTTAGAAAAATTCAATTGCTACTCCTTTTTCCAAACTCTTTGCATATAACCTGCCAGCACCCCTACCCATGCTTTTATAATTTGAGCTGGAGGTTTCACAGCAATGGATTATTTGTCATTCACTATGCTTGACCTTCTGTAAACCACTCTGGAGATTCTGGGAAAACACACACACACACACACACACATACACACACACACACATTCATACACATTTAGTGGTCCTGGGATTTGAACTCAGGGTCTTGTGCTTGCTAGGTAAGTGTTCTATCACCTAAACCATGCCCATAGCCTGATCCTGTAAAATTTTTTATTTTGCATTATCTCTCAGTTCATTATTTCTAAGTGCTACTTCTAAATATATACTTGGATTTGGCTTCAGGTGAAGAGCAGGTTCATTTTTATGCCTTTGTGCCTTTAACATGCTATCCTTCCTAGGATGTATTTCCTCTTTCATGCCTTCTCCTATCCTAGTGAATCCCTACTCACTCTTCAAAACCCATTTCACCACCATGCTTGGCTTCTTATCATGGGGGGCGGGCAGGGGCGTCTTGCTAATTTTGTGTCTGGGCTGTGTTAGTTATGATTCTTCCATTCTCTGCTTCCTGAATAGCTGGGACTGCAGGTGTGAGCCACTGTGTCCAGCTAAGAAATCTCTTTTATGTCACTATGCCCACAGTCTACCATGGCAGTTATAATGTCACTCCATAAAAGTTTGCTTCCTCCACTTACCAGAAGCTCAGGATGTTTATTCACTCTGTACTTACTGTGTGACATCATATAATACCCTAAGTAGATGAATGAATTCAACATGAAAAAAAGATTGTGCAAAATAGATACTCTCATCTGAGGTTTCAGATGGGCATTCTTTATTCAACAAATACTACCTGAGCCTTTATTATGGACCAGGTTCACAAAGACCGAAGGAGAGGAGCTGGGAATGTGGCTTAGTGGTAGAGTGTTGCCTAGCATGCATGAAGCCCTGGGTTTGTTTCCTCAGTACTACATAAACAAAAAAAGCCAGAAGTAGTGCTGTGGTAGAGTGCTAGCTCTGAGCAAAAGAAGCTCAGGGACAGTGTCCAGGCCCTGTGGTCAAGCCCCAAGACTGGCAAAAAAAGAAAAAAAAAGACCAAAGGAGATTCAAAGAGGAAAGAGATTTCTTTCGAAACTCTCTATGTAATGGAGGTTGTCATATAATTTGTAGACAAATGATATACAATTCACATTCCATAGTTCAGTAGTATAACACCTGTCTGAGATTGAGCCCCAGAATCACTAAAGAATCAAAGAATAAACAAACAAAAAATGTGCTCCTGAGATTTTTAGCACATTCACAGTGTCATTCAACTATTACTACTTTATAAAGAACATTTGCTATCTGTATGAAGTTCTGTACATATACTAGTCCCAAGCAGGGCAGAGGGAATCTCTCCCAGGGAAGAAACACATTCCAGGGAAAAGAGCCGAGTTCCGTGATGGCCCAGCATCTGGAAATTATGAAAAGTGAAGGGTTTTGGTGGTGGCTCATCTCTAAAATCCTAGCTGTTCAGGAGGCTAAGATTTGAGGATTGTGATTCAAAGCCACCTTAGACAGGAAAGTCCTGTTAACCACCAGAAAGTTGGAAGCAGAGTTGTGGCTCAAGTGGCAGAATGCCATCCTGGAGCAAAAAAGCTCAAGGTCACTGTCCAGGCCCTGAATTTAAGCCCCAGGACTGGCACAAAAAAAGATGTAGGGATAGTGGAGGTGTTGAAATCATCACCTCAAAATTACTTCACTGCTGTTTTTGCCCCCACCTTCCAGTAAACAGGCTTTTTTATTTTCTTATCCAACTGCTCAGGTTATGTAGAAACACTGTCTGTATTGACACCCATCAAGTTCAGCAAGAATCATTTCTTGAAGATTTTGTAGATCCCAGAAGTTAAGGCCACTATAGCAACACCATTAAGGTACTCTGACAATGAACAGACATACTTCGGTTATGAAAAGCCAAGATGAAGATTTAATAAATTCATGGACTCTCAAAATAAAATACTTTATTTTTAAAGTTTATTTTATTCTAAGGGTGATGCCAGACAGGTTAAACAGTTACATAAGTAAGGTAATAAGATACATTTCTTGTTACCCCCTCCCTTGTTATCTTCTATTTTCCCTCCCCCAAGTTTTAAAGTTCAAAGATGAAAGATTTTCTAGGTGAATTTTCTGCTCATGAAGAAGTTCTGCTTTCTTGGACTTCAGTTTTCCAGCTTATAGATACTTCAGAAATCTGGTCCCACCTACCTTATCAACATGCGGTTCTGTACCTTTGAAACTTTTCAAAAGACATGCTTTAAAAATTATTATTTTACATATTACTACTAGAACGTCGACCACATCTCTAGCTTTAAATATTCAAAACTATTGGCTCCATTAGGTTTCAACTGAATCCAGATCATTGAAGAATTCTAAATGGGAGAGCTGAGGTGGGCAAACTTCAGACAAAGAAGGTAGAAAGCACGTTTTGTCAGGCACAAGCAATGGCAAACCTTTGGTTTCCTGATTTTTCACTTTGGGTCTGTCCATGCTGTCTTCCCTAAGTAAAGAACTGTATCTTAGGGTGTAATTCTGAACCTTAAGAGGAAGAACTGGGGGGTTCTGCAAATCAGAGGTTTGGAGAAATTGTTCACCCACGCTCAACATTCAACCTTCACTTCTGCATCAACACTTACAAAATGTCAGATCAGAAAGCACCGAGTACTTTTTCCAGAAGAAAAAGTTTGAAAACAACTTTCTTAACAGAGAAAGAAAACTCTTCCAGAAGTCACTTCTGCTAAGAATACTTAAACTCATGTTTAAAAACTAACGGTCTTATAATAGGATCAAGTTAATTGTAATGTCTGAAAATATTATACAACGTAAGTCTCACTGGCTTTCAGACATGAATGAGACCACCTATCTCTGTCACTCTCGTTTCTCTTTTATAATATGTAGCTTTTACTGTAAATAAGGAAGCAAACCTGCCTATTTACATCCTATCACATAACGAGACCATACTGAATTGGGGGGGGGGGGGACATGTGTGCAAATAACCAGAAGACGGTCGGCTCCTATTATGCTGTGGCATATACACACGAGTGGCTTCATTTGTGATTTTTTTCCCTCCACATTTTAGTAAGGGAACATCCATAACTAGTTGATCTAGTACTTTTGGGAACGGCGGCAAAGTTCATTTCCAACCCCAGGCGCAGAAAAATCTAATTCATTTTCCGGAGAGAAGGAAGTATGAGAACGTTTCTGACAAAAGCCAGAATCAAAATAACTGCCAATGTCTAGATGAAAATGGACTCGTGATTCCCCCCCCCCCCCCCACACACACACTAATTTTTTAAGCCTCAAAAAAAGTATTTTAAAACTCCTAGGTAAGTTTCTGGGGCAAAGAACGAAACAGTCCTTCAGTGTGGGTCCCATAGCGCTTCAACTGTGTTTCATGCAGCCCTCCCAAGAACTCCCCAAGGGTGGGTTACTAGCTCTCCTCTTTAGAGATGAAACAGGCTGGTGGATGCTGGAACGTCTCAGGCTATGCCGCAGGAGCAGAGGAAGCGGTCTGAATCCCGGGGAGACAGGCTACCCACTTGAAGGACAATCAACAGGCAGCATTTGAAAAAGATACACACACACACACACACACACACATCTATCTATCTATCTATCTATCTATCTATCTATCTATCTATCTATCTATCTATCTATCTATCTATCTATCTATCTATAATGCAACAAGCTACATTCAATCTGCCTCGGGAACAGGAAAACTACACGACTTCATAACTCAGCCAGTTCCCCCGAACTCACTCCATTCCAGAAACCAGGTCCCATCGCCGCCTCTTCCCCTCCACTCCGCCCCCTTCAGTGTATTTAAAGCCCTCAGCTGTGCGGAGCTGGGGAGGATGAACTCCTTTACCTCTAGATCCTGCCATTTTCCTCTTTCCGTAGTCTTTTAGTGTCTGGCTGCGACAATGACTCTAACCACCAGGCTTCCCTCCCCAGACCTTGCAGTCCGGGGTGTCCAGTGTCTGTCCAGTCTGGCGTAACAGATTCCTCTCCCGGCCGAGGGGCTTGGACGGCTCTCAGTGCAACCACGCTGCCCCTTCCGTCGGTCACGCCGTTTCCTCCGCCGGGAAGGGCTCCTTTCCTCTCCCGGCCCTCTCAAGGCTCAACGAACTCCTACACAGCCCGTATACGCCCTCGCTTCCCGCACCCGCGCCACCCTACCCTGCCCCTGGCCCTGGGAATGAACCTGGTGGCCGAGCCTGGTAGCGCGCACCCGTTCCCCGGGCCGCCGACCCGCCCGCTCCGCACCCGCGGTCACCTGGCTGGGCGGGGGGAAGGGAGTGCGCCCGGGAAGCCTCCACACTCCCCAGAATGGAGCAGCCGCCCACTTCAGCACGGGGTCCCGAGCGCGCGGGGTCCTGGCGGAGAAGAGCGTGACTTCTCCGGCCTTCTCCGCTTCCACTTACGGGGCGGGAAACTGAGGCCCGGGGTCAAGAGCAACTCCCCCCCGGGATGCGGGGGGAGGGGGTGCGGGGAAGGGCTGTCCCCGAAGGACTCGCGTGGTTCTGAGTGTCCAATTCTGGTTCCGTCCTTTGACCACGCGCCGCCGTCCGCGCTCGGGGAGGAGCCGCGCGGGGAGCGGGTCTCGGGACGAGCGCACCGCCCGGGCACGCGCAGGGAGCGAGTCTCCGCCAACTCGCCTCCAAAGTTGTCTCCCAGCCTGCCCCCGCCGCTCACCTCCCCAACACACCTTCCCGCGGGCGCGGGCCGCGCGCACCACATCCGGTCCACCTGGCGCACACCCCTCTCCACGCCCGCTCGCGGCCCCTCTCCCTCCCACGCCGCCCGCGCCTCGCCGCGGCCCCGCACCCTCTCGCGCGCGCTCCCACCCGCGTTCCGCCGCTCGCCCGGCCTCACCGCCGCGCCCGCTGTGGGGTTACGGGGCCCCGAGCCCTAACCCAGGGCCGAGACCCGCTTCCGCCCGCCGAGTGCGGGGCCGGAGCCCGGGTAGGCGCGCCGCGCGTCCGGAGCGCCCGGGGGGCGCGGGGCGGGGAGGGGGCGCTCGCTCACTCTCGGCGGCGCACACGCCCGTACAAACTCTCAACAGACAAACGCGGGGTGCGCGGCCGCCGCCCGCCGCTGCTCCTCCTCCCGCCACCGCCTGGAGAGGGAGAAAGAGAGGGAGGCAGAGAGAGCGCTTTGTCCGCGCGCCGCCGCCGCCGCCCGGCCCGGGACTCTGCCCCGAGGAGGCAGCCGCGCCGAGTCCCCGCCTCCGCCTCTGCCCCCGGGCGGGCCGGGCCGGCCGCGGTGGGGGGAGCCAGGCTGAGGGTGAGGGTGGGGGTGGGTGGCGGGCGGGCGGAGGGCGGGGAGGGGGGGCGGAGGAGGAGGAGGAGAGACGAGGGCCGCGGAGGAGGCGAGGAGCGCCGGGTACCGGGCCGGGGGAGCCGCGGGCTCTCGGGGAAGAGACCGATGATGAACAAGCTTTACATCGGGAACCTGAGCCCCGCCGTCACCGCTGACGACCTCCGGCAGCTCTTCGGGGACAGGAAGCTGCCCCTGGCGGGACAGGTCCTGCTCAAGTCTGGCTACGCCTTCGTGGACTACCCCGACCAGAACTGGGCCATCCGCGCCATCGAGACCCTCTCGGGTGAGTGCTCAGCGCTGCCCCTTCCCCCCTGCTCCGTCCCGTTCCAGCCGGGACGGAGCCCGCACGGAGGGCCGAGCCCTGCGGGCGGCGCCCGGCGGGGGCTCCCGTGCCCGCACGCTCACTTCCACGCACCGGCTCAACTCTCGTCTCCAGCCCGCTCCCGGGACGGCCCGCTCCCCTCCCCCCGCAGCCCGGGGCTCACCCCTCGCCCTCCGGGCCGCACCTCTGGGGCACCTCCCGGGTCCCTCCGGGGGGTCCCCGGGGCTCGCTTGCTCTTTGGGCGCACCCATAGGGCCCCGTACGGCTCTTCAGAGGCCCCCACCCCCACCCTTGTACCGTCCGGTGCCCCCCCACCCCAGGTTCACTGACCTTCCCGTCACCCCCTTTGCAAGAGACCCCCCTCCCCAAATCCGGCATCTCCTCCTTCCCTGGCCGGACTTTCCTTCTTCCCATGCCGCGTGCCCAGAACCTCCCTGAGCCGCACTCCGGTTTCGAGCCCCCTCCTCACCTGTCTTCCCCCCCCCACTTTCGTCACCCCTCGGTTTCACCTGGATGGACCCCTCGAAGTCTCGGGGCTCCCCCCGACCCAGCCCCGCACGCCCGCACATCTCCCTCGCTCCTCTCCCGAAGCTCAGTCCCCTCGCTGGTCTCGCAAGCGCTCCTATTTTTCCCTGAATTTTTTGTCCGATTTTATTGAGAGGAACTCGGGGCTGGGGGCTTTCCGCCGCCCGTCCCCCTGCCTCCCGCTCGGCCAGAAGCACCTTTTTACGAGGTGCCCTGTCTCAACTCGGTGGGGGCCCGGGCTGAGAACCGGGAAAGAGGAGACCGGGGGGCCCGCGAGCGCGCCGGAGCCCAGACGGGAGTCGGAGAGCGACACACACTTACACACACACACACACACACTCGCGCGCGCGCGCTCTCCCCAGCCCTCCCTCCCGCACACGCTGCGCGCGGAGCCGCGCTCGGACCCGGGCCCCGGCCCCCCGGGCCCCGCGGCCCCGCTCCGCCAGAGCCCCTTCCCCAAGAGCGCGTGGGGTGGGGGCGGGGCGGCGGCCAGGCCAAGGTGACACCCAGAAGCGGGCCGGGCCGGGGCTGGTCGCTGCTGCACACCCAGGGGGGGCTTCAGTGCGTCTGTTCGGGGCCACCGGGAAGGTGGGTGGTGGGGGGGTCGCACGTGGTGGAGCCTTTGCGGTCCCGGGTTTTCGGAATGGAGAGGTGGGGGCCGGCTCGGGAACGGGGCCGCGCCAGCCTTGCAGCTTGAGTTTCAAATGAGCTCATCCTTTCAAATTGGCGCCGCTCTTTATTAAATTTGTTTTTCCGGTAATGCCACCCACAGCTCTACCTGGGGTCGGAGCCGACCTCGCACCCTTCCTTTCGGGGCCCGAGAGCCGAGAAGCCCACCTTGAATTACTCTGGGTACTAAGTTCGCTGGGCTGGCGCGGGGTGGGAGACCCCTGGAGGGCGCCCGAAGGCGGTGCCCAAACTTAAGAGTTGTGTGTCTGCCCTTCCTAGACCCCCGCGCGTTTGGTCTCGGGAAGGTTCTGAGTGCTTTAAATTTCTGTTTTTAAAGGTAAAGTGGAATTGCATGGGAAAATCATGGAAGTTGATTACTCAGTCTCTAAAAAGCTAAGGTAAATATATTTTGTTTAGATTTTTTTTTTTTTTTTTGCTGTTGGGATTACGTGTAAGTAAAAAAAAAAAAAAAAAAAATACAAAACCACCCAGCTTTTAAAAACATGCCCTTAGTTTTGAAAAGGATTTTCGTGGAGATACATAGCATAGAAAGTTACATTGATTTACTTTTTTTTTTTTTTTACTTTCATTATATAAGGTGCTTTCTGTGCTTGGAAAATATCTGGTATCTAATGGGGGGGAGAGGGTCGGGTGGATAACTGGGTTCAGTTCTCTGGGACCAGTTAACTTGTTTATTAGAAGTTGCCTCCCCCCCACCCCCTCTGCTTCCCACTCCCATCACTACCCCAGCACAATGGCAACAAATGCTTGTCAAGACTTCCTGTGAGATGTTAAGTGTAAATATTTACTGTGTCAGCTGAATTGCTTAACCAAACTTCGCGATTAATTTTTTTTTGATATTTTAATGTGGAATGATAAAATCAATTAAGGGCTCCATATATTTCTGAGGCATTCTTAAATCGTTTTTGTGGATGAACAATCACTGAGACAAACAGAATTGTTTCTGAGCAGTTTGTTATTGTTGTTGCTTTTAAGAAAACCTTGGTGGCACAATAGGCAACAAGGGGAGATCTATAGCCAAATTTAAGTGTACTAGCTTAATGAGGGAGTAACAAGTTTTGTGGGGATGGGATTTCTCCACAGTGATTTGCTAACATTGAGAGTTATCTAAGGAAAGAGGGAGGTCGAGCATCTTTGTTTAAAGTTTAATGTGGACTTTAAATTTGGGCCCTTTATTACTCATTCTGAACTTTTTCTTCCTTGTGTCCCAGCTTAGTTTATGTCTCATTCACATACATTTCTTCATTATTACTCATTAAACAGCTGATGGTGAGGAGCCAAAATGAAGTTACTACCTTGATGGTCTATGGGTAGCCACTTCCTTGGTTTTTCAGGATTGAATATATTTTAAAACAAGGTACTTTTGATAAATGCTGGGATGTGTTGGGGAGACTTAAAAAAAAAAGTTCCACATTTCTACATACATCTTAAATAACAACATCTTTTGTTTGTAAATGAGTCTGTGCCCTATCAGAAAATTAGTATCTCTTATTTGAAAAAAAAAGATGGGAGTTAGGATTTGCAGTTTCCTGTGTCCCATGAAGCTAGTTCTTCCTTATGTTGTAAAAGATACAATATGTAACTAACTGGGTTTTAGTAAGTATTCCAAATTTTTTTATTTTCCTTTATTAGTTTTCAAAAAGTGTCCTAAATTTGTATGCTTTCCTAGTATTATTTCTTACTTGAGAAGTCCAAGTGGCAGTTTTTTGCTACACTGAATACTTATTTAAGGTTAAGTTACTTATCCCACAGTATGTGAAAGTTTGATGAACATATTGAATAATGTTTGAAAGAACTATCCCATGTATTTAGTGCATTGTATTTCTAAATCAACTTCTATTGACTTTCTAGCTGTTGTGAATTCTTCGATGGTTACAATTAGTAAAAATCACTAGACTTTTAACTTTGGATAGTTTATATCCCATTATTTTATGATGCATTGTACATTATTTTCAACATAAGTGAAAAACTAGTTTAAAGTCATTAACCTCAACTAGAACTCAGCAAACACTATTTTTTTTAGCTTTTTTTTTTTTTTTTTTTCAAAATGCAGACATTAATTGTTGTCTGGCATGTCAATGAAAGAATTTTGTTCTGCTCATATGGGTTCAGAATTAGAGTCATGTCCCAAGTTCTTAGTATAGATTAAAGAAAGAACGATCTAGGACTTACCCAGTGCTCTTAGCACATGATTTCTTTGAACATGTTGGTGATATGAAATACCCAGGAAGCAGCTGAAAATGCACTGTGTATGATTCACTGCATTTGAAGATGGCTAACATACCAAGTGTATGCATAAGCTGCTACTGTATGGGGGTTGCGTCATTTCTGATTGGATGGTTTTAATCTTTTTTTCCTTTATTAGTTTGAAATGCAGAAGTTTGCTAGTTGTACTGCGGGCTAGGGGAGAGGTAGCTATGAGTGATTTGTGAACTGGTTCAGATTCCTGGGATGAGGCTGAAGTACTAGGCTGGTGGCTTTCAAAAACCAGGCCACTGTGACACTTCAAGCCAAAGCTTTTATATATATTTTATTGTTCTCTTGGTGCATTTCTATGCAAATTAACAAGTTATAAGTAAATTTGTAAGCATTAAGTCAGTTCTATATGTGGTTTTTGTGTTAGTTGAAGTGCAAATGCGAAGAACACAATTCATCCTTATTGCCTGCTTACTTAAAAATGATTCAACAATTGAGTGCTAATTTTCTTAATATTATACTTGTTTCTTTGATTTTTCAAGAAACAGCATTAATACCTCAAATAGAATTTTAAAGCCAATGATAGTTTGAAGGGAGGTAGTTTTAATCTTAATTTATGAAATTATTGGCATACTATTTGTTTACCAATAGGGTCTTTTGTTACATATAATTTCTTATTTCCCAGCAGATAGACAAGCTACCACTGTTTTCTCAGTTACTCAGAAAATTCTTTTTACCACATGTACTTCATTCTTAAATGCAAATCATTGTAATGTAAACCATGCACAAAGCATCAATTTCTCTTTCTAAATTGTATTCAGTCTACTGAATAAAAATCTTTGTTTTTTCCCCTTTATTTATATATCTTGGTAATACAGATGGACCAAAGATTTATTAATAAAAGAACAATTTGATAACTTTAAAAATACTGATAAAAGTTGTCACAGCTTCCTTGATAGAAATTCATTTTGTGTGTTGAAGTTTAAAAAGCCATGTATACACACATATACATGTGCACACACATATTGCATCAGTTGTTTTTGAACTAAGACATGCCAACTTGAATGTGCTTTTGAAAGTAAAGTTGAGTGATTCTGTGAAAAACAAAACTTTGAAAAATGCAATTTCTGCCCACTTGTAGGAAGTAACTAAGCAATGTAGGGTATGTTTCCATGGTGTGAATACTAGGAGATAGTGTATGGAAAAGCTATGAATTTGTCTTTCATGAGTTAAAAATCAGTAATTGTGCTGTCTCTAATGCAAATGAATTTCATCTCCTATAGGAATGTTAAAGAAAACAGTATCTCAATTGTATTTTGCTTGTATGTACTACATTGTGTATAGATGAATTAAATACCAAAAAGAAAAAAGAAAAAAAAAACCCACCCAACCTCAAGCCCTCCCTACAACAAAGGCTTTTGCTGAATCAAGTTTTAATGTTTTAGAAACAGAAAAGACTTTATTATGTTAAAGTCATATGGTAGTCTCCTATCTCAAGAATTTGTTGAAATAAGACTTAATTCCTAGATTTAATTTTATAGCTGTAATGAGTGAATATAATATATATTAGTATAGTACATTTATTAAAGAGGAAATATAAATACTCATCATTAAGGTTACTTTTTATTTTGCTTTAAGGTTGAATGTTTTCTATTTTTAAAAAGGTTAATTTTTCATATTCTAGAGAGTACACACTTTTGTCACTTCTAAGTATTAAGTATTACGATTAAATGGAAAAGAAAAAGAAAAAAAACTTGGTAGTTTAGGTAATGATGAAGGTTTAAAATTCTAGCTTTGTTTTCAAAAGACTAATCACTTTTAGCCTTGTTTAGTTAAACATTAAAAAGTAATAAGATCTACAGATCAAAATAGATGTTATTTGCTTGATTTTTCAGTTCACCTAATGGATATCAATTTTAAATTGTAAATGGACAATTTAAGGAGGGATATAATTGCCAAGCACCTAAATTTCAATTCTAGAAGATAGTTCTTGATATATAGTATATTTCCTAAATTGTACTTTTCAACAATAATCATAATTGATAATTATCTTTCCTTGTGGTTATAGTTAATATGACCAGTAAGAGATGGTCTAAGAGTTTTATGTTAAAGCAACATTAGCTTTTAATAGATGAGGCAAGATCAGTAATATTTAAAATAAGCCTTTCATACATAATATTCTAAAGTACAATGCTGTATATTTTAAGAAATACTTTTAACTTAAATTTTTTTAAGTGAGATTAGAAGATTGAGAGCTAATGACATGTCAGAATTTGCATTTTAGCATTACTTTGCATAAACAAGTTTGTGTTTAGTGAGTTAGGGAATAATATTGGTATTTAATTGGGCATAAAAAAGGATGGTAACCTGGACACATTTATTGAAAGTTACAAGATCTGTGAAATACACATTTCTCTAAGAATTATTTATACATTTTTGACACTTTTAAACTTTTAAAATATTTGCTGTCTGCCGTTGAATCACTCTTGCAAATTTGGTAATGAAACCCTGAAAAGTAGATGAGCAATTTGTCAGAGTTGTTAGGGGATATTATTGAGCTAAGTGTGTCATCTCTGATTCAGTGGGGAGTGTACAAGCATGTATTTTGTGAGGGACAGTAGTTCAGACAGATAGTACCAAGAGAGAACAGAAGGAGATCTTTAATTGAGCAACAGTTTCTCTGAATTTCAGTCCAGACCAGGGTAATGAAAACTGCTAGGCAATTGAAGCATTGAAGCCTGCAAAGGAATTAGATGTCATGGTATTTTCCCAGAGTGATGCCCTTTTTTTTTTTTTTTTTTTTGTCAGTCGTAGGGCTTGAACTCTGGGCTTGGGCGCTGTCCCTGCGCTCTTCAGCTCAAGGCGAGCGCTCTACCGCTTGAGCCACAGTACTACTTCTGGTTTTCTAGTGGTTTATTGGAGATAAGAGTCTCATGGACTTTCCTGCCTTGGCTGGCTTTGAACCGTGATCCTCAGGTCTCAGCCTCCTGAGTAGCTAGGATTACAGGCGTGAGCCACCAGCGCCTGGCTGAGTGATGCTCTTGTAGATTGTTGATCTTATTATGAAAGTTAAAGCATGGGCATATGTAGTGTTTTTGTTTTTGCTTATTTGTTTTGCTGTACATGGCATTGCAAGAACTATCCAATGTAAAATCTATTTTCTTTCCTAATTACCTTGGTATTCTTTCCCAAGAGTGATTTTGTGAAAGATTTAGGATCTCCTCCCCTCCCCTCCCCTCCCTTCCCCTCCCCTCCCCTCCTCTCTCCTCCCCTCCCCTCTTTTCTCTCTCCTCTTGTCTTCTCTTTGCTTCTTTTTTTCTTTTTCAACAAGGTCTTTCTCTGTTGCCCAGGCTGTCCTCAAACTCTTTATTCTTCTGCCTTAGCTTCTCACTCACCATGCACATTTTACAAACCATTTTTTAAAATTTTCTGAAATTTTAGTTTTATGCATTTTTATTTAGAAATGATATACTTTGAAAGTCAGTTATTTTGTATAACACAAATACTCTGACTCAATCTTATTAGAAGCAACATAGCTTTGATATTTATTTGGAAGCTATTAAAAAGTTGTATTATAAATTTCAAAAAATACATTTAAAGTTATGTTTAAACAATATAGAAATACCTCTAGTGTTTTTTTCTTTTTCTTTTTGATGTTAGAGACTAGTAGGCTTGGCTAAAAAGAACTTATTATTATTTTTGTGTGTATGCTGGTCCCTGTGATCTTTTGTGCTTAAAGGTAGTGCTCTACTAGTTGAAACACAGGTCTTCTTCTGGCTTTTTTGGTGGTGAGTTGGAGATGAAAGTCTCATAGACTTTCCTGCTTGGGCTTGCTTTGAACTGTGATCCTTCCATCTCCTCCTCCTAAATAGTTAGGATTACAGGCATGTGCTTAGCACATGTAAATTACTGTCTAAAACTTTTAGTCAGAAGCGTATCTCAAAAGCTATGTCTAAATTCTCTATTTGAGAGATGGGAGGTTATGTTTAACATGCCCAAATAATTGATTAGTCAAGTTTTATCCTTTCTACATTCAACCTCCAGTTCAAATTAGTTTGAGGACTCATTCATAATAATGCCACTAAACAAAATAAGTAAACAAGTACTTATAAATGAGAGATAAGATTTTGCTCCCATTTATTACCATTAAAACATTTAAAATCTTACTTTATAACTTGACTTGATGCTTACAAGCTTATAATTTTCATTTGGTGGCATGGACTGTATGGGTTCTATTTTGGGCAGCAAAATTGCAGAGTGCTCACAGCATTATTTTTAAGGTTTTACTTTTCCTGTTTTGATTATAGATTTTAGTCTGGTCTCACCATAAAATAGTGAAGAGAAATTATTTTCTTTTTCATAAAATTTTACATTCTATCGCTTTGGGTGCAAGGAAGGAAGGGCAGTATATTGTAACTGTCTGTTTTTGGTTCAGAGTTTTTGTTGTTGTTTTTTTTTGTCGGTTGTGGGGCTTGAACTCTGGGCCTGGGCGCTGTCCCTCAGCTCTTCAGCTCAAGGATAGTACTCTACCAGTTGAGCTACAACTCCACTTCCAGTTTTCTGGTGGTTTATTGGAGATAAGAGTCTCATGGACTTTCCTGCCCAGGCTGGCTTTGAGCTGTGATTCTCAGATCTCAGCCTCCTGAGTAGCTAGGATTACAGATGTGAGCCACCTGTGCCTGGCCTTGGTTCAGAGTTTGATAGCATATTCAGACTGAATAAGTAGACCAGTGAAAATGGACACGTTTGCATTAATGGGAGGTGATCAAGTCCAAAAGCTACTGAATAATAGGTTTGCCTTCTTTTTCTCTAGTTTTTTTCTTTTCTCCCCCCCCCCTTCCTTTCCCCCCAACCCCCCTCACTATCTTTCTTTTTTTTAATCTCAGGTTTTGTTTCTTAGCCCAGGCTGGTCTCACACTTGTGACTATCCTCTTGCCTCAGCCTCCTGAGTGCTGGGATTGCAGATACACAACACCAGTCCTGGCTAAGCATGCATTCTTGAGATCTATTTTGTTTATTTCTAGGTTTTCTAATTATTTCTCTCTTCATTTCTTAAAATGTGAACACGTAATTAATTTTTACAATCTATTAAAGTAGGTTTTAAATCAACCCAATAAATAAAAATTAAGCGTTGAGATACATATTTTAGATAGTCTATAGTCACGTGTATCATAATGTTGCAACTAGTTATCAGAAAAGAAATTATATGGATCTGTTGTAATTTAGAATGTTATATGCAGTTTTTATTGTTGTCCATGTAAATTTTATGTCCTAAAGCATGAATTTACCTTGAGGGAAGCTTAAGTTTTAAAAATGATTTTGTTTTATATGTTCAAAAAGGCTGTTTTGTGATTCCATGTGTTATTATGTAAACAATACTAGCAGTATTGTAGAAAAATGTATTTTTATGTTCCTGTGTCTTATAATCATCCTAGTAAGGCTCTTCCAGTTGCTTCCATGTATTATTTATTTCAAACAATAATTTTGTAGAAAAGTTAGGAAAATTGGTATTATTGTTTTCTCATATGAGGAAATTTAGCTTGAGAGCAATTGAGAGCAGTTTGCCTAATGCAAGTTAAAATCATAGAGCTAGAACCTAGGTCTTCTAGATAAGAGCTCTACTGTTCAGCTATACCTCAAGCCCAGAGCCCAGGTCTTCTGATTGTCACTCCACTGTACTTCACTTACATTTAATTTTTTTATTTTATTTTATTATTTTTTATTATTGTGATAATACCATACAGAGGGTTACAATTACATGGACAAGATAGTGAGTTCATTTCTTATCAAGCATTGTTGCCTCCTCCTTTTTTTTCCCCACTTAATTTTTTAATTAAAAAAAAATCCACTAAATGGGCTGTAAGCCTTGAATGTTGGTCAAGAGTGACGGACTGGCTGGAGGATTAGCTCAAGTGGTAAAGAATTATTTAGGTGGCTGGGAAGGTGGCTCAGTGGTAGAGCGCTTGCCTTGCATGCCTGAGGCCCTGGGTTCGATTCCTCAGCACCACATAAGCAAAAAGAAAAAAGCCGGAAGTGGCGCTGTGGCTCAAGTGGTAGAGTGCTAGCCTTGAGCTGAAGAGCTGAGGGACAGCGCCCAGGCCCAGAGTTCAGGCCCCATGACCGGACCCAAAAAAAAAAAAAAAAAAGAATTATTTAGAAAGAACAAGGCCCTGAGTTCAAACCCCAGTATGGAAAAAAGCAAAACAAAACAACAACAAAAAAAGAGTGATGGAATATGTGAAATGGGCTTTTTTTTTTTTTTTTTTGTCGGTCATGGGGCTTGCACTCTGGGCCTGGGCGCTGTCCCTCAACTCTTCAGCTCAAAGCTAGCACCACTTGAGCCACAATGCCACTTCGGGCTTTTTTCTGCTTATGTGGTGCTGAGGAATCAAACCCAGGGCCTCATGCATGCCAGGCAAGCACTCTACCACTGAGCCAACTTTCCAGCCCTGAAATGGGTTTCTAAATGGACTTTTTGCAATAATCTTATTCTTAACTCACTGTGAATGATCTCTGTTTTGTTTTATGTAAGTATATATTAAAAACAAAAACAGCATTACTCTCTGCTGTCTTCATGCTTACCATAAACAGAAGTGGGGACTATAACCAAGGAAGTATTTTTTTGTCTTCTTCACACTGCTTTTTTCCCTCCAATGATTGTATTCTTTGTGCTACGAAAGAGCATTGCTAGGACTAGCATTTCTCTCAACACCTGAGACAGAGTAGGCATAGCCCTGGTCAAGACTGTGAGCCATGTGGTGAATGATAAACCAGCTGGAGGCTGCCTTACCTCTCTGCTCTCAGCCCACTACAATGAGGTCAGCTCTGTGATTGGGTTTAATTGTTTCCTTGGAAGGAGCTGCCTGGTCTTTCCCCAGTTCTGCCTCAGAGGTTGCATCTCTGCTTTATTTCTCTGCTTCATTTTCTGTAGAGAATAACATCTTTTCCCTCTGCTGTGGAGATGGTATGAAGATAAGGGAGAGAACCACAGACCTAAGGGTTCTTCACTTGTGATAGAAGCAGTCAATAACATATACTAAATCACTAGCCATGTGCATTTGAAGTACCTATCATTGCCACCTAATTTATCCTCCTTTTCCTTTGATTTTGGTGGGCTATCATGTGGATGGTGGTGAGAAGGCAGGAGGGATTACCAAGAAAAAAAGGTTATTTCTAACTCCTACTATATCTCTTTGAGTTAGTTCAGTCCAGAGTGGGTATGACTTTTTTTTTTTCCCATGAAATTCTGACTCAGAATATGGAGAAGAGGAAGAATGAAACTAAATACTTAGTGAGTAGTTGCTATGTGCTAGGTACTGGACTAGGCCTTTAATTTCATTCGCCCAACAGCCTGGAGAGATCTTTATTTTTAATTCCTTTTGCAGATAGAGCTGTAAAGCTTGAAACTCCAAAACAACTCTTCCTTCCATTGGACCAAAACTAAGCTGTGATGACATTATCTTTATTGTCTATCTACTTTGAATCCAGTAACAGCACCTTAGCAGTAAAGTAGAAAATTGTGATAGTTTGTACCTAGATTGTAGAGAAATTTTGTGTTTTACTTCTAACTCAGAATAACAGAAAATTCCTATGAATACAGTAGGATATGTTGAGAAAGATGAGGAAGTGGAATTCAGATAGTGTCCTTTCAATGTAATTGAAAATAATTGTAATGCTGATCGTAATTTGAAGGAACTCTTTTAAGCAGTTCTGTAATAGAGTTATTTGTAATTATATAAAAGGAAAATGGTGTTTAAAAATGATAGTGGTTAAAAGGACAAAAAGGATCCACATGTCTAACATGAGAGGAAGGTCTGTATTTCATACCTTTAATGCAAAAAAATCTTTTTTTTTTTAATTCTGAAAAACACCTAAGGCTTTTTTTGGTTAGCACCTGCAATGTTACACAAAGTTTGCTATGCTTCCCGTTTTTTCCCCCCCTCTTCTTCTTTAAATGTCAGTAATTTGGAGAGGAAATTAAAGTTTATAAACCAGATCATCTTAAACATTAGAAAAAATTAAACCTTACAAATGAAGCACAGGATTATTTTTTTAAGCACAACACTTGAAGCATCTTTGCATTCATCACTTTTTTTTTTTTGTAACAAGGGACTTTATTTACCAATGAAATGAGATATATACGAAGAGGTAGTGCTTGAGCAGAATATAATATGAAATTTATTGTGAGGTTAAAAATGACTTCTCAGTTGATGACTTAATAGAGATTTAAATCCCAGAAGGTACATTTTTGAATAGTCTGTCTTGTGTTTATACTTTTTCTTTGAAAAATGAAGTAAAAACGCTGAGTGTTGGTTCTGTGGGCAGAACCTGTTGGTTTACAAAGTAGAGGATATTTTGAAAAGAACTCTTTTGTCTAATATAAAGACTTAAACTTTATCTTTCTGATTTTAACACTGCATAATTTGGAAAAATGAATGCCTTGCTTCATCTTCTATGCACATATTTTGTAGTAAAGTGTGTTGTGTTTCTTTGAAAGTCAGATGTAGAGGTGATGAAAGAAGATTTATACAGAAAAAGTACAGTTTACCCTCTTCAATTAGTAAGAAAGCAAGGAGGAAAGGAGAGAGGAGGATGTCAGGGAGATGGGAGCCGCCACGGAGGCATCAGAGACTTCATCTCTGAAGCCTTGGGTGCAGCTCACGGGGTTCTTTGTACTTCCAGAGCACGTGGAAAGGACTGGTCTTCACTGATAGGCTGGGGAAGACTGAAAGTCTGACTCAGGACCCCAGCAACTTGTTCTGTCCTTTGTCATTTAAAAATTATGGTCTGCCCCACAAAAGGTTTTACCTCCCACCATCCCCCAAGACTGTGAACTGGCTACTTCTTCCCTGTGTACTTCATTGAGATGCTGGGAAAGTTGGAGTGTTTAACCTTGCCTGTAGGCCTGACTTCAGCCCTGGTGCCCCCTTGTTAGCTGAGGTCTGGGGCAGCCCAGGAGGCGTGTGTGTGCTTGCTCAGTGTGTTGGAATGTATGGGTTGTGTGGCACACGCTTCCTTGGAATGCATAGCAGACACAGGAGCTTCAGTGGGTGTGGGGTCACACATTATAGACCTTTGTGAGTAGTTGAAAAATTTGGGAAGAAATTTCCACTGGTGTTGAAAGTTTAGGTTATTCTTTTTCTCCAAAGTGCAGTTGTATTTTCCTTTGTTAAAAAAAAACACACACACATCTTAAAACAAAACAAAACATTGAGAGATAGAAAACAATTCTGTGGATGTGTAAGTCATCTGACCTCTCTCCTGGATCCAGCTGGCCTCTTTTCTCTTCTAACTGATAGCGATGTCTGAAAGTCAGGGACACTGAGTTTGTAAACTAAGCCTTTTAAAGCTCCCTGTATTGTGCCACTACCAAAGATGATGAAATCATCTTTAGAAACCAATTTTTAAGCTCAGATATTTCAAAATATAGGGTTTATTCTCCCTTTTAAGGAATGAAGAACCAGCATACTACTTGCTTAATATTTTTAAAAGTTAACTGTTATTCTTACATTTTTTGCATATTTAGTTTGTTGTTTCTTTTCTTTTTGGTACCAGCACTGGAACTTGAGAACTCAAGCCCTCGGTGTTGTCCCTTAGCTTTTATGCTCAAGATTAGTGCTCTCCCACTTGACCCAGAGCTCCACTTTGGGCTTTTTGGTGGTTAACTGAAAATAAAAAGATAAAAAGCACTTTCCTGCTGAGGCTGGCTTTGAACCTTTATCCTCAGATCTCAGCCTCCTGAGCATATAAGATTACAAGTGTGAGTGAGCTACTGGTGCCTGACTGATTTTTTTGTTTCAATTTTTTAATGTGTCTATTTCAATAATGACTTCACAGTAATAATTTAGATACTAAAATTGATATGTGAGTTAGGAGCTGGTGGTTCTTGCCTATAATCTAAGCTACTCAGGAGATTTAGATCTGAGGATTGCAATTTCAAGCCAGCTCAGGCAGGAAAATCTGTGAGACTCTGACATCCAATTACCACTTAAAAAAAAAAAAAAAAGCTGGAAGTTGAGTTGTGGCTCAAGTGGTAGAGTGCTATCCTGGAGCACAGAGGCATAGCGGGGTTAGAAGCGTGGCTCAATTGGTAGGGTACTAGCCAAGGAGGGAAAGAGCCAGTGTTGGAATTCGAGTCCAGGTCTCTGAACTAAAAAAAGAAGAAGAAAAGAAGAAGAAATTATGAGGACAGCTCCTAAACCTGTTCGAGTTCCAGGACTAGTACAGAAAAAAGATTGATTTGTGGCTTTAGTATACATGTTAATGATGGTGATCAAGGTGTAAATACCTTAAAATTTTCTAGGCCTAGTCCATCACTGGTGGCTCACTCCTGTAATCTTAGCTACTCAGGTGGCTGAGATCTGGGGTTCATGGTTGGAAGCCAGCCCTGTAGAAAGGTCCTTGAGACTCTTATCTCCAATGACCCAAAAAACCTAGAAGTGGTGCTGTGGCTCAAAGTGGTAGAACACTAGCTTTGAATGAAAAAGCTCAGGGGACAGTGCTCAGGCCCTGAGTGCAAGCCCCACAACCTTAAAAAAAAAAAAATCTAAGCCAAAGTTACAACTTTTTTTTTTTCCCCATGGCTTGCTTTTAAAACAACATCGCCTTCTGAAGAGATGCTGAATAATGGGAAGGAGTGGCTGATGTGCTGGGGAATCTTGCTCTTTCACACCCACCGTAGAACTTGAAAACAGCTGCATTCACTGCTGGTTTATATATTGGAGTTCAGTTTAGAACTTGGTTTAGAAAAGTATGCTACTTTAAAAAAAAGTTTGTGAATGTCTGTCCTACACTGTGATTCTGGGTGAGTTCATTCCTTGATTAGGCCCTGCAATAATAGATCTGTGCTTCCCTCTTGAGACAAGTGTAGCCCTGCTTCTGTTACTTTTGCATCTACTTCCTGTGCAGTGGCCTATCATCTGTAACTTTCACTTTAGAAACAAATGAACATAGAACCCAGTGACATAGAGCTGGCTCACTAATGTAAGGGACAAATTTCTGTTTTAGGAGATCCATGCTGGTTAGCCTTCCTATCTTGTAGGCCTTTTTAAGAAGAGCAGCCCTCTTTTATATCTTATAACTCCTGGGGGATTAGGATGATCTTTAAAACATTTTAAACTGGTTAGATTTAATAATATCCATGCTAGGCACCAGTGACTATAATTCTAGCTACTTAGGAGGCTGAGATCCCAAGTATCACTGTTCAAAGCCAGTATGGGCAGGAAAGCCCAAGAGACTTAAAGTAATAATATTTTTTTTTTCTTTTTTCTTATCTGGTCATGGGACCTGAACTCTGGGCCTGGGCACTGTCCCTCAGCTCTTCAGCTCAAGGCTAGCGCTCTACCACTTGAGCCACAGCGCCACTTCCGGTTTTTTTCTTTTTGCTTATGTGGTGCTGAGGAATTGAACCCAGGGCCTCATGCATGCAAGGCAAGCACTCTACCACTGAGCCACCTTCCCAGCCCCTAAAGTAATAATATTACTATCATGCCAGGTGCTGGTGGCTCATACTTGTACCCTAGTTACTCAACAGGCTGACATCTGAGGATAGTTGTTTGAAGCCAGTGTGGGCAGGAAAGTCCAAGAGACTCGTCTCCAATAAACTACTCAGAAAAAGACAGAAGTGGAGCTGTGGCTTAAGTGGTAGAGTAGTAGCCTTGAGCACAAAGAGAGGCTCAGGGACAGCACTAGGCCCTGAATTCTAGCTACCGGACAGAAAAAAAAAAGGTATATATTACTATCATCCAGATTCCTTACCTAATGGCCAAGAACTTTTGGGGAGCCCCAAAAGACCTTGAAATTTGGCTTCTGAGTCCATGGGCGATGCTCAGCTGTGGAGTGAGCCTACCAGAGCTCTGCTTCCACCTTTCTCACAGACTAAGATCAATGACTTCTAATCACTCACACAACTTTTGCAGCAAGGTGGTTTAAAGGATCACAGCATTGTCTGCATGGGCCAGTGCATGTGGGTGAAATGAAGACATGATGGCTAGAAGGTTTCTGGGAAGTCCATGGGAGGCATCTGCTACTCAGCATAGCCAACTACTACCCATAGAGAATGTAGGATCAATGTTCCCAAATCTAATTTTTCAAGAGAAACCAGAAGTTAGAGCTTTTATGTTAGATCTCCAAACTTTCAAATGGTATCAACATCTTAGGAATTTTTTAGCCACTGTGAGGATCCAAAGAGACAAACCTAAGAGTAATAAAGTCTGACCTCAGGGGTTGTCAGTTCACATTCTCTGCCACATAAAATCTGTATTAGCTACAAAATGATGGAGACACTGCCCACTGTTAAAGACACTGTTTTTAACATCTCTCACGTGTACATTTGTGAGTGAGGCAGGGAAAAGTCTCAATAAACTGGATGAACTCATACATCTCTTGTCTACTGATGATAGTTGTTTGGAAGATCAAAATAAAATTAGATCTTCATTGAACCAACTATCTTCCATCTAGAATTGTAGAATTATAAAGTACCCTACATTTTTATCTTTTTTATTTTTTGTACCAGTACTGGCAAATTGGAACTCTGGGCCAGGGTGCCTCATTTTTTTTTTCCCGTCAAGAACTGTACCTTTTTTTTTTTTTTTTTGCCAGTTCTGAGGCTTGACTCAGGGCCTGGACACTGTCCCTGAGCTTCTTTTGCTCAAGGCTAGCACTCTACCACTTGAGCCTCAGTGCCACTTCTGGCTTTTTCTATGTAGGTGGTGCTGAGGAATTAAACCCAGGGCTTCATGCATGCGAGGCAAGCGCTCTACCACTAAGCCACATTCCCAGTCCAAGAGCCATACTTCTGGCATTTTGGTAGTTAATTGGAGATGAGAGTCTCATGGACTCTTCTGTTCAGGCTTGCTTTAAACAATGATCTTCATATCTCAGCCTCTTGAATAGCTAGGATTACAGGCAATACTCCTAGCTGGATTACCAATGCCTAGCTACATTATTACCTTTATGTAATGATTTTAACCACCTTTGTGTGTGTGTATGTGTATGTGTATGTGTATGTGCATGTGTATGTGCATGTGTATGTTCATGTGTATGTGTATGTGTATGTGTATGTGCTGGTACTGGGGCTTGAACTTAAGGCCTGTGCTTTTGCCTGTTCTTTCCCCCTCTCCTTGTTCAAGGCTGGTGCTCTGCCACTTGAACCACATCTCCAGTTCTGGCCTATTGCTGATTAATTGGAGATGAGCGTCTTGGGAATTTGTCTGCCCTGGCTTACAAATCCTCAGATATCAGCCTCCTGAGTAGCTAGGATTATAAGCATGAGTCACTGGTGCCCAGCTCTAACATCCTTTTGTAAATACAGACAGCACATATACTCAATGTATGACAGTCTTCTGTTTATGTATATAGTATTTCATAATACAGGTTTATGAGAACAATTTTTTTAAATAATTGGAGGAACATATTTCCAATTTAATCTAAATTGTTCCCCTTCTAATTAACACCAAACCAAGTATAGAGAATGTTTTAAGCCATTTCCTAAGAAAGTATGATTCTCATATGTCTGGCAAACACGTTTTAAAAGAAGAACTTGAGTTATTCTGAAAATGTCTAGTATAGGGTAAATGGTTTTAAAAGCAGAAGGTACCAGTAGGAAAATTCATTGGTGAAAAATGATGCTTTGAAAAATATTTGAAAAATGTTTTGGTTACTGTTGCACTTTCTTGCTTCTAAGTAGAGGACACTGGAGGCCATATGGATTCTACTTTTCCAGTAAATACTCATTAAAGCCAAGTTAAAGAAAATTGCCAGTTGCCTAAGGAAGGGGGGTGGAGGGACTAGTGGCAGTAACTCACGCCTGTAATCCTAGCTACTTAGGAGTCTGAAATCTGAGGATCTTCATTCAAAGCCAGCCAGGGCAGGAAAGTCTGTGACTCTCTTATCTCTAATTAACTACCAAAAAGCTAGAAGTGGAGCTGTAACTCAAATGGTAGAGCACTAGCCTTGAGCAGTAAAGCCAGGAGCAGAGCCCAGGTCCTGAGTTGAAGCCCCAGATCTAGCACAAAACAAACCAACCAACCCTAAATTAAAGATGGCTCTACAGTTAAAAATTACATTTAAAATGTATCTTTTTGTGTGTGTGTGTGTGTTAATGCATAACAAAATACCTTATTGATAGTCACTTCATAATGGTAAGACAAAGTCTTGGAGAACTTAAGTTAGTGAAACACCCATGGGAAGTGATAGATGGTAGTGTGGAAGACTGGAAGTTTGGCCTTGTTTGTGATAGGTTCAAAGGATACCACAAAAATTATCTCCATTTTTTTTTTTTTTTTTGGCTTGTCTTTTGAACTTTAAAAACTTGAAGTTCCTTGAGAGCTGGGTTTTCTTTTTTATTTCCATAGCTACTTTTTCAGTACCCTGAAAGAGGTGTTCATTAAAGAATTTCTGAAGCCATCATAACTTATCATTTTAATTTACCTATTTTTCTTCCCTTCTTGGACTTTTCTTTCTTCTTTCTTTTCAAACTTTAAGGAGAAAAATAGCAGCTGAAAGATTTTGTTCTTTTTTGGGGGGGAGGGTCTGGTTGTGGGGTCTGAACTCTGGGCCTGAGCACTGTCCCTCAGCTCTTTAGCACAAGGCTAGCTAGCGCTCTACCACTTGAGCCACAGCGCCACTTCCGGCTTTTTTCTTTTCTTTCTTTTTTTTTTATTGTAAAGATACTATACAGAGGGTTACAGTTACATGAGTGAGGTAATGAATACACTCGGCTTTTTTCTTTTTGCTTATGTGGTGCTGAGGAATCGGACCCAGGGCCTCAGGCATGTAAGGCAAGCGCTCTACCACTGAGCCAACTTCCCAGCCCAAGATTTTGTTCTTTTATGAATAGTTTTTCCTAATTTTTGACTGGATCTTTGGCCTGTGGAATAAAATCTCTATGGGCATTTTAAGTATGAAGTCTATTTAAACCTTAAGATGGGCTGAAGAGTCATGGGATAGAGCTACAAAATAAGCCTTGGAAAGCAGAGGATTCGATTTGGTAGAAACAGAATAGGTCTTTAAAATCAGCCTAAAGTGCCCGATGCCGGTGGCTCGTGCTCATAATCCTAGCTACTCAGGAGGCTGAGATCCGAGAACTGTGATGCAGGAAAGTCCATGAGAATGTTATCTCCAATTATCCACCAAAATTCAGAAGTGTAGCTATGGCTCAAGTGGTAGAGCACTGGCCTTGAGCAAAAAAGCTCAGGTACAGCACCCAAGTCCTGAGGTTAAGCCTGGCATCAAAAAAGAAAAAAAAATTTAGTCTACAAAATAAATCAGTGATACGTTAATTCTTAGATTCTTAGATTTACAAAATTCTATATGATTATTACATAAGGATTTTAATTGTACTAAAATCTGGGAATTATAGAAGGAAAACCTATTTGAAGATCGTACATTCATAATAGAGTGAGTGGATACAAGAGTCAAGGTATGAATGAATGTATGGATTGAATATACCTTATCTGAAATGTTTTTTACAATTTTGGCATGTTGTTGCCTATACACAGTGAGGTATCTTGGGATTAGGACCCAAAATGGAACACAGAATTCCTTTAGGTGTCATATACATAACCAGAAGGAAGTTTTATACAATATTTTCATTAATCTCATACATGAAATAAAGTTTCATGGTGTAAAAATTTCTACTTGTGGTTTCATGTTGCTGCTCAAAATTTCTTATCTTCAAACGTCCATGTTTGAATTAGGGATGCTAAGTATGATGTTGTCAAGTGACCTGTGTTGTGTTCTGTTGTATACAGACTAACCCATTAGTTAGTGATTCAAAACAACAGGCATTTATTAAATCACAGTGTCTGAGAGTCAAATATGGTATCAGTTTAGCTAGGTGTTTCAGGACATCATAGTCAATTGTGGCCGGAAGATCCCTCTCTAGGCTCATTCCTGTTGTTGAGGTAGGCCTAAGCTCCTTACAATGTAAGCTTCTCAGGTATGCTCACAGCATGATATCATGCTTTCCCCAAAGTGAGACATCCAGGAAAGCAAGAGAGAATACCACATTGCCTCTTATGACTCAGTCACTGGGTTACATGTCTTCAGTTTGTTAGACATGAAACAGTCTTCTCTTTGGGAAGGATTAGTTGAGAAGACCATTCTTGGGGGAACTATATCAGTGTTTCAGCCAATCAGAAGTCAACAAATAAAGAGATACTTAAAGTAATAGTATTCATAATGTTGTCTAGAGCCAGAATTCCATATGAAACAACTATAATATCTACAGATTATTGTATTCTTTTATAACTCTTACTGAGTTTTCACAATGTCTGTAAGCAAGGAAGGTTTTCCTACTTTTATAAACTAGAAAATCAAGAGTACCTGAGAAAGGGATACATGGTTACTTTCTGTTCTCAGCCTTTTGCTTTTTTCTTTCTATTCTTCCTCTGGTAGAATGATTTCAGTTATTTCACCTTTTATAAAAACACAGTTTAAAAAACAACACAGTTTCATTATTTCTCTGCTGACTTTTAAGTGCCTAACTGAAAGTTTTCAAACACTACTTTTTCAGTATCAATAAAGATGCTTGTCACTCTTCTGCCAGTAGCAAGAATCCTTCTTGCTATTTTTGTAACTGGGTGAGGTCTGATTTCTCCAGAATTATGCCATACTGTGGTTAGCCATGGTCTACATGAGGAAAATATATTTACTCCTCTTTAAAATCATTGGTTTTCTAAGAAATATGCCATTTAGTATCCCAAATATGAGTAAGTCTTTCTCCAGCAGAATGTAGTGGTCACTTTGATGTCAGACAGTACTAGTTCTCTCCTCTACTAAAACCCCAAAGCATCAGGCTCTTAGATCTTTGGCACTTACCTTTTTAAAAACTACATTAGGAAAACAGCACAAACATTTCTAGTGGTACTTGAACTTCATAAGAGATTTAATAGTGTTTCTTATTGTATTTCATGTCAAGCAAATCCATACTGATGGAATAATCTGTTCTGTGTGAGTTTTTTTTTCAAATTCATGCAAACCTTTCAACTTTATCTGTAAGCATGTCCTATTACTTGATGTATGTCAAATATAGTATCTTTTTTTTTTTTTTTTTTTTGGTCTGGTCGTGGGGCCTGAACTCTGGGCCTGAGCACTGTCCCTCAGCTCTTCAGCTCAAGGCTAGCGCTCTACCACTTGAGCCACAGCGCCACTTCCGGCTTTTTTCTTTTTGCTTATGTGGTGCTGAGGAATTGAACCCAGGGCCTCATGCATGCAAGGCAAGCACTCTACCACTGAGCCACCTTCTCAGTCCCAAATATAGTAGCTTAATAGTCTTTTTTTTTTTTTTGGTTGGTCGTGGGGCTTGAACTCTGGGCCTAGGTGCTGTCTAGCTCAAGGTGAGCGCTTTACCACTTGAGCTATAGCGCCAGTTCCGGTTTTTGAGTGGTTTATTGGAGATAAGAATCTCACAGAAAAAAAAAAAAAAGAGTCTCACAGACTTTCCTGCCCAGGCTGGCTTTGAACCATGATCCTCAGATCTCAGCTTCCAGAGTAGCAAGTATTACAGTTGGGAGCCACCAGCGCCTGGCTTAGTATCTTAATAGTCTTTTTATGTTATGTCATTTTTTGGTTTTATTTTCTTGCGAGAGGATCTCACTGTTTACCCTAAGCTGGTTTTGAACTCACAGTCTTCTGACCTCCTCCTCCTCCCATGTGTGGATAATAGTGATGTTTTAAAATTTTCATTGAAATTCAGTGCCTGATTTATTTGCATTATGCATATTCCCATAGCTCTTTTAACCTTTTTTTTTTTTCTTAAGATCTAGATAACATGAATTATGTGAAGTGGAAAATTATTTTAGTTGTTTCTTTTTGAACATGTAGAGATGGAGGCTTGGAGAATGTTAGACTCTCTTTGGGTTGTCTCTGCTCTTTAGGAAGGAGAGATGACTTTTTTATTGCTTAAAAAAAAAGTTGAGGGGCTGGGAAGGTGGCTCAGTGGTAGAGTGCTTGTCTTGCATGTATGAGGCCCTGGGTTCAATTCCTCATCACCATATATGTCGAAAAAGCCGAAAGTGGCGCTGTGGCTCAAGTGGTAGAGGGCTAGCCTTGAGCTGAAGAGCTGAGGGACAGCACCCAGGCCCAGAGTTTAGGCCCCACGACCAAAAAATAAATAAAAATAAAAAAAATCAAGACACAGGTAATCCTCGATATTTGGGATTCTGAGACTGGGAGGGTCACATTTTGAGCCAAGTAGGCATACCTGTGAGACACTCTTTCCTGCAGTGACTATGTGCAGTTATGGAGGGCTGAGATCAGGATTGTAGTTCCAGGCCATCCTAGGCAGAGAAGTCCACTGAGACTCCATCTCAGTTGAAGAATCTGGGCATGGTGCTCACATCTAACATTTCAGCTACAATGGGAAGCCTAAGATAGATGGATCACTGCTCAAGGGAACACTCAGGAAGATAGTAGACCTTATTACAAAAGTAACCAGTGCAACTGGGCACTGGTGGCTCATGGCTATAATCCTAGCTACTCCAGGGACTGAGATCTGAGGATCGCGATTCAAAGTTTTCTGTCCAGTTGATATATCCTGGTTAACTAGAGTACATTCTGAATAATCCCTCTCTTACTCTTTTTGTATGATTTGTCTTCCTCATCCTTATAGTTTTAAATCTTGATGCATCTTTTTTTAAAATTTGAATTTTGTGTTCAAGGCTAGCACTCTACTACTTGAGCCGCAGCTCTACATCTGGCTTTTTCTGGTGGTTAATTGGACTTTCCTGCCTGGACTGGCTTTGAACTGCAATCCTTAGATTTCTGCCTCCTAAGTAGTTAGGATTACACGTTTGAGCCACTGGTACCTGAAAATTCAATTATATTTTAATACTTTTTTTCTTAAGTTGAGAAAGGCTTCTCAAGTTCCAAGCAGAGATACTGACTTTATGATTTACTTCAGATTTTTATAATCTTCCCCAGCTAAGAGGTTAAGGGAGAATCAGGAGCAAGGGAATTCAGTGAGCTCCAAGAACCAAATGTAACATATGCCTCTATACCCTTTTAAAATTATTTTTGTTTTTTAATATTTTGACTGCTTGTAGATATGCACCCCCAAAATTGCTCTGCCCTCCCTCTCTCCATCCCTCCCTCCCTTCCTTCCACCCTTTCTTTCTTCCCTCTCTCCCTTCCTTCCTCTCTCCCTTCTTCCTCCCCTCTCTCCTCCCCTCCCTTCCATCCCCTCCTTTCCCTTCTATCTCTCCCTTCCTCTCCTTCCCATTTCTTTCCCCCTCCCCTCTCCTCCCCTCCCCTCCCCTCCCCTCCCCTCCCCTCCCCCCCTCCCCTCTCCTCTCCTCCCCTCCCCTCCCATCTCCTCTCCTCCCCTCCCCTCCCCTCCCCTCTCCTCTCCTCCCCTCCCCTCCCCTCCCCTCCTCCCCTCTGCTCCCCTCTCCTCCCCTCCCAACTTTTCTTCTTGGTATAATCCCAGCCTAGGAGAAAGGGAGCTGAGGAAGTCAGACCTATCTGGGGGGTTGAGCCATTTTCTAAATACCTGGTCAAGTTTCAGATAGTCTCAGTTTTTCTTCCTTGAGATACTCCTGTTTATTTATTTTTCAAATCAAGAAAAACAGCATTTTGGGTAGAAGAGAACATTTCTTACTTGGTAGCTAGCCAGACCCTGTTTCCCAGGCTTCCTGACAGGGCAGGAAAACCCCATAACGGGTTTTCCACAGAGCTCTTATGGGTGTCAGACTCCTGAATGTCCTTAGGTGTTTGGAAAGGCTGTCATGCTCTATGTTGCCTAGACTTTCAGAAATGCTTCTGAGCTAGTGCAACTGATGTTTGCGATTGAGACATTGACAGTGTGTGCCCAAGATCCCAGGAGCCACACAAAGCAGAGTGCAAATGATCAGGCATGCTTCAGCATTGACTGCGTAGAGCCCGACTGCTGAGAACACAAGCAGTATTAATTTCTCAGAGATTGATGGTGGTGGGTGTTTCATTCTTGATGTGAGGTTATAATGAGAGTTAAATACACTGAGGCTTTTTTTTGTTTGGAATTAGTTGTTGTAAGAGGAAGAGCAGATCCTAATTACTGTGATGTTTGGGTACATTTAAAAGTTTCATGTGAGCCGGGTGCTGGTGGCTCACACCTGTAATCCTAGCTGAGGGACCAGTAGCTAAGCCCACAGTTCAAGCCTCATGACAAAAAAAAAGTTTCAGGTGGCAGCCTAGTATTGTTGGCTTCCTTCTGTAACTAGCTACTCAGGAAGCTGAGACTTGAGGATCTTAGTTTGAAGCCATCATGGGCAGGAAAGTTGGTAAGACTTCAGGCAAAAAGCATGAAGTAGAGCTTGGTGCAAGTGGTAGACAGCTAGCCTTGAGAGAAAAAGCTGTAAGGGTCAGCTACCAGGCTCTTGAGTTCAGGCCTTAGTACTGGCACATGCATGCAAATGTTTTTATATTGCTTTCAATTCAGTATTGTAACCTGAGGAAATTGACAAAATTTTGCAAAAATGTCCTGCCAGGTCTCAATGAATAGAGAAAATGATCTATATTCCTCATGTAAGTTGTATATGAATACCTCTGAATTGTGTTTAAATAGCTTGTTCTATGGAGTAGCATAAACTTCTCTCCTTGTACTGATTTCTTCAGTGAGTAAACACCTCTCCCTTCCGTTTAAAGACAAGGTGGACTACATTCCAGTTCTGTCTTATTACAAGTAAACTTAACATTTACCATTCAGTGAATTACAATATTGATTCATTTTAGGTTTTTGTTAATATATGGAAACTGTTCTATTATAGGAAAAGTTAGGATGACACTGTGTGTATACAACTTTTTGTGTATGTGTGTATATATGTATATGTGTAGATATATATGTTATCCATGCATATAGTACTGGTTTGAACCCAGGACCTTGTGCTTGCTATGTAGGCACTCTACCACTTGGGCTATGTACTGGTCTTTTTTTGTGCTTTACTTTTTAGTTAAGAGTCTTGTAGTTTTGCCCAGGGCTGGCCTCAGGCTTTAGTTCTTCTACTTATTTCTCTCCTGTAGCTGGTATTACATATGTGAAGGAACACACTAAAATTGTTAGTTGAGGGGTTCTCCCTAACTTTTTGCTTAGGATGGTTACAAACTGTAAATCTTCCTGATTTCTACCTCAAAAGTAGCTGGAATTACAGGCATGAGAATAGTATTTTCACATTTTAGAAAGTGGCTAAAAATTCAAAAGAAAGAGTTCAATTTAAATCATGTCAATGCATTATGATTGAATTGACAGAAAATGAGAACAACTTTGATCCCAATATTCACAGTTAAGTAAAGTGAAATACATTGCTATTTTTCTTTTTTTTTTTTTTCTTTTTCTTTTTTGAGTACATTTACTTGGGAAGTATTCACAAAGAAGAATGTAATAGCCAGTGGTACTTTAATTTCAAATTTGGGGTTATTTAACATGTGATTCTATACTTGCTTTCCCCTCCCTTTCCTCCCCCCCACCGATTGTGGGGCTTGAACTCTGGGCTTGGGTGCCATCCCTCAGCTTGTAAGCTCCAGGCTAGTACTCTGCCACTTGAGCCACAATACCACTTCCGGTTTCCTGACCAGACTGCTTTGAACGGTGATCCTCAGATCTCAGCCTCCTGAGTAGCTAGGATTATAGGCGTAAGCCACTGGCGCTGGCTTTTTTCCCCAGTTGTGAGGCTTGAACTAAGGGCCTGGGCACTCTCCCTGAGATTCTTTGTGCTCAAGACTAGTGCTTTACTACTTGAGGCACAGTGCTACTTCAGTGTTTGAGTGGTTAATTGGAGAGACCAGTCTTATGGGGACTTTTCTGCCCAGGCTGGCTTTGAACCATGATCCTCAGATCTCAGCCTTCTGAGTAGCTAGGATTACAGGCGTGAACCACTAGCACTTGGCTCTATACTTGTATCTTTTTTTTTTTTTTTGGTCTGTTGTGGGGCTTTAACTGGAGGCTTAGGCACTTACTGTTTCTGAGCTCTTCAGCTCAAGGCTAGCGCTCTACCACTTGAGCCATAGTGCCATTTCTGGTTTTCTGGTGTTTAATTGGAGATAAGGGTAGTTAGGAGTAGCTAGGATTACAGGTGTGAGCTCCCGGTGCCTAGCTTATACTTGCGTCTTAAAGGTACAATTTAAGTTCCTTTTAGTTGTAAAAGAAGCATTGTTGATAACATCTGAGATTGAGTCTGGCCAACTTCATTTGTGAGAAATAGATCCAGGGAGGCAGTGCTCAGAGTAAGGTGCAGAGGCCAGCTCTCTGTCTCTGCATTGACGAATGAGCTACACTCTGAAAGTCTCCTGGTAGGTACTGTTTCCAGGTACACACACACACACACACACACACACACACACACGCGCACGCACGCACGCACGCACGCACGCACACGCGCAGTCATAGAAAATATGCTGCTTCTTATTCTTGCCATCCCAACACCAGCTTAATAATATATTACCATTCTGGTTAGTCAAAAGCACTTCTTAAATGACTGGGGTGTGTTAAGGCTGTAATGGAGTTGTTTCTTAGATCTGTATGCACCCGTGGAACACATAACTTTTCACATTTACTCCCAAGTATTCAGCAAGTACCCCCAAATGAGAAGCACTGGATTGTTAGGAGAAAAAAAAGTACAAAAGTAGGGGCTGGGAAGGTGGCTCAGTGGTAGAGTGCTTGCCTTGCATGCATGAGGCCCTGGGTTCGATTCCTCAGCACCACATAAGTAGAAAAAAAAAGCCAGAAGTGGCGCTGTGGCTCAAGTGGTAGATCGCTATCCTTTAGCTGAAGAGCTGAGGGACAGCGCCCAGGCCCAGAGTTCAGGCCCCACGACTGACCCCCCCCCCCAAAAAAAAAAAATTACAAAGGTAGATAAACTACAGAGGCTGTTTTAAGCCTAGAAGTCAAATTAGCTAGTAGTTCCTGATCACCTCTATTATGTCTGGGGACAAGATCCAGAAATGCACCAATGGGACAGCTGGTAAGTGGCATTTGTTTTGTAAAATGTTTGGGGACAGTGGAAAACTGGCACCTGGGTGTAGACCCCTTGAAAACACTCAGCTAAAATTCCTTGTCCTCTGTAGAGACTTTGCCAGAGCCTTCTGAACTGCTCCTGTTCCAGATCTGCGTTTACCTCTTTGGTCACCACCTTACTGGACAGCAATCTTTGGTGACAGCAATCTTTTGTCTGAGAGTCTGTGTATTCTTCCAGGAAGCAAAGAATGATTTACTCACTATGATGTGTGCTCAACTAATGCCTGCACAGGGGAGGTGTTTACTCTAAGGGGTTGAACTGAATTGTACATGCTTTATTCTGTTTTAACTTGTGTAACTAAAAGCAACTATTGTAACTAAAAGTAAACTAAGTTAACTATTTCTTTCCCCTCCTCTTGTCCTGGGGCTTGAAGTCAGGGCCTGGACACATCTCCCTGAGCTATTTTGCTCAAGGCTAGCATTCTACTAGTTGAGTCATAGCTCCACTTCCAGCTTTTTGGTGGTTAAGTGGAAATAAGAGTCTCATGGACTTTCTTGCCTGGGCTAGCTTCAAACTGTGATCTTTAGACCTCAGCCTCCAGAGTAGCTAGGATTACAGATGTGAGCCATCAGTGCCCTGCTAAGTTAACTGTTTTAATTGATGGTTAAACAGAAAATTATTTTCTTTGTCTTATACTACTGAAAACCTTTCTGAAATCTTATTAGTCTTTTGCAAGAAATGAACTAGTTTTAAAAAAATTAATTTAGAACTGGGCACTAGTGGCTCATGCCTTTAATTCTAGCTCTTCAGAAGGCTGAAATCTGAGTAACATAGTTCAAAGCTGTCCTGGGTAGGGAAATCCTTGAGACTTATCTCCAGTTAACCAGCAAAAGCTGGAAGTGGAGGTATGGCTCAAGTGGTAGAACACCACCCTTGAGCCAGAAAGCCAAGTGAGAGTATAAAGCCCTGAGTTCAAGCTCCAGTATCAGGATAATAAGGAAATAGATAGGCAAAGAAATTAGAATAACCATTGTATGTTTTTCAGCTGGGGAAAGTATAGAGCAGAGGTTGTCCATATGGCCCTTGGACCAGCAGCATGCACATTACATGATCCTACTCCACATCAACTGAATCAGAAATGAATAGATATGATCAGTAGTCTTTGTTTTAGCTAGGTAGGTAGGTGAACCTGAGGCACCTTCAGGCTTGGGGGTCATTGGAGAGCCACAGGGAGAATGTTCTTAACTCTGGAATCAGATCATCAATACTTGGGGAGCTCATAAAAACATACACTACCACCGCGCACGCCGGTGGCTCATGCCTATAATCCTAGCTGCTCAGGAGGCTGAGGTCGGAGGATCATGGTTTTAAAGCCAGCCTGGGCAGGAAAGTCCGTGAGACTCTTATCTCCAATAAACCGCTCAGAAAACTGGAAGTGGCACAGTGGCTCATGTGGTAGAGCACTTACTTTGAGCTGAAGAGCTGAGGGCCAGTGCCTAGCCCCAGAGTTCAAGCCCCACTGCCAACAAAACAAAACAAAACAAAAACATACACACCAGGGTCTGCCTCCAGAAAGTCTGAATCTATTGATTTGGAGTAGGTTCTTCCATTACACTTTTTTTTTTTTTGGTTGGTTGTGGGACCTGAACTTGGCCTGGGTACTGCCCCTCAGCTCTTCTTCAGCTCAAGGCTAGCACTCTACCACTTGAGCCACAGTTCCACTTCCGGCTTTTTCTGCTTATATGGTGCAGAGGAATCGAACCCAGGGCCTCATGCATACAAGGCAAGCGCTCTACTACTAAGGCACCATAGCACTTTTTTGATGATAGTAGGACTTGAACCAGGGCCTTGTACTTGATAAGCATAAACCCTACCACTTGAGCCATACCTCCAGCCCAAGCATAGCTGTTTATAAGGGCTCCCATTTGATATTGAGAACCACTTATGTAAGGGAAAAACAGAACTGTGGAATATACCACACGTTATCCTTTTTCCTCTTAAAAAATAAAGAAAAACTTAGTTATAATTTGGCTTAATATTGAACAGGCAGCCCCTGTTTTCCTTGTATTGCATTGCATTAGTAACAAAAACAGTAACAAAAAATACTCCCCCCCCCCCCCATAGAAACAAGTGTTTTAAAGACAGAGGTATTTTCTTACAGGAACAATATCATATTTGGGTGTTAACTTCCTGATCAAGGCCTTGGCATCAAATAAATCATAGATGGGACCAATAACATGTTATAAAATCAACAATAAAATAATTATAAATCTCCATGGTCATTTAAAAGAATAAAGTTGTGCTCCAAGTCCAATAAACTCTGTGTGAGTGTATTATATACCCTAGATTATCCCCAGAGGTCTCAGAGTCAAGGAAAAAGGCATGTGGTCCTAGGAACACAGTTTCTCAAAATTAGTGTGTAATAAATATTCATTATACAATGTACTTTGAGAATTTGGACAGGAACAATTAGGAGAGCCTAAGTTTCTCAGAATGTCTGAGGAAGTCTGGCTGTCATCATTCTCAGTATACTTTCAGAGAATAAGCCTGGAAGTAGAACCCAGTGTCTCCCTGTCAT